>NC_045689.1:20393961-20999257 GCF_003331165.1 Xiphophorus hellerii | reverse complement strand
GTTAAATTAGCAGACTCTGCAGCCATAGATAATTTCTGTCACTAAGGCAAACCTTCCTCCCTCGGCTGAAACAACTCTATCAACTCAGTGGTTAATCAATTCTGCAAAGGTCAACTTAATGAACTGGAAATGGGGCCATAGTTCACTTAGAGCTCTATGTGCCATCGGCAAATGGCCCGGACATCCTTTCTCCTACATCTCCAAACAACACGATAAGGCACCATAATTTGGAAGATAGATAGGCATAGCATGAGCCAATACATTGTAAAAACTAATGGACTCACTAAACTGACAGCCATTTCACGGCCATTTGGAGCGACGGAGCATTATGTCGGAGTACAGTAAAAGCAGGTCAGTTTGTGCAACGAGCAGTCCGTTTTGAAAACAGGTCAAACAGGAAGCGAAGAAGTTGTGGATTTTCTTTTTCTACATTTCTACAATGGTAGTAATGGATGTGTTTTTGTGTAGATGAATTTACTATAACAGAATAGTAAAATACAATATTCAAAAAGTTCATGCACGCAAAGTGGCTTATCTAAGGCAACGTTATTTCATTAAATGCCAGTGTATTCAAATGCCATAGAAACATAAGGACAACATAACGTACAAGTACACCGTAAACACATTGGTTTATAACACTGAGTTCATATTTGTTGACATAAAAACTGATTTGTAAAGCAGTAGAAGCACAGCTTTAAAATGTGGAACTACCAAAAATTGACTAAGGTTTGAAAAAATACTGTCGAATTTAGTTTATTTCTCTCAAGCCTCTTTACAAGAAAAAACCAGGTTAAAACCTGTTGCAATTCTACCAAAGCATACAATAAACCAGTGTCCATCCTGACTATAATCACTGACAAACAACAATCTGATTTCAAATGTAATACAAGGAAGTCTTGTTCAGTTCATGACAACCTGTAACAAGGTTAATTACAGTAATCCATCCTCCTGAGCAAGCATGCTCTGTCGGTAGAGAGGAGCAACTCCTTTTTAACAGGAAGAGACCTTCAGCAGAACCAGGCTCAGTGTTCAGGTACATGGAGTAAATGGATGCAGTGGTAGTCCTGTCTTAGAAAGAAAGAAAAAAACAATTTAGCAAAGAATTTAATTGAACAGTCTTTTCATGGTAAATTAAATTTATGAAAATTAGGACAGTGCCAAAAAAAACTGGCAAATACAACAATTACTAAAAAATAGACAGCAAACCTCATAAAGAATGATATAGGAGGAGGCAGAAGTGGCTTTGCTAATGGCTGTCACTTACTTCACAGTGAGAGCTCAGTGCATTGCACAAAGAACTTCTCTCAACAAAAAGTTTCAGTCCTTATTCAGATGATCCAGCAGTAATAGGGTAGGACAGCAGATGGAAAGTAAAACTGTCCCAGAGAGGCCAAGGACTCAATGTCATAAACAGAAACAGAAACATGTCAGAAAAAGACTGAGACTAAAAGGATGGTGGTATTAAGGCACAAACAAATGACCAGAAAGAGGTATTTGTCCATGAGCAGCAGTCACAGTTGGGCCACAGTGCAGCGAGACTGGCTGATATGAGATGACAAGACCGTTTACAGAAGCACAGGGAGGGCAAAGAGACAGAGAGCTCTTTGCCATCAGGGTGGCCGCTGGAGCTTTTAAGAGAATGAATGAGGTTTGGCGTAACTTCATTAATGTCCCCGGGCAGCAGTGAGAGCAGGTGGGCTGTGCTGAGCAACTCTAGGGGGAGAAGGAAACGAGCAAAACGAGCAATTAGGATCTGCAATTCTGCCACCTGCCTCAGCTTTGTTAAACACATTCAGGGTGAAGATTGCCGTGTAATTACAGTTGGTGTTAAAGCCATCAAGCCAAACTACCTGCTGGTTTACAGTGATTGTGTTAGAACACACTGGGGTCTTTTAACAGAGTTGGACATCAAGCAGCAGCCTGCTGAACAACCGGAGTGAGGGGCAATGAGGCTGTTCATTGATCTGTGCACTAATACAGAGAAGAGAAGTTAACAGTGTGAAGTCACAAGGTTTGCTTCTTGTTACCATAGAAACAGTTTAATTCAGGTCATACATTTCAGTGGGAGTGGGGGAAAGCTTTTTTTTTTTTCTTTTACAGATTAAAGTATTTGTTTTACTCTCTGTATCATAGCGGCAAGTTTAGTTTGTCTGGTGTACATTATAGCCACCCTCACAAATATTAACTTAGCATTGCCAGATAGCCCAACATGAATTAGTTTTTTTTTTTTTTAATTGAGGGATTATTAGGCAGCAGACATTACGCATTTATCTGCGTTCACAAGACAGGAAAGCATGTTGCTCTTTATATGATTTTATTATTTGATTTCAGGTCTTCAGAAAAGAGCAAATTATTTCCATTTTTTAATTAAGAACTCATGCTTTGGTGTGTGATGTTGGGGCACAGATCATGTTAGTTGTTTTGTCCTGTAGCATCAACTAGTGGTAAGAAGAAGTACTGCCACAGATGTCAAAGGTTTAGTAAGCGCTCACAGTAATTCAAGTAAAGTAATATTAGCAAAAGTATTCATACTCCTCAAACTATTAGTAATTTAGGGATTTTATGTGAATGAACAACACAAAGTAGTGGAAATTTGTAAACTCCATGGGAAATGTAAATGGCTTTCAAAATGTATACAATAATCAAAAAAGTGTAGAATTTTTTCCTTCTTTTGATACTCCTAAAAACAAATAAACTTTCATTGGACAGAGCCAAGAATAAAGACAAAATAACTCCTGTTTGACACAAGCTATGTTGTTGATAAACATGCAGGCAACACATGTGTTTGCATAAAAAATTGTTTTTAAAGAGAAATTTTCACCAATAAGAATATGTAGTCATCCCTCAGATCCTGAATGTGTATCCTTGTGATTATCTTTTGTGTTTATCAGGAAGATGTTTTTGGGCTTAAGGATTTAATTCTTCTCTTGACTGATGAGTAAGAAGAGTTGCTGATCTTCAGGGTAAATATTTGCTTGTTCCTCCATTTGCCATTGGGGGGAAGCATAATCATGTTCTTCTTTTAAAGTTGATACCAGCCCATTACTTTTACTGTAGCGGAAACATGAGTTAAATACCCAATGAACCCCTTCATCTGTATGAAGAACAACTATATTCAACACTGTAATTTTTGTTGCTTGGTGCTCTTTAAGTGTAGTATGTCACTCTCTACCCGATCTACATATCTGCAGGCTGAAATCTTTTCCCATTCTTGCATAATATCTGAAGTATTGATGGGAAGGGTACATATTTGAAGTACAGTTTTTACTGTGGCACAGTGGGAACACTAGTGGTCTTGCTGTATGAAAGTTGTGGGTTCAATTCCAGTTTCCTCTGCCACATGTTTATTGGTTCATGAACATTTGTGCATTCATACCCCACCCTTTGAAGAGCCCAGGTTTGTCAGATAAAACTCAAAATATTTAAAAGTGAAAGAGGTATGAATACATTCTCTTTATTTTTATCTTATAACTCTTATTACAGAGACTCCATATGATTTAACCATGTTCAGATTTAAATATCTTTCACATTTTGATGCATCTTGTATGGGCTGGTTAAAAACATTCAAGTTCCATACCAAAGAACTCAGACAGATTGTTAAATGACCTGTACTTTTTTGAGTTATTAAATATGATACACAGCAGAGCAGTCTCTGCTACATTTGTAATGTTTTTTTGATCCCATTATCTGGGTCTAACTTTGTTACTGTGAAAGCATGCATATTTTTCTTTCTTTATTTTTTTTTTAATAGCTCTGTCTCTGTTGCTTTACCCTTGCTATAAATAACTCAAGTCTGTTCTAAGTTATCTAACCTTTTTTCTGTTGTCTTATAAAAAAATAAGCATTGGCTGAATTCTGCTGGAACTGCAAGATGCAAGATGAAGCTCCTGCAAGAAATTATTAATATTTTTGGAAACTCTTTTTACATCTTTAGCATGGACGCCAAATTAAGTGGAATGAATTACATTTTTAATGAGTACCTTAACTGGATGTTTGTAAAATCAACTTTGACATTTGTAGAAAACAATCAAAGAAATGAAGATCCTGGTCAACAGAAATTTAAATAAATGCATCTGTTCTTCCTCTGTCTTCTACTAAACTCGTTCTTTGCACAAGTTAAAAAGGAACACTCACTTTTTTGAGTCCACTTCTCTCACATAATCACCTCCAGTACCATAACTGTATGTCACTGAACTGAGTTGTTCTCTCACAACGAATACCACATCAATACTACATGAAGTGGACAACATAAATGTTCTTCTCTACAACTACATTTGCAACTTTCTGGTTTTCAGGAATCTTTACATGAACTGTGTGACCAGACCAAAAGAGTATTTATTTTAGATTCAAAAACAGCTACGGTAATAAAAAAACAACAACTTTCTTGTTGTGCCTTTTCTCTCTACATAGTCACTGAGCTGTTAAAGAGTTGAATAAGATTAAGAGTACTAGTGCAGCAAGCAATGCTGCGATCTTATTATAGCAGCTTTATACACACTTCGCAAGCATGTCATAACACTTCAGGACTCAGATATGCAGTTGTATCTCTAAAACAAGGGAGACAAGAAAGACATGTGGGTAATGAGAAGAATAAGAAGAGTGAAAAAAGCCTGATGCTAAACAGAGATGTAGATCATTAGTGAACAAATAGCATGATGAAGATGAAGAGATGGACCAGACGGATCATAGATAAAGTTGCAGAGAAGCAAAGTTAGGATAAAACGACATTCTGAAATTTGTCACATGAGTACTGTTCAGTCTATCTGGAAAACGGAAAGAGTATCACGGAGATGCAAACCCATCAAGAGATGACTGCCCACTTGAGGTAACAGACTGAAAAAGGAGAGCATCGATCCAAGAAGCAGCCAAGAGCCCCTTGGTTACGTTAGATGAGCTGCACAGATCTACAGCTCAGCAGGGAGAATCTATCAGTTGGACAACTATTAGTCATATCCTGAATCTGGCCTTTATGGGACAGAGCCAGGAAGGTAATTTAAAATGAGCCATGCAGATACGTGATGCAGTTTGAATATATATGTAATAACATACTACATTGTTCAAGGGTCTTTTTCACAAAGCAGCTTGTGGTATTTTATCTACATAAAGCTAAGTGGCACACACAGAAACACTGATTAACGTATCTATTACTGACAAAGAGAAACATGAACTGCAGTGCCGGCATAACGGAGTTGTCGATATGTCCCATTTAAAGGCATTCGGCTTCATTGACTTGTCATTATATATCACCCTGAAGATGAAGGTTAATGAAGAAATATGTTCAGTCTGTTTGGAGCAAGCTTGTATTTGTTTTATTTCTGAGGCAGGAGATATTTTTGAAATGACGTAACATGAGTAACGAATTTGTAAATATAACCAATTCTATTCATGAGAGATAGATGGTTCAACCAATATAATTAGAGTAAAAACAAGCCTTGCTTTATGCATATTGCTGTAAAAAAAGTATTCATCTGCATTGATTACTTTTTTAAGCGTATCAAACTTAAATGTTTCAGTTCACTTAACACATTTTAAAGTGAGGCTTTGTGCAAAATTGACTTTTTTTAGCTTTACATCATGTTGTATAAACATTCCCTCTTCAAACACATCCCCAAATAGCTGCTTTGAGTCATTTATGCATGTTGGAGAAATACTTGAAATCGGCCTATTTACCCAAACACTCACAACAAACAGTGAGAAGGATGTTAAGGGAGGAAATGAATACATTTATGTTAAAGCTTTTTGGTGTTTTGTCTTTTGTAGAGGGGTCAAATAAACATACAGATAAATGCTTCTTTTCTTCCTTTTTAATTTGTTGCTTTGTTTAACTACCCCATTCTTAACATTTGACCATATTAGCTTTTAATATTATGACCTGAATAAATAACACTTAAGCTGCATTAAACAAAACCACTTGGCATGTGTCCATTTTAAATCTCCTTGATGGAAGTCATATCTGTGCGATAACATCAATCTAGATTTCCATAATCTTTTCAAACCAGTCCTTTGGTATTTTATGTGGTGTAAAATTATTTTAATAAATTTACCACAGGGGAATGTAAACTAAGCAAGTTTTTATTCTGAGACTCATGCCCCTATATGAGAGACTTAGCACCCATTCCCTCATGTGTAAACACACTCAGAGTGTTAGGAATAATGCATGCACTTATTACCATCTGTTCTCGTGGCAGGCTTCCCTTTGTGATAAGAACTGGGATATAAACAAACGCTGAGCACGGTCACACAGAAACACATGGGTTTGTGACAGCTGAACACACCAATGACATGTTTCGCTTCATCCAATCAGCAACCAGCTCCCTGGTTGTTTCCCTTTTTCACTCCAGTGGGGAGGAAGCAGAGCAACATTCTCAGAGGTGCAGGTGAAAGGGCGAGGGAGAGAGCGAGAGGGGTGGGAGGCTGTGGGGGATCAGACCACTTACTACAGTGACGTGAATTTGTTAATTCAACGTCAAACACAAGAGCGGTCACTGCGGATGAGCCAATGGGAGGCAGGAAAATGGGGCCGCCTATGACATCAATGCTGGCCTGGGGTGGGAGCTAGCTGCATGATGGAGCTTTCCATTGAGTAGACAGACGGAGAGAGCAGAGCAAGACTCAAGACGTCACTGATGCAAAAGCCCAGCCCACAAGCTGTCTGCATCTGCCATTCACTGCAGTGTGAGCGTGAAGTTGGTGGATGCTAAGAGGTGGAAACCCACTAGTGAGACTTTTATTAAATATTCTGCTCAGATATAAAGCGTTGTAAAATGGATGGAAATTTAAAATGCTTCAGGCCTTAAGGAGATCTTTCTGTGTGTTTAGCTCCTTCTTTTATTCATATAATCATGCAAACATTGAGAGGCAGTGCTGCAGCTAATGTTCTTTCATTTCATTCATGTATCATTACTAAAAAAAAAGGACAATTAAAATGAGCCTCAGCTAATTGCATGAAAAACGCAACAAAGACATTGCACAGCCATAGACAACATTTCTGTGCAAACATGGTGAGGGAAATAGCAAGACAGAATAATTAAATTCAGTTTGTTTATATTTGCATTTATCTCTTTTGGTTTTAAATAAAATGCTCTTGAGTGCACTTAATTCTGTTGTATGTTTTACAATGCCAATTAAGGATCTAATGTAATAAGCACAGATTAATAACACATATTATCACACAACACATATTGATTTGTAGACACTTTACAAATCAAATAAATCCAAATTATATACAAAATTATGTAAACAATTGAATCTGTTCAGACAGATTCAAAGTTATTCAATGTTAGCTATATTTGCAAGAAAAGAAAAAGTAAATTATTAAAACCAAAGTATAAAAAACACAATAAATGTGTTATAGCAAATATGCATTCCTGAAATAACATTTTAGAATATGCTGGGAAGATAAATGTAAATAATTAGATATGCAAGTTTTAAAATAAATTTAAAAAAATAAATTTAAAAAAGCATGGACATCTGAACAATGCAATTTTCCTCAATTTTTTCATGATAAAAACAGTTCCGACTGTGTCAGGCTGCGGCAGTTTATTATTATACACTTTGTGCTGCTTTAATTATAAAGTCTTGATAAATCATTCAAAATCTTGTGGTTTTAATGCACAATTTTTGAAAAAATAGAAAGCGAATGAATACTCTGACAAGGCATTTTTTATTTTTTACATATATTGCAACATCCAGTGGTGAAGGAATGCCTCTGAGGACGTGTTGGAGATGCTGCAGAAGGCAGCTGTGACTCAAGCAGTAGATTCTCATCCTTACTTTAGAAAACCCCCTGGGAAATGTGGGAAAATCGTGATGTCACAATGGACTGATGTGAACCAGCCGTTCCTCTCAGGAGGGAATTTAAGTGAGAGGAAGCAGAGTTTGTAGATAATCTGGGGAGCACACTAACTTGATCAGAGACATTCTTAATTTGGTGATTTAATCCAGGGAATTATTGTATTATCTGTACATTTTTGGAATGTAATTATCATGCCATGATGGCAAAAATAGCAAAAAATTGTAAAAGAAAATCTTAGATCTCATATAAGTCAATAAAAATATTCCCCCAAATGACTTTCTTTAGGCATATTTTGTGAACAAATTAAAATGTTTATAATTGTCCCCACCCCTTTGGTAGAGATAGTTTTAAAATTATCTGCTTTAGTTAACGTTTCTAACTCTCCCCTACCTCCAAGCTGCTGTGAGCCCAGAGCTCCTTTGGGAAGGTGTTGGTGCGATAAGAAGCAGACCGTCTGAAAAACTGGGAGAGGCAGGAAGGGGGCGTAGGAGTGGAGTGATGGGGCTTTCACAGCTGTGTCTGGCTGTCCTCTTTCTATTTATGATTCTCAGATGTTCTTAAGACAAATGGTGGAGGTGCACACATGCAGCATTTGGATGAAATGAATAAGCGCCTTCACGGTAAGATTTAAGAGTCAGATCACCAGGTGGTGAATTGCGCTACACTTTCTTTGTCCATTACTTTACATAAGAAAAGAGAAAGAAATAAAGCATCAGCCGTGACTATGCAGTTTCTTTAATTATCCATGCTGTTTACACATGACCTGAAAGCAGCTCAGCAGACACATTCTTTTCCCACTTAGTCATTGTGACGAAAGCAACGCCACAGCAGCGGCCTGCAGTGATGCTCATTTACTGTCTCCTCTGTTGCTTGTTCTCGGTATTCAGAGGATTCAGGAATACAGGCAAAAAAATGCAACACTTGCGTCATCCTAATTGAGGATATGAACAATGGCCTTTGTTGTGTCCACCAGAGCAAGTGAGAACACCCAATATATACATATATATATTTATATATATGATAGTTTATATTTATCTGTGAATGATAAGAAAACATTATGAAAAACAAATAATTAAATAATTAAATTTGGAGCCCATTAATTAAATTGTTGGGCTTAATTAAAATGAAGGCTAACATGTGTGAGGAAACACCAGCTTGTACATACACAAAAACTAAGGAAGTTTGTACTTGGTTCATCTCTTTTTGCCAATTAATGAAAAACTGTTGGAATGTACTTAAATTATTCTGCATTTGTGAGTTTAGCAGCAGAGTTGAGCTTTTACCTGTGGAAAACTTGCAAAATCCTCTCTGCCAATACACAACTTATTCTGCCACGGGCCCTTGTTTGTGGTTTATGAAATTGTTGGATGATTGAAGCTTGAAGAAATGAGACATATCAACAATTGAGCAATCAATTTATTGAACAATCAGTGGCCTCAGTAGTGTGTTAGAGAACCGAACACAACCACAACAACCTGGCACCTCTTTCTCATGCTGGTCACCAGTTTGGCCATGCACTACTATGGGATGCCATCCCATTCTTCAACCAGCAGATGTCGGAAGTGAGTCAGAGCGGTTGTGTCGCAACCTTGCCATGAACAGTACAATAAAACTGATCCCACAAGTGTTCAATTGGGTTGAGGACAAGACTGCTGGTAGACCATCCTCTAAATGTCTTTGGCATTTGGCCCACCCTTTCAGTTGGTGTTACCCATGAAGTAAAGAGCTTCCATCCTAAAATTAGTAAAAATTGAAAAATATAATCAAAAAGAGGTTTGAATCAACAACTAAAACCCTCATCAGAGTGGACAACTATTTTCAGACTAAAACGTAAAGCGATCCACGATTAGTTGTAACAATAGATTTAATTTGAGAAATATTTATTTTAGATGTAAAAACAATTCAGTAAAAATACTGTAGGCTGTTTGGTTTTTATGCATTTAAATAAAATATTGTCACTGCAATGCATTCTTGGTAAATGACATATGCTAGGTCCAATTGTGCTAGCCATCAGGCCAAAACAGCAATGAATAATGACCACATTGAAATTCAGGGGGTAATGTTTTATTTTGCTCATACAAATGACTCAGTCATCTGGAGAGAAATGTTGCGAGCACAAATGTAGGTCCCTCGGAAGTTGTGCTCTTTTTTTTCATGTGGGAAGCAATGAAGCCGTTTTTCTTTTTTTAATCACAGTCAATTGCAACATAGTGTGTTGCAATTGACTGACTTTACACCAGTCAAATGCAATAAACAATTTAGGTAATGTTAGCCTTCCTGTGTTCACTCTGTAGATTCCTGTACAGAACCGACCCAACCATGTAAGTTATATAAATTAGGAGTTTTTTCGTATCACAAATAGCAATTTTTAAGTTAATAAAAACTTAAAAATTTGGCCTAAATACAATTTATTTAGGCCAACATGTTCAACTAATTTTTTACCCCTTTAGGTTCAGAAAAAATATGATTCTTAAGCTGAATGTGTTTCTTTACCTAATAGTTTTTATGGTTTTTCATGTCGGAAGATCTTAGTAACTCTGTTGCTTCTAGATCTGGACTGTGGGGCTCGTGCGCAAAGCCACAAAACAAACCACATGAGTACTTTCGTTAGGCTTTGCCAACAAATACACAAACACAAATAAACACAAAGAGCCGTACTGTTGCAGACTAAACTATTAAAAATAACTGAGCATGACAAAGCACTCAATAACTAGCTGCCCACTTCAGCCCACAGACCGGCTGCTCTATTATAGCAGCAGGTGCAGGAAATTCCTGTTGCTCCTCTGGAGCATGGGAATGACATGCCGGTCAGAGTAACAAGCTGCAGGGAAAGCTTGTTGAGTAACTGTGGTTGAGTAAGACCATTCTTGGACAAGGTTTGGACAGGAGAATAAATGAAAACCTGTCAAGCTAAAAGATAAAGACACAGGATATAAAGTTGCAACACTAAGCACAAAAGATTTGCACATTTCGAAATGAATTTTCAAAGTAAAACAAAAAAAAAAAGTGAAAATATACTACAGTCGTAAAGAGTGGCATTTTATTTGTGCTCAGAGTGCAAAGTCCACTGTGACAGTATTTCCCTTTTTGGATAAAGTTGCTTTAAATCATTTGTGTGTTGGTAAAGTGGTCCAGTAATACATTTTGCCAAAGGCTTGGTTTCTATTTCAGTGTAAGCACACTGTCTGCCACTGGCTATATGAGGTGATTAGAGGAGGTTGTAGTGAGATGAGTATGTTTCATCTCATCACAGAGTTGCTTGTGAAACTTAAATGTCCCATGTGGATCATGTGTTACCTTCATGACAAATGTTTTGGACTCTAGTCATGTATGATTGTATTAGTATGACTAATCTATATATCCACATACTGTCAATGCCCGCTTATCTGTGCAGAGTTTTGCAGAGTGCGGTATCTGCCTCTTTTCCCATATCACTCCAATTTCAAAGTGCAGTTACTTAATTACTCTGTTCATTCAAGAATTTTCTTTGTTTGTAAATTACTATCTAAATGTTAATTTAGAAGAAGAAATTTCAGATCAAATCACAGGTTCGCAGTGCATCCTAAGGTTGTCAAATGTCCTTTTCCCTCAGGCACATTAGAAGAGTCCATGCAACAAAAGCAGAATACTTTAACATGTTGTAGCTGCATGTTGTTGTGCATCCCAGACTAACTGTGTTATGACAAGAAAGCTCAATTCATAAAGGAAGGCCACATAAGGACATGAAAAAATCCTCATGCAAAAAACAAAATGGTTGACTTGCTGATTTGCCCTGTCCAGAGTTCAACCAGCAGGGGCATTAAGTGGGAGTACAAGAAGGGATAAATGTGTCAAACATGCTGAACCTGTCACATACAGTAACCTCAAGATCCTCTCGCTGAAGGGGAGTGTGAAAAATCTTCTAATTGTCAGCTCAGATCAGCAGTTCATATTATTCATGCTACATCTCTATTTCGCCTGACAGTGTGTATTTGCCTCTGTGTCCATATTTGTGTGTCTCTGATGTTGCATTGGTATGTGGCGTTGTTACAGTTTCACGCATGTGCAGTCAAGCATAGGCTGATACAAGTATCTTCCCCTGCCTTCCTCAGAGCGTTGAGTCTCTGTCAGTGCTGCTGCGCTGTGGATGGTTTTACTTTTCAGATGAAAGGGATTTCTGCCTTTTGTTAGTGCTTTTTGTTGTCTTTATTTAGATTAATAACATTCACTAAAGGGTTTCTGTTCTACACATTGAGCAAGATGTTAGTATTAAATCCACTGTAGCATCAATACCTGTTACATAAACAACTAAACCTCATGCTGCCCAACCTATTATTCCCTTTTCAATTCCTGAGCTCATTGTCTTCCTCTGTAGCTCCTTTCTACTATTCACTTCCTCTTTTTATCATTCTGTTTCACAGACATTTTAAAAAAAATTAATTCTTTGTGCTATTCTAGTCTCAATATTTCCAAGTTTCAGTTTATTGGTATTGAAACAGCTCAAAAAAAATTTCTTTCAAGGCAAAACAAGATAATATGAGCAGGTCCAGTTTAGATAAAGAAATATATAATCAATTCTACCCAATCAAACAGACAGACTCAAAGTCAATTACATACATTAAAAGTTGATCCTAGTAATAAATCACTACAGTTAAGTTCAGTATATTATGCCAATTTGTATAAAGTATTCTACCTATAGGGAGACTATCGAGTGATGATGCCGTCCACTTAGAGATGGCATCATGCGGAAAGAACATTATGTGGAAATATTCAAGTAATAGCTCAAGACTTTACCCGGTAAAGTAAAATAAGTCTTACAAAATTTTGGGGTATAGATAAACAGTTTAGGATAATCCATTTAAATATTTTTGTTCTGTATTTTTATGGTGTTCCTGCGATACTGATACTTAGAATTGTTCCAAACGGAGCAGGTCTGAGAGCATATACTGCTGCAAAAGCCAACTTTTCAAATTTCATCCCAATGGGTGTTTTTATCAGTGATAGTCCAGTAAGGTGAGCTTGTCTCTTTTATGGATCATTTCCTTTGCTTTCTGGTCCCTACGTTGCATAAAATTGCCCTGAAATGTTCCATTTGCTTAAAGTTAATGGCGGTCCAGCTAAATGTGTCTCAAGGCTCTAACATTCCCAAAATAACTTTCCCTGTTTGTGCAGTCAGCTGCATAAACAACTAACATTGTACTGCGCTTTGGACTTAAAAGAGACAGCAAAAAGCACTAGATTATTTGTGTTCATTTAACTGATAATTGATATATTAGTATTTGATCATTTGATCATTTGGAATACCTCTTGGCATTCCAAATGATCAATCTATTTGATAATCGATTAAAAAAAATAACAGTCAACTCTTCAAAAAGGATTTGATTTCAAATTCTAATAAAAACTTAAAGTGCTGTCTTTTGCATTGTGTGTTTTGTTAACAAACTCTTGTAAATTGGAGAAAGGTTGTCTGTGTTTATTCCACATCACACACGTATAATCATGCTGGTCAAGGAGTGCCAATGCTGGACCTTCATCTGTTGTTGTTTTAAAGACTAAGCTTTATCAGGCGGGTATTTATCAACAGCTACTGAAAGAGAAATATGTGGCTAATTTCTTGATAATCAAGTTTTGCCCCAACTTAGTAATTTTGATCAAAGTTATTAGTTTTATTAATAATTGCCCTATGAAATTACTTATAGTTATTGATAACCAAAACTAGTCTATTATTATGGCACGACAGGAAAACAGACATACAAGACAGGCAACCAACCAAAGACACCAACTAACAACAATTTAGAAAGACCAATTCAGTCATGTTTTCGTACTGTGGGAGGAATCCAGAGTATCCAGAGAGAGTCTAAGCATGCACAAAGAGAACATGCAAACCCCATGCAGAAATATTTTAGGCTGGGATTTGAACCAAGACCTTCTTGCTGCAAGGCCAATGGACCTTACCAAGCTCCGCCCACAACCGACCCACGTGACCGCAAGTCTCACAAGCAAAGCCTGGCAGCCAGTTGTTTCTATGTAAACATGACTCGATTAGTGCATCATTTCTACCGGATTTTCACAATATATCAGCTACTACAATGGACAGAGGAACTAACAAGTTCATGTCATCATCTGGGAGGAGGTTACTGGTTTCTCAGTCACAAGCTGGTTGCAAACCTGAGGCCAGCAGGTGTCAGTCAGTTATGGTAGATCTGAAATTTGGTTTGATGACCTCAATATGAGAAGCTACAGACTGATAGGAGGAACCAAAGAGCTCTGTAAAGGTAAAGGCAAATCTTCTGAAGCTGGGATATAATTAATTTAATTTCACATAATTACATATTTGTTTGTTAAAATTTTATGAAATATATTTGTTCTATTTGATGTTTGTTGTGAATGACGTAAACTCACAAACGAACGAGGTAATTAGTCCAACGTTTAGAAACTACAGCGGCTGTAATGCGCCACAGCAAAGGTAAACAAAGGTAAAATAACCCGAACAGGTGATCAACTCAAAACCACTCCTACCTTTTTACTCTCTTTGTAGCTTAAGCACACCTGTTATCGTGGCAACCGCCTGCTCCCCGCAAGACGAGCAAAGATTACGTTAAAAACAAAACATTCAGTCCGTTACGATATCAAGTTTCCAGGCTTGATATTTATTTCTCGATTATTAATCAGCGCTTCCCTGAACACAGCGATGGTTGATTGACTAGCTGTACTTGGTGCTAGCGTGGCTAACACGAGTAACAGTTTAGTCCAAAGCCTTTTCTGCTAAAATAAAATCTTTAGTGTATCTCAGATACAGCACACATTGGATATTGATCTGTCTAGCTAACGTAAGACTGTGTAGCAGACAGGCTTCAAGGTGTAGAAGTTGTATCAGTTCTGCCATTATGCTGTACTTAGCTAACGGGAAGCTAGCGGTGTGTTTGTGAGACGGCTAAGCACGTGACCACGTAGAATGGGCATCAGCCAATGAAAAGCGGCTCCTCTGGTAAGGTCCATTGCACCGCTGTAAACACATTAGGATTAAATCGCCTCATGTCTAAAAGTCATGAAGAGGCTGGAATGAAACGGGATGACATGGGCCAACAAATTAGCAAAGACGCCTCAGCAACATCTAGCTCAGAGAGTCTTGAATGACAAAAAAAGTAAGCTCAGTAAAGGAGAAAAAAAAACTTTGTTGTCGACATGGAGTGGCAATTATATTCAGCTGTCTTCATAGACAGGCTGAATTGGGAAAATTAAACAGAAAGGTCATTGTTAAATATGCATGGGTATAAATAAACAATTAGCATGAACTTCAAAAGCAAAGAACAATGGAGGGATACTTCTCTGGTTAACAAAAGGCCTGTGGTGCTGTTCAGAAAGGCACACACAGTTTAGATCATCCCTTTCTAAGCCCACACTGACTGGCTCTGAAATTTGTTTTCTTTTTTGTTTATGACCTCTTAAGTGAACGTCCCACAGAGATCCGAAACTTGCATTTTCATGCTAATGGCAAGGAATGTATTTGTATCATTTTGTTGTTTTGTTGTGTTAATGAATTATTCCAAAGAAGTTCCATCATACCTCACTTTGTTTGGTTGATGACATAACATCATAGCCACACAAGGAGAGGATACAGGTAAAGGAGTGGGGTGGAGATGTTAATAGCATGGTTGTCTCACAGCAACAAAGCAGCTCTTAAGATGGATTCCAAAATCCCTGCACAATGACGAAGCCCTCTTTTGTGGAAAAAATTTAACTTGTATGTTGTTCAACTTCTATCGTATTTTTCTCAGTACAATCACTTTAGCCTGTGTTTATAATGTGTTCCTTGCAATGTGACAAAGTGTGAAAAAGTTCATGAATACTTTTGAAGGATACTGTGATATATTGATGTATTTTGCAGGCTTTTGTAATACAACCAGGTTGCTATCTTAAGACACACTTAGGCAGATACTCCGGCATTCAGATTTCTTTCTGATTGAACAGAAGTTTGTGTTATCTCAAAGATTTATAATACCATGCAGATAGCTGGACAAACAAACATTAAAGCTCACATGAGAACAGAGGCACTATGTGCAAACAAACTGGCCTGAGACTAGATGATGCATAGGTACGAGTCCCAAAGACTTGATATTCCCTTTTCTTTGGCTTTTTACCCAGGTGAAGTCAGACCACAATAAGTTACAACAATCCACCACAAGCCTACAGGCAAATCCTCATTTTAAACATGTATCTAAAGCACATATTTTTTCCTCTCTTGTCTAAAAGGCATTTTAGTTACATGTTCCAACTCATTAGCGGTGAGAAAAGGCCACTAGATAAGATTTATGGATGGCTGGAGAGTAATAAACATGACATGGTCCATTATATGCTGCTCTGGCTCATAAACAACTTCCAGCCCATGATATCTTGACAGTTATTGAAAGACTGAGGAGGCCTGACAGAGGTGGATGTGTGTGTGCTTGTGTAGGTGGGGGTGTGCGTGCATGTGTATGACACCACAGGGGGGGCTGGTTTTACAATTGTGTCCTGACATAGTAGAGCTTTTTCCATTTTCCAGTTGACAAGTTAGTTCCACTCAGTAAATTTTACCAGCACATGGTTTTGCAAGACATCTCACAGATCAGTTTTAACACTATTTGCAGTTTAAAACAACTATGTAATTGCAGGTGGCAGCAGCTGTGGTGGAATGAACCTGTCCTCCTACAGTGTGTACAAGCTCAAAATTGCCGACTTGCTGCAGCTGTGCAAATGGCGAAGAAACAATCGGCTGTTACAGGAAAACAATTTATCTGTCGTTATTGGTGGCCATTCTTACAAGCCTGTGCACTCAGGCTCTGGTGTTGGGGGAGAAGCTATAACGCAGCAGAGAGCAAGGGGGAGGGTGTGAACAGCATGCACACGAGCATGATTGACAGTGCTAAGACATTCCTCGTGTCTCTGGTTGGTTCTTTCTGACTAGGATCGGTCTCCACAGCTCAGTTAGGAGAATCTGTTGGGAGAATGACTGTATGTTGTGGACTCCACAAATCTGGTCTTTCAAATCATGTTGTCCACATATGGTGGAAGAAGAGGATGTGGTCGGATTAAACCAATATTAATCTGTTTGGCCGTCATATAAAACACTATGTGGCAGTTTCTAAAAAGACTTAGACTTAGACTTGTACTTTATTGATCCTTTGGGAAGACTCCCTCAGGAAATTGAAGTTACCAGCAGCTCCCAGGCAAAAAACAAAGATAACACACAGTAAGCAAAAGTGCAAAAGAATACAAAATACAAATTAAATACTAAGGTACACACCAAATGTGAGTAACCAAAACCTTAAATTATGCAAGAAACAAGGAATAAGAATATAGAATATAAGAATATAAGTAAATATAAATACAACACAAAAAAAATATAAGAATTTGGCGGATAGATTGACCAGTGATATTGTATTGCACTATGTGGTTTGACCTGATAAGTATGGAGAAAAATACAAGGGGTCACTACTCCTTCCACCCTCTGTCCTGTGTCACCTCCCCCCCAATGAGGAATTGTACAGTCTGAAGGCATGGGGGACAAAAGAGTTCTTAAATCTATTGGTCTGGCACTTGGGAAGCAGCAGTCTGTCACTGAACAGGCTCCTCTGGCTGCTGATGACGGCGTGTAGAGGGTGGCTGCTATCGTTCATGATGTCCAGCAGTTTGTTCAGTGTCCTCGCCTCTGCCACCGTCACCAGAGAGTCCAGCTTCATGCCGACCACAGAGCCGGCACGCCTGGTCAGTTTGTCCAGTCTGGACGTGTCCTTCTTGGATATGCTGCCTCCCCAGCACACCACGGTGTAGAAGAGGACACTGGCAATCACAGACTGGTAGAAGATCCGGAGCAGTTTGCTGCAGATGTTAAAGGACCGCAGTCTCCTCAGGAAGTACATCCTGCTCTGCACTTTCCCATACAAAAATTACAAAGAACCAACTAATGCTTTTTTAGAAGCTGTAATAACGTAAAAATTTGACTTGTTTTTCTTTTTTAATTAAATGATTGCATTAAATTTCCTCAACAGAATGACGGTACAGTAGTTAGAAACAACCAGTCACAGAAAGGAGGAGCGTCTTAGTGTTGACAATTAAGCTCGTGTGAGTGCTGCTCACAGCCTCCCCCTTGCTCGCTGCTTCCCAACTGTAGAGGCTGCCATGAATGGTCAGGCTAGTTAGCATGGCCACCTCACACAACAACAACATTTCTGGTGGGGCTATGCACAACATATTCTTGTACAAACCATTCTGAATTAGAGGAATTTAAGTTAGTCTCATTTCCAAATTCTTCTTAGATCAATTTGGTTTCTCAACATTCACAATTCATACTGAACTATGACATCATTTTATTCGTTCTAGTTGCATCTTTATATTTTACTGTTTTACAGTTTGTTTCATCTTTATTTCATATTTTGCTTAGTAGTTAAGCTGAGTGTTACTATCTTAGAAAGTTTGTTAATTAAACTATTTATCAGGAAAGTTGATTTTATTTATTTTTAAATAAACCCCTATATATTGGAGATCATTTGTTTGCGTTTATTCCATAGTGTCTTGGTGTTTGAAGAATGCCAGTGCTGGACTTATGCCTTCATTTACTGCTATTTTAAACGTCTTATTAGTCAGGTTTCTATAGACATGAACTGAGAAGCTAGTTTTATTCATAATTTTCCTAAGAAACTACTTATGATTAACAACCAAACCAGACTCACTTTTTTTTTGCAAAACATGACATCCTGAAAAAAAAATCTGACACCTAAAGTCCCAGACATCTTCTGTTAGTGGTAGAATAGTTTATTTGTTTGCATGGAGAATTTATCAAAAATGTCTAGGGTACTTAAAATAGTTTTTGGCCCTTATAAAGATAAGAACACATCATATCTGTGAACAATATTTTTTTTAATCTAAGTTTAGTATCTTAAATACCTCCAATGTTGCCATTTTTGCCATATTGCTGCTGTGACAAGCAGTCCAATAAAGATAACAAATAAGGAACTTTACTGCACAATCTTATAATTTGCATCATATTTACAAGCTGTTATTGACCTTACACCAGATGGCCCTGAGAAACAAAGAATGTTGAAAAGATTTATTAAATAATAATGTGAATTGTTTATCTTTTTCCAGAGCACAGATTCAGATGGACTTCTGTGGAGGAGAGGACAGAAGTTTAAGAAATGGCAAGAAAGGTATGTATGATGGGAGCAGGAGTCTTGATTGAAAGATAGATTAATTCTGGTCTGGATTACAACTTTTCATTACTTATTTATATTCTGTCACTGAAATGTAACGTTTATTTTTTATTGTTTGTAATTTTATTGTGTTTTTATCTTATAAAACACTTTGGAATGCCTTGTTGCTGGAATGTGCTACACAAATAAACTTGACTTGGCTTAATTGATGATGTGGTGGTGAGGTCTCAGCATGCAGTGCTGAGAGCCCAGAAATACCCCTCATTTTCCACAGCCTGATGAGGTTTTTGCTCTTTGTTCTATGTAGTTGATTTCTTCAACACTTGTAAGTGAAAATGAGCAGGTGGACAAAACCAGGATTCCTGAGGAGGTGAGTGAGGTATTTAGGGGAGTATTGCTGATTTTGGAATAGTGGGAGGAGAAGGCGCTGTTCATCGGCGTACCTCTTCATTGTGTACACAAAGGACGATAGAAAGCTCTTCTAGAACATAGAAAGAGACTCAAAGAAAGTTCTTTGTGGGTGAAAAGAGCATAATATTTGGGACATGAGTTTTCGCACTATTCTTGACTATTGGCATTGAAATAGTATCTATTCAGGTCTTAGATCCTATTCTTGTGATGAGGAGATTAGTTCCAGATTAGGTGCCAGCAGGGCCCAGGTGCTCACGCACCCAGGTTGAGCTACAGGAAGGACAGAGCATTGTGTATTCTGGATTATTGAAGCCATAAGTGAAGTGTAAGATATCCAGTGGATTAATCAATCCAAGCCTTCTATTCACAAATCTTGCATTTGTTTTATTTATTTTGAGAAAGTAGAAAGATTTGTGTAAATGTATATGTTTCTGTTTTTCATCCTGGCAGAAGAAGACAAATATCCCAAACAAACTCTTTGTTTCTTTTGGTATTGCACTTAAAACTAAAACTTGATTTCCAGTGTGATTTAAATGGCACTTTGATAAATTTGTGAAACCAAAAGTTCAGGATGAACTTCAGATGAAAAATCAAACCCTTGATCTGAATATGTGAACACAATTTTAATGAAACTAAATCATAACTAT
The DNA here is from genome assembly GCF_003331165.1 of Xiphophorus hellerii. Taxonomy (NCBI): domain Eukaryota; kingdom Metazoa; phylum Chordata; class Actinopteri; order Cyprinodontiformes; family Poeciliidae; genus Xiphophorus; species Xiphophorus hellerii. The sequence goes on along the minus strand of NC_045689.1, from coordinate 20,979,233 downwards.
TTCATTGTGAAAACTTGGGAACTCCCTTGAATGTATATTTTTTCCCAGGAACTTTCAGTCTTTTGCTCAACAAACAAACAAAAGAAAAAAACAATTTCAGTTAATGAGAACACAAATATACCACATCCAAATGCACGTGTGAGAATGTATAAGAAACTGGACAAATTATACACCACCACTGAGTTCATGCAGAGACTTCGAAATGATTTATGAAACTGTTATACTACTTCCTCTGCATAGCCGGAGGAGCGTGTCTGGACAATTTATCTCAAAAATGTTCTTCTCAGGGCTACCTTTACCAAATGTGACTGACAATAGATTAAAGTTAACACCAGACCTGCTTCATTACATATTTCTATGTACAGCTACGCAACCGTGTTACACCTGACATTTAGTGAAGGCACAATAATAGTCATAAATGAAATGTTGGACGTTTACAAGATTGTAAAACAGGATAAAGTAAATCCAAAAGATTACATTTTGGCCTCCTGCATGTTAAAGTGCCCTAAAAATAGCAATAAATAGTACATAGATTTATGTGCTGATAGCATTTGACTTATTATTCTGACTCGTGTTGCATAAGATTGAATGTAGTACATAAAAACACTGCCCTTATGTTACACTCCCTTTTAAATATATAATGCAACAAATAAGAGGTTTTGAATATTTCTGATGTATTTGTACTCCCCAGTCAAACAGATGTTTTTGACATTTCACCTTCAAAATAAGAGATAATCCAGCAGTTTTTTTTTAGAGACAGGGTATTTATTAGTTTTTTGTGAATTATTAATAGGTCTGAAAGAGATGACAGACTTGAGTGGCTTTACATGACTGCGTGGGCCTCTTTAAAATCCTCTCATAAAATGTAGGCCAAGCGAGGGAAGACTGCTAACTTGCTCTTCAATCTGTCACAAAGAACAAAAAGGATGATGTGATTTAAGGTTTTAGACTAAAATAATTCACTATATACTGTACATATATATATATATATATATATATATATATATATATATATAATTATTATTTTATTTTTTATTATTTATTGCTAGATAAAAAAGCTCATTTCGATGGCTTGTGCTTTTCCTTTTTTGCTGTGTCTATAATTTAAAATCTTTTGTCGTGGATGGAGGGAGGGAGGGAAGTACTGCAGCAGTAGCACATGCAAATAAACCTTTATGTGCTTGTGTTTGAAATCAACATTATGTGTTTGTTAAGGAGTTCATGGGAGGAATGCCATGAAAAAACCTTTCCCTACCTTCACATTCGTAAATGTGTGTGTGTGTTTTTTTAGCAAACTTTTCTTGAACTTCTATTTTGGATGAGACCAAGAGTAGGCTTTTCATAACAAAGGATGTTTATTGTTAAGTACAGCTAAGGATCTGTGATGCTGTGGGATTGTTTCTTCCCCAGAGGCCTTAGGAACCTTGTTAAAGTGTATGGCATCCTGAGCAGCTTTAAAAAATACATTTTAAATGAAGATCTTGTGGCTCTATCAGTCATATGAAATTGGGAGTCATTTTGGTCTTTCAGCAGGATAATGTTTAAAATTATTTGGCCAAACCAGAAATGATTCATTAGACAGAAACCTTTTACCATCCCCATCTCAACCTACAGTCCTAAATCCTAGAAGAGGTAGTCCTCGGCTGCCTGGGCGGCGGGGCTCTGCTTGTCGTCCGGCCGGGACAGGGAGTGTCCATCCTCGTCTTCATTAGCATCATTAAGGTTAAGCTTGAGCAAATATCTCTTCGTGATGATGCTCCATTTATCCTGACGTGGTTGCAATGGACTGTTTCAGCCATCATTTGAAATTGAAAAGGTCTCCAGTAAATCTCAGGGCCACACAGAGACTCACAGGACAGGTCACACAAAGGCAATGCAAAACACTCACACCTACGAGCAATTTCGAAAAACCAATTAATTTAACGGTCATTTTTTTGGACTGAGAGGAAACCTGGAAAGAACCCATGAATGCATGGTGAGAATATTGCCTCATTGCATCAAGACCCCAGGATTCAAGGCAACAGTGCTGCTGCCAATTGTGTCACAGTGCAGTCTTGAGAAATTTTTTAGAAAAATAACCTTTTCTCACTTCAGGAGTTTTTCTTTGCTAACCAACTGCATTTAAATCAATGGTAAGATTTTTCAGAAATCTTTAATTCAGGTTGTTTCAACCATCTTTACCGGTGTGGCGACGTGGAGTATGTTAGTAGGACTCTTAGGATGATCAAGAAAATTTTAAATTAAATTATTTTAATAAGTAAGTTTGTTTTTAAGTTGTTGTTTTTTTGTCGGGGGCTTTGACCTTTCACTGACGCATCCTCCTGTTTAACAGTATGATGGAGAACAGGAACCTTTTGGTATCTTCTCCCTTTTTAACTGCGCTATGCTCCTAAAATATATCACGGGATTACTATAGTTAATTCCCATAATGAGACCGCTCCATCTTCCAGAACAAGCCGGGAAATCTTTATGTAAACATGGCAAGCATCCACTGCGAACTGAGTCACATCCAGGGCAGACTGCAGCCTGCAGACTGAGCAGGGCTGAAACGTGATGGAGTAATCACCAGAGCGGCACAAAATAGGGGATAATGTCTGGTGGGTGGGGAGAGAAAAGAAGGAGAGAGCGAGAGAGAGGCTGCTGTGTGGAGGAGCCGAGGCAGTGGCCTAGATGTGTGAAACGCCAGGGGTTGCTTTTTTTGGTTCACTGCTTGACTTCCAGGGGCAACTATGAGTGTAATATGGAAGCTATAAGCCATAAAACTAAGAAAAGTTGTGCAAACATGACTTTAACCGTTTTAGACGTCGGCCAAGCACGAGAGATCAGTTTGTGCACAGATGAACATGGAGCATGTGAATGAAACACTCACACTGAAAGTAAATATATCATATCCCCGGACAGGCATCCAAACGAGCCTGAGCGACAAAGATGTCCTTGGAGGCAGACAGCGACAGAGATTCATCAGGAGGCGCACATGACAAACATCCCCGGGCGGCGTTGGAGCGCAGCGGCTACGTGAAGACATGTGTCACTCCGCTGCACCGGGACGAGCGGAGCCAGTCGTGGCTGAGACTCTCCGCGATATGGACTTGCAGAAGAGTGTCCTCTGCTGTCTGCGTCGCCTCCGTCTCCGCTCTCCTCGCTCTGCTGCTCAGATTGGTCGAGTGGGATGCAAGCAGCAGCAGCAGCGGAAATAGTAGCTGCGTCGGCTCTCGTTTCCACTCAACGGCGGGCTGCACCGTGGAGCTGCTTCTCACTGCGTGTCACTGCGTCTTGCCTGTTTTTACACTCGTAAGTGCCTTCTTCTGGGTCTGGCTCTGCTTGATTCGCTGCGGGCTGCTGATCCGGAGCGCGCTCTTCCTGTTAGCGGTGTGCCACCTGGGCGAAGCCGCGGCGCAGTCGCTGCTGCGCGGCGCGGAGGAGTTGTCGTCCCTGACCGCAACCCTGGTAGTCCTCGGCTGCCTGGGCGGCGGGGCTCTGCTTGTCGTCCGGCCGGGACAGGGAGTGTCCATCCTCGTCTTCATTAGCGTCATCAGGGCCGTGTCCCTTCTCTCTCTAAGCAGGGTCCGGGCCAGTTGGAGACCCTACCTGGCCTACCTGCTGGGGCTGCTGGGGGTTTTGCTTGCGAGGTATGCTGACCGGCTTTTGCCGGCCTCAGGGACCAGCGGGACGGGGTGCTGTAGCTCTGTGACCGGGGCGAAGGAGGAGGACATCCCTGTCTTCAAAAGGAGACGGAGGTCCAGCTCCATAGCGGCCTCGGAGATGATGGCTCACAGTCAGAGCAACAGCAAGTCCCACCGCAGGACTTCACTGCCCTGCATTCCGCGGGACCAGGTAAGACATGTCCAACTTTAGACATCTGTATTAGATCATGTCGGGATGTCTAGCTGCTGCTTCTGATTTATTTATTTATTTATTTTAATCAGCCACGGAGAAGCCCGTGAGGGCTTTTTGCTTTCTCTGATGGCATGCAGCAGCTTTGCACGGCTTTCTGTCAGTAGCAGCATCGGGACAAGTGGAATAACAGACCGCAAAACAAAGCAATGTCATTATGGTGACGATGACGGCTGTTTGCTCTGTAGGCCGTGTAGGCCTATAGGTTCTCAGACTGACTACATTCAGAAAAAATAGAAATAAAAAAACAGAATGAACTTAACCGATAAAATGTTTGCGAATTTACAAACGTGTTGCAGCCGGATATGTGTTAAAAAATAAGGGATTTTCCACATAACAGAGGGGTTTATTGCCTGTACAGATACATCCCAGTAAATTAGAATTTAAACCAACAGTTTTTTTTTAATTCAGTGACTCCAAAACAATATGTGTATTACTTATTTCAAATATTTATTTATTTATTTTCTTATGATTTGGCTTACAGCCATTGAAAACCCTGAAATTAGTCTCAGAAGATTAGAACATGAGAATATAAAAAAGAAAAAAAAAAGATTAAAACAGAAATGTCAGCTTATGGAAAGTTTCCCCATATTCCTCATAGTTGATGTGGTCAGTACTTACTCAGGGCTCATTGTGCATAAATGCTTGTATGTAGTTTGTGGCGTGGTGGCAGTGGCACCGCTGGGGTAATAAGGAAGTCCAGGTTGCTTTTAAAGTGCACCTTCAGCTTGTTAAGACAGCACACTTTCCGCTTCCACTTAACTTTCTATTGATTGTCTGCTTAAAATTGACTTTGTAGCCCAGAATATAACATTAATGTGTTTAAGAACTATTTTGGTTTGGTCCTATTCAGCATTGTAATTTTCTGAAAAACTAACATTTTATTTCCATGGACTTCAATTCATTAAGGTTAACATAAATGAAAATGTGTACTAGTATATCTTTCTATTTTTAACGAGTTTCTATATTAAACAAGTTAACTTTTCCATCATATTCTATTTTACTGAGCTGCCCCTGATGCAGGATAACTGTATGAAAAAGTGGAGCTCTAATGACATTTGATTTTCTTAATACATGTGTTAGCTTGTGATAGGGGATGTATTTAGTTAACCCAAGTGGCTCCCATCCAAGCAGCCCATTGTGAGGTCACATAACCAGTTTGAGCAAAATCCATATGGGGTTCACATACAAAGTTATATAATTTCTGAAAAGCAATTATGTAAGCTTACCAGACGTACATGCAGAAAGTTTTGTAGTGGCTGCTACATTAGGACCGCTAATAATCTTCAGTATGGCGCAGCAAGAAAAATAACAGAATTTTAGGAGTTTTAAATTGCTAGAGTTAAATTATAGGTGCAATTAAAAATATGTTTTTAAGGAATCTAAAAGTTTGTATGTTCATATTTCAAAGTGCTAGTACACCAAAACCAAGATGATTCTATCCTGTTTAAATTATTATAAATAAACAAAAAAAATGCATATTGCACCTCATGCCTGTTCTTTCCTCTCTTCATGCATAGACATATTATGCATCATTGACTGTCTGACTGTGAGGGCGTGGCAGGAAAAAGGCAAAGCTAGTATAGTTACCTTAATGGGTGGCATTATGATTTTTGTTTTTTAAAGTCACCTTCTTAAAGATTTCTTGCTTTTGCTTTCTTGTCACAATTAAAAGTCTCAGATCAAAACATGTTTTGTTACATCAAGCAGACTGGAGTAAATGCAAAACGCAGATTTTTGAAATCACCCGTGTAATTTATTAAGGGGGAAGGGTGGAAGGAAAAGTTGTCCAAACCAACTTGGCACTATGTGAATAGCGTCTTAAACCTATCATCTGCCATCAAGCTTTTTTGTTAAATGTCAAGGAATTTTGACTGCACTCTTCTGTGCAGATTTGTTTCCATTTATTCCTGCTCGTCATGTGTTTTAGAACATGAATGCCCCCTTTATGGTCACGTCACATTATGTCAATTGATTTTCAGCTCAGACGTGGACTGGGCAAAAGCCTTAATTTCTTCTCCCTTTTAGGGTTGGACTTGGTTGGGTGCTTTGGGACATTGTCCTGCTACATAACCCAAGTGAGGTTGAACTGAAGGTCTTCATGAATTTCTGCTAGAGAGAAGTTTCTGAAGAAGGTTCAATTACTTATGAATAGTCATATGGGATCTAAACTATAAAAGCAACCCAGTACACTACCACCACCATGCTTGACTGTCAACAGAATGTTGTGTTTCTGAAATATTGTTTTTGCTTTATGCCACACACAATGGGGCTGCGTGGAGAGCTGCTGTTTGAAGCTGTTGGAGAGATTAAAATGTCTCAGTTTTAATCTGAGACATTTTGTCAGTTTGAGATTTTATTTTAATGCAAATGAAGATATTTATAGATTTACTATTATCGACTTGTATGTTGACTGAACCAATGAGTTATTGCTCATCTAAACTTGGTATTAAATATTGCCACCAGTATTTAATACTGGTGACAAGTGTTTCATGTAAGAATGCATTTATTATTGAACATTATCTATGAACCTTTTTGCTGTATTCCAATGTAATCATTGTAAGAAATTAAATTTACAACGGTCCAAAATTCCTTTTTATAGTGCACTGTTCTAATATTCTTTTGATTGGTGGGCTCTAAAATGAATCATCCACATACTGGTGTTTATATTTAACTTTGGAGGGTTTTTTTTTTTTACTTCTTGCTGTGCACTCTGTTTGTGCTGTTGATAAACAAATGGAGGGTGCATTCCTTCTACCAAGGTTGCGAGTGCCCATGAATGTGTGTGCACATGCAAAGGTGCTGAGTGAGATGTTAAGTGACACTATTTTGAAAGACTCTGCTTATCCCGGTTGCTCTACTGTGATGTCATACCAGACTTTAGACCTTCGGGGAGCATTAGCTGTGGAAATGCAAACCGTTCAGGACTTAAATTTGGGGCAAATCATGATACATTTATGGTGAATAAAATGGGTTAAATGAAGACGTTTAGAAAGTTTTTATGGGAATTCATTTGACTTAAAAACGTGTTTTGAATTTTAAATAGTAATTTTAGGACTGTTAATCTGTGTTTCCCGTTTTATTAAGTAGTATAATTTTGTGAAACATGTGTAGCACCTATCGCTCATGGTTTTTATTTTATTTTATTACTGATTTATCTTCCTACATTGAATATAATAACATACATATAAACCAGGGTTTCGAGAAGTTCCCCAATAAATTTTGATGCCTGCTATGATGTTATGGGTATCATTTATTGACTTATTTATTTGTATGAGCTGTTTAATGAGCTAATGGTGGAGAAACAACAAAATGTTACAGGACCACAACTTATCCCCTGCCATCGGTGGCCATGCTGACTAGCCTGAGCATTCATAACAGAATCCGTTGTGGGGAACCAGCTGTAGAGTAGCAGAGAGCAGAGAATGTCTATGAGGAAGTTTGTCTTGGTCTTACATATTGTCCTCAAAGACGTATATTTTTGTTTATCCACAGTGAAACACTTATTGTAATTTTGAAAAGATGGTCTCTATTTCCCATAAGTAGCGTAGATTTTAATGTGTTAAAAAATTTAATGCAATTAGTTGCATTTTTTAAACGCACAAAATTTCTGAGCTGGAAATTGTTTCTTGTCTGTTCATAAAACTGATGCACAAGTGACATCCACAAACAACAGCGATGGATGAAAAGTTCCTCGTGGCCCACTGGGGGTTAATTAATGCTTAAAAAAGAAAACATCTGATGAGAAGCTGGAAAAGACTGTCATTTTGTGCATGTTGTGAGAAAAGAAGTTGGGCTATCACTGAAGCTATTCAAGCCTAAAATACCATCTCAATGCAAAACATGTTGAGGCAAGCACAGACATCCCCAACACTAATATCTCTGTCCACAGTCCACCTTTCTAAAGAAGTTAGATCATTCAAAAGTACATGCATGTTCCTGAATCATTTGAAAGAGCACTTTGAATGACTTAAATAACAGATTAAAAACAATAAAAACATTTGTTGTTGAGCTCCTATGTCTATTCAATAATTTAGCAGCAAAAAGGATTTTTCAATTGAAAATGGTTTTCGATTAAAATCCGACTAATTTTGGTTAAAAAAAAATTAATCCAGTGTCACTCATAGTTTTTGATCATAACTGTGTTTGTTCAAAGGTGTTTGGACACCTCCTAGTTAAAGTTAAAGGTGGATGTGATCAGTTCATGCACTGCAGGACTGAGGTCACATCTAATCCTTTGTGTGATATTTGTTTTCAGGATAATCCAGGAATGTGGGATCTGTTTTGAAGTAAAAATGTGTTTGATTAAAACATAATTAGCATATTCAAATTAAGAATGATGATATTCAGATTAGATTTGAGCATTGATGGATTTGGATTGAGGGAAAGGAAGAAATTTGTCACAAGTAATATAGGGTATTGATGGGCTTGACTATGAAATCTCAACCATCTGCAGTTCACAGAATGGGTACTGCAGTACATAAGTACTTTATGTACCCCATAACTGTAGGAGCAGTTTCATGTTTTGCCTCTGTACCCCATAACTGCTTAAAAATAAAGATCTGGGTGACGTGAAAGAAGAAAATGAGTACAACAGTTCAAGGGAAAATTGTGAATAAAAGAGGAGGGATCACGTCACCAGTTTGCCTGCACTTCAGATATTTAAAACAAAATCTAATCAATAATTATCTATATCAACTGATATGGAAAGCATTTATCGTGATACGTTTTTCAGTCATATTGTCCAGCCCTAGCTTTTAGTCATTTTTTAAAAAAAAATCCCAGTGCTTAGAAAATCAACTCATAATCTCACATGAATAATACAAAATATAAATAGTAGGATACATTTATTTTCGTCATTTAAGTACCCTTTTGGTGTCTGGTGCTTTACATTGAAGTGGGTCGTCTAACATTCCTTGTCAATTGCTTGCGAACATTTGAAGAAAATTTAAACTTTACATGAGTCGACCTCGTTTGCACCAATATGTAGCAGCAGCAGCTAAAATGCAATGCTTGTTTATTGATCGCATACATGAACAAAACTCTTGACAGCTCAGAATTGTTAGATCACACCCACAAATTTATCAGTCTCTTTGTATTTCTCTTCTTATGGTAAATTTAATTTTAATTCGGGCTACTTTTTCTACTTTGAAAAAAATCACATCACCATTTTACTTAAATAAACAGCGGCATGATGGATCCCATTCATCCATTGTCTGTGCACCCTTATTTTCACAGTTGGTTCCTGTCTCCAGCAGTGATTGGGTGAGAGACAGGGCAACCTGGAGACAAAGAACACACACATGGGCTCAAGGGTAATTTAGAGTAACCAATTAACAGTGGAAGCAGGGTTTTCCCCAGAAAACTTGCTAAACCCGGTGGTCGGGGCGCCAAGGCGGTCCACCTGTGGTCCAACGTGTTTTTGTATTAAAAGATGTTAAGTTGACAGGAAAAGTAAAAATATTACTGGATAATTGTATGTTGCAGGAAGACATCACCAGTGAAATGATATTTAAATCCACAACTAGTCTTAAAAACAACAAATCAAAAAACACAATTAAAATGAATATTAATTATTTGCACTTTTGTTTAATCCAAATTAAGTCAGCAGCTCCATAAAGTTCCCCAGGGCTTCAGGGACCATAAATGCTAATATTTTAACACAGACCACAGACACATAAATGTAACATTTGTTTATTGAGATGATCAATGCTGCTAAATTTGATTTAATGGCTTCAGCATACATAAATTAAAAGATTGTAAATTGTTAAACATTTATATATAAGATTTTAAGGAGCTGGGAAGTTTACTTTGTAAAAGTTCAAAGAACAATATTCATAGTTAAATTGTTTTGTTACCATAGCAACAATCTGATGCTGTGAGTTTCATCTTTGAGTTTGAGCTCTGTTTGCCCGCAAATACAAACTAGTAAACTGCAATTATAACTTATTGCTTTTTAGGTTGGCCAATTAAACTACTCCCTTTCTCCCAGATTTCACTAAATCTAACAGATAAGCTGTTAGAGGTGCTGATGTTTTCAGCAGCATGAGGGGCCCCTAAGTCAAATTCTCCTCAAGGCCTCATGCATCCTTGGACCGGCCCTGCACGAGTTAAATCCGCTGCACTGCGCAGAGATGCGCAACAAACGGGAGATTTAATGTAATGCTGCTAATGTGGCTTTAGTAATTTTTCTATTTCGTGTCTGTTGAGTTTTTAACAAGGGAACTCAGAAACTATTTTGGTTGGTCCCGTTTATGGGACGAGTTTCTCAAATCTCCGCGCAGCCATGTGCATTAACTCTGTCTGACAGTGGGGTTCGTAAAGCATGGCGGGCTGCCAGGCCTATAATATATTGGGGGAAACGCTAGTGGAAGGAAACCAGGGTAGACAGAATCCATGCATACAAACATGCAACAGATCCATGTTGGAGTAACATCTTTGAGTAACATATTTTATGTATAGTCTCTGTTGTCATTTTTTCACATACCTGGATGGAGTTAAAACCCTACTTGCTTTAAATTAAATATATCTGTCCATAATGGCCAAAATTAGATCTGATTTGATTTCATCTTCCACGGTGTCAATAATCCATCATCCTGTATGAGTTGTTTACTGGTTTTTGTGGGGTTTATTTCTTAGAAAAGTTTTTTTTATACAAACTATGGCAATCTGAGAATAAAGCTGAGTTCTTTATACTTCCCCAAGCAGCCAAATAAATATTTGCTGAATTAATCAAAAAGTAGGGCGGGCTTCCATTAAGTGAGGTCTCTTCGGAAATTCAGCATGTTGAGTAAATCTTCACTAGTGCAGACTAAGTGTCTGCATAGGTTACCATAAAATTAATTATTGTTGTTAGTTCATCTCTGTGACCTTTGATTAGCCCTTGTGTAGACTCTACAGCAGTGGTGCATACTGTATATGCAGCATATGTGTTGTCTAATCATTGAGCAATTTTCATGACAACATCAGTACTCAAATAATATGTGGTACCGTGACTTAGATGGTGATAGAAAGTGTGTGCTGCTCTTGTAAATGGGGAAGACAACGATTCTGGAGGATTTTTTTTTTTTAGTTGCAAATCTTCTGAGGCCATCAAAATGGAAGATAGAATAGTGAAAGAGGATTATTCATGTTTTTGGTCCAATTTTTTGTTGTTTGCATATAAAATATGAATAAAAGAATACACTTATTTGGTTATCGCTGTGAGGCCCCAAATGTCTGAGCAGAGTACACACACCTTAAAACATGTGACCACATACTGTCCCAGCTTTCACTCGCATCTGTAAGCTCCAAACATCCACCCATCAGTTGTTTCACTCTTGATGCTTGGTTGTTCATTGCTAATTGGTATCTAGGGAACACTGAGTTAGTGCACTATCTGTAGTATTAGAACGGCTCCATTACCCATTCTGCCTCATCGTGCCTGCAACAGAAATGATGACAAATTGAACTCAGAAGGTGGAGAGGAAAGCTAACTCTCAGCTGACCAGCTGCAGAGGAGATGATGTCCTTCTGTTTACTGTCCTGGCTGTAAAATTACACGTTTTACCTGTAAACTGGTCAGGGAATTTAAATTGTCTCCCAGAAACATAAGCATATTGAAAGTAATTATGTGAACAGTCCAAACTGTTTAAATTCTTATTCCCTACATACATTTGATTTATACAATAAAGACAATTAATCTACATCATGCAAAGAATAGCACTGAGCAAAGACGTTTTCCTTGTAAGAGCAATGTTTGTCTTGTAACCTTTAAACTAAACCTGAATTAGTTGATCTTGATCTTCCAACTTTCTGAAGGGGTTTCAAGGTTTTCCATGGACATTTTTTTTTTTTTACAAATCTTTTGTTCAGTACCTGCCCATTTTTTGGAGCAATGTTGTCATTAGTGCTCAGCATGGTCAAACTGAAGTCGAACTGTCACATGGTTTTGTGTGTGCAGTTTCGCACACACCCTTCAAGCTCCACAAGACACACCGAGCTGAGCTCCTGTGAAACCCTTCCACTGCAATGTACGTCATGGTCTTTTTGGCATAATTATGTGTGGTTCACAACAGTACAGTAAACACAGCCATCATGGCAGAGAGTAACGACTGTTACGAGTTCACAAGTTTGGAGGAGGAGGAAATAATGATTGACGAGCTGGAACATTTTATGTTCCATGTTACTGTAAGCCAAAAAAAGTGAACACTGGCTGTGCCACTCCTGTACAGACAGAAGTCCTTGGTTTATAATCTTTGTAATTCATAAAGGGATGGGATTCTACTATTATTAAATATAAAAAGTTAATTGCAAGGTCTGCAATAATTTAAAATAAAATTTTAATCGGTAGCCAAAAGTTGACATAGAATATTTTAACTCAAATACCCTTTCTTTCTGCTAAAATGAAAATGGATTAAGTTCAACAACAAAGATTTATTGAATTCAACAAAAAAGAAATGAATTGTTTATAATCTGTTACTTAGTTTATTCAACCGTCAGACTGGTGCAAATTGCTGTCATACCCATTCTGTTCTCAAGTGTTTCAGGAAACCCTGAGCATAAGTACATGATCAGGCACATGAAAAAGAAAAAGTATTTCTAAAAAAATACTTTTTCAGAAATGTGGACTGTGGATGCCGACATTAGCGCAATGATTTGCTTTGAGTTGGTACAACCGTCCTCCACTGCGAAAGCAGACGAGGCGGCTGTTAATGTTACTTCAATATTTGGAAGCATGGCCAACGCTTTGTTCATTTCTTCTGCTGCCATTACCAAAACTACAGGCAGTCTGTACATTGCACAAGGTCATAAAACATGTAGAAATAGACAAACTTACATAAAGGGATTTTTTTTAAAGTAACAATTTCAAATTGTTTTGAGAATCACATGATTTCCTGGTGCTCTCTGGCTGACACAAACACACACGGTTATGGTACAGTTTATTCGTACTGTACATAATGAAGCTCTCCAGAGTCCAGTTGTACCTGAGAGAAGAGGGGTTTTCATCAAGCGTTGGCTGTGCAGTATTTATGAAGCAGACTGGTACAGCCTGCCGAGCCAAAGGCAAGACAAGCACTCTGCTGATCTGAAAGCTGCAAAATAGCGTAGGCTCAGTTTCATTGTTGCATTTTTTGTGTATTTCTTCTCATTTGAATGAAAGATAATATTTCAATCGTCACCGTGGAGGCTTTAATGAGCTTAATAAGAAGTTTTAACCCAAGCTTTAAAACACTTTTTTAGGTTTTAATTTGAAGGATTGTATTCACATTTTTGTTCTTTTTAATGGTCATCAGAAATGAGAAGATACGTTTGTTTGCCTTTGTGTAGGAGCTTCTAACAGATTAGGAGGAGGGGTATATCTTTTAGGTCACTCTTATTTCAGAAAATGTCTCAGCAGAACATATAACAAGCTCAGGTTTTGGAAACGCAGCAGAAATGTAACTTCTAATATGCAAAATTACATACATATGTTTCCATTAAAAGTAACAAATGGTGCTGTGTCTGTTTAAAAATTAACAGCAGAAGAAGGGAGGCAGATTTTAAAAGAGAAACACGTGCTCTGAAATCTATTTAAGGGGAAGGCCCACATTCTCTCACTGACGCACATACTTTTCCAGGGAGACACACAACCTGCTCCAGTCGCCTGATCTGTCTCACTCGGAATAGTGTCTAGGCCTAATATATCTCTTCTAAGACGATGGCGGATTATGGTCTTTGTTTCGAATGGATGGAGCTGGAAATGTTTTTAATGTATGTATGGATGAAGTTTTTTTTAATGGTGTAAGTCAAGCAAAACAAATTCAGTGAGCATATGAAAGTTTTGATAAATTCAATTATTAGGCACAATTAAAAGACAGCCATGTCCAAGTCTTTCAATATCCAATCTGGCTTAATTATTTAACAATAAATGCTCACACTTGGTAATAAATATGTAATTGTATTCATAGTCAATCCAACAGTTTATGCCCATGTTGAGTTATCATACTTCACTGTATCTTATACACATAACCTACTTTCAGAGATAAATGTCTTCATTAAAAATAATGACACAGTTCCTACACAACCTGGAAAAGTATGGAATTTGATTTAAGGAATTTTCCAAGTGTGGGTAATTTTGTAGAAATAAAATACATTTGAAAATATTTCCATCTGTCCGTCCATCTATCCATCCATTCATCCATCCATCTGAACTCAAAGCCACAGCGCAATAAAAATCTCATTAGTGGCTTTCTTATCAACCTTTGCAATTTTTTGTTATCTTTTGCTTTTCAGGGCTCTACTACTCAGACTTCTGGAAAGAAGATAGAGTATGTAGAGACAGTCGTCATTTCAATAACAAAGTGTGCTATATCTTAAATCCAGATGGCTGGTTTAATACATTACTTTGTGTGCCATAATACCACAAATGTCATTTATTCATTCTCCGTATGTAAATAATACATTTGGCAATAATGCCCAAACACTGGATAGATTTTTGGGGGCAAAGTGGTTTCAAGACACATAGGGCAAAAAATTATGTGGAGAGTGAGGAAAATTTGACTTAATAACAAATAATATTGTTATCTTGATATTAAACAATTGTTGCCACTGTGTGTTTTGCTAATGTTGTGCTGCATGGAGTTCTGCACTACAGTCATCTCCAATACATATATCTTATTCTTTCTGCAGAAAGGGAGCCCAAACAAGCTCAATGAAACGATGGAAGCTTTTGGTGGACCATCATTAAATACATAAATTAATTAAACAATGTAGTTAATGTGGTTGAACAATGTGGAAAAGTAGATTAGATGATTTCATTAGCCTTCTGCCATCAATTCAGTGGGTTTTGGGATTGATGACAAGCCTCATTTTACATTGAAGAGCGTAATGTAAAGTATAAAACCGATCCTGACAAGATGTTGGATTGATGACACTAGCGCTGAAAGCAGCTGAGGTGTTTCACTAAGATCAAATCTTCTTTTATGTTTCTGCTTTTTCTATGTTCTATTTATGTGGAGGACAGCAGTAATGAACAATCAAACTGAAAAAAACAACAACTATTTTCATAAACAAAATAAAAGCATCTTAGACCTTACTTTGACATGTTCATCACAGAAAAACACAGATAAAAATAAAATGTGCTTTTGTAATTTTGTTATTCAGTCAGAATTTACAAAAAACTGACCAAATATCCTAAAGTATTTTAGTTTTGATAGCAACATGTTTCCCCCCTGTTTTCTCATCACTACATTCTCATAATGTCATGACATTTTCCATCATGACTGTGGATAAAACTTTCATCTTCACATACATACAGGCATAAATAAGAACAACAAAGCAGAATTGCCAAAGTTTGGACTTTCTCGTTGTGATGCAAGACAGAATAGTTGATTCTAAGAACATGCATATACCCAGTCTGTTTGTTGTTCCAATGATACAGATGTGGCATTTTTACTGTGTGCATGTGGGAGTGTAGGCGTGCGTGTGCGTGAGTGCGGGCGGGGGTGTACCCATGGGTGTGTTACTATAGTGTACCAGTCAAAATTGACTAAAGACAGTTACAAAGTCGGCCTTCTATCACCTGAAGAACATTTCCAGGATTAAAGGACTATTGTCTCAGCCAGATCTAGACAAACTCATCCATGCGTTCATCTTCAGTCGTATTGATAATTGCAACAGCGTCTTCACAGGTCTGTCCAACAAATCAATCAAACAGCTGCAGCTGATCCAGAATGCTGCTGCTCGCGTTCTCACTAAAACCAGGAAGATAGAGCACATAACACCAGTTTTAAAGTTCCTACACTGGCTCCCTGTAGCTCAAAGAATAGACTTTAAAATACTGTTGTTAGTTTATAAATCACTGAACGGCTTAGCACCACAATACATTAAAGATCTGCTGTTGTTGTATGAACCTTCCAGACCTCCCAGGTCTTCTGGTTCTGGTCTGCTCTGCATCCCCAGAACCAGAACCAAACGAGGAGAAGCAGCTTTCAGCATCTATGCACCACAAATTTGGAACAAACTTCCAGAAAACTGTAAAACAGCTGAAACACTGACTTCTTTTAAATCTCAACTGAAAACCCACCTGTTTAGAATTGTATTTGAAATGTAATCAATTCCAAATTTATTGATGGAACTTGACTTAATGCTTTGTTTTGATTATTGATTCTATGTTGCATTGTGTTTCTGTGTTTGTAATGATGTAAAGCACTTTGAAATGCCTTGCTGCTGAAATGTGCTATACAAATAAAATTTGATTGATTGATAGATTGATTGATTGACTAAGCTTCAGGGAAGAATATACAAGTTTCCTCCTACCTTTGGTGTGTGTCTGTTACGCCTGAATTTACCCACTGTGGGACAATGAAGGATAACTACTCGTATCATAATCCGGCTAAGGTGATAAACTTTTAGCATTTCACAAATATTAAATGTTTGTTATTTATTTCTACATTTTTATTTAGGATTATAAAGCAAGTCTTTCCACCAAACCTGATACTGAAGCTTAGCTGCTGCCGGTGCCTGTACTTTGCAATACGTTAAAGAAGAAAGTTTGAAATTAAGAGAATCTTTAAATATTGTATAGTGTTCCTTTATATATTTTAGATATATTTTATTCAAAGAAACTGGGGGTGGGAGGATGATAGGAAAAACCATGATGGAGAAAGAAGAAGCAAAGATAACAGAGGTATTTGGACGGGGCAAATTCAGCTCCAAGCAACACTCAACAGCTTGAGCATGATTAGTTGTGTATTTACTGTATCATGTGAGTGAGAGAGTGGCTGAATGGGGGAGAAACAAGCTGAGAGGGGACCTAAAGCAGGGGGCCATGTGAAAGAGAAGGAGTGAGAGGAGTGCTAAACGAGCGCTGAAAGATTTGTTGGGGGGCATGAGGAAAAAAACGGAGTGAAAGAAAGCTCGGTGCCAAGCGCAGGCAGAGTGTTGATGGTAACAGGACAACAGTTGGCTTCCAAACACAGCAGCGTTCAGAGCTCTTGCATGGCTGTTCCTCTCGACCTCTCCGGGCGCGCTCGGCAGATATTGCACATGCGAATGCTGAATGTCCGTCTTGATGTAAAGTTGAGGAATGAGAGATGCTGCACAGCCTGCAGCTGAAAGGCAGCAGCATATAATTTTCTATCCACTTCTGCATACTGTACATGTCTTCACGCATTCACACACCCCCCCCCCCACATACAGTACATACAGTGGCTTTCCTGCTGGCTGTCCAGATGGGGTTTGGTGGCCTAGGACAAGGATTGCCTTGTTGCTCCATTCAATGGTGTGTTTTAGCTCCAAAATATGCTTGGTGAAAGGTTTGGAGAGGGAGGGGAGTTGGCCTGGACAGGGGGTAATGTTAAGGAGCAAACCTTAGATCTGTCCATATGTCTGTCTGCTTCTCCACTGTAAACAGTCTCTGACAGCCTGTCAGCAGGAGAGAACTATAAACAGCTAAATGTTTTTAGTTTCATTGGGAGCACTTCTCTACAAAATGAAAGGGTTCTGACCCAGTACACGTTGCATAATTAGTTACCCGTCTCTTGCACACAAATCATTGGTTGGTATTCTGAGAATCCTAAAAACCAGTTAAGGGATAAGAGCTAGAAATTTCAAACTATTTATGCAAGAATGATTGGCATTCATCTGGGTTTTTCAGTGTTACGCCTTTAATTTAAAGTCAGTGCTCACACTCTTGCTCCTCACAGTAGCAACGCAGTAATTAGTTGCTACTGAGAAGGCAAACTTGTTGTTTTAGGCTGTAACGGTTTTCGGGAAACCTAATAAATTTACCTTCCTCACAAGCAGCATTGGGTTTGAAACAGGGCTTGGTGCCATTCCACAAACTTTTACAAGTCCAATTAAAATGCCAGCTTTATTTATTTTATTAGGATGCTCACTGAAAATGTGGTTTACCACCTGTGTTATAATGTGTGTTTCACTCCAAGTTGTAGTTTTGATGAGACAGTGGGCCCAGAAATTCTATTAGCGCCAGAGGCAGAGGAGGCATAAAACTCAGATGTTATGAAAGCTAAAATATCATTTCTATTGAACTACAGAATTAAAATTTAAAGAATAGATTACAACCTGAGTTTTCTTCAATATGATTTTTTTTCCTATTACATCTAAAATAACAGCTTGTTGCTATATTATTGAATATTTATTGAATATTTTAACTTATATTTATAGCTGGTCTTACATTTCTGCAGATTCCCATTAAATAAAAACTGGTGGGCTTGTTAGGCTTTGTAACTATTTTTTAGATTGACTTTGTTTTTCATCTGTTCTTGAATTATTTTAGATTGGGTTTGAATTTGTTGCTTTTAGAGAGTTTTAAGCCAACTTGTTGTCAAATAGGTTTTATTCAAAAGCAGATGTGGTGCCATTTGGTCCATTCTAAGTCCCTGTGTACATGACAATGTTTCCAAGCACATTTTCTGTTGGATATCTGCAAAAAATTGCACACAATAGCAGGATGAAAACGCTCTGCTTGTAGAGTCTCTCTTGTTTCTTTCTACTTCTGAATAATCCATCCAGAGGAATTTTATGGCTGCACAATAATGTGGAGATTTCTCTTTTCCTCTCTTATAGCATTTACTCTGACTGGATAAGTTATCTGCACCAGCTCTGGGCCAAATATAGGTGAGCATTTGGCCTTAACCCAAAAATGGGTCTGGTTCTTTTCCAATGACCCATAGTTGTTCAAGATTAGCATTTATTTAACGTTCATCTTATTGGCCGAAACCAATGACAAAAACATGTGAATAGCCAGTAATATCTGATACGTTAATCAGCTTTGAATTTCCCCACTCCCTAAAACAACACAAATGTGCTTTATAAATAAACTGAATTCAAACACAAAGTTTACAATTTAAAAACCTCTAAAACTGCTATTTCAAACACTGGGTGATTTCCTCATGACTTTAACAGTTACATATAGACCCCGCCACACACAAAAATCATTATTTTCTCATAAATTGGTGTTTTTTGTGTTGTTTCTCTGGTTTCCTCATGGCATATCGCATATGATTTTGTGCATGTTATTTTTGTGTGTCTTTGCCGACAGTATAAAAATTACACAATGAACAGAATTTTCTTTAAATAATGTGAAGAGGTGCAGCACCACAGACAAGTCATGGAGGTCTGCCACTGTTTTTGTTGTGAAAACCGAGCTTGTGTGCACAAGATAACGTGACTAACATCATGATTTTCCAATAGCTTCATTTTGCATTCACACTGATATGATTCACATTGCGTTTCTAAAAAGTTTCACCTTTGTGTTTTTTGTGGACAGGAACAGAAACTAAACTGCTAATAATGGCCATGAGTAGTTATCTAAGGTTTTCCCCAGAAAACTTGCTGAGCCTGGTGGTTGGGTGCCGGGGCAGTCAGTCATCCAGCGGCCTACTGTGTTTTTGAGTTAAAAAATGTTTAAAGTTGACAGGAAATTTGAAAATATCATTTGATAATTATGTGTCATTGAAAGATTGGAAGATTAATACTTGAACACCAACTATAAAGCCTTAAAAATGCAAACATTTTAAAAAGACTAAAAAATAAGCAATACTTAGCCTGGTGGCCCACCAGGCTCATAAACACTGAGGGAAACCCTGGTTATCCTTATGTGCCTGTTTTTCAAACTGCCAACTTTTAAGATTCAGTATTTTATATCACCAGTGTAGATTTTTTTTTCAAATGTCTCATTACACAGCACATAGGTATAAGTTTGTTGCACATGTTGCGATAGGGTGAGCTCAGTTCCTCCTCATAAGCTCTTTTCCTCTAGCATGCATGTTCTTCCTGTTCACTGCTGTGCCTGTGCAGGAAACACATATTACTGTATTTTCCGCACTATAAGGCTCACCACATTATAAGGCGCACCTTCAATGAATGGCCTATTTTAAAACTTTTTTTATATATAAGTAGCACCGCATTATAAGGCGCATAGAATAGATGCTACAGTAGAGGCTGGGGTTACGTTATGCATCCATTAGATGGAGCTGCGCTAAAGGGAATGTCAACAAAACAGTCAGATAGGTCAGTCAAACTTTATTAATAGATTACAAACCAGCAATTCTGACAACTCCTTTCACTCCCAAATTAATAAACAGCTGTTTTATTATTTTCCCCGAGGTAAAGTCAGTGACGTGGTATTTTCGTGACACAGTTTATCCTTTAACAACAGCAAGGTATAACATATAGTGGAGGGAAACTTTTCCTCGATTCAATAAACACATAAAAAACAGTCTGCGTGACTGATCGCCTTGAGTTTAAACTGCGTCGTAAGCGTGTCTCTTAATAGGAGCCATTTTGGGATCTTTACACAAACACAAATGGAAATGAAATGGCACGCTTCGTGCAGTCATATATCCCAGCATGCACCGCGCGCTTCTTCCTCTACGGGGGAAAATGAAGTCGGCGGCTGCTTACCGTAGTTGCGAGACCTGTTGTGACTCAATATTGGTCCATATATAAGGTGCACCGGATTATAAGGCGCACTGTCGGCTTTTGAGAAAATTGAAGGTTTTTAGGTGCACCTTATAGTGCGGAAAATATGGTAATATAAAAAAGTGCTTCAACACTACGTCTCCGCTTGGTGTTCACTTTATCTCAGCACTGTTGAGCACACGCTCAGATGCAGGCGTGTGTTTGTGTGTGCACGTCTGTCCTTCCCAGTGGTTTATGCTCGGTCAACAGTCTGCCGACAACCTGTTTGTCTTGGACGTCTGCAGATTACCCAATCAGATAATCAAGGGTATAATTGCATCATGCATCTGGGAGTGTTTTTCCCTTCCATTATTCTTCATAATGTACGCATTGATGCTCCACTCACACACATGCTGCAGACACGCAAAGATGACGTATATGGAACAGCTAATTGCCAGAGGTTGTCAGTGCAGGGAGATAAAAGTTATGTTGTGGTTTCATCTGGACATAAAAATGTGCAGCTGTCTTGTCCTGTCTGTACCTTGTTTTGATAGGAGAGCATCACTGAAAGCTAAAGTGCTCTCCTGAAGAAACTCCGGAATACCTGTTCCTTTGAAACTAGTTCTGAAGTTATCATAATGATGTTGAAGCGGACCATAAAATTACAGATAAGAGATGGCAACTCTGCTTCTGATGTTTACTGTCACTCGGGCAAAAATGTTTCTGTTTTTTCTAAGCACATCCGAACCGCAATCTTTGCTTTAATATATCAAGTTTTTGCATCGCCTTTATTATGTTCTTTTACTTCCATGAATGGTAAGGAATGTTGTTTTATTTATAAACATTTCCTGATATTGTATTAGTTCAGAAGTTATATTACTAAAGACAAACAAATGAGACAAAAGAGATGCATGTCGTTTTCAATGGTTTCAAAGTTTTATGAGAGTGATGATTGAGGAACATTTTCCTAGCAAGCATTTTCTTCTGTTTATCATTAAGTAAGTCTGGTGTGTATGATTCTGTTTTATATATTTGATTCCTGGTAAAAATGTACATGGGCATCTGCTGAAAGAACATCTCTTCTTAAACCGCTCTCTTCTCTCCCACATCCATACTGCTCCTCTCTTTTTCAGTGTTACTAGTTTTTTAGTGGGCTTGTCCTTCTCTGTTATGTCTCCCACTTACCCGATCCTTTCCCTTTCCAACTTTCACAGGACAATTGCCAAAGGCAGTATTATTGTGTCCTCAGCTGCCATCACTCTCTGTGTTATGTAAGACACTACTGATGTGTGTGAGGATGAGCTTGCCTTTGCCCTGGCTTCAGTCCTGATAGGCCTTCTCTAAATTCACACTCAGAGCAACATCGCCAAAATGAGGGCAGTCTTGTTTGAGCTTTGTTGATATCTGGCCTGTTTTTAACTTCACGTCTTATTCTTAATGGCTACATGCAGTGTTTCAGACGTGTATAAAAATGAGAACGAGACTTTTTTTTCTTTTTTGTTTTTACAGATTAACAATTTTCATTTTCTCCTCAGCTTTTGCAATGGTTAAGCTTTCTGATAAAAGTGTTGCTTGAGAAATAATATTGCCTACAGTGAGGAAACAAGATGTTGACATGACTGAGCACTGTAGTGGAAACCTGAGGGATAAGAACATAACTGAATAAACAAATTATTCAAGGCAAAGTCACACTATTCTTTGTATACAGTGTTGTCTTGTTTGCTGACTTGATAGCTGACAATCACTGACATCCTCTAGAAGGAGGGTAGACTTCATAACTTTATTGCTACAAAGTTGGCTGTGCTCACAGAGAATTGATTTCATATTAATAGAAAACATGGAGCACAAAAAGTTGCACAAGTGAAAGGTATAACTGCAGCTGATTGTGAAGTAAAGCCCATTGCTGAGTTTGGGCTGGGATGTATCCAGGACATGTGCTCCAGCCGTGACTCTGCTTGTGGTAGGCCACTACTGAACCAGAGAGAATATCAGAAGTGTCAAACCTCGACTAAAGAGAAACAGGACTGAACTGTTGCTCAATGGCCCACCATCCTCTTTTCATGAGAAATTGAAAATTTTAGGTTTCATTTTTAAATTAAGGTCCCAAAATCTGGAGAAGGGGTGGAGAGGCATATTGCTTAGTTGACATTACAAAAATAGGCAAATGAGTTAACCTTGCACTGTGATGTGTAGAGATGCACTGAGAAATCAGCTACTAATGATAATCAGCATTTTTAATGTTTACATTTACCTTGATCTGTGACCAGATGATCAGAAGCTCTGATCTTTCTCTGTTCAGTGAATGCTGGTCTAATGGCATAAACACTCTTTGGTGTGGAAGCTCTTACTGAGAGAGGATCATCACCAAAGGCAAAGAATGTTGAAGGGAATAACATGAAAGAGAAATTTAGAAAAAGTAGCAGGATTTAAATCTCAGAATTGAGGTAAGAGTTACATGGAGACTAATGCTTACACCTGGTAAAGCTGTAAGCATTAGTAGAGACATTACCCAATGATAATTGGGTAATGTCTCTATTACCCAATGATGAGAACAATTTTAAAATGTTAATTTTTGTCATTAATAGTAAAATAAACCCAGTAAAGCCCTGTTTTACAGTGACTCCTCTCTAACACTGTCTGTGATGTCCTGTATGCTCCTTAAATACATAATTAATATAGCAAGAAGGTTAAATCACTTATAAGCAAGTTCTTGTCTTTTTATAAAGGAGTTATTTTATTTTAGACTATCCGAGATCAAAAATTGCCCATAAGCGTTATCAGTGCATCTAAGGTGATGTGGATGTACATCTCTGCTTTTCATTTTTCCTTCTAGTGTCTCTATGATGCATACAAACATAGTGTGCTCTGTCTAAATATTTTATGGACATATTTTTCTCCATGTGTTTCCGACTTTCTAACCCCTCATCATACTTTTTCCCAATTCTTTATTAAAGCAATTTAGTTAGAAGGTCTTTCTTGAATAAAGGTGCTTTTGTATCATTCTGCTTTTTGGTTGCTTAGACAGGACACATTACATCTCTGCTTTTTGTTTTTAAATTTTTGTTGGTTTTCCCCCAAAAAATGCTGAAATAAATAAGTAACCAAAACAGAAGGTGATATGACTTATGGACTCATTGCAGTAAAAAATACAAATAAAAATAAAATAAAAGACTGAATGGTCATAAGAAGATAAATCTCACCAGTGGAATAAAAGTTTTTTCACCTATTTTTATGCGACACACAGACACAAAATTTGCACCAAAGCTTGTATTCAGAGAGCTTCAGATCAAAACACTCACACGATTCCCACGAGATTTAGCCGGAAATGTTAATGGCCAGTGTTGTGGATGTCAGTCAGCAAGAGCAGAAATCTGACACAAAGAGGCAGGTCATGGCAGCTGTGACGCACCAGCCTTTCACAGTAAAAGGAGTCAAGAAGGACAAATGGGCGTCAGGAGTCTGAAACGGCTGGAATAGAAACACTTTACTGTGGCGCCTTGAAGAAAAGAAGGTGGAGGAGAGGGAGGAGAGAATGAAATGCTGCGCATGTCTGTGGGTCTGGTGTTTCTACTAAATGAAGGTTAATTTGTTTGTGATGCAGTTTATTTGCTATATTAAAACAAACAAAAAAATCTTATCAAAGAATTAAATTTAGATGTAAATATAAGTTTAGATCCATTAATTAGATCATATGAGCAGGAACAGTAAATAGGGACATATACAGTATATATTTAGCATATTCAGTTGAAACCAGATACTGGTTAGATACACTCACTGTCTGTCTATTAATTAAAGTCTTTTAGGATTACCAAATAATTTATTTTGATAATGCCATGATAATGAAAGACAAATTGCTTTAGATTTTTCTATGTTTCTTTCTTAAATCGTTAAGTTTATTTACATTTTTACAAAATTGCAATGCCATTAAACAGTTTGGGAAAGCTCAGAACTTATGAGAATCTTTATTGCAGAACAATGAATGTGAAAATGTTTCCCAAACCTGGTAAAAGTCTGTCATTATCCACAATGCAACAACACGGGCTGAAAGGCCACAACCACTAGAAGAAGCCAATATCAAGATAGCAATATCAAAAATTGAAAATTACAGTTTGCAAATTCACTCAGGGATAAAGTCCTTATTTTTTTAACCTGCCCTGTGTGCTGATGAAACTGTAATTGACATGTCTGGCTAAAATGATCAATGTTATATTTGAGGAAAAAGGGGAAAGTTTGCAAGTAAAAAACAGTTTTCTCTGGAGGAAAATGGAGGAGGAGAGAACCAAAATTTCAGCAACCTATTTTGAGAAACTTGTGGAAGGATACTCAGAACGTTTGATCCAAATCACACAGTTTAAAATTTGATGCTACCAAATTTAAGGTATTTTAATGTTGCTCCCCCTCCCCCTTCCTCCAAATGTCATAATAAAACATCCTCTTAAAATGAAAATGCATTTCCATGTGAAGCTAAAAGCCGGCCTGCTCTATGACTTAAAACCCTAGTCTTGAATGTCAAGACCAGGGTTCAAAACGATGACTGTTTATTCATCGTTTTGAATAAAAGTGTCTCCTGGTGTAATAATTGTGGATAACTTTCAAATGAGTATCAGATCCAGGAGAAGAACTTCCCCTGGTCACATGCTGCATATTAAATAAGAACATGTAGGGGAAAATGAAATGAAATGGCCAGAAATGTCAAAGTATTTTATGGCATGCTGTGATTTTCTTACTATAACTAAAGGTACATTCACAGATATATTTTTGCTCTTTGGCTAATCCAAAGAATAAACAAATGTTTGTCCTTTTTTTATATATCTATATGTTCTCTTTAAATTTAAACTGTATTTCTTAGCAAAAACAGCTAAAAAAACGATGCAAGATCAGCCTGTAAAGTTACACACAGTCTCCACAGCCACATGTGACAGCTCATGCATTAAACATGATAAAGGAAGTACAGATATTAGATGTACACATCTGAACTTGCTGACAGATGCTTCCATGCATTTACTTGACAGAACATGCAAAGGCTTCATCATGCAGCTCAGCTTGGAGCTGGAGGCTATATTAGTGGCTTCTATCTGCACAAAGGATACACTGGGGAAATAAGAGAAGTAGAAATACGAAATAAGTGAACAAGTTCACTGACCATTTTAGCTTTTTTTCCTCCTTAATTAAAATCAAGAAATAGGAGATATACAACAGGCTTTCTGCTTTTGAATATTATGTTTCCTGAGGCTCTCTGACCTACTTTATCCCATCGATACATAAAGAGAAACAATTTGGTTCAATACAGTAATTTAGAGTAACTGTACACATTGATCAATAGTATACAAAAACAAAGTAAAAGCTTTAATGAATAGTGCTAACTACTCACTTTTTATCTGCTCCATATCTCAGTGTTAATCCTGGTGTAATAATAGTTGATAACTTTCAAGCATTTCAAGCAGTATATGCCATTAAAAATTACACAATTAAACAACTGCTAGATATATTTCTGAATTCAAATCATCCAGAGAATGAATGTGTCTGCCCTCAGGCAGCAAAATTCGAAAATGTCCCAGTTTAAATTAAAAATACAGTCAGGCACTACTTCTGAATATCTTTAAAGCTCTGTTGTCTGTAGTGAACAGAAGATAGAAGTTTTTTTATTGGTTTTATCTGACTTTTTGCTGGAACCCTTATGCATCAAACATACCATCCTGCCGGGTTTATTTTGCTGCTTTGAGCATCACAATATTGTGTTAGCTTCTTAAGTTAGTTTATTGTTATTGTTGTTTACATCTGTTTTCTGAATCTGAAGTCTCTTGTCTGAGTCACACCAGAAGTTGCTCTTCCAGCTCTACATCAGCTCAGGTCAGCATGCAGACCATATGCTCGCAGAGAGGTAGCCGAGCGATGTGGCTGCATGTCAGATGTCAGGTGTGAAGTTTTAGGAGGCTCAATATTTCTCAATATATAAGGTTCTGTGAATTTACAAACCATTTTACTCCCAAAACTTTCATATAGTCACTGATGGACCCCAAATATAGGATAAAGATTGTTGCTTTGAAGAACTTAAAGCTGCAGTATGTAACTTTAAAAAAAATGTTTTTTAGATATTTGTTAAAACTCTCACTATGTTGTGAGCCATAATATAAAACAGATAATCTGTGAATTAAAAAAAAAAGAAAGAAAAAAGCTAGCTCGAACTGGGAGGGAGTCGTAGCATGGCAGGGAGTGAGGGGGAGGTTGTCTAGTTAGCACTCTGCTCTGGCCTGTGCGGAGTTTGAATGTTTTCCCCATGCATGCAGCGGTTTCTGTTAGGATCTCCTGCTTCTTCTCACTGTACAAAATTGGGCATGTCAGGTTAATTTGTCTCTCGCTCTTAGCAGCGAGTGCATCTTGTTTGTTCTGTGTACTTCTGTTGCTCTGTGATGGACTGGCGACCTGTCCAGGTTGTATCCGCGTCTCGCTCACTGACTGGTGGCTGGTTGGATGCTTAAAAAAAACAGATTAATTTTGTTGTCAGTAAAAGCGTCCTGTTGTGAGAGATTCCACAAAATGCTGTAAACAAAAATGCATCAGACTAGGTAAACATGCTTTGTACTTTATCTTGTAATGCCTCATGTTGGCTCCATTGCATTGCCATGAATACGTAACAATAGCTGTTACATACCGTATATGTGGAGGCTGAGTCTATATTTAAAAAAAATTATATGTGTATGTCATTTTACCTTCATAGTCTTGTTTAAATGCAGAGATTTTATTCCCCATTCATTTTCTTTCACCCTTTTAAGAGTGTAGCATTTGGCTTCATTACAGAACAGATGTTTTATTCAGTCCATTGAATGCGCAGATAAACATGCACTTGACTGATGGAGTGACGTGAGCCTATAATGAGATCAATAAGCAATTGGTGGTGTGGTCTGGTTTCACAGCGCATTGACAAAGCCCCCGATGTGCTGACTGGGAACAATTAGCATCAGTAAGCGGCACTAACAAGGTTTTGACTGATGACGGTAATGACTGGATGTCTGAATTCACGTGTGCACGTGTGGGTGGGTGAGTCATCATTATCCAGACCGAGGAGTCCCATCGGTCTCTCTCTCTTGCTCACGCCCTTACTTTTACTCACAGTGTCGTAAACACACCCCTGCAAGCCATGCAGGCACAGAAATCTTTCCAAATTCTTCTGGCAAAGCTAGGTACTGAGTGAGTAAATGGCAACTCTCTTGAAAATGGAACCAGCCTGTTCAGCAGATACCTTCTGTTTTTCTTGAATAGTGTATGATGTAATGAATTGAGGATGTTGCACACACACGCACACCCACACCCACACACACACACACACACCCACAAGAACAGATTGTATTAAGTCTTGAACTATTAAAACATTTAGTTGCAACGACAAGAAACAGCTCAAAAGATTTATGATAAACATATAATTTAATTAATAAAATAGATTTGATTGTCTTAGAATATTTGCTCACTTTAAACATAATAAATTTTTAAAAGGTTGCAATTCTGAATGCAAGAAGGATAATTGTCAACTGGACATTACCATTGATCTACCAATAGTAAAGCTGTTAAGGGGTTGGCCACTTTTAAAAAGACTTTTCACAAATTTTCAAGCAAAGTAAATAAATGTAAATTTTTTAACAAAATTCAATATATTTACGATTCAGGTACTTCAACCACTATAAGCAACAATACTGTTTTGTGTGACCCCTTTTAACCTATTGTCACCATGGAAGCATTTGTCTGGAGCTTTATGTTCTCCAGCATTTGAGGACATACAGTATGTTACAGCTTTCTGACTTTCCTATAGAAGTACTACAATCAGTTTGAAGTTTGCACTTTGAATGAGCAATTGAAAAACTCGGGCCAATTCATTTAGACTTCTTGATAAAAATGTCCTAGTTTTATATAATTGTCTTGTTGCGTAGCAAAACTTAAACCAAGCTAACGCTGCTTCTTAAATACTTTGTGATTTTGAGGTTCCCAGTTCCTGTGGCTGAATTGTGATCCCTCTACCACATTAGGTTGGTGCTAAAAACATTAAAAAACATACTAAAACAGCAGTTGGTCTGCTAAAAACGGTGGTCTTCACTGAGACCTGAAATCTTTATTTGCATTAGTTTGATAGACATGACTTCAGTATATCGATCAGAGAATTAAACAAGCAGTCCAGAACAATATTCTTAAACGTTTATTTTTTTTGTGTGTGTCCTCCTGGATGGATTATATATGCACTCTTGAAGTAATCTTGGTAATTTCCTAGGAAGTTTCAACACTATTCCATATTTTCTCCATTTGTGGATAATAGCTTTTAATGTTTTGCTTAAGTCTGAAAGCCTTAAAAAGTGCTTTGTCACCCTTTCAAGACAAATAGTTTCTCAGTTCTTAGTTGTTCACCTGTTCTTAAATTTCAGACTGGTTGGAGATTTAATGATTTTAAAGGTCTGGCAGTAAACAGATTTAATAAAACTAAATGAAATATATGTGGTAAATCACAGTTATTTCACTATGCAACAAAGGAGGCAATTGTATTTTCAGAAGAGGGTAAATTGATATGGATAACTTATTTTTTGTTTTTGTGTTAACTCGGGTTCTCTTAGTGTGATTTTAAAATTTGCTTGATGAAATAAAACAAAAAATGCAAAAACATTGCTTTTTCACACAACTGTACATAAGGACAGAAGAAATTTAATAGCTTTTTAATTTTTTTTATTGTTTCCATTGCATCACATATTTAAGCCAAGTTTGTGTGATCATGTCTAATAATATTTTTGTTTTTATGTTCTACATTTACATAAATATTATTAGTCTGTACTTAATCTTTTATCTGCAAGAACAGTTGCTGAGCAGGAGGGATTTTGGGTCCGGCTTTTTTTTTGTTTTGTTTTTTTTTTTTTCGGACTCCATACTCTTGAGTCGTGACACAGAGCATGTGTCTCAGTGCACCCCTATGTGTCAGTGCCGCTGTGGGAGTTTGTGTGGAAGGGAGCACATTAGTAGACACGTAAACATTCATTTGTAAATGTCCAGCAGTCTCTATTTGTCACACAGCAGCGTGTCACAGAAAGCACACAATGGCTGAAAGGGCTCAGGATAATTACAGAATTATAGCTCTGAGTAAATTTTACAAAACATTTTAAAAAGTTGGAATGCATTTTAATCACTGACGTCAGTATTATCTAGTTTTATAGTTCTTCAGTATAATCCGCTTTAGCCTGGGTTGGACAAGACAGTAAATTTTTTGGATGTCTTTTGAGGTTTTTCAAAAGCTGCCTGATTGTTTTCAAATGGCAAATGAACATGAAAACTATGAAGGACAAATATAATGCACTACATTCTGGACAATGTTTGTCCTTAATTATTTTTTAAAATAATTCATATCTTTGTTAATTTGTTATTTTTAAAGTTTAAAATGATTAAGTTTCTTCATCTGTGCAGAGCATCTTCATCAAATCCTTGCTACATACTGAGGTATTTTACAAGGAATGAGGAAAAAATATTCCCTGGATATTCAAAGCTTGAAGCTAGAAGACTTTAAGCTACACCTGCAATGAAAGTTAATTCTACAAAGTATTGACTTTAGGTTCTCAATAGAAGTGCTCACAAACTCTTCAGATTTTCTTTTGTAAAAAATCTGGAAAAGCAGGTGTTACTATTTATTCTTTTTATGTTATTTTATTGCAGTTTTATTCTTTCCCTATACATTATTTAAAGCATTATTTTATGTTTTGGTCAATTGTACACTTTGCTGAACAACAGACTTGTTTAAAAGCACTATATAAGAAGGATTGATGTTGATAAAACTGGGTTAACATCTCCTTCACTGTTTGTATTCCCAGCTTTGATCAATTGCAATAAATTACCTTCTTTTGTCTGTTTATTATAAACTACAGTTACACAAATATGTTTCTTAACAAAGTTACAAAATGCTTTACACATGAACATGATCGGAACTGGTCAAAGGTTTTTGACAAAAGGTTTTAAGCTTGTTTATCATAATATGTAATTTACATTTTTGTTTGAAAATGTGTGAGCCTTACATTTAATAAATACATTACCGTACAAGTTCATAAAATCTAATGCTATGATGAGAAATACAGATGACAGATAAACCGAGACCTCACTATGAACACATCTAAACAGTATCTGGATGACAACTGACACAGCTCCCCCTGCAGAGCGTTCTGTGAATTCTGGTTGTCACTGCAACAGAAAAAAAACAACTCTGTGCATCTATTCTTGATTTTGAAGATAATCTTTTTTGCGAAAACTGGTCAAATAAAACTAGTATTGGTATAATTGCAAACACTGAAGCCGTGAAAGGTTATGGGACTCAGAGGTGAATTTACAGATTTTTCAAGCCTATTCTAAACTCTGCAACAGATCACCCAGAAAAGGATTTAACAGACCGTCGGGGAGATGAAAGCCTAGGGTAAAAGGAGGCAGAGATGGTGAACTGAAACTGCATTGTTAGTTTAATATTATGTGTTTCAAACAGAAAATAGCTGAAAAGCATCAGAGATTGAGTATAAATTATGATGGAGCAATCTGTGATTCAGCGCGGCTCTGTTTTTTGTTCTTCCAAACAACCTTGCTCCAGTCCTTGGGCGTTAACATTAAACACAGATCCACTGAATTAGAAAGATTATCTCATCTGCCATTCAAGATGCAAAGTCATCTTCACTGGATGACGATGCCACTGCCGGGTCGTTCCCTTTGTTTTAACTTAGACTACCAACTTTGACTAACACAAAAGCAATGACATACCGCTGGACTGAACAGTCACTTCCTGGTTCTTCAAAATAAAACTGCTCACACATTCTGCTTGTCAATATCTCCCTAATTACTACATAACTGATTCCTCTGCAACCACCAGCTCAGTGGTGGAGGGTCTCTTGTTTAAACTTTTCTGCCTTGATGATTAATTTTAAAAACTTGAGGAACTAATTGTGGAGATTATTTTCCGCTTTTAGATGTGGTTTCAAACCCTTTCTCAGTACTCTAACATGGTATGTACAAGGGTGAACTGTAAGATCCCTGAAATAATCAGGCAATAACCTAAGTAGCCATCCCCCAGTCACTGAAGCTCACTATGTAACAAACTGCAGCTGAAATCTTGTTAGTAAGTGTTATTTTAGAAACTGAACCAGATAAATGTGAGCTCTTAACTTACTGTCGTTAAATAACAAGGCAAACACTCAGGCAACCACATTCTTATCCAATTTACAGATATGAAATCGTAAGAAATTTGAGTAACTTCCTCAATTTTTTATCTGCAGCATTTTTCCAGGGACAAATGAGACTGTGAAATTTCCTGTAGAATGTAGGAGCATGGATAGATCAGTGAATAAAACACTGAGCTACGTTTTGGAAACTTGAGGAACAAATTTCCACTCTGAAGTAATTCTCTTCTGATTTAGAACAAAACCATATCACCAATTAATCCTCAATTTAAGCTCTTCTCATGAAAACCAGCCCAACTTATGTCTCGTTTCCACTGGGAGGTACGGTGCGGGTCGGCATGTTCCGGTATGCTATTTTGACTGTTTCCATTGTAAAAGCGGTACATGCAACCGACCTGCATTGTAGGTCTACAGGACAATGGTACAGTTTGTGTGGAACTAAATGCGTCACACAACAGTCCGCTGATTCGGGGATAGCAAAACTTCATCGCTTGCGACAAGCCCAAGACTTACTGGTGCGTCACGTTGTCACCGCACTAGTATGGCGCCACATTAGGCATTTAACCCTGGCTGCCTAGTGAGAGTCCAATCAAATGGTGATGGAAAAGCTCCTTTCACTAAGGAGAGTCTAAAGTCGGTCCGCGAGGGCCTGCATCCTGCGTGTTTTAGTTCTCTCCCTGGTTTAACACACATGGATCAAATGATGGCTCATTAGAGACCTTAGGAGAACATTGACAAGCTGAGAAAGTTGTTACTACAACCAGGGAGAGAACAAAAACATGCAGGATGCCGGCCCTCAAGGACCGACTTTGGACACCCCTACTACTACAGCAAACCATAAAATACCGAACCGAATATAGACAGCTCTGTTTCCTTGCTTGTTCAGCTCTCATTTGACAATTTGATTGCAGAT
Source organism: Xiphophorus hellerii (assembly GCF_003331165.1). Classification (NCBI taxonomy): domain Eukaryota; kingdom Metazoa; phylum Chordata; class Actinopteri; order Cyprinodontiformes; family Poeciliidae; genus Xiphophorus; species Xiphophorus hellerii. Next base: position 20,946,863 of record NC_045689.1, on the reverse strand, counting down.
ATGCGATTCGCTGAGTTTTCTTTGCTCCATCGGTTGTTATCAACCTCACTCGTCACCCTCCAGTTTGTGCTCTCAGATCTGCACAACATCTGTTGCAACTAGACCCCAGGGCGGGAGACATAAGGGCTTCACAACTGTGGAATAACCTGAGAATCAAAAAGGATTTGTCAGCATAATCACCCAGAAAACCACTTGAATCTGAACTTTTCCTTCTGATCTGGATTTTATTATCCTTCGTATTTGTATCTTCTAATATGGATTAAAAACAATTGATTTTGCTTTTTATCTCATTTTGTTTGATTTGCGGAAAATGTTTGTCTCTACAGTAGCTGTAAGCAACATGAAATGTAGGTCAGGAGTGTGCACTTTACAGTACTACTGTCACATTGCATGACGTTCTGTATGTAGGTGTCAATTTGACTTATGCATTCAGTCTTGAGGAAACGGCAGCTGTCTCTGTCTATATGTTTAAATTACCTCTCTTGTATTTTTTGAGAAATATTTCTGCAGCTCAAAGTATTTGTCTAACACAGACAAAGTTAAATTGTCTGTTCTCAAAGTTAAATTGAGCTTGTCAAATTAAATTGCACTTTTTCCTTTGAAAACAATAATATTTGTAAAGAAAGCTTACAGATCAGGGTTTTAGTGGGTAAGGAGTTAGCAGAAATGTATGTAGATCAGCCTTCAAGCACTATGGGTGATGTGTCCTTTTCTGTGTTTTCGTCAGTAGTGGCTGCTCTTGTTTTATAAATAGATGGGTTGATGGAGGAGGAGTGTAGTGAACGAGGGACAGCGAAAATGACGAAACTGATTTTACACTCAGTGTGGTTCAGAATCTGGAGGAAGACGAAGATCTGGTTTTCAATGTATCCATATCCTTCAGCAGATCATGCGCCAAACATAAATGTTGGAAAACTACGAGCCCATCCCAACTCAGTTGAGCAAAAAAGGAAAATCAGGAACACCATGACTTGAAACTGTAACATAAAATCCACTCAGGCCCTTAAGTATAATTAAATTTGATCAAGATCAATAATCAAATTCCTCCTGATGAAAATGACATTCATACTGGTCAGGAGTATGAATGAGTATCTTTTCAAAAAGATGTTGGCTACATTTTCTTATATGGGATGATGATAGTTTCCAGCCTAGTAAAGCTTAAAACAAAATCTAAATAAAAATGACTGGTACTTTAGTGTCATTTGGTTGTGGAAATTAATTATTATTCCATAAAAAACAAACAAACAAAAAATAGCTATTATGATTTGTTATTTTAGTTATTTTTAAAAGTTGATTTTTAAATTTTTGGTTTAAGTTTTTAAGAGTCGTCATGGAAGGACCAAAGAACCAGTTGTGGCTCCGGAGTCACAGGTTGCAGATCCCTGGGCTAGACGTTATTTTTTAAGATTAATCATTTGGCATTTTAAATCAAGCTTTTCAGATTATAGAACAAAAACAACAAAATTAATCAAACTTGTTAATATAAACCAAGTTTTTCCAATGCTTATCACGCAGCTGAAGCTTTAATGAACGGAATAAAAAAATCAGATGGACTGTTTGTGAATCAATGACTTTTTCAATTTCCTGATGCAGAAAGGACTTTTCCAATAGCACATCTCGGTCTCTGCTTGGTTGTCATGCATCAGCCGGCGATGCAGGAAACACTCGACAAGTAGCAGGCGTAGTGTAACAGTGGTCAACTGAGCCCCAAACAACTATTTTATGGTCCATGAACATTTTGATCTTTGTCCTTATCCCGTTGTATCCTGGCAACCAGGTAGTTTTCAGAGCAAGAGACTTCCAAGTGCTGCAGGTCTCCTCGTTGTTGATCCCTTGCAATTGGCAGATGGGCGCGGTAGGGGCGGGTGAGAGGATGGAGGGAGGTTCGTGAAGCGTCAGAGCGGAGAAAAGAGGAGAAAGTCAGAGGAGAGCTGGAGAAAGCAAGGAAGTGCTTGGCTAAATGCTTGCAGCTTTGGTTTTAGTTTTTTTTATGCATTTCCTAATGAGTCAGCCAGCAGCCTAGTCCTGTATAAATCTAAAGGAATCGGTTTCAGCTTCACCACTGGGCAGCTCAAACACAAATGATGCAGCGGAGGCACTCAGCCAGTATGTTGGGGCGACATCAGGACAATGCCCACCTCTTCAAACAGGTTCAGTATGGGGGTTTTTCAACCTCACTGTTAGCTGTTTTCGGGATCAGTTTCACTTAGTGTGTGTGTGTATAAGCAGTGTGTGTAGAAAGCCATTTAATTAGTGAGGATGAGATGGTTTAAATGGGACGACTTGAAGCTGAGTCTAAATTAAGCTTCTAGTTTTTAGGTCAATTACGCCTGTGACTAGTGATGACAGTGCTGAGGGAATCAGTGTCACTATTGTTCTTGGGTGTGTGGTCTTCTATTTGTTAAGAAGTTTGTCTAATGAGGGTGTGTGTGCGTGAACTGTGCCTCAAAATACGCATCCTATCTCTTTCCAACACATTGGTTAGCATACCGTCTTAATCTTTACTCAGACTTAAATAAATAATGTGTATTGACGTGACAACAGATTTACTCATTGTGAGTTAGATTTATTTATAATGTAATATAAAAATTATTTCATAATGTAGGATATAAATTATTTCAGTCTGTCACCCAGAAGAATCTCAAGAGAGCTGTGTCTCTATATACTGTGGGATTCTTAATAATAAATCAATAGATGTATTTATTGAGGAGGTGTCTCAAGGACCTGAGTTGCTCCAGTTCCAAAGCTTTCTACAAATGAACAATGCTATCCACTGCAATTTTACATTTACAGCTACTAGACTGCAATATTCGACTGTGGAGGAGCTCAGCTGGTGAGCTGGAGAGAGTTGCTCTTCATTTTCACTTGACTGGCCATGGCTGTCACTACTTTTCTCTTTATCTCTCTTTCTCTGCTTCCCCCCTTCTGCCTTTCTGCCTGATCTGCCTACATACTTCCTAACTGCCTCTCTGGAGAGAGCCGGGGTCGAGAGGGAAATCTGGGATGGAGGAAGTAGAAAATGCAAGAAAAAAAAAGCTGTAGAAAGAAATAAGAGATTGTCTTTGTCATTATTATTTAGAACTGTTTTATAACGGAGAACGGTTACGTTTCTTCCACCTATTATTTCCTAATTTGGAATCTGGATTAATTTTATCTGAAATATTGCCTTAATACTTACATTTTCCCTAAAATTGAACTGCGAGTTTCACCTTGAAATAGGGAAATTTCTCTAAAGAAGTTCTTTGCATCTATTTGCATGTTTTTATTTTATATTCTGGCACAAGTTCACTTAAAATTGTCAAACATCAAGCATATGCAATGTTTCTGCAATTTGCACCCTTAGTGAAATGCTGAAAAACATCTTAAATATATCAATCTTTAAACTCACTAGCATAGGAGCATACTACCATTTGCTGCAGTTCTCTACCAATACGTTTTGTTGTTTTTTTCCACATTTCTGACCGTCTTAGTCTGTTTGAACTCAAGATGAACCTGGACTCTCTTCCACTACTTGTTAAAGTTTCAGTTTTAAGCTTTTTGTTACTCTCTATATAAATATATAGTAACAAAATATTGAGACATTCTTCTAGTGGAGATCTTAGCACTCGTTCCAAGAATAGATTTACTTACAACCTTCAGCTGCAATGTGCATTGAATAAGAAAAGTGTACCACTCCAAAGGCAGCACCACGTTAAAAGTTAACAGGCACACAGATAACTCGTTAGCATCTTAGCATCGCAGTAATACATTGGTTTTGCCTTAGAAGGAAAGAATGCAGTTTTTGGCTGAAAAAGCGATAAAGTATTCAAAAATACAGTCAGCATACTCATAGCGTATTTCTCTAAAAGTAGCATTGCACTCACTGCACATAGTCAGGTGCACAGAAACATCTGCAGAAAGTCCTAGCCCAGCCTAGAGGGCAGGTGCAGATCGTAAAATTTATATTTATGTCACCCCCAATTTTCAGCTGAAGACATAGTGGTGTGAGAAGAAGCGCAGGACCAATACACTTGAATTTGCAATTGCAATTGCTTTTGATAGTCATGTTTTTATTTTCTGAGTTTATTATTTTGTGCTTTCATACTTTTAAAACTAAATGAATAGATGTCACTGCATTAATGTAAATGCTGACACTTGTAAGCAGTGCTGTTATCTTGCCAGGTCACTCTTGAAAAAAGAGAACATCTAAATGTGGTTTTTGTATAGTTAACTAAAGTTGATTATCAATATTGTGATTATTATTACACTCAATAAATAGGGCTTCATATCACAGTGAGAGGCGATTGTTTTATCTCCACCATTGAATGGCTTTTAAAGATTGTTGGATATTGTACTATACTAATCCTGAACAAAAGTTGGGATTTTTTTTAAGAGTCTCAGCCAGGATTCACTGCAGTTAATAGTTCAGTTCAGTGGCGGCGGATAATACAGAAACACCCAATACAAGGCGTTTTGTCAGTCTAAGAAACATTTTAGATGCTTAATATCTTGGGCTAAAGCAACACATTTTTGTCAAAGTGACACCAAGAACTAAGTATTTGATGTTTTATTTTGAAGTAGGATGTGAATTAGTTCTCGACTAACAATAAAACAATAATCTCTGCCACTTTAAAATTATTGATCTAATTTAGAAAATTTAATCAGTGATAGAGTGACAGACGAGACAGAGTTTGTAAGTGGCAGCAATGGCTAACTAAATGTTTTCTGTTAGCAATACTAAAGTTAGCATCTGCTTACACTTGGTGCTAAACTAAGGGGATTTTTTCCTGTTTCTATTAGCTCTGGACTGAAGTTGTGCACATCTGGTTCAAAATCAAACACTTTCATTGTGGTCAAAACTAGTCCTTGGCCATGTCAGAGGCGTCTTAACATGAGCTAAGGAGAAAAAGAACTGGACTGTTGTGCAGTGGTCCAGAGTCCTGGTCTCAGAATAAAGTAAATTCTTCACTTCATTTGGAAATCAAGGTCCCAGGGTATGGAAGAAGAGTAGGGAGGCACAGAATCCACATGGCTTTTCAGTCCGGTGTGAAGTTTCCACAGTCAGTGATGGTTTGGGGTGCCATGTCATCTGCTGGTGTTGGTCCACTGTCAACAATCAATGCACCCAACTACCAGAAAATCTTAACGTATTTCATGCGTCCCTCTGTTGATAAACTGTATGGAGAAGCTGATTGTATTTTTCAGCAGGACTTGCTACCTGCTCACACAGCCATTGGTACTAAAAGCTGCTTCAATGACTGTGGCGTTCCTGTCCTTGATTGGCCAGCCATCTTCCCTGACTTGAACCTCAGAAACTTTATGGGCTGTTGTCAAGAGAACAATGAGATGTTTAGGTTTAAAGTAATATTTAAATTTTACTGACATATTTCTTTTAACTAGAAGTCATTTTAACCTTTTGGAGTGGCCCAGTCAGAGACCTTTCTCGAACCAGATAGAGAATCCGTGGATAGACCTAAATATAAGGATGACTGCAAGGAGGTTTTCCAAACTTAAATACTTGGAGCTCATCTTCAAAAATAATCTATCAAAATACCAGTGGAAACGTGTAAAATGCAGCAATTATAAGAGGGGTTTGAGCGAAGGATTTGACAGATTTTTTCAGTGATTATTGAGAAGATTGATAATAACCTTTAATGTTCCATTTTTTAAAAATTAAATATAATCTAAAACAGATGGTACATTGTAGATTTTTATTCAAAATAGATGCTTCTTTTTTCATTACCTTTTGAGATTCTCAGTCTATACTAGTTTGACAAGAAAACACTGACTCTACTGTAAATCATCTCTGTTGTACCTCTTGATGTTGTTGCTGTAGCTTGGCAAAAGATCCAAATCAGCTGTTCTATTCTTAGTAGCCTGATATACACAAATCTTATTTCCTTTATCTATGAACATCAGAGGCCAGGGTTTGATATTGTCTTCTGTTACAGTGCACCGCCTCTGTTGTGGGATTATGACCCATCTTTCTGTGTGCAGCATGCACTGTATTACCCTGAAAGCCTGACAGACTGATCCCAAGAGGCACCCCTGGTACATTCATGCCTGTGCGTGCACGCCAACACACAAACACACACAGCTCCCACTGTTGATTCACTCATTGACCATCACTCCCCCTGCTGTATCCTGTGGGTCTTTATGCTGGGAGGAATCAATAACCTTCTCCCTTGCCTTGTCTCTCCACTGTGACTACAAGAGCAGCGCTCGGCGGCTCTCAGTCAGCTGCATGTTGTTCTGAAAGCACCGACAAAAAGGGACACACCCCTACTACAGGCTGATTTAGATGTTAAAAATGGGGTAGCGTAACATCCGAAAACCAGAAAAGTGTTGTAAAACAGCGGCAACACCCAAATCTTTGAGCATGAGTGGGCGGGTGTCTATAGACACACATAAACTCATCCTAGTATGCCACTTCCTCTATGACATTAGCTGCACAGAGTCCATTACTGCCAGGTAATAGGTGAATGTCACAATAGCAGGATGTCATAAAGCTCTGGAGTGGTCTAATGGATTTTGTTCGGGTTGAGGTGACACATGCACTGTCTTTTCCAAGAAACAACATAGTTCCAGCATCAGATTATACTTTTGAAAAGCTAGTGCAGCCTACATGTGGAAGGTAACTTGGAGAATTATGTCTCGTCTTGTCTGGAGAAACTTTGGACGGTTCTGGTTCTTTAATCCTTTTTGTGTCTCCCTTTTGATCCTCTTCACACAATTTTTATGCTTTACGGGGACGTGAGAGGAGGTACCCAACTTGCACTTTGAGAGGGAAAAAAAAATTACAACTGACATTACAAAGGCGGTGTAAAAGTTTGGAGCTCATACAAAGCAAGTGACAAGAGCAGATACTGTTGCCAGTTGCTGAGCCTCGTAGCCTCGGGGGGGGCAGACAGATGGGAGATCGGAGGCTTATGGATGTACTGATCATGTGAGCGCATTCGCTTCAAAAGCCGGCGTAGAGCGGCGGAGAGCTACAGGAAGAGAGCAGAAGTGGAGAGGGAAAAACAGGCTTTGATTTCTGAGTTTCATAAGCTTGGCGCGATGCCCCTTTTAGCTTAGATAAATAAGTGAACATTTTCATTAATTAATTAAAGCGTTTGTTTTTATTGTTTTTTTAAAAATAAATATAAACAATTCCTGTCGAGGTGTACCGATCAAAGTTTTGAAATTGATTTCTAATCTCCAGTTTAGTGAGACTCTGAACTGACTTCAGCTGATTCTGATCTATTTTTACTTTATTTTCCTTGCATGTAATGGTTGGCAGAAAATAAATTTAATGTGAATCAATGTAGAAAGCATTGCATCATGCAAAAAAATTGTAAAAGTGAGTAATAACTGAAAGTGCTTATTAAGCTAGTTATACGTATAGCTACCAGTTTTATCAGTCACTGTTTCGGACGATGGAAACCTTGAACATTTTCCAATTTAAAGAGAATCTTAATGGACATTTCATATCCCATTTCATCAATCAAAAACAAAACTTTTTATGTCCGCAACACAATCCACATAGTCCAATTAGAAGACATCCTCATCTTGCATTTGAGATTGATGGACAAGATTAGCAATTGCTAATTATTGATTGTACACAATTAGTAATTACAGCTATAGTGTAGCACTTACTCAAAGACACAACTATAAGTAAACACCATTATTATACAAATAAAATATGCCTTCAGAAAAAAACAGCTGATGCTTATGACTATGAACCTCAGATTTATTCATCACTCATGAATCTAAGGCAGTCTTTCTCACTTTCTTTCTCATTTCTGGTCCTCAGGCATCACTGCTCTGAATGTTTCCGGTGTTTCCTTTCTGCCACATGCCTGACTTGAATAAGTGGGTGACTAAAAGGATTCTTTAGCATTTAAAGGAGGTCATTCAGTCATTTGAAGCAGGTATTCAGGAACAGAGATGCATGTAAAATATCCAGGGCAGCGGACCAGAATTGAGAAACACTGATTTAAAACTTTTGTTATCTTGATAACTTCTATTTTCTGATGTGCCCAACTTTTTGGCATTTTCTACATTCACTTTTGAGATCCTCTTTGATTTCCACACTCTGTTTTAACACCAGAGGGAGACAGAGGATTGGAATTTATGCTCATGATGCTACAATGAGTCTTTGGGGAGCAGAGGCGACATCACACTGTGTGTGTTCTGCAAAACACTAGTTTGTCCTTTTCCTTTAAGCAAATACAAATTTATTAGTTGACAGTTAAAGAGTTGGACACCACACCTTGAGTCTTTGGACACCACTGGCCAAGACATGAAGCCTAAAATATGCCTCACGTCCCGTTTTAGATGTTTCCCTGGTTCAACACATCTGAGTCAAACTCCTGCAGGAACTTCATGACATGCTAAGCCGTTTGAATCAACTGTGGGACACACCTAAAACATGCAGGACACAGTTAAAGCTGGGGTATATAACTTTTATTTAAAAAATATATGTTTATTTGTTAAAACTCTCACTATGTCGTGACAACCTAGCATGAGACAAAGAAGTCGAGCTCCTCTGCCTTCTGCACAGTTATAAATGAGTTCTTCTCTAATCTCTAATTTATGGTAAAATACCAGCAACTATGGTTACCAGATTTTACTGTATTATACGGTAAAATACGATATTTTATCTTTTTTTATGAGGCAGTAAATGTCATGTAGCTGATTATGAGTCTGATGCGTGATACAAAGCAGTCTCAAAGGAATTACCATCTTACTGTACAAGAAAGAGTCTAAAAGCCCACAGAAGAGCAAGAAACTGAGAGATGTCTCTGAAAAGCTCAAATGTCATCACAGGATTTTGCTACTGTTGATGTGAAAGTGCAGACGTGGAATCAAAATAAGACGGGGAAAATTTACCTTTCATGCGAAGTGAAAATTTTATTGGCAAACATTACTTAGAATTGTTGTAGCACTTTTTATGTCCGTCCTCCCACGTTTCTACAAATGAATCAAAGATAAGCATATTTGCAAGTGAAAAGAATTAAAATAATTATATTTATATATAACTGTTTGGTTTTTTTTGATGACCAACTACATGAGGAGGAACAATCCCCTACCATTACCATGTGCAGAAACAATGTACTGTGACCAGTGTATTTCTGCTGAAACTTATCTTCATTATTATAAGATATTATATGATGTGAGGATGTAAAAACTAAAAAAAAATAGCTGATTAGCACAGACTAAAGCGGGAATAGTCTACAAAGACAACAAATGGCTGACCTTAGATAGAATCTCAGTCTATAACAGCGATTGCAGGCTGGGGGCGCTGTTGAAGGGTTTGGACATGTAGTTATTTTCATGGAGGTACTGGAGATCTGTTGATGCTGTCTTTATTTGTTCTTCACTAACCCACCGCTACTGTATAATGACACAACAAGCAAGATACAACTGTGCCTGTTGGACTGGTTGAAGACAAACACACACAGACACTCTGATTCAGAGTTTGCAGATAAACTCATTGCCTTTTATTACCTAAACAAGCATCAAACAACTTGTTTTTCTCTCTTCCTTCTAGTCCTTGGGCACCAGCGTGGTGGTGGACATCGCGGTGATGGGAGAAGCCCATGGTATGATCTCAGACCTGCTGGCCGACCCCTCCCTGCCTCCGAACACCTGCAGCTCTCTGAAAGCTGTCAGCAACCTCCTCAGCACCCAGATCAACATCCAGCCTCTCCATCGGCCCCGCATCCCCACAGAACCCCACGCCTGTTCCGACTCAGAGGATGGGCCGGAAAGACCCGAGAGATTGGCCATTCCAAAGGTTAATATTTGACTACGTAAGATTTCAGAGTTGCAAATTAGTGATTTTCCTGAAACAAACAAACAAAAAAAACTGAAACTGTTTGATTTTGGAACCAATATGAGATTTGTGTAAAACATTGTTTGTGTATTGTCAGTAGTCTAAGTTAAAGTACCGATATCCAATTAATATTCTTTGGCATGTACTTAAGCAGTCACTTCATGATCAAAGATATTATTGTGAAAGCTTGGTAGAAGTAGTTGCCCAGAGGGTGGCAAAGGGCTTAGGGGCCATCATAATTTGAAAACTAATTTTTTGTTATTTTCAGTAAAAATAGCTGATTTTCCTCTCTTAATTTTCAATCTGTTATAGCAGTATGTGCCCCATGTTGTTTTATGGTGAGCTGCCAAACTATATATCTATAAAAAGATTTTTGTAGCTGGTTGGAAATCAGAATTGCCAGCATGCAGTTCTGATTTGCAATCAGATGAGAATTATCCTGTTGTGGTAATAAAGAAAAGGATAAACAAGAATGAATGCAACCATGGTGAGAAACCTTCAAATAAATCCTCACTGCACATATCTGTTGAATAAGCTGCGTTTCAGGTGGTTTTATTTTGTTACTATAGAGAGCAGTAAGTTAACTGTCACACATCATTTTCATCCATTTGTTTATTTATCTGTCATCCCCTCGCCTGCTTCTGTCCATTTTCTTATTTGAACTTTGAGAACATCATTTGTTGTTCCAGCTAATTTATTTTTTTTCTAGACTTTTCTACTTTGTTGACTTTCTACTAGTTGTTAAGTAATAAATCACCAGCCACAGCTGACTTTGTTTATATCATAACAAACTGTATCAGATAAGCACAGTGAGAGATGTTATCTGCAAGACCACATGCTTGCCTTGAGTTTATGTGATTTGATTAGCATGTTTACCTTAGTGATGAGACTAAATTTGTGAAGTTGCAACTAAACAATTCAATTCAATTAAATTTAACACTGCCAATCCACCTCATTTGCTTTCATTGCTCCCCCTTAAATCTCTGGCAAGCCAGGCAAAGAGATGTTGTTGTCAGGGAGATGATCTTTGCCCATTATGATTGGTGGAAGAGATTATTTGAATTTCCTCTGTCTCTTTCTGCATCTGTGAAGCCTCCTTTTCAACTCTTCTGGGATTTGGGGTCATAGTTCAGGTATTATTTGACCTTTTGAGTTTCTAATCAGCTTCTCCCATTTGTAAAAACAATATGTTACTGCCAGTTACCGGTCATAACAACTCTCCAAAAGTATAAAATTAAAAGCAAAAACCCTTCCATTTGCACAGCATTCAAAACCAGAGTAATTTTCCGAACATGAGATGCCTCAACAAAAAAACAACAACAAAACAATGTCTGTGTTCTGTCATGTTCAGGTGCTGGCATCTAGACATAAAACCCGAGGATAGAATCTTTGGCACTTTGGGTTTGAATTAGGTGTACCCCATCCCTGCATAAATTACACTCAAACTTCACTTCATTGCACGGTTGATGTGGTTCTAATGACCCAAAATCCTCTGGATGGCTTAATAATGTTTGACAAGGCCAGTGCTTCAAACTGTAAGCAGGCAGAAAGAAAACTAAATAAAGCGTGTGATGTAATACAGGATACCTGGAAAGTGAGTAGCTGCTTTAAAACTGCTTGAGTGCACTGAAATGTTTAGTACATGTACTGAATCTCAATGATCAGAGAGGGGGATTTGAGAATCTGGTCATATTTCTCACAAAAACAAAGTAACATGAGGCTAACGAATGATTTTGAGGAGCTTTTCTCATATATAAATGTACAGAGGTTTGCCAAAACCATTCACACCACTTTGAGTTTTTATTTTATTTTCTGACATTCTATCACAATACTAGGGAGCCCCCCAGGGGACATGGAGATGTTTTTTTCTTTTGCATTCCCTCACAATAAATATTGCGTTCCATCACAATAAATTAGCAAATACACCCTGGTCTGTTTTGTATACAGTCATAGTGACAACAAAGGTCAATTTAAAACAGCTAATATACACATTTAAAGAGCTTCGGTGAAAATGTGTTTTTACATCCTTCACTCTTTGGCAGAGAAACTGGTTGAAAATCGATCAACACTGAACTGCTTGTTCATTTATGTTTGTTTATGCAAGATGGAGATGGGACTGCATATGATAACGACCCTTAATTAACCATGCAGACTGCCAAGATGAAAAAGACACAATCATAATTGTCAGACGACTTTATTACCCCGTGAAAATAACTCAAAAATAGTCCCAACAGTTTGGATATATGTTTTCCTTCTTTTCTTCATATGGAAAGTTTCTGTTTATATCTTAGAAGGAATGGAAAGAAAAAACCCATGATTGACCTGTTTTGCGTTCACAAATACCTAAATCTTCAGATATTTCATAAACTAAACCTTACAAAACATTATATTGTATACTATAATGCACTATAATCAGAGAAGCAACCAATAGGTCTCTGGTAATTTTTGGAAGAAATTGAGCCAAATATCAAGCAATTCTGGAGGAAAACCTGTTAGAAGCTGTCAAAAAAGTTAAAAGACTGTTGTTGATGTTCACCTTCCAGCAGGATAACAACCCAAAACATACACCCAGGCCTCCAAAGGAACAGATTGGTTTAAAACATAATTATATGTTAAAATGGCCCAGTCAAAGTCGAGACCTAAATCTAATGTAGAATATGTGGCAAGACTTCAAAATGGATATTCACAGGGACTCTCTATCCAGTCTGACTGAAATTGACGTACACTGCCTGGCCAAAAAAAAAGTCGCCACCTGGATTTAACTAAGCAAATAGGTACAAGCCTCCTATTGGATAAGTACTGCATAGGCGATTATCTTTCAGCTGGCAACAAGTTATTTAACCCCAGCTGATGCAATGAGTTACTCCTCATTTCTTAAACAACCATGGCAAAAGACACATCCTGTGGTCGTGGAAAAGATGTTAGTCTGTTTAAGAAGGGTCAAATCATTGGCATGCATCAAGCAGAGAAAACATCTAAGGAGATTGCAGAAACTACTAGAATTGGGTTAAGAACTGTCCAACGCATCATTAAAAACTGGAAGGATGGTGGGGAACCATCGTCTTCCAGGAAGAAATGTGGTCGGAAAAAAATCCTGAATGATCGTGATCGGCGATTACTTAAACGTTTGGTCAAATCAAATCGAAGAAAAACAACAGCAGAACTCAGGAGTATGTTTAATTGTGAACGCAAAAGCATTTCCACACGCACAATGCGAAGGGAACTCCAGGGGTTGGGATTGAACAGCTGTGTAGCCGTAAGAAAACCTCTAATCAGTAAGGCTAACCAGAAAAAAAGGCTTCAGTTTGCTAGGGAGCATAAAGATTGGACTCTGGAGGAATGGAAGAGGGTCATGTGGTCTGATGAGTCCAGATTTACCCTGTTCCAGAGTGATGGGCGCATCAGGGTAAGAAGAGAGGCAGGTGAAGTGATGCACCCATCATGCCTAGTGCCTACTGTACAAGCCTGTGGGGGCAGTGCTATGATCTGGGGTTGCTGCAGTTGGTCAGGTCTAGGTTCAGCAACATTGTGTGCCCAAAGAATGAGGTCAGCTGACTACCTGAATATACTGAATGACCAGGTTATTCCATCAATGGATTTTGTCTTCCCAAATGGAACGGGCATATTCCAAGATGACAATGCCAGGATTCATCGGGCTCACATTGTGAAAGAGTGGTTCAGGGAGCATGAGACATCTTTTTCACACATGGATTGGCCACCACAGAGTCCAGACCTTAACCCCATTGAGAATCTTTGGGATGTGCTGGAGAAGGCTTTGCGCAGTGGTCAGACTCTCCCATCATCAATACAAGATCTTGGTGAAAGATTAATGCAACACTGGATGGAAATAAATCTTGTGACACTGCAGAAGCTTATTGAAACAATGCCACAGCGAATGCGGGCTGTAATCAAAGCTAAAGGCGGTCCAACAAAATATTAGAGAGTGTGACCATTTTTTGGTGGCGACTTTTTTTTTGGCCAGGCAGTGTATTTTGCAGCAGAGAATTTGCAAAATAAAAAAAGACACCCAGTTGGTGGTTGAGTAGTAGAGACTTAAATCATGGTTCAGGTTACTAGTATAGTGACAACAATTCACAACAATAGTTTTCATGGGCAAATTTTGAGAGGTAGAATTCAGTTTAAGTAATAAAAAGGTGATAAAAAGGAAGTAGATGTAGCATGAAACACATCTTCACCCTCTGTATGTTGTTTGACAAATCAGATCAAAGAGACAAACAAAAGAACAACTCTAGACCCATGATATTTGCGATGGGAAATTGATAAAACAGACTAACACAGTGAATGCATCATGGGACATCCTCCATGAGTTCAGGCCCAAAGCTGTGTTACCATAGGAATAGCTCAGGGTCACCTCCCTTAAGCCTTGCTTCCTGTTCCACTTTTAGAAATAAGAACCATAATGAAACCTGCTGCATGAAGACAGAGAGAAGTGTTTTGTGTTACATTGGAGCTTTGCAAATAAGACTTACACACGTGAAGAAATATGCATTTAACAAAAAGACACTAAATCTGAACCTCTTCTGCTGTCTACATCAAAATCTTTGGTCTGACGAAAATCACAAAATCCACAAAATGACAGCGCTGCATTCTGCATTGGTGAATGCTGAATATAATGTTTATTGCAGGGTTTAACACCATAACCAAAATCTACTGCTATGGAAAAGTTTTTTTTTGTTTTTTTTTTCCGTCTACAATTCTGCCCCAGGGCATTTAAAATACCAGAGACATGTCTGATAGTCCAAAATCTTCATTTGTTCTATTTGAACAATTTTTAGAAGATTCGGCTTAGCTTATTTGTTCATTATTTAAGTCTAAGCTTGATTCTTTTGGTTTTGCTGACACAAGGGAGCAACTAGGATTCTAATGTTTGTCAGTCACGTAACCATCTAGGAAAAATCATGTTTCACTTCTTGCGTAGTCTTGTATTAACTTTTCATAACAGCACTTTGCACTGCAGGGGTTCCTTCATATTTCTGCCACTGCTTGGATTGTGTTTGCGTACCTGAGACAAAAGTATGCTTAAACAGGAACATTGTGGTCTGTCTCTTTGTTTGTGTTACATTTAGATAGGGCTTTGACCTGGTTTATACCATTTCTAAACATTTCACAAGGCGGGAGCATACAGAGCGAGGGGTGGTTGAACATTCCTCTTTGCACAATCTATCTAGGTTATAGAGAGTCCTGGGTAGTCACTAATACTCTCTTCTCTTTAACATAGTCAGAGGATTTCTTTAGGACTAAGTCTGGGGGCTAGCATAGTTATGGAACAAAGTTTGGTTTCTGTTTGTGTTTATGTTGCCATATGTTTTGAGTTATTATTCTGTTGACAATCCTGAAATCCATTTTTAGTTTTCTGCCAGGGGCCACCAGAATTTAATTAAAAATGTGCTGCTATCTCAAAGAGTTTATGATGCCATGCACTATAACAAGGTTCCCTGAACTTTGGAAGAAACCAACAGCATTACAAACCTTCCACAATATTTAACAGAGTTGTTGTTCGACAGCTGGAGTGTTTGTCACTGTTAGTTTTATCTGACCAAAGCAGGTTCCAGATAAGGTCCTAAGCGTATGCCTGGTGAAGGACTAACACTGCACTTCACCGCATACATTCCCTAACAAGGTGGAGGGACAGGGGAACTCGTCAGAGTGAATGTTTATTAAAAAATATATTAACTCTGTATGCTTTTAATTCTACTTTAAAATCCCAATAGAATAAACAGAAGTTTGTACTCCTGTGAAATAGTTGCAGGAGTGTGATGCAGATGTGTTAACTTGCACCTGTTTATTTGCCCTGCAGCGTCTCAGAAGGAGTCTGCCCCCAGGATTGCTGAGAAGAATTTCATCCACCTGGACCACGACCACATCAGCCACGGGGCTGCCCACCATCGAGCCGGGCCCCGTACGGCGAGATCGCTCAGCCAGCATCAAACACACTGTGGACAGGTAATCGCCTCACCACTTTGAACAAGACAGGATTACTTTGACTTCCAGATCTGATTAAATTGTCTTATCAAAGCGGTGATTCCTGGAACAACCCATTGATGATAACTATCTCAAAGAGCCGCTCCATGTCAGCCTCCTACACTGCCTCTGGCACTTCCAACCACCTCTACAGCAAACCACTGGGAAGACCAGGTGTGTGGACAATTCTGGTCCTTGGAGCTCTTCTTTTCAATGATTCCATTTGACCTGGGAAACAATCTTTTTTTTCTTTCAGGTTTCCCTCTCTCCAACGTATCACCTCTGGGCTCGCCATGTCCGTCTCCTCCTGTCCAGGGAACGCCCATCTCCAGTCCGACGATAAAAACGTGTTCAGTTCAGCTTCCTGAGCTGGCTAGGCCACTGACAGAGCAGGTTCCTGTGTCTGTTGCCCCCAAGAGCCATCACACAGTCTTAACTCACAGCCAGAGTTTTCCAAGCTCCACCACCATTCACTGGCGACCTCCATCACTCTGCGGCAGGTAAAGTCCAGGCAGTTATGCTCTCCTAAGCTAAATACAAAATGTAAGCAGATATATCTCTGTGTTTTCATATTTAGCTGCGGCAGGCCGTTCAGCAATCGACTTATCAATGGAGTAGAATCAGGCAGTAAACAGGACAGAATACCGCATCCAGGTACTGCCCAAGAAACATCTCATGGAAACAGTCAAAACACAAATGGTAGCTAAGATTTAGAGCAGGACATTTCTGATTCTGTGTGATCCCCTCTCTAGATGAGCGCATTGTAGCTTCCTCAGATTACGACAGCACCTATGACAGCACTTATGAGACCAACCACAGTGACAGCAGCGACTTTGCACAAAACGACGACGAAGGAGAAGGAAGCAAGAAGCCTCCTGAAGTAAGGGGCGGCTGTAGGGAGTGTCCGCCGGAGTGCATCGTTCTTCACACACTCCTACCATCCCCAGAGGTAAACGATTTTACTGACTTTAACAATATAACAAGGCGGTGTAGGCCTCTCGAAGATGAACAGAGTAAGAGCTGTGTCTGGCTTTACATTCACCTGTCAGGACAAGTCAGCATCTGCCCCGGAGAGTCCAGTCATGCCGGGTCTGGAACCCCTGATGAGTCAGCTCAACAATTGGAACTTCCCCATTTTCAGCCTTGTGGAGAAGACTCATGGCAAAACAGGCTGCATCCTCAGCCAGGTAAAAACAATATGTGTGGCAATATTTAGGATGAATAAATGTAACCAAATGAAAGGCTGCAAAGTAATAGAAATGTCCACATTCACTTCAGCTGCAATATTCACGGACTATTGGGATCTTATGGTGTGTGAGGACTAATATAAGTCGGAATTGCTAACTAGAGGGAAAATGATAGAAACTTTTAAAAGTTTTAGAAATAAAAATGTAAAAAGTATGGCTCACATTTGTGTTCAACGCTCCAATTATAGCCAAGCATCTTTTAAGATATTCCTCCCCCAGCTTTGGGCAAGTAGTGAAGGCTTTCCCAATTTGTCTTTTTAACACGTCACAATGTCAGTAGGAGATCTACACAAGTAAGAGAGTGCAATGTGTGACTTAAAAACATTCATTTTTAAGTCTTGCCACAGATTCTCAGATGTATTTCTTCCAGTATCACTCTGTATTTAGCTTCACCTATCTTCCCATCAACTTTGACCTTGCCTCTGCTGAGGAGAAGCATTACATACGTCACAGTTAAAATGTTCTAAATTGCCAATACATTAAATAACATGATTTGAATTTACTTTGAACAAAATTTTCTGTCTGGTGAGATGTTTATATTTAGCTGCCATTGTGGGTAACAGCAGCTGTTTGCACTTGAAAATTTTAAGAAAACAGCTTTTTAAAAGGAAAGGGAAAAAAAAAAAAAAATCTCTTACACTTAAATAAAGTCTTCTCGAACCAATATACTTTATTCCTGCTGTTTGCTCATTAACAGGCCCTCCCAGAACAGCTGTTTATATAATGAGACTGAATTAAATACAGGTAGACAATTATTAAGGTAATTAGTTGTACTGTACTGTACTGGTATCAGTTACAGAAGAGAGCTGAATACTAGTGCGTGCATTGATTTTTACATTTTTATTTGTAGATATGTATTTGACAGAGATGATTTCTATGTGGAATAATCTCTGTTTTTTATTCAGACCTGTCTGAGAACTCAAGCTGCTTTCCAGCTCTTTTGCAGATCAATAAAACAACAGAAGTGCCATGAATTGTTGAATAAACTAGATCATCAAGGCACATGAATTTATTATATCTTTACTAACACTTCAGTGAATAGTGTTAAAAGATTTACAGGTCGACATTCTGTGTTAGAGAGGTTAAATTATTTGAGGGTAGTATTGTAAACACTTATTCAGATTTTCAATGGTGATTGTGTTCTTGTTTCTCAGGTGACCTATCGGCTTTTTGAGGACACTGGCCTGTTTGAGACCTTCAAGATTCCCATTAAAGAGTTTATGAACTACTTCCATGCCTTGGAGAACGGCTACCGGGATATACCTTGTGAGTAGAATATCCAAATACAGCTTTAAAAAAAAACAAGTGCAGCAATTCCTTTAGCAGCCACAAGGTGGATGCATTGCGCATGTAATAACACTCCCTCACCTGATCTATTCAGTCTGTGTGTTTAATGCAACTCTGCAAATAGTTTGCAGACATGAAGTTAAGCACAGATGGATCTTTATAATTTATTTAAAGTTCAGCAGTTAATATATACTCTCACAACCATCAAAATATTTAAAACAAAACCAACAGCAGGGGTTAACAGAGCAGGTATTAATTGGAGTTTAGATATTTAGATGTTGAATGCACTGACTTTAGTTTGGTAGAAGATAAAATACCATAAATGACTGCAATAATGTGCAAGCTACAGTGTCTGTGAAAACGTACGCAACCCCTTAGATGGTTTACCCATTTCTGCTTTTGGAAATCAATGAACAAAATGTGGCTTTTTCCACAAAAAATGCTTGTAAGTGTTTTTTTCAGAAAGAACATTCACAAGCTAAAACCTGAAATCTGATTCAGTGTTTAGTAGATGCACCATTGGCTGCAATTCCAGTATGGTGTCTGTAGGGATAGGTCTCAATCAGGCTTGCACATCTGGACTCTGCAGTTTTACTCAATTTCCGTAATTTCCGTGTAACTTTAGTTGGATTCGTCAAATTATTTTGTTTTTTTTTGCTGGAAAATAAATGTTCTCTGAAAAGAACATCTTGCAGATGGAAACAGTTTGTCCTCAGCTGCGTTTTGGTCTCATAAAACTGAAGAACTTTCTTCTACCTGACCGTGGAGTCTATTTGAGCCTTGTTATGAGTTTTCGTCAGCAGTGCTTTTCTAATTTCCACTCTCCCATAAAGCTTTAAATTGTGACAAGCTGGGCTGCAGTTGTTGTCTGTAGTCTCCTCCATCTCAGCTGCTGAAGCTTGTAACTCCTACGGTGTAGTCAGAGCTGTCATGGTGGCCTCTTTCACTAGTCTCCTTCTTGCATGATCATTCAGTTTGTGAGGACAAGGCAATATTCCTTCCATTTCTTGTTGAGGGATTTAATTTAAACCCAAGGAATGTTCAGTGCATTGGAGATTGTTTGTATCCACCCCCTGACTTATACTTTTCTGTAACTTTTTCTTTGATTTCCTCTTAGTGTTCTTTCGTTTTCATGCTGTATTGGCAGCCAGCATGAAAATAATAATATATTATTATTCAGTAAACGGAAACTTCCAGACACACAGGTATCTTTAAACAATAATACAATAATCGCTGCCTTATTGCTCTCACTGCGCTCATAATGAGACTACTACCACCAATTGGTTGGACCTCTGTTGAATAAGGTCAGTCGGGGTGAATAATAATGCAATTGCACATGTACAGTATTAAAATTGTACATGGGCTTTGGTTTTACTCAATATAGTCAAGGTTTTTTAACCTATGATGGAAATCCATGAAGTTATTTTTGCTACGCCACAATCACATTAGTTCTGAATATGTCTTCTTCCTCAAAGCTTTCTGTAAGTACATCTGGAGGGTCTGAGAACTCATTTTGAAGCAGGGCATCAACATGTATCCCATTAAACATGGGGCATAAATAGAAGTTTACTGGAATAAAGTGATTGTGTTATCCATGCAAAATCAAAAGTCCTCGCTTAGGGACAAGTTTTATTTACAGTATGTCACTAAAATCTCAAATAGCACCGATGCCTCTCTTGGGCTATTTAAATAAAACATCTATGAAACTTAATGCAATTTAATAAAGTCTCTTAAATCAGTTAATCAATCAATCAACTCATTTTGTGAATTCTGGTGGTTAATTTTCTTCACACGCTGCATTCACGTTTGTCCTGATTGTCTTATTGTTCTCATGTTGATTATACATTAAAAATAGCTCAATCAATCAATCATTTTGTTTCAGTCCAGATTATTCTAAATGTGCTGACAACTGTCTTTAAATCTCTGCTCCTACTCTTTCTGTTTGTGTTATATTTTTTATTTTTTGAGCAAATTTAAACATTAAGTTCTTGAATCCTCTAGGCCTTATTTTAGTTACTTTCTACTGTCATTTATAAACAATCCAACTAAATAAGCATTGGATTATTTTTTTATTATATAACCTCTTCATTAATTTCATGCAGTCACATAAGTCATTGTGTTACCTTGAAGTTATGTGATTGTAAATGGCTGCTTTACTGCAGGAATTTGTTCCCTCCTATCTCTGTGTGAATTAGCGGTTTGGTTTTCGTTTCAGATCACAACCGGATCCATGCGACTGATGTGCTGCACGCCGTGTGGTACCTCACCACCCAGCCTGTGCCGGGCCTGCCCATCCTGCCCACTGAGAACGGGATTCACACTGGTGCGCTGTGTCTAAACGTAGTAATTTCCTATGGAAAAACTTTTAGAGTTTTCCCTCTTGTTTACATTTAGTTAAAACATCGACATAAATTATAATCAATAATGTTGATATTGCAAGGAGACAAAGTAGAAATAAGTATAGTTTCCTAACTGTCTATACTTTAGGCTAAATTCTTTAATCGAAATGTAAATGTTGAACACAGCAAACCCATATATTGGGTAGAGTGTAAAAGCAAACTATGCTAGTACTATTTTTCTTTTTTTCTTCTTCTCTTGTTTCAGTATGATTGTCAAGTGCATCTCTTGATTCCATCAGAATTGTTAAAGATGATGATGGCTACAGCTCCCTGTCTGGTCTAGATGATTAATTAAAGTGCTGCAGGTAAAACAAAGCAGAGAGAGGATTTTGTTGATTTTGTGTCTCTTGCTGTGTTCAGACTCGGTGAACAACATTACGTCTAGAGCGCCGGGCTTCCTGGTTTCCAAGATGAGCTGTGTGTTGGAAGACGGCTACAGCTCCCTGTCTGGTCTAATTCCAGCCCTGGAGCTCATGGCCCTCTATGTAGCTGCCGCCATGCATGACTACGACCACCCTGGAAGAACAAACGCCTTTCTGGTTGCCACAAGCGCACCACAGGTACATGAATGTACTGTCCTGGCAGAGAGAGAGGGATCAACACTGGCAAAGGTTTTTGTAGGTTGCAGATTAGTCTAGGATTAACTGCACTAACAAGGACGTAAATAAGAGTATGATAAAACTCAAGCTGCAATATGTGGTAACACTTAATTTGATGGGTTGTGAATAAGACTATCATGACACTGTCATAAACATGACATAACACCTGTCATGAACATGAGTAAGTCTTCATGAATATTTATGACTGTTGTCATAAAGTGTCATTCGGTAAATCATGACACTTTTAACACAAAGTTGACATTATTCAAAATGTCTTCGTTATGACAACTTGACATTAACCAAGAAATCATGATCTGACATAAATTTGTTATAAAAGTAATACTGATTAAACTTTAAAATTATGTTGCTCTATGTTATTAAAGCTAAAGTTTAATCAGTAATACTTTTATAACAAATTTCCAATTGTCTCTTCACTCATGTTTCTATTATCCATTCATCAATTCTTATGTTCATTCATTCATGTGTTCGTTCATCAGTCCATCCATCCGTTTATTAAAAAAAGCTTATGCAATCTGTTCTTCATCTAAAGTTACCATTATTTTAGGTATTTTACACATAATTACATACATAAATACATAATTACTTTATAACAAACAGAATGTAGATACAAACTATCAACTACCAGAACAATTCTGTGATGTCACTTCCCCAATCAAATAAATCTGTACTGTTTTAATAGCTAAGCCCAAGTCATTCTTATTATATTGTAATAATGTAATGGACCCCTGTGAATTATTGAACACTATGTCAAGTTGTGTGTTTTTCTCCCTTCTTTTGCTGTAGGCTCTTCTGTACAACGACAGGTCGGTGCTGGAAAACCATCATGCGGCTGCAGCGTGGAACCTCTTCATGTCTCGACCAGAGTTCAACTTCCTGGTGAATCTTGAACACGTGGAGTTCAAGCGATTCCGCTTTCTTGTCATTGAAGCAATCCTGGCTACTGACCTCAAAAAGCACTTTGACTTCCTCGCTGAATTTAATGCAAAGGTAAATAACCTTTTTTTTTTACTTTACCTTGCTTGATTGGTTAACTCTATGGATTATCTTGCTCAATAAGCAACATGTTTTCTTTTGCCACCTTTCTTCTTAGGTGGGTGATGAAGGAGTATCTGGCATTGACTGGACCAATGAGAATGACCGATTACTGGTGTGCCAGATGTGCATCAAGCTAGCTGATGTCAATGGACCTTTGAAGAATAAGGAGCTACATCTGCAGTGGACAGAAGGGATTGTCAATGAGTTCTATGAACAAGTGAGTTTGTGAAAATATCTGCATCCTAATAGGTAGAAAGAGATTAAATCACAGATATATATTTTTTAAAGGAAATGCAGGGGTTGCATATTTTAAAGCTACAATCCAGTGTTTTCTACAAAATTGAGCAAAGTCTTTGGGATCACCAAAGCACGTTTTGCCTAATGAGAGATGGGCTTGTGTGTTCTTTTAGTTGGCAGTGGGTTTCGTGTTGGAGCTCTCTTATGGATTCCATGTTGCCATGAACTGTTTCTGATATTTATAATAGAGGAAAGGATGGAATGAAAAGCAAGGTTGATGTTTTGAATTCCCTTTCTCTCTCAAGAGGTAATTTCTCTTCCTCCTGAGGGAGATGATGGTTCAAAGAGACACAGAAAACATATGACTGGGATTTACGGTTGCTTTGTGTTTAAGGACACTCCACTAAGGATCTTTTGTGTGCACCTACCCCACGTGGAATCAGATTTTCAGAAGACTTTCTGCTCATGAATTTGTCATTGTAGACTGATGCTTGGCAACAAATCCTTCATCGAACTACCTAGACCTAAGAGATAAAATCTGATGAGCTGGAGTGATAGTCTTGTTGCGAAGCAGCTGTAGCCATTTCTAAGTTTCCGGGATGTTCAGTTTTATAACTCTATGTTATTCGCAGATGTAAAAAAAAAAACATTTCTAAAATATTTTTACTATCAAGATGTAAAAGGCATTTGCTATAACAGGATTCCTTTGACTAACAGTGAAGTGGAATTTTACATGACAAACGTAAAACCGCAGCTCAAATCTTTTGGGAGGCATCAAAAGAGAGATGGAGAGCATTTGTGTTTTGTTTTTTTTTTTTATAAGGGGGATGATGACCTAAATGTGCCATCATTGACAGCTCTCATTCAGTGGCTGAGACAGATCACAGACATTCACACAGCTTGTCAGAGATGTAAACACACATTTGTTTCACACCCTGCATAATGCCACTTCAACATGTTGAACACCACTAATACCTAATAAAATGATGTAGGCTGTGATCCTACATGGATGCGATGTATGCAATATCCACCAGTACTCCACACTGACGCCATACAGGTTTTTGGTTGCCATGGCAATAGGAATCCTTGTCCCCCAGCCCCCGTCCTCTTTTTGTACAGCTTGAAAGCAGTAACATCAGACCGACAAAACAACAAAACAGAATCCTGCACTGTCATAACATTTGATGGAACAAAACAAAACAATCCTTTTTTTTTTTTCTCGGTTTTGTTATCTTGGCTTCCGTTACAAAAACCAAAACAGGAGCAGCAGTTCCAAGAATTCAACCTACAGAGCAACTTCTAGGTAATCCTCCAACTGAGATATGCAGTTGGTTGAATGAAAAATGAGAAAATGCAGAAGTGGGAATCATGCCAAGCATGAAAAACAGAAGAAATTGATGGACTCACGCACTGCAATCATGTTTCCTGATGAGTAAATCTGTTAAATGGGGGCAGATAAATTTCAAGCAGAGTATTAATGCTTACAATTGTTTTGATCGTGTGGGAATAAATATGCAGATTGGAGTCGTCACGGCTACACCAAATCTCCGACAGTGAGACGGTTTTATTTTTTAGTATGGTACCTAAAGATTAGTTATACTTTGAACTCATCTTTTTTTCTATTTGTAGTCTACTTGACCTATTTTCCAGCGACTGTATCCGGGGGCTGTGTATCTGGGACTCTCAGTGCTTGACAGCTGAGTTCATAATATTTCAGAGATAGAGTTTACCCACAGTCGGCTGAGCAGCTGTTTGTGTTATTTATTTGATACAGTTTTAGTCTCATTAACCAAAGCCTCCATTTTTACATGCACCACTCCCAAAAATGTACAAAAAAAATAAAAAAGAAATCAGTTTTTAAGCCAAAAGATTTTTTTTTTTTTACTTAATCACCTGCACCTATTGTTATCCCCACTGTTTATATTTTCTACAATGCCTTTTGCCAGTAAGAAAACACTGAATCTTCTAAAATTGCAAAAGGCTGGAGCATTTAGAGATAAAGGCCATTTTTCCATACAAAGACTCTACCATACATTTCAGGGCTTGGAATTGTGGTGAAAAAAAAGTTTATGCTATTAATTGTCAAGTATTCTGTTTTAATTGGGTCACGTATTCTGAATCATTGTTGTGCTCTAAGACACAATAACAAACCCATTTCCAAGTAACTGGTACAGTCCCGTTAAATAAAATGTTCTGTTACTTTATAAAGTTCATGACACCATATAGTCACCGTCGGAAGAGAAACAGGATCACAGCATCATGGGCCCTCCACCGTACCTAACAGTTGGAGAGAGATACTTCACTTATTGATCCTTTGAGAACCATTTGGAGAGTTTGTTACTAAAATGCACATTTTTAGTCTCATCTGACCAAAGCAAATGGTCACAGTCAAGGTTTCTGTAAGATTAACCAAACTCCACATGTCTCATGGCAGGACACACTTTGTGTTTTCTTCTCAAGCAAACAGTTTATAGCATCTAGATTTTACTGTGTAGATTTGCTGACCCCAATGTCCTGCTCTTTATAGCTTTTCTCTAGGAAGAAATAAATATATTTTTAACTTACGCTGTATGTGGGGTTATAGTCAAATGGGTATTTGTCCAGACTGGTTTTTCCCCCATCCGGTAGTTTTACACTTTTTATTATTCTGACTATGTATGGGAAGGTTTTGGTGATAAGTTATTCTCTTTCTCCCTTTTCTTGATTCACTTGGACATTATGTTGTCTTGTCTCTCTCCTTTTGAAGAGTGGCTAAAAGAAATGTAGTCGTCTTGCAGTTTGGAAGTTGTGGATTATCATGTCTTTGTTGTGCGATATATTTTTGATCACTGTCAAAAGATTTAATTGAGCAAAATAAAATGTTGGCTCAGTCAAAGTACAGTTATTAAATATTATGCACATGTTTATTATTCCAGTCCTTGTATATTTTGTATTTTCTCTCCCTTTTACATTTCTTTCTCTGCATCCTTCCAGGGTGATGAAGAAGCAACTTTAGGCCTTCCTATCAGCCCATTCATGAACCGGTCTGCCCCCCAACTCGCCAAACTACAGCAGTCATTCATCTCCCACATAGTGGGACCACTGTGCTCCTCCTACGACTCTGCTGCTCTCATGCCAGGGCGCTGGGTGGACCTGTCTGAAGATGCGGTTCAGATAGATGTGGAAAAGGAAGAACAAGATACAGAAGAGGAGGACACGGCGGATGAGGAGGCGTCAACAGGTTCCGATGGGTCCCGTATGTCTGCTTTCTAATTAATAGAACTCATTTAGCGGTGATATTTATGATAAAAGGAAAATTGACAAAGTATGTCACAAACAATTATTGTTCCATAAAGATTTTTATGCTTAAATTTTGTATTTTTTAGGGAACAGCGGTCAATACTTAAAATATTGACTCTTCACGCACATTCAATGCATTATATGACAAGGTCCTTTGAAACATCTTTCAAACATAAGAAATATTGTAAAAGGACTTCATTATATCAAACAAATTGTAAAAAACTATAAATCTCTAAACACATCATTTGTGTCTTTGCACCAAGACAATACAATTTCTTCGCTTGGTACCAAATCCTGTACTTTGAAAGAAAGAGCCCTGAAAAGAAATCGATAAAAGGGATGATCAAAAGTATGTAAACATCCATTGCAGGTTTTTTTTTCTTTTTTTTTTGCAATAACTTATATGGCTAGAACTGCATACCTCTTTGTGAGGTTTATACCTCACAAAGATAAATACTACTCAGTTACTCTGAGTTTTTTTCTTTTTCAATTCTTTTTCCAAATGTCTGACTTCACAGTGTCAGACACATCCTAGTTTTAATGTAAAATTGTGTCTTTGATAATGGGGAAGTGTGATTTTTTTTCCTGTAAATGTAAGACTTTTTGGCAGAGAATATTCAAGTTTCTTCATGTAAATATGAATTGAATCTTCAAATCTTTAATTTTTTTGTGAAAATATACTCTTCCAAGGCCAGCTTTCTTTTCTTTTTTCTATTTACTAGCCCTAATACTTCCTCGTAACAGTAACAATCATTACAATACATTATTTTAGCACCGCCATGATAAATCAATATGACGGAAAAAGAAAATTATCAGCAAATGGTTGTCATTCTTTTTACAGCGTAAGTACTGAAAGCCATATTTTTTCTTCAGTCGCTTAGCTGGCAAGTTTTCCTTTTGTTTCCACAGAGCGACAAGAAGCCAAAAAGCTGCGCAGACGGAAGGTCTTTTGTCAGATCACACAGCATCTCCTGGAAAACCATGAAATGTGGAAACGTGTCATTGCAGCCGAAGCATCAGAGGAGACTCAAGAAGAGAAGGCCAACTGCTTAGACAAACCTGTAGATTCAATCACAGCAATCCGCGAGGAGGAGGAAGAGCAGGAGCAGGCGAGCAAAGAGGAGGAGTCAGCCGACGACCTTGATGAAGCAGAAGAGATAGCGGCAGCGGAGGAAGAGGAAGTCCTTCCACAATCAGAGACCTCAGGAGAAAAAGAGGACGTTCCAGAATGAGATTATAAACTTGAACCTCCTCTTAAACCAGGAATCTTGACCATTGTTTGAAAACGTTTGTTTTTTTTTCCTAACCAAACTCTTTGTATGGTAGCCAGCACATCACTTTGACACAACACTGTAGAACATGTTTTGGGTAAAATGTGCCTAACAAAATCAGGGTTGAGGACTGGGATGACGCATAGTCAGTACATCTGATGAGGAGATCAGCAAAAGACAAAGAAATAGTAGAAACAGAGTGGTGATTGCGAAAAACAGACTTAAGTTTGTTTTTTTACTTTTCAAGCTTACTCTTTTTCTGGAGCCCTGCCCTCACCCAGGTTGTCCCTTGTGCACTAATGGGCCACCAAATGCTCTTCCTGCATCTCCAATTTTATCAACACCCTGCGTAGCCAACACAGCTTGCTGAAGGTGTGCAGCAAGCCCTTTCTTCAGGACAATGGGATGAAAGTCAGGGAAAAGGCTGTCTGCAGTCATGTGGAGTAAAGGAGACTGAAGAAAGAGCCAGTGGTATTGTGTAAAAATCAGAGGACCATGCAAGTTTCACACAATCACACTCACATTCCACACTCCAAACAGAGAAGAAGTTTAAAAAAGAACCTTGTTGCTCCAAAAGCTTTAGTCTTTCTCAAGGAAAATCTCATGAAACAAAGTTTTAGCATTCGGTTTCTCCCTGTTGTTTATTTTTTTATTTTTGCAAATTTTTGGTCACTCGGTCCACACAGACACCAACGTGTTTTCAGGCTGAACAACTCAGGAAGGCAGAATTAGAATCACAAAAGGACTTCCAATGTCCTTGTCCTTGTATTTCTCTCTGCTTCTTCTTTCATCTGTTTGCTTCTATCTCCTTTAAATACCCAGGAACGTTGGGCTGGATTTGTACAGCCTAGCAGTAACTAAAATGGAGTAAAAAAAAAATGGTAATGTTGGCAGTTTGGTGAAATCTTTGCAAGTATAAAATATACTGCTGTGGTGGACAAGGCTAGTGCCGAGTCACAGGGCCAGTTCACCCGAGATTTACATAAAGAAGACTTTCTAGACCTGAAAGGTCAGTCGGCAACAATTAGGCGCTGCGCACCAACAAGAAAATGTCTAGATGTCAGATTTTAAACAAGGGCATTATAGCCTTTTTTATGTTTTCAAAAAAAAAAGCTAAAGGGAATTTAAGTAGCATGTATATGTAGCCAGTTTCAATAGTAGCATGGAGAGAAAAAAATAAAACAGAATAAGAGATGTAAGCACTTTAAATAACACAGACACTAACATTTTTGTTCAAAGTTGACACTGGTCCTGTAGAGAAAGGTTCCTCTGATTATACCTTACACTCTAAAAACTGCTGGTTTATGAATAACACTGTGGGGTTGAATCATTGGTTTCACGCAGCATATAGAGTTAGGTTTTGACCCCCAAAATAAGTTAAAGTGGCTAATGTCTAACACTAATGCTGAAGAGATAATAGAGAAAATACAACTAAACAAAGTAATATTTGAATAAGATGTATTATTTGTATCTATATATGTCATAGCCATTTATTATAACCATCCCGTTTACTTTTTCGATGTAGTAAATTTCATAAATATTGAAAACGTTAGGGCACTGATAGCAACATACCAACTAATGAGACATTACGAACAGTTAAATTTCATTCTCAGAATATAACACCATATACAATATTGATTTGATCAAAGCATGAACGTTGAATATATCTAGCATTAGGTTGCTGTACCTGGTAAAAGTAGCTATTGGGTACTGAGCAAAAGGCTAATGTTACTGTTAGATTAAGTGAACAAACTTGTGTTCTCGTGTGAATTAAAGTCATAGCAAACCCCACTGACATTAACATCGTTAATTAATTGTTATTTTGCACAAAAAAGTCCAAAATTACAAACCTATGAGGATTCATTCTTCTTTTTAACTCTAAATTTTTGACCCAGTTTTTGATTAATCTTCTTTCCCTAAAGTATGAACCCAGCAGTTGTTTGAGTGTAACTATATCATAGCATATGGCCTGACAGGTGGTGCTCATGCTCTCCTTTGATGTCCTCAGAAATTCTGACTGGTGATGATGGAGGACAGCGTGAACACGAAGGACAGCCCCAAGTAATGAGGCTTAGTAAGGAAACCGGGGCGATATGAGAGAAGGGAGAGAGACCTCTTAGCATTACATGTAGCTTTCCATGAAGGGTCAGCAGGGTCTTAAATATCTTTAATATTTTAGAAGATTGTTTCAGATGCAGCTCTTTGAAGAGGATCCAGTTTGGTTAGAAGTCAAAACCATGTGATGATCTGTGTTTCCGAGCTATTAACAGAAACAAGCATTACAGCCTATTTAAACTGACATCGGAAAAGTATCGGGGGAGGTTTGAGGCTGCTTAGCGTCTTCACTCACATAGCAGCAATAAGTAGCTTCCATCAGAATCATAATTACAGCTGAAAGACTATTAGCTCCGCGAGAGTTGCAGCTGACTCAACACGAAGGCAAAGCAGATTACACTCAGACACTTTGAGGTGCACTTCATCAATTCCTTGATAACGCTTGTAATGAATCAGCCAATTATATTTAGGCCCTAAACGCTGTGAGAACAACCTATTAAAGTTCAAACTGGAGTTAGAATGGGAAAGGAAAGGGGATTGAAAATGCCGTTGTTGTTAGTTTCAGACTTGATGGTAAGAGTATTTTAGAAACCGCTGATCTACTGCCATTATCACAAACATCTATCAGGTTTACAGAGAATTGTCTAAAGGGGGCTGTAGTTGTGTCAGCAAAAACGCCTTGTTGATGCCAGGCATTGGAGGAGAGTAAGTATTATTATTGAGAAGATTAAAAAAAAGTCACAGTAGTTCAAATAACCCAACATTACAACCAGTGATTGACTGAATACAAGTTCTCCCCTTTATGGCCACAGTGAACCCATCTTCTCATGGCTACTTCTAGCAGGATAATAAACTATGTCACAAAACTCAATTCATTCAAAATTGGTTTCTTGGAATAACGTTGCATTCACTGTACTTCAGAGGCCTCTTCAGTCACCAGATTTCCATCCATTAGAATGCCTTTGGATGAGAACATTCAGGGATGTGGCGCAACTTTGGAAGCTACCATTACATCATATCATGTTTAATCTGTCAGATTTAAAATGCGTGGAGGTCAAACCCTGCACTGACAAAGCGAACTTGATAAAGTTGCTGGTGAGTGTAAGAGTGATTGTACTAGATGTCTAAAGCAATCAAACAGCAGGGAGGTTTTTACTGTATGATAACCTGAGGAGCGAGATGACAGGTAATAAACATAAGAATTGACGGTCGGAGCCCCTGTAGCTCTCATATAGCAGGTGAGTTGCTGGGTAACGATTGATCAGTACTAACTACCTGACATACACCATACATGCCCTTTAAGCAGTCAGGCTGATGTTTTTAAACTCTCTCGATTTAAAAAAAGAGACTTATGCAGTCTACTAAACATGCTTGTTTCATGTGACAAAATTTCTTACTCATTTACTGTTTGCTAATACTATTGTAATGCTGTAGAAATATTTAGCTGTATCAACTGCACTGTTATGAGAATGCCCATTATAGCACAGGAGGGCTAAAATGTGCAACATTATACCCTTGACCGCTCATTGGCTTTACTCAGTAACATGGAGTACTTGAGTTTGTTTGTTACACTATAAATTAGGAAGTCTACAACAATCACGCCATCTGCTTATTGTTTTTGTCTGCATGTAAATCCAAAAGGCTTAAATATAGACTTTTTTTCTTTATCATAACCTACAAGACATTCCAATGACCTGCTATTGAGACAGCATAAAACAGTGAAAAGCAACATGTGATAATGTTAATCTGAGGATGTCAAGGTCAAAAAAATAATAATTGGCAAAGTAAGAAAACTAAAATTCAGCATAAAATGTAAATCTCGTTCATTTGGATCCAAAATACCTCCCTGAACTAATCTCCTCGGACTCTATCTTTGTAATGCCTTGACATGCAGATAAGCATGCCCTTAAACAAAAAAAAAACATGCTTGTAGCTGTAGTTTCATAAAAAGAGGAACCTTTTGAACTTGAAATACTATGAAAGTAACCACAAAACTGTAGAAAAAAATGTCATTTCATCACACAATATACAATACATTACACCTCATTCCCATCCAAAGATCCAAGTCAGTGTTCAGACATTTTTTTCATATTTTTTTCTATTGTTGAGCTTAAATTTGAATAGCCTCGGAGTATAAAACTCTCTGAGACAAAACATGTCTTTCTTCTCCAACTGTACAGTGCAACAATCAAAGAGACTTGAAGCAATCAAAGCTGTGATCAAAATGTGGGTTTCCATTTGCAAGATTTTCCAAATATGTGTTTTTTTTAGTCACACATACAGTATGTATGCATAGATTGAAGTCTGCCTATGTTTGGAGCTCTGCTTGTGCAAGTCCTCAGAAATTCAAACGTGTGGATCAGTGTTTTGAAGAAGCAGTAGGAACGAACAGACCGGATTTGCACTTACTAAGTGCTGTGAAAGATATTCGTCCCCTTGGAGATTTATTATGCTTTTTGTCACACTTAAACTTTTCATGCCACTTTTACTAGCTAGAGATGGCCAGTGCAATTACAAAAACATTTGCAAATACAATGCAAATGTTTTTTTAAGGAGATGTGGGGTTCGTTCTGATATGCTCCCCTCAGTGGAGCCATCTTGGCATTAAGCAGAATAAACGGGCAGAAATTACCTCCAGAATACAACTAGTTGACAATGTAAAAGTTCAGTTAAAGAACAGTTTTAATTCTATATTTAGTGTGCAAAAATCTTTCTAAATTTTTTTAAAAATCCAAGACTTGTGTATGTTTTTAATGAACAATAACAATTAAGTTTGAAGAATAATTTCAATATTTTAGCTTTTTAAATTCAATATTGTATGTAACCATTGACATTTTAAAGAGCAGATTCATGTTTTTCTTTTAGAAAACTAGTTTGAAGCCACTTGATTTTCTGCTCTACTTATATCTACCTCCATAAGTCTGAGAATTGTCTAATCCATGTTGAATCATTTCACAACCATGTAGAGTTAAACACCCATTTGATAAATAACTAAAGGAAATAAATGTTATTTATCTGTAATGTCAAATGAGCCTGGAAAAAATTAAATAGAGCAGACAGATTTGCAAAATGATTAATTCTGTGTACATATATGAAAAAATATCTTTTGAGTTTCATACAGCATTTTTTCCCCCAGAGCATGAGAGCTAAGCATACTGAGTAAGATAATCAGATAATGTATAATTTTAATGTTTAAAGACAATTTCTGAGAAATTGCTAGATGCACATATTTTTTAAAGTAGGAAATTAAAATAGGGAAATTTGTAAGTCATTGTTTAAGACCTCCACCATAAAAAGTTAGCTTACTAGCACTTACATTTACATTTGTTTTATCTCCATCTAAGCAGGTCAGCCATGTGATCAAAATAGGTGAAGTCCACAACACTGCTCGTCATTTTGGTGCAGCTCAATTTTCTGGTAAAATAACTTCATCCAGGCAGTATTTTCTGCATCAAAAGTTGTTTGCTTAATGTAACTATTAAATAGTTATATTATTTTGATGTTCAAAATCAAGAAATATGCAAAAACAAACAACAAAAAACACTTGGAAAAAGAGAACATTTGAACATCACTCTGTGTTACAACTTCTGTGGCAAATTGATGCAGCACAGCATCCTCTGCAAAACTAAGACTGAAGCTAGAAGTTTCTAGCGAGTAATGGCATTACATTAAGAACACCTGACCCAGCCATATGTGCATAACACAATGGCCAGCCAATACCAAAGTAGAAACAGAAAAATTTCCAGGCATAGATTTATTTGGCAATTTGTCCAGTGAAGTAGAGAAAGTCTGGTACAAATGTGGTCTGACAGCAGCAGCTTGGAGACATAGCAAACCGGCACCCCTCAAAGCTCTCATTGCCTGTAATTTTACCACAGTGGTGTAAATATAGCTATAGCTGCTTGTGACAAAATTTGTGTTTTCAAAAATTTAAATTCTATTATGATTTGGCCAGGTGTAATTTTTGCTCTGGTTCTGACCAGCATTGTGGTGGACTGTCTCAGTCCGTACTGACTTTGGATCTGACCAGCAAAAGGAAGAATCGGGATAACAATAGTGTCACCAAAGCACAATAAATACGAAAACTACGTGGCGTTTGTGTAAAACATAGTGCAAGTGAATGGAACCATCTGAAAGTCTCACTTTTCTACACATTACTTTATCACTATGACAGGCTATTATCTGCCAGGCCCCTCTAGGTTTGTCTACAGTTACTTTCCCTAAGCACATTGTTTGGGTCTAAAAGTCAGCCTTCATGTAAAAAGGCTGTAAGTTTAGTGATTAAAAGTCAAACCTGTTATTCTTTTGGCTCAGATACAGAAAAAGATTGTTGCTATGGTGAGTAAAACCCTGCAGGAAAGTTTAGAGAGTTTGACTGATTAAATTTAACTGAATCAGCTGACATCAGTGAATGCTTTGTCCTGCCAAAGGCCAAATGAAAGTGAAAACTGAGTAAAACAACAAAGTACTCCTGCAGAGATTTTTTTTTAAGTTCACAAATAACACAATTATATGGCTGCATACTTCACTATGGCAATTTATAGTACCTGTATAAACTCGGTTGTGTTTGTGTCGGTCAGCGTTTTAATCCTGGGGTGAAAAGTGTTTTGAACAGAGAGGTTGTTTTTGTTTTTGTTGATGAGGAGAAATTCACCTGTGCTTACTTTCACCTGCTTTTCCAATAAATAGGTAAGCAAGCTTGGATTTCGCATACAGCACATAATTGCTCATACCTGGTAGTTGACCTTTTGGTTTACAAAGTCATGTTTCTAAAAGATATTTTGTGTCAAAGGGGTGGATTTTAAAAAGAGTTGTCTTTTTTTGGAAAATAACAGAAATGAAAACGAGGATTCAGTTACACTCAATACTTTCAAAACTATGCTAAATAGGATGATATAGGACCTTTAAATATAACTTTTCAATAATGATTTGTCCTCAATGCATTTTTTTAGCTTATTAGTTCTTTTTGTCTTTTTAAAACTTTAAAATACAAAAAACAACAACATCATTTGGTCCCTTTTCCACCTTATGAAACATGAAAATTGTTATTTAATTTGTTTTGGCATTTATGACTACCCTTCTTAGCAATTTTACCTGTTTTTTACTTGTCTGTCTTTCTTTTTTCAATGTTAGTCATCCTAATTCTCCATGATGGAATTATTGACTTGATTTAAATTGAGGTTTTTTTTAAAGAAAAAGAACAGAGTCTCTAATCAGAGCCACACTTCTTAATTTTGATCAAGGTATGAGTGTTTTCTTTGAAATATTGTTGCAACCGGATTTACTTCTGCAAACCAAAGAAATACTTTTGAGCTTTGCAGTTTTTGGTGATTTGCACAAAATGAGCCCTAAACTAATTTTCTTATTTTTTTTCTTTACATTGTTATGTAGAATCTTGTGATGTTGGGATATGTATACATTATATACACATTTTGTTGTTATATGTAAACGCAGATTAAACTGAATGAAAAACTGTCAGCAGTTATCTAATAGACCACTGCTTATAGTGTTAATATGTTAAATTGATTTATTCTTTCACTCCCATGTTAGTGGACTTTGGTAGCACGACAGTTTAACTCACCAACTCTTCACAGACTGAAGGCAACCAAAAAAAAAATTAATAAAACACTCCATTTTTCTTCAGCTTGTTGCTTCTGCTAAGTTAAACGGGGTCTTCTCTCCTGTGCCATAACATTTTCACATGTACATGTATCTAGAAACTGCTTTAAGGCTTTCCACGTTTGTCTCAAGCAAAACCAAAACAATTTTCTTCCACCATCTTATTTTATCTGTAAAATAAGACAAGGCTGGTATGGTTTTTTCTGCAATTGCAGTCGCTTCACTGACTCAGTTCTTTATCTTTTCTCTCTAGTATCTTGCACTTGACTCATGTAGCAATACCTACAGGATGGGGGAAATTGTGTGATTCACCAGTATTTAAGGAAAATATAACTTTTTATTTCTTGCTATTGTTTGACTTTGTATAAAAATATATACTGTACAGATTTAAAAGTATATTATGACAAAGGAAAAAAAAACTTTTAGAAATAATATTTATTTTTACTGTTTTGTAATTTAGACACAATACTGTAGCTCCTCTATTGCCAGACTTACTGGAAGTGCCTCTCAATAATGTATTACAAAGTAACTATACAATATATTGGGATTATTAGAACCTGTCACTAGCAAGGCATTGTTGATGT
This sequence comes from Xiphophorus hellerii, assembly GCF_003331165.1. NCBI lineage: Eukaryota > Metazoa > Chordata > Actinopteri > Cyprinodontiformes > Poeciliidae > Xiphophorus > Xiphophorus hellerii. The sequence goes on along the minus strand of NC_045689.1, from coordinate 20,911,449 downwards.
TGTATTGTGACTATTGTTCAATAATAAGATTTATAAATGCTGCGTGTGGCTGATTCTTCTGTTTCAACAGGATCCTTTTATAACACATCTTCTGAAGTTAAACGTTAGATTGGATGAAACAGTTAGCAACTGATTTTAAGATATTCAGTCAACATACAGTGTCCGAGGAATTTTTTGAGGCCCCAATAAATTGCAAAGATTTAAATAAATTAACTTTTAACTGCAGTAGCAGAGTCTCACTTTGCATTTTTTAGTCCAAACCTGATATTCAGTACATTTACATAACCATACATACAAAATCACAAAGAGCATGATTACTGACAAATCCCAACAACTGTTATTAATGTAGCAGAAATACTCTTTTATTTACAATTAACTTCTTAAATTGATCCATGTTTTCAGCAAGTCTTAAATCCATGACTTTTGCTTTGCCTGTGGTATAAGTACATTGTGAAACAGTGGCCTATTTCTTTTAGCTGCTGTCTATAAGGCCAAACTGTATCTTGAAAAAGATTGCGATGAAGGATAAAAAAACCAAAGTCTATGAGCTTATTTGGAGAACTGCGAGCAAATTATTGTTTTTAAAACAAGAAAGCCAGATAAGACCTCTTCAAATCTCGTCAGTACAGCTGCAACTGTGCCAAATATGTGTAAATAAAATATATAATACTCTCCCAGTTACTGACAATTTCTTTAAAGACAAAATCAGTCCTCTGACCTGATCTCTTTGTTTCAGTTCCATCAAGAAGTCCTGTTCTATGGCCTTGAGGTCAAGGATTGATTCCTGAGACCAAACCGATTTCTTCTTCTCAGTCATCCATTGTGGGCATGAAATAAAAAACTAATTTACAAGTATTACTGTGTGTAGTGCTGATTGCACATGACATGCTATGCTAGTAAATCTTTGGGATGATAGATAAGCTTTGACCATCCATTCAGAGTTCAGAAAATATCTGATGCCACTGTGGACGTTCTAGCAGGCTCTGAGAAGCAAATTTGGTAAAAAAAACCAAAACAATCCCACTGATGATGTGTCACTTACTTAATGTAGGCCTGATCTACCAATGTGTGCTTGGCAGAACATAGAGATTTACTACTCCATCTTGTCAACTTTTTTGGTGATGTTTGGTGTTTCTATAACTCCTATGGGAGGACTTCGTAGGCAACACCATCCTGGTTATACTGACTGGGAAAGCAAGTCCAGCTCATCTATCCTTATGAAATTCGAGATGTGGTTTTCGTACAGATTCAGAGAAAATTCCTCAAATCTTTGGCCCATCAAAACAATCGCACTTTCAAACATAAACGATGTCACAGCAATAGTTTCATAGCATGGAGATTTACAAATCAACCCAGTCTGGAAAAACAGAATCAAATAGAATATCATCCTTAGCTTCAACTTGTCCAACAAATAATGATAAAACATTCTAGTTCTGTCAGCCAGAAGAAAAAAGACTCTTAGAATAAGTTTCTTAGACTCGCACACACGACTCTGGCAACTCTTTGGGGTCTTCTGAAGCAGTAGATAAAAAAGATTTTGCTGTTCCAACCAACCCAGTATACTGGAGATTACACTGTGCAAGAGCTACAGTGTTCTCTCCCCCATAGAAAAAACACTAACCATTCCTGCAGTGTGTTACTGTTAGACCTTAATTATGTTTCTCAAATCCACGTCCAGCTTTTCCTGAGATGCTGTCTTCTCGTTGCTTAAGTGTGTAGTTCTCACTAAAGTCAAAGGGTTGGCGGCAATGAAGACCAAATGTTGCTTAACTTTCACTCTGACTCTGCATGGAAATGAGAATATTGTAGTTTGCCTTGAGTAACTTAGATATAGAGGAGCTGACATACCGAGAGTATGTGGTGCCAGAAAAGATCAAAAGTAATCCCTTTGGTAATCTTGTTTTCATTGAAGCGGCACTCTCTTTGAAGCCCTCCTTGTCTGATCGATTTTGTGTCAGCTTTTGGAATTACCCAGTGAGAGTGTTAAATATCATGAGACATCCTTTTCTATCCAACCACGCAATGGACTAAAATATAGCACACGTTAGCCCTCGATACATATTTTAACAAATGGTTTTTCTCTGATTTTTCTGACATGTTAACATCGACGTGGTTTGAGGACAAGCCAGAAGTTATCTGAGTGTAAAATGTATTATTCTGGAACGATGTGAATACACCTCAGGCAATTCTTTCTTTTTTGCTTGCATTTTTTTTTCCTGTCTGCTGCCATTTTTTGAATCCTTGTATGATATCTTCCACACTTTCATCATAGACCTGTCTTCTGGATGATTTCCCACTTTCCCTTTTTTCCCCTTCATGGATTCCTTTTTCCCCAATTAACCTTCTTGACCTTAACCCAGTGGATTATGAACACAGCTTGACTTAAATCCAACACCACAAAAACAGCGACCACTCACTGAGCACACACCGTCAGTGATAAAAACTGGAGCAGTTCAGATTGATTACACTCATTCATGCCTAAAATTAAAGACTCAGCCAAAACATAAGCTGACAAATACAATATAGTAATAGTAATATAGTGTACAGATAGGACATTACCTCTAAATGACTTCTTTTTTAAGCATTCATGTTTATTTAAAGTGCTTGGAATGTAACTTAACCAGTTTAAATAACATATCTGCAGGCTGTAATCCTAGCAGGATCCATAGCATGTATTGACCTACAAAGCATCAAAGAATATGCAGCCAGACTCTGATTTATTTTTATTTTTTTTATAAAAATGCACTAGATGGTAAAGAGAAGCCAGTTATACAACCCCTTCTTCCCCCTGAAATATAACTTTTTATAGTTAAATTTCAATTTGCATAGCTGGATTTGAGTAAAGCTCCAAATTACCAAAATGCAGGGGTAGCTACTGAAACATGTCATGAAAACATTTTTTTTACTTGCTCTTTGTTATTTGAAAGAAACAAAAGTGACAACCATTCTTTGGAAGAAAGAAAAAGCCAAGCAAACCAGATGGACAGCTGATAGCACGCACAAAAGGAAATAAGAGAGCCACTGGCCATTAATCATAACTCTCGTCTGTAACGTAACAGAGCATGCATTGACAAGCACAGGCTGCCCTGTTATTTAGAACCAAATTCTAGAAATTAAAGCAATTACATTTTAAGTGCTCTTTACTTTTAACTCTTATTTTAGATGTTGTTAGCTAGTGATGACCTTTTCCTGGGATAAAATATATGGCAAGATCCATTTTGCACACATTGCAGTAAAATAGCCATCCATCCGTCTATCCATAATAGAATCAAAACTAAAATGAGATTTTTTATTAATTAGCTAGAACTGTACATACCCCCTACACCAATATCCAACTGTTCCTCAACAGAGCAGAAATTATGTTGTCTTACGTAATAAATATGGGTCTCTAAAATATTAATTCTTGCACACATATTCAGACATATCACTTTTCCGTGAACAAGACTGTTGAAGATGGTTTCCATCTTGGCTTTAAATTCAACTAAAAAAAATATTACTGTAATGTGCATGAAGCCCAGTTTGTTTTAATGCCACAGACCCATATAATGCATTTTGATCAACAATTGTGCATAATCACTTGCTTGGATGCATCAAAGCATTCGTAACTTACAAATGAAAACGGCTTGTTTGACACGCAGAAGTGACACAATGATTTGAAGGCAGAACAAGTCGTTTTGAGAATTTCTATTCTGATCTGAGAAATGCACCAAAGCAATTAAGAAAACCTTTAACATCTGGCCAGAACTGACCGGCAAATCAAGGACTTGACAGTGTGTCTGTACTCGCCTGTTGTTTCACAGTTGCAGCGTTGATGCAATATGATGCGATGTAAAAGACAGGTGCTTAAAGAACATGTGAGAGTTACTCAGTTGGCTGCCACGCCAGAGCAAAAAATAAAATGACCATCTTGACAGCCCACAGCACCACTTCTTTCAGAGACTGCAGATGGAAGTATAAATAGAGACTAAAACAGTTTACAATAAAAAAAAAGTCCTAGAAAATAAAAAAAAGAAAAGAAAAGATATTTCCATTAGGAAATATCATACAAATCAGTAGTATTAGATTAAAATAATGTCAAAATAAAATTAAGTATAATATTATTTCAATCTGGAGAGACTCAGACGGAAAAACAGCGATTAAAAAGGTTTATTGACATGCATGAATTTAAAGTTCTTTGGCGCTCGGGCCCCGGCTGAGGACATTGAGCTGTGAATTGCGATCAGCTCGGATGAGCATTCCCGATGTAGGTTAGGAATGTCATCCCCCGGGACCCGACACTGGTGGTGGGGGTCGGTGAAGGATGGGAGCCTGAAGAGTGGAGGTGGAGAAGGGGTGGAGGAGGGTTGAGCGCAGCTGGAAAGCGGAAGATGCCATGGATGGAGATCCTTATCAACTGGGCCTTGGTCGGTGATTGGACGTGACGTGGCTTGGTCCAGCGTTGATAGGTCGGTGGTGATGAGCGGGACGCGCCGACTGGATGATGCAGGTGGGGCTAAAGAGTCTTCCAGTTTGAATTTGCGCCTAGGCTTCATTACTACTGATTATGTCAATAAGAATAACATATTTGTTATTTTATGTAAAATAAAAATAACCTGGAGTTAAAGCATATCTTTAAAATATTTAAATATTAAATATTATTGTTTACTAAATTATTAAAAGCTACTAGTTGAAGTCAGTGAAAGTAATAAAAATTAGATTATCTAAAATGTTAATAACCACCTACTAACTTGAAATGGTTTGCCGGACACACAGGTAGGAAATATAAGATTCCTTGTGAGATTTATTCCAACTTTAAACAGCATATTATCAAAAATGCACCTTAACCACAAAATTAGTTACAAGGAAGAAGGATGTAGTCATTATTTAAATTTTAATTTATGGCAAGTGTTTATTACAGTTTTAAAGTAGTTTGAAACTCATCCTACATTATTGTGAGATGGTTAACAAAACAAAGTATTAAATTTATTATCAACCCAATGATTTATTTCAATTATGCTTTCCCGCTTTCCCAAACTGGACTATCCGAAAATGTGAGATGAAGGGTTTGCTCATTTAACTTCATAGTAACTGAGGTTTTCCATTGCTGCCACTATGGCGATGAAGCAGTGTCTTGATGAGAAAATAGAAATCAAGAGGTAGTAAGCACATTTTTATTAACTTGTATTTTTTTCTTATAATATTATGAAGAACATCACAGCAATTTAAATTGAGGATTTGTGACTGCATTGTGACAAAAAGAATAGTTTAGCAAGGCACTTTATGTATGAGAATATAAAGTTAAAGCCAGAAGTTTCCAGACACAGAATAAAAACACATATTCACATTTTGTTTATCTGACTGTCTGAAGTTAAATCAGAACAAACTCCTCCACTAGTTTTGGTGTTAGAATCACCAAAACTGTTTTTATATGCTAAATACCACAATAATGAAAGGAGGAATAGTCAGAACTCAAGTGTATTTCACCTTAAGGTACAAGTGAGGATGGTTTGGGAGGGGCTTATAAAATGTCCACAGCTAATTATTGCAGAACTACAGTAAAAAGTGCCCTCTCAGGGTCTACATGTCTCCATAACAAGAATGTATTTTAAGGATTTTGAACAGATCTTTAACAAGCATGGGAGTTCTGGACGGTGGTGTGATCTCAGTAGCTTGGTGCAACCCCAATAATTACAAAAAAAAATAAAAAATTCTATGACAACACTCACAGACACAAGGCCTACTTACTATTAAATTATTCCAACCATGGGAGGCAGAGCTCGAGCTAACAAACCTTGCCAATTAAGTCTCATGACGCCCTGTTCAATTACAGCGAAAAATATCACGTGGTAAAATAATAAAAAAAAAAAGGACACATTTTTTTTCATTTTTAGAGCAACAATAAATACATTGTTTATCTGACAAGAACTGCTATAAAACTGTGGAGGAGGGAAGGAAAAACATGGGAGGAGGGAAAGCTGCATAAAAACTGGGATAAGAAGTAGAAAAGAAAAAGAAAGAGAGGGAGAGAGGCGCTCTGATGAAGACTCCCGCCTCTCTGTCAAGGAAAGCTTGTTGTACCGAAGGCTGCTGGCTGCCAGCCTGCCCGTCTGCAAAATCAATGTGACTGCAGGGAGGCGGCGGGATCTCACCTGGAAGCGCGCATCTTATTTCTCCTGCCTGCATGTTCTGCGGATGTGTGTCAGAAGGCTGGGGTTCCATTTCTTATTTTTCGGATTAGACGGCTCGGCCAAATACGAAATGTGCGAACACACATTTCGATCCTAATCGGCGCTTGTTGCAGCTGTCCTTCCACATGAGAAGTTTGACTGTAGCGGACTGAGCTGCTGAGGACGAGGAGGACTCTTTGACTGTTCGCTGCTTGGAAAATTCGTGCCGCTCAATCAAGCCGAAAATAAGGACACTGAAGGTGAGTGATTTTGTCTTTCCAGTTTATCGTCACCCTGCTCTTTAAAAGGAAAACGGAGCTGAAAAAATTAGGGAGTCGGAGCGTCTTTAATTAAAGATGGCAACAGGCAGGTTTTTTTTTTTTTTTTTTTTTAGCCTGAAGCTTTTTCACACGTCTGACCTTGTTGCTCTCATTAACAGCTTATTTCTTGCTCTTCAGCAAACAACAACTTCGACAAAAACAGTTAAGAGATCAAGGTGTTCAAGTAAGAGTAAGATTAAGGTTTTCTCCTTACATCTAAACTTAAGCCAAAAAGCATCAGTAATCCTGCTTGATTTTGGTTTTACAGATTTAGATCCGCAATTTTTATTGTACAATAATGTTGGCCTTAGACATTGCTTATGGATTTTCTATCTATCTATCTATCTATCTATCTATCTATCTATCTATCTATCTATCTATCTATCTATCTATCTATCTATCTATCTATCTATCTATCTATCTATGAGTTTGCTGATCAATCAAACACAGTGAGTTAATGGTCATTAAATCAGGTAATGGTACTTTTGGTGATGTGGACAGATGGAAATTAGGCTGGGAATGAAATCAACATCTTCAGAAATGATGACATGTCTTACTGCACGTTTTTCTCCTTCCACTAAACCTTCCTTTACAATGTTTGAACACAGCAGTCAGTGAACAACCTTGAGAATTTCACACACATTTCTTTTTGTTTTTTTTACCTCTTTGGCTGTCCCGGTTATTTCTGCACGTTTTCTATCACATATATATCCTTCACCTAAACTTCCTATTAGTAAGCTTGGATACTTGAATACTCTGAAAATCAAATTTCCTTGTGTCAGTTGAATCAATAGTTCTCCCCATGTTTGTGTAGTTGCGTCATGGGTGAAGTTATGTTCATTTCAGTTTCTGACTTTTAGGTTTTTATTCGGTAATGGGCTATAACCATCAAAACTAAACTAAAATTTAAAAAGTTAAAATTTGTTTAACCATCAAAATAACCAAGATTATATGATGTAAACTGTAGGCTATTTAAGGCAAGATAAGTTAAAACTTTATGAATCCTCCATAGGGAAAATTACAATTATATTTTGTCTCAGTTGCTCATCCCACTCAAGAAAGACTGATATATATCGAGTCCTAAAATTGCTACAAGAAAAATAGCCGCTTCTCCTAAGTCGCACAGAGTAATTCATTAATTAAAAAAGTTTAAAACAACTGCAACCGTGACAAGGACAGTAAGGGTTAGAGTTATCTTTCCACACAAAGTGAGGACATTAGATGAGGTAAAGCAAATCTCCAACGCTCACTGTTAAAAAACTATCAACTCTTAGTTTGTTTTCTTTTTCCAGGACTTGTAAATGTCAAGTTATTCTCTTTTTATGGTATTTTCTTTCAACTAGAGTTCAAAAGATTAGACTTTCACTATAACACAATAATGTTTAAAGCTGACATGAGTGGTGTTGGCATATTAGGCATGCTAACATCACAGATGTATAAAGAATTTTAAACAAGCCGGTTGCACCTAATTTTATATAATATTTTTAAAGGAGGTGTACAATTGACCCCTGGTTTTTGTGGGTTTTAGGGACCACAGCTGCTCTTGAATTGTTAAAATGCAAGAATACTTGAGAGCTGCTCTTAAGAGTTGCCTAGATAATATTTCTGACACTAAATATACCTTGACAGTGCTGGTCTGACCAGCACTGAATTGTTCTGCACTGATACATGATTTCAAGCATAGTTTGAAATTAATTTATTGAACTCGTGGAAGCGCAGAAAGGAGCCTCAGTTTTCTCAAACCTCTTTCAGAAATCAGCCAAAAATCTTAATATTAAGTAGTTGGTGCTTTCCTTGGCACCGGGGCTCAGCGGACTACGGGAAGCTTGTCTGTATTGATTTAGACTCCTCCTGACAATAAAAGCAAGTGCTGGTGTGAGTAAGATCCTCAGTTGCAGAGTGCCTGTCGATTTTGTTCTTAAGAGGGATGGTACCTGGTAAGTATTTGTTCATGGGTTTGTTTCCAGCATTATGTTGTCTAAAATTGCAGTTACTTTATAAATACAGCTGAATCATGAGGATGTTACGTTAGGATGCTACACAAGGCAGAATTCTGAGAAATTACAGCAGAGCGGTTATCAGTTCCAACGAGCAGAGATCTGGAGACACGTTGTTTGGAGATATGGAACATACAGAGAAAGTCATAAGACAGCAAATTGGTACTGAGAACGGAAGACAAGCAGAAAAACAATCAGTGACAAGCTGCAGCAGAAACATGTAGTGTTAATAAAAATGTTGTCAGCGTCTTTAAGGCGGCTCAAATAGCATGTGCAGTTGGGTCTTTGTGTTTCCATTTAAATGTGTGCTCAAAACAAGAATGAGTCATGTAATCATTGACAGAATGCAAGAAAATACATATATAGTATTTTGTGCTATTTTGTATTGCTTTACATAGAACAGCTGAACCTGTTGCAGTTAGTGAGCCTCATTGGTTCGTTCACTACGTGAAGACAGAGAGAAGAAAATCAGTTGAGAGAAACTGTAAATGTGGTGTATCATCCTAGCTCACCAATGTGACAACCTCACTTTTTTGTGTCCAACAACATAATATGACTTTAGTTAATATGTGAAATAATATAAATGAGAGAGGTAAGAGATCATTTGTATACGGCAGGAGACAGAGGTAAAAAAAAAATAGGGGTGAAAGAAAAGACAGGAGTTGTTAGTACAGTAAAATTATAAAGTAAAATTATAATACATGTTGCTGCCATGTCTACGTGGAGTGGACTGGGATGGTGGAGTGGTTTTCCTTATACTGGAATTCCTTCAGCACAAAAATAATTTATTTGTTACACACCAACTTATCTACAAAAAAAACAATATAAAGTTTTTGATTCAAACAGTTGTTAAATCAGAGCATCAACACATAATACAATATAATACAGTTTCAAAAAATTATTTAAATTTAACTTAAAGTGTACAAAGTTACACCACCAATGGTGCAATAGTTTAATTAATTATTACCAACCAACCTATAAAGACCAGCTTAGCTCATGCTGGTCTTAGAATTCCCATTGTGTTAGCAGAATGAGAATAATCTCACCAAAACAATCACTTCTAAAATGAAAAGTTGAAAATGAAAAGAACCACGGTACTACTGACCCACTTAAAGTCCAAACCCTGATTGAAATGCTGTGGCAAGACATTAATAGAGCTGTGCAGAAAAGGGAAGACTGCAATGTTCAAGAAATGCTGTACAGAACAACTTCTGTGCAGAATGCATTTTCTTGAGACTAGAAAAATGAAAATAAATGACAAATCTGCTTCAGTTTTGACACTTGAGGTTAGGATTAACTTTTAACCAGATTATTTGTGTTTAAATGTTATTGTTTCTATCAATACTTATTTAAGCTTTATTTCCTACTTATTTTTTTCAGCTTAACATTGTGCTCAGAATAATGTCTGAAAATCTAGGTCAACTATTAGCTATGAGAAAGTTTCTGGATGATTTCTATTTGTTCTTGCCATCTTTTCTCCTGCTTTCATCCACTTAAATGTTGCTGACATTGACGTTGATGTGAGTGAAGCTTTATTTAGGGTGACACAATGATGCTTTCCTATGACTCTGAAGCACAGCATTGGCATGTCACAATTCCCTGGTGCTTGTGTGTTTTCAGACAGTCTGACAGAAATAACTGGGCCAAACCCACACTTGTAAATATTCTGTTATTATGTTTGTGGACCAAAAGGGCATATAGTACACTTTAACCTAGTATATTTCTTTACTTTGACCATTTCATGTTCAATCTAGTTCAGTTTTTTTTAATAGTGCCAATTCACAACAAATATCATCTCAAGACACAGAGAAAAATCCTTTCAGTTCAATCACACGTACATTACAATTAATCCTAGTTATCACACAGTGCATTAAATTCAGTTTATTATTAAAATTAGCTTAAAACGTTTTCTGTTGCATTGAATCATTGACTTGCAGCATTCACTCCTACTGGATGAAGAAATAGCGACAGTAGACAATTGATTGTGTTGTTTTGTTGACTTTGCAGCTATGTCACAGATATTTACCTTGTCAATCTCAAAAGTAAATGAAATCCCCTCTGACGTTGTTTATATTTGGTTTCAGTGCACTAAGGCTCTTAGGCTGAAGATTATGGTTTTATCAGACTTCATAGTCCTGGTTTAAGATTCATTATATTTGGTCTCATGATCTCAGTTACTGCCATGAACAATACAAGTAGGTACAGAGTTTGATTGGCTGGAATGTTCAGCTTACGGTGTTTGATATTGTAGCTTAAAATAGTTAACCTGAAACAAAAAGCTTTTGTTCTGAAAGCACAAGCACATCCTTCAGCCTGAATACAATGCTGACTTTTTACTTGTGACTGAAGCCTGAAGATATTCAGGACAAAACACTGGCAGTTTTTTTCAATTTGTGTGTCAGTTTTCCTCTGTGCTGCCTCCTTTTATTTATTTATTTATTTTTTCCTTTGCTGTGAGAAGTGGGTCACATGCTTGAATTATCCATTTGCAGGGTTGCATGCCTCAATACCAAGAATCTGCACCGAGCGAGAGACCTCTGCTAAGGAGACACAGAGACATATCTGGAGAATGGAGGACAGAAGCGAGGAAGACTGTGTTCAGGAGAACGGACGAAGTGACGAGACGAACAGCAAACCCAGCGGCTCTCCATGCACCAGTCTGAAGGTACATGTGCTAATTTATCTTTCAGAATGCTAGGGTTAATGCTCTTTAGCCAGCATGTTTGGTGTGCTGATTTAAGTGTTATAGAGTCACATGCTTGTCTAGTAGCTATACATCTACATTTTTAGTAAATAACCTAATTACAGTAACTTTACAATATATTCTTCTGGAAAAAAAATGGTGATCAGTGGGATGCAATTGTAATTTAAAATTTAATTTCTTAACAAAGATACAATCTTTATAAAACATGAATCCTATTTTACTCAGTAATGTTTTGCTTTTTCATCTGACGTTTTTGAGCTCTCACTCTTATGAAAAAAAACTTGCCATCAGAGTTTGCAGTGTGTCATCATCACAGAGGTCAAAATAACATTTGTTGGCCAGTTCACAACGATGCAATTATCCTTTCAAGGTTAAAACCTTAAAAACCACCTAAAATCTGTACAGCAGGCGAGACGTTTCCATGTTGAATACCTTGAAGAAAGAATCCAGAGGAGTGATTGAATTTAAGATCTACTCGTCTATCTAAGTGTACATTTTGATGTAGGAGCACTTAGATATGATTCACACTTTAATAGCTTTTAGAATCTTTTGGAACAATTGTGGTCTTGTTATTACTAGATATTTTTAGGCTATGAACAAAACACAGTTGGAGCCTGAAGGACAACAACAAGCCGAAGAAAACTCTGCTCTGCTGCATGTGGCGCTCAAGTCAAATGCATTCTGGTTCAACTTCAATCTAATCCATTGAAGCATTGACATAACCATCTGATAAAGAATAATTAGTGCTTTTACTTCATGTTGCTATTTGCACTTTATGTCTTTCCTCCACACCAGTAATAGCATGTTTTGCTAAACTGGTGCTTGTATTCACTTAGCCTTGGTAGCTTTGGTTTCTATTTTTTCTGATCACAGCTCGGTATTAACACCCAACTTATGTATCATTTGCAGTTGTAAGGATCATGGGCCATTTGGATTTGTAATAGTTCTCTACAAGAACCATTTCTCAATAGCTCAATTCCTTGGAATTGTTAATCTATCATAGACCTATTAAGCATAAAAAAGCAATAAAATATGGACTAGGCTTACTCTGACCAGTGCTTGTCAACATATCAAAAGTTGTCAATTCACTTCAATAAAGTGAACATGTTGATACTGAATTTACATGAACTGACAAAACAAGTGGGTCAGAGGTCCATTCACCAACTGTATGTTCTTCAGTACTATGCGTGGCTTTGCTTACACGTGGTACAAACTATCAGAAGTGCAAACAAATAAGTTTATTGCTGCAGCTTCAAGCATGATTTGCATAAAGCAGCAAATTGAGTTTGGCATGGTTCAGAGATCTTTGACTTCCCAGATAAGAATTTTGGTGTTGGTGAGCTTTTTATTTAGTTTTTCTGATCTGAATCTCAAAAAAATAAACATAAAAAATAAAAAAAATAAAATAAAAACTCAGAAAACACACTGCATGCACCTTCAGTGTGTACTAGGAGTACTTTATAGAATCCTGCACAGGTTTTATTGAGCGAATGACTGGATTCATTCTGTGGATATCTGAAGTCATAGTGCATTAACATCAACCTCTCTCTTAAAATGACTCATAAGTTTCATGTGCACATTAAAACAGACCATTATCTTTGTCTACGAAGGTAATCTGGTTTGGGGACATTTATTTGACTGTTTTTTTTTCAATGTGGATAAATGAGTGCATTGGACTAATCACCATGAGGATTAGACGTCATCATAGTTTCTTTTATTAGAGAGGCAGTGAAGCCACCTGGTTCAAAACAGCAAAGGGGAAATCCTCTGGCCTCTTACAGTTGTACCCTACTACAGTACGAACATTTCTCAGGGCTGCCTGATCAAATGTGAGCGTAATGAATGCAAAGTTTTGAGTTGGCTTCCAAACCCATTTGACCTTAGTAAGATGAAGCTTATGATGGTTGAAACTATTCTAACTCATGGATGCCCTGTCGCTGCAAAACAAACATCTCCTTAAGGATCTGTCCCTTCGTCTGTTGAAATGCAGATCTCGTCTTTGTGTCCGATAGTAAAAACCATTTTCAGAAATATTATATACTCCAGTCCCACTGTCCTGCAACTTTGGACACAACAACGCTCCAACTCCACTAAATTGAATGACTGGTTAATAATCATGCCTTTGCAAAACATGTTGGCTTGCCAAGGAGAAAATTTCAGTCATTTAGTTCAATATTTACGGTTGGAGGATAGTGGCCCTCTAGGACTGGAGTTTCAGACCTCTGATCTAAGCAGTAATAGCATGTTTTGAATAAAAAGTTACTGTATTAAATGTTAAAAAAATCATTAAATTTGATCATTTTAATATATTTTTTTAACTACAAACATGTTTTAAATGCTAATCATATTCTTGGCTGTATATCTTTTCTGCAAGATTTACTCCATTATTCTCATCTAGCACTCATCAGCCTTTTATTCTCTATAAATTTCTGTAAAGCATAATGGCAATCTCCCAGTCTACCTCAGACTATTCCTCTTTGTCTTTTCTAACCAAGAGCTTCAAACACACTTCTCAAAAGGTAAACAAATAGGGAAAAATGAACCGTTCTAGCAAAAGCCCTCTACAAGATCAATCCTTCTGGAAGATCTTTTTTTCCCCCCCGACATGAAAGTGATGTGAGACAATGGTGTTCAAGCAGCTTATCATAATACAGACTGTTGAGGCAGGACAGAGTTATTTCTTCTCAGAATTGTTTAGTTCCCCGAGTGACTGGGTGGGATATGGCACAACTCGCTACAACTCTAATCCGGTACTCAGTATTATTCTCCGCTTTTGTTAATTCCACCAAATGGGTTAAAAACTATGGTGCCACAATGTCTCAGTGTGACCTCATTTTGCATTCATTTCTTGCAAAAGACAGAAACTGAGAACTCTTTTTTTCCCCTCTTTTAGATAGGGTTGTTTATCATGTATAGTTTGAAAATTTTCTTGCTTCTTTATGATTGTTAGTTAAAACTTTTGTTAATGCCTTGTAGGTTCACAATAAAAGAAACAGAACTGATAAGTTCTACTGGTGCTTGAACTGGAAAGATAATTTGGACTTATGATTTAGGAATAGATGGCTCCTTTAAATTTACAAGACTTATTTAAATTTTACTTTCACAATTTTTTAGTATGCAAAAATTGTGTATAATATAAGGTTGATTTAGAAAGTTTTAACAGTAGTCTTGTCAAGAGCGGTTCTTACTGGGAGTTACGATTCTAACATGGACATAAAGTGTTTTACAATGATAATCTAATCTTCTCTTGATGTTGCTGTGTCACATCTTTAATCCTTGATGATTGGTGTTTTTTACTGTTTGCAAAGAGCTGCCAGATGGTACAGCCACCCAACACAAATGGCTTTGACAAATAAAATGAATTGAATTCCAAACAGTCGTCTTTATCCTTTGAGTTGTTGTTTTTTTAGTTTTGATGTTCTGTGTTGTTCCATTTTCTTTCTTTGGACTGGTTCGGGGTCTGAACTCTAGATGAGGCTGATTGGTTTGGTGGGGTGAGCACTGTCATCTCGGGTTACAGGTCACCAAAGGTTACCAGGTTAAATCCTTGTCTTTCTGGACTTTGCATGTTAACATTTTGGCCGGTCTCCATGCACTCGACTTACCACACGTGGTCCATAAACATGCATGTTAGGATTAGTGGTAATTACGAATTGGCCATGTTCAGCGGAAGTAGCTTGTGCAATTTGATCTATCAACCATTCTTCCTTACATTTCTAGTCATTCTCAAGTCAGACAGAACAATAGTTTTTTGTAATATTTAGTTAGATTAAAAGAAACTGTGTCAAAAACAAAATTACTCAAAGGCACGGCAAATATCAAAGTACTGGCAGTTCTAGGGTTTTAGGTCTTTAAAAACACCCACCATAAGTTTCACATTGTCAAAAGTGCTTCCCTAAAGTGTTAATACAACTTTAACTTTTAACATTTTGTTCTCATTGAGATCAGAGCAAACCTCTACCACATGTTTCATGTGTCCCCTACATAGCTTTTAGCAAACTTCAAATTGGCTTCTTTGGGCCTTTCTTTCAACAACAGCTTTCCTTTTACAACCTTTCACAACTGCCAGATTTATAGGGGCCAAATCTTAACACATTAGGCTAAGAGTTAAGATTACGTACAGATGGACTTTTACATTAGGATTTTAGAGTTAAGTTGCCAAGTTAAATTGCAATTCAGAATTCTCTAATATTTATTTGTAAAACCTTGAAAAACTACATATAATTTTCATTCCACTTCACAACCATTTATTACATTGCATTGATCGTTGTCAAATTCCAATAAAATGTATTAAACTTTGTGGTTGTAACAAAGTTTTATGCTTTAATCGATGCGTTACACTTTTTCAAAGTTTGATACTTTGAAAATGTTCAGGGAGTGAAAAGGTACAGTATTTAAAAAAAGAAAAAAAAAATCAAACAGCATTTACTTGTTTTTTCCATGACCTGGATGTAGAGCATAATTCAACAACAACTTGTCTGCTGAAGCACAAAGACGCACAGTGGTGCAAACCATCAGCTAACTCAAGTAAATAGCATATTCTTAAATACTGACTTAAAAGCCTAACTTATTGTAATGGTAAATGCTTATGCATGGAACGTGGGGTTGTCTTGACGCAAACAAACCACCTACTCTGGCTTGTCCTGTTAATTAGTTTCTTTCGCTTGTTTATTAGTTTGGAAAGACAGTAACAAAGGCCATTTTGATTCATTAGAAAATGCAATGTCTGGCATCAAAAGGGGAAACGAATGTATATGCATGCTTGTTAGGAACTCAGCCTCCCCAGGAAATGCACATGACAATGTAAAATAACTTTAACCCCTGAGCCAATTGTGGTGGCCAGCGTGATCTGTTTACACTGATGCGCTCTGTTCCACTTTAATCATGTAAATGAAAGCTATGTATGAGAATGTGCGCCGCTAAGACCATTTTTTTCTTTCACAGCCTGCTAAGGTTACATGTGAAGAGTGTTGAATATATGAAAACAAGTTCTACTCTGGGTATTTTTTTCCTCTTTGTAATTTGTTTAATTCTAGTTCAGTAGCAGCTGAAAGGGACTGGGCTGTTAGTTTTTATGACTTTGGAAATAACGTTGTGAATTTAACGTGTACTTTACAATGATATGCTGTCTCATAAGAGAAGATCAGCTATCTATATGGTCAGACCGTATCTGTCTGATCATGTGCATGATGTGACTCTCGTGTGCAGGGTTTCTCTTGGGGTGTAAGTTGAGTGGAATACATTGTAAGGAAAACAACCGAAGCCACCAAATGTTCCTTTCTAGCTCACAGGCAGATGGGCTGAGATTAGACACAGATTAAAGGCAACATAAAGGTTGTTCTTTTGTCCAAACTCCATTTTAAGAAGTTAAACACTGTTTTTTTCACAGTGGCTTCTCTTCACTTGAGACGACTAAAGACTGAAAAACACAAATGTAGACAAACTTGAATAATTAACAAAAAGGAAGAATGGATCTCACTATGTTGAACAATACTTTTCTATTAAAACTAGTTGTGTTATTTTGTTGTTGTTGATTTGCTCTGCTAATGACATAAGTGACACACACCAATGGGAATGCTGTAATAGTTCCCTATGAAATCCTTTCATATTTTTTTTATTTCCACTCTGTATGTCTTTATTTTTTTGAATTCCACTTTTTCCATTGTAACTATATTTTTTACTTAAAAAGTCTGTGGAATAATACAAAATAGTTCAAGAAATCAACAGACCTGCTTTTATGTGCAAAACAAAGAATATCACATTTTTCACTCTGCGAAAGGAAATTGTTTTTTTGGTAAAAATATTTAATAGTTGAACTGAATACCATAGGATGCCTCAAAAAGAAACATAAAACCTTCAAATTGTACAACCTGGTGACAAACCTGCATAATCAGGGCCTATGTTCATTTTTAGTGTTGCTTCATCTGTCAAAGACATATTTAATAAAGTCCATGCTAGCTTGTGCTACCCCACCTCTGCTTTTGCAGGGAATTATCAAAACAGTTTTTTCATTAGGGGCTGCATTGTGGAGCAGTTGATTGCAGGCCAAGGAGAAGACCCTTTCCCATTTTTGTCCAAGCTGAAGAAGAGTAAAACAAGGACCAGATTACTCATTTGATCTAAACACATAAACTTACTGCAGCTTTACAGTGTGTGCTGACACAGTTCACTCTTTACCATTTTTTACTTTTCCCAATGGTGTTGTTTTACACTTACCTTTTTTTTTTATTAGCTGGCTGGCTGTGATTGATGACTCATACAGACCACATGTTAGGTAGGAATTAGCACATGACTTGGTCTCATTTTGCACCTGCTTTAACAAAAAACAGATATGTAATGTAATAATCTACTTACTAGATTATCACAGAAATTGTGTAATAATCTACTAATAGTCTACTTTGCAGGTTTATGAGCTACACTTAACAGAAAGAAAATGGGGTTAGGTAGGGATGAAGTGCCAATACCACCGAGTCCTAAGTTTCATCATACCTTGAACCTGCTTGATTGTGACCATCCAGATAAGAGTTCAGACTTCACAGACAAATTAAGCACACCACGCAATATTGGAAAAGGTCCTTAGTTTTCTATTATTACAAAAAAAAACACCAATAACCTAAAGGATCAAGCTTCAAAGCCAAAACAAATCATTGGAAACTTAGTTCAAAATAAACTCACACAACATTGTCAAAAACAAAGCAGTAAACCATAATCTAAAGAATTGCATTACTGTGTGTCTAGTGCACACAATATTTCAGCTATTTGCCCTGAAAATTCAAAGCAAAAGAGGTAATAGACTTTACATTTGGGGGTATTTAAAGCCATATTCTTTTAAAGACCATATTGAAAATAAACTGTAAACACACTTAAGTAGCCTAGACATTTGTGCCTTAAAACGAGACATTTTTTTCCAATTGTTCAAAGATTATGAACTTAGTCAAAGCTGTTGCCATTGGCATTGCGCCCAATCCACAAAACTGCCACTGTTCTAATAGCAAAATCCATTTTTTGTTCTTGTAAATATTTTCTCTTATTTCCTCCTCTCATTCAATTCTCCAGATGTTTCTGGTAGCATTGTCATTCGCCTATTTTGCCAAGGCGCTGTCGGGGAGCTACATGAAGAGCACAATAACCCAGCTGGAAAGACGCTTTGACATCCCCAGCTACCTAATAGGAGTCATTGATGGGAGCTTTGAGATAGGTGAGTGGGCTTGTCTGTCACTGGTGTTATTTTGTTGTTAAGGTTTTGTACGACCATATTCCAAATCTATTTTTCTTGCTGTTATTTCTGCTAAAAATATGAATGGGTTATTCAGATATTTAGACCGCAGATAAAGGATTAATGAGATTTCCAAGAAAAAGACACACTGGTGTGTTTGTGCGTGATGAGTCAGAGTCTCAAACAAGGACATAACAAAGATATCAAAGATGTGCCCAGCCATAGCCTAGAATCTGTAAGATGATTCTTTCAACATAACTCCCTTATGTTATTAATTTAACGTCTTGTCCACACTCCCTCTTTCCCCCCCCCCCCCCCCAGTGATGCTATTTGGCACGGACAGATCAGCTGACATTTACAAGCTTTGATTTTGACATGCAAATCACCTTCTCTCACATTTATCATTTCACTGCAGTGAGAACATCAGCGGGGGGTTTTCAAATAAACATCACATCTATTCAGGGCCAAAATAGAGGTACAAACACTTGGAAATAGATAAGATTGTCTAAATTGTTGGCCTGTTTGAACGTATCACAGATGGATTATGTTTTGGTAAATGTTCAATGACTTTCACAACAAGAAAATGCCACTCAGAGATGTGATTTTGAAACTCTGTTGTAATGCACTGACAATCCAGCTTGAACTGCACTGATCCCCAAGGAACCAGGCTATGAAGGTTTTTGAAGCTTTGAGGGCAAACTCAAGAAAAATCACAGTTTGAAAGCATTGCAAAGATAAAAAAAATTTGGAAATAACAGCGTTTTTAGGGCTCTTTGTTAGTTTATTTTTATAGGCATAAGTGTCAAGTATAAACAAACACCAACCACTTAAAAATGTACAGCTTGTACTGACATGCAATGCCTGTGCCTAGATGGAGTTTTGTTAGACAGTGAAGGTTTGAAATGCAAATCAAAAAAAGAATAAAAACACAACACAGTGTAGAACCAGACCAGACCATTCAATACAAACTTTTCAGTGTGACCATCAAAAGAAAAATTGTGGCTATCATTCATCACTACATATGTGGTCATTCTTAAGAAACTACTTCAGTTTATACCAAATGAAGCCTAGGCGCAAGTTCAAACTGGAAGACTCTTTTATCCCCACTGGGACCTGTTAATTGAAGCGACCTGCCCACAATGGTCGACCTATCAACGCTGGACCAAGCCACGCCACGTCCAATCATCGACCAAGTCCCAGCTGATAAGGACCTTCGTTCATGGTGTCCTTCGCTCTCCAGCCGAGCTCAACCCACCACCACCCCTTCTCCTCCATTCGCCCAGTCCTGAGGCCCGCACCCTTCTTCAACCTCCACCACCAGTGCCGGGCCCTGGGGGATGACGTTCCTAACAGCATCGGGAATGCTCATCTGAAGCCTATCGCTAACGCTGCGATAACCGTTATCCCCAGCCGGGGCCCGAGCGCCAAAGACTAAATTCTGTTTGTCAATAAACTCTTCTAATTGTCTTCTTATCTCCGTCTGAGTCTCTCCAGATTGAAATCTAATTATCATATTAACTTAAGTCCTAAATTTGTAGGTACGTGTCAAATTTTCTAAGAATCCAAGTTGACGCCAACAAATCTTTTTTTAAGGTTTTTTGTGACAGGAGTGAATTTATTTGCATTACTAATCAGGGAATGGACAGAAAAAGAAGGGGGAGACACAAAGCAAAGGCCTCAGGGTCCTGAATCGAACTCCCAATGGCTTGTTGAAGACTTATGGCTTGTTTATGTGAGGCGCTCGCTCTAGCTCTGCACAGCACGCCGCCACCTGTTCATACTTGTTTGACAATTTGCCTTTTAATCTTTGGATTTAAGTCAATGCTGTAACTCAGTTACAGCAGTAAAAGCTAACTTAGTTTTTTTAACCATTCAAAATAAGACAGGAAATTTCAAGCCTTGCTGCAGCAAACTCTAAATGCCGAGACAATTGTGATGAAACCGAAGCAATCTTTCCACCAGACATGTCATTGGCATTCAACGGAAAAATGTACTAGGACACAAATATAATAAAATTGTTTTACATGCAAACTAAAAAAAATGTGGCAGATACTGAGTCTTGAGAAATACAATTATAAAATGTTCTTATGACAAAACATAGTTTAGAAGGTATAAAGTAGACCTCTTAAATTTGTCTTAGAAAATTTATGCTTGATCACTAGAATAACATTGTATTGTGTCTGTCTAATGATTTTTTACTATACAAACATATTGCTCCATATTGCTTCTTTCCCTTTATTAAGTGGAGCAATCTTATGGGAGAAGTTGTCATATTTTGATTTTTGTTGTCACTTTAAAAAGGAAAGAAAAAATGACATGCCTTTATATCCTTTAGAATCTGCATATAATATTTTTGTCATCTGTTCAAAATAAAATGAATTAGAACATGTTATGCACTTTTGTATCAAGTTTTGTGTAAACTGAAACAGCAACGACTTTGTGAACCCAAGGCCCATTTTCTGTTTCCTTACCCGTTCACTGCTAAAGCTAATCCAGTCTATAATATAATCTTGTGCAAACGTATCCTGTTTACACTTTAACATGATTGTGAGAGGTTTTACCATTCTGTTATTTTGTTTCTCAGAAATCATATTCTTATTATGGTGGGGAGTCAAAATCTGGGTCAAGGAAGATTAGTCATCCATCAATGGCTCTAACATAATCTAGAGCTCTAGTAGCACTACAGGCATGGAAAGTGGTACTTTTTCCCTCAATGCTCATCTGCAAAAGAAAAGGTTGATGATAGCACGTCAGATTAACTCGTAGCTGAATGTCTCTATTCCCTTTACCTCCATCGCTCTGTCTCTCGTGAAAACAACTTCTCATGTGGCCTAGGCAACAAGCTTTTTCCATAGGATTATTGCCATGGCAACATGGAGGCAGAGCAGGGCAGTGCAGGCAGAAGAGAAACGGAAAGAAAATCTTAAGAAAGACTAGAGGTGAATCAAGCAGCGAGCAAAAACCAGGAATGCTTTTGGAGACAGAGCGAAGATTCGTAATGAGAAATTACAATCGTGACACTAATTGCATCTGCCACATGAGCTCAAGTAACAAGTTTATTTTTTTGTAGTTAACAAAAATTGTGTGACTTTTTACATGTAATTTTTGACTTAATATTTCCCTAAATCAAATTGTATATTCCCCAGAATTTTAAGGTTCCTAATGCCCTGAACTTCTAAACACATGCATCACTGATAGAAATGTTGTAGGAATATAATGCTGTCTAAATGGGTTAGATTGTGTGATGAAAGTTTATCTTTCTACCATTTACCACAGGGAGCTTACGTGTCAGAAAACCTAGATGGAGTGAATTTTAAAATGATAAAACTTTGATGTCTGCTTTTGATTTTCTAAAACTATTTAGAGATTTAAGACATCACTTGTGAGAACGAGAACGTCTTCCCAAATCATCAACATAAAGTTGCTGTCAGTTTGAAAAATATGCCTAACAGCCAACCTACTACATATATATTAAACAATTTAATGCCTTTGGGATGAGTATGAATGGCTGTTTGGCAAGTAAATCCACTCTTGTTTTGCATTAATCCAGTTCTTATCTCCAGGACAAATATTTAGAGCCACTATGAAACTCCTCAGTTCTGAGCTTTTTGTTTTTAATGCCAACTTGGCTCAGTACTGGCTTCTCTGTCATTTCAGTTTGAAATATTTCCAAACAAAAAAAAATTGTTAACCACACTATTGTGTAAAAATGTGAAGATGGACACAAATTTGATAAAATTTGCCTATTTCAGTTCTCAAAATTGTTTTAATCATTATAACTATTGATAACATACAAACATTCTCTTTTATGTCAAATCCCCTGAGTTTTGGTGATCTGCTCAAATAATCTGCACAACTGATACACAAAGTAAGATACAACCTGCTGCTTACAAGAAAAAGGGAATGGGTGTCAGACAGAGGTGGAGGCAATACTCTCAGAAAAAGTAAGAAAACTCAAAGGTGCTAAAGCAACTGTAGGTTTGAGATGAAAAATCAGACAGAATCCAGAAATTGTGGAGCTCTTTTTTTCTTTATGCAGTTCTTCAAACATTTCATTCCAGTTTACAGCATAACATGCATTCAAACAATAGGAGGGAGAGTCTCTCTCTGATCTAAACCACCTGGCTTTTAAAGCATTGGCTCCTACCAGGACTAATTAAGGGGTGGAGACAACATTTACATTTCCATATAGAAAAAACATTTGTGCTAAACTATATTCCTAGAAAATCTTTACATAATTACAACTATCTAACAACTTCACAACTCACAAAAACAGTCTGGGCCCAAACAAAATCCAAAAACATCTCCCCTCCCTCTCAAACAATGGATTTTCCCAATGAGGCTGATTGAAAACACCAGGTCCTCGTCAGCACTGCTCATGGGCGCGCTTCCATGGCAACACATGACCAGGTGACCTCAAAGAGAAGAGAATGATTAAAACAAAATGTTAAATAAAGCAAGTTACTTCCTCCAAACAAAAGCAATACATTTACCAGATAAATTAGAATATAGACTTAGACTTAGACTGACTTTATTGTCATTTTGCATGCACAGGGTGTATACAGAACGAAATTTCGTTGCATACGGCTCAGGACAGTGTTTTGAGGTTCCAATGTTGTGAGGTTACTCCAGAATAAAATAAAATACAGTATAAAATATGAATATAAATATGAATATAAAATATAAAGTCCAGGACTGACAGTAAAATGGAAGTTACTTAGCTATGTACATGTGCAAGATATGAAGTGGAGACCAGATTTTAAGTGCAGTCCAGTTAAGAGTTCAGCAGTCTGATGGCAAGTGGGAAAAAGCTGTTTCGGAACCTGGTGGACCTGCACCAGATGCTGCGGAACCTCTTTCCAGAGGGCAGCAGGGAGAACAGTCCATGGTGGGGGTGTGAGGGGTCACTGATGATGTTTCGGCCTCGGGACACGCAGCGCTGGGATGAAATGTCCTGAATGGAGGGAAGGGGGGCCCCGATGATCCTCTCTGCTGTCCGCACCACTCTCCTCACGTTCTTCCAGTCGGAGGCGCTGCAGCCTCCACACCACACAGAGAGGCAGCTGGTCAGAATGCTCTCTATGGTGCTTCTGTAGAACGTCTTGAGGATGGGCGGGGGCAGGTAGTACAAAAAAGAGCACCTGTTGGGGGTAAATTCCTCACAGCAACTATGAAAACGTGTGTGTTCTGAGTTCCTGTGGGATTGTCTCAGTGTAGAAACATGGGAACGTCCAAACATCAAAAAGAAGGTTTGAAAATATGTAGCTAAAATATTAATTTACCTGAGGGCAGCCCGATCTATTCTCTGAACATGTTTGTATCTACTGCACTGTATGTATGCATACAGTGACCATTTACTGTTCGCTCTTGCTGTATTTGTGCTATTGCCACCCAGCATGAACATTTTTAAATGGTGATACTGGTTTAATCTCCACAGGTAATCTGCTGGTGATAGCTTTCGTCAGTTACTTTGGGGCGAAGCTTCATAGACCAAAGATAATATCTTTGGGATGCTTATTGATGTCTTTTGGGACCTTCATCATTGCTCTGCCCCACTTCATCATTGGACGGTAAGTAAAGAAACTTTTATTATTCTTTGTCAGATGTGAATGCAGAAATCTACAACCTTCTCACCTTGTTATTCTATTGGTGGGGAAGTTCTTGTTTTTACAGTTGTTTCTGTCATTTCCTCTTTGGCTTGTTAGTTTATAAAAGAGTGATAATCAGCTGGCAGCCAAGTAAATCTAATCAGCTCTTTGCATCTGAGCTGATCAAGTGTAGCATAATATGCAAATGTACAAATATCCAAATCTGACGTGACACAAATACTAAAGTTTGGCAGAAAACTACCAAAGGAGCACTTTCTTGTTGTCATTAATACTTTGTAACTCATAACTTGGATGTTAGTACTTCATTTCCATTAAAAAGCTGCAGTACATAATACGTTTAAGCACTTCTATTATATTATTAATTATTATTAATTATAACTTGTCTAAAGTCACAAAATAGTTGCATTTAAATTTTTTCAATTAAAAATAAAAAAAAAGGTTTTTTTTGTTTTTTTTATGAATGGTAAACAAGAAGGAAAAAGAAAAGATATCCAAACAAAACCAGAAAAAATCAAAAATTCTTAGCCATTTATGTTTAGCAGAAGTTGAAATAAATAACAAGGTCATCTTTTAATTATTGGAAAACATTTGAGTTTCATGCAAATTTTGTGGATTACTTTTATTAAAAAACTTGCAGCAATGTGTGTGAAGTTCATAGTGTGGGAGACATGATGATTGCACAGTTATTCTGTTCTATTTATTTTTATTTTTATTTAACCACTGGATATAGTCCCCCCAGGGACTCAGCTAGAATAAACAAGCTTTGACAAAAATTGTTGAATTAATTTCATTCAACCAAGCAGTTGGTTTCTGAGACATAAAATAAAACAGAAAATTATTCCCAAAAAAGTAATTTATCCGTTTTAATTTATATCATGTTAAAAAACAGGACATTAAAATTTATTAGTGGTCTTCTCAATAATTATTGAACACATGTCTATTGACATTACAGTAATCAAACCCTTAACATAAATGCTTGTTTCTCTGGTATGTTGACAAATTATCTTTGAAGATGAACTCCAGGTTTTTGATGTTAGGAGGTTTTACCATCAGCCTACTCTTTAGTTCCCTCCACAGATTCTCTGTTGGATTAAAAGCTGGAATCCGGCTGGATCTCTCAAAAAAACTGTTAATGTTATTTTCAATGATAAGAAACATGCTGATAAAATAAATAAAAAAATATTTTAAATCTAAATCAGTCTATTAATAATTGCCCTTGACCTGCCCATATCTTGTTATCTTGATATCTTCGTGCCCAGCTATGAGTTTGAAACGTCAGTGAGATGGATGATGAACTCGACGCACAACTCGTCTCCCTGTCAGGGAGATTCAGCGGGAGACCAACCTGGTATTTCACCTCAAGTGCCATCCACAGGTGGGTTTACAAAAAAACACAAGCAAAGCACACAAAGGCTATATTATAATTTAGATATATCTCACTCCAGGCTGCGAAGGCGAGTCCAACTTATCAATGTGGATATACGTGCTCCTGGGGAATGTCTTGCGGGGGATTGGGGAGACACCCGTTCAGCCCCTGGGGATCTCTTACATAGATGATTTTGCTACAGAAGAGAATGCCGCACTTTACGTTGGTAAGAAAAGCTTCATTATATACTTTTTGGGACAAACATTTTTTTCAGTGCTTTAAATACATCAATATTTATTCTGTGGTAAGCAACAACAACAAAAAAAATCCTTAAAGTGTGGCAGCTTTAACAGTGAGCAATGTTCACTTTGAAGCACAGCACCTTTGCTCCAAAAAACACCATGTTTGCAGAAAGCTTTGCCATGTGCAACAGTGTTGTTTTTGTTGTATTTCCAAGAAAATGAGCAAAGCGATAAATCTCTCATTTGTTCTACGGCAGGAGATTATGCGTATTACTGAAAAAGAACATCCTGAGTCAGCAGATGTTTTCCACTCAAATTAGGATTTGACAAAAGGGTTTAACCTTATTGTACATATGCAGTAAGCTTATATGTGTAAAAAACAACATTTCCGTTCAAACATTTTTCTCAGTTCAGTGCAGTTATGAGGAGTTGTTCTATTTTTTTAATGACCTAGGCTGTGTCCAGACCATCTCAGTTGTCGGGCCTGTGTTTGGATACCTGCTAGGCTCCCTGTGTGCCAAGATTTACGTGGACATTGGGTTTGTGAAGATGGGTGAGTATAAGCACTTTTTCAGATCATCCAGAGTGTAGTTATCTTTACCAGGTGATACAGTACCATTCAAAAGTATTTAGATGCCTTGCCTTTTTTCACTTTTCAGCCACAAATAGGACTTTATTTTAGGTAGGCATTATGTGATAGACCAACACAAAGTACATCCTTGTTGAGTGGGAGAAGGGAAGAAACATGCTTTTTTTTTTCTTCATTGTTTTTCAAAAGAATATGAAAAGTGTTGTCTTTATTTGTAATCAGCCCCTTTACTCAATACAGATTCTACCTCTGTATAATTTATTGAGTATAAACAGAGCTGTTCTTTGAAGGTCTCAGAGGTTTTTTTAGAAAACATTTGGTAACAATCAGAAATGTCAGGGTTAAAGTTTAAATCCGAGTTAGGTTATAACAAACAACTCTCAGAGCAACATTCCATCTCAACATGAAAATAGGGACAGGCATTTATTGTATAATTTATTATTATGAAAAATGTCTTATAATGTTCCGAATATTGATTTACTAGACTAAAAGAACAACAGTATTGTCAACATTGTTTTTACTGTTTTCTTCAATGAGGGTTTCATGAAAGCATCAATAAATTTAATAATATGGCTTAATGCAGTAGGGGTGGACAGTTTAATGATAAGAATCACACTTCTTAATTGTTCTTAGTTGTAAGCCATTTTAAATTGACTGTTTGCCCATTTGACTTTAAGCCATCTCACACTTATTGGGAACAAGTTTGTCATGTTGCTATTGTAGCAGCCTGCTAAAGGCTAGGCCTTTTTCTGAAGATATTCTTTGACACGTCTTTTTTAGGAGAGGCAGAAATGTATTTTTTCTTACTAAAAGGTCTGTAGAAGACCTTGTCAAAGATAGAACCTGTGTTTGTATTGAAAAACACTTTGTAGAATGGAATAGAAATGCACATTTACATGTTTACATGTAAATGTAAACATGCCATCCCCTTCTGAATGCTGAGAAATTATTGCCGATGTAGTTAGAATGGGTTGCATGCTAGCACTGTTGCTTTGTAGCAACAAGGTCCTGGATTCGAATCCCAGCCTGGTGTCTTTTGCAACATGGAGTTTGCATGTTCTCCATGTATGATTTTTTCTGGCTTACTTCCACAGTCTAAAAGCATGACTGTTAAAGAAATGTATTTGCCTAAATTGAGTAAAGAGGCGTGGACATTTGTGTGTGTGTGTGTGTGTGTGTGTGTGTGTGCGCGCAGGCGTGGGCGGGTGGGCGTGTGTGTGTATTATCATATGATATATTGGTGACCTGTCCAAAGTGTGCCTTGCATCTTGCTGGAGATAGGGACTGGTACTCCTGTAGCTCTGTAAGGCTTAGAGGGTCTAGACAATGGAGGGCTGGATGGCTGTTTTTAGCATATCTGACCTTGTTGCATCATTATGGTTGGCCATCACTGGTGAAGTGAAAAAGACCCTATCATCCATCAAACCAATGCATATAGATATCAAATCCAGCAGTAAGTGGAGTATGCACAATTCAGAACTGTGAACAGGTGTACAGAATCAATGCCAGTCAACTGATAAAGGAGGCTACCTGGAGGACAAAGCTCTCTGACAGGCAACAATCAAATAGAGTGCAGTGGGAGGGGCAGATTGAAGAGGGTAGAAAGACAGGTGCAACAGAGGTAAGAAGAAAACCCAGCTTTTTCTGAATCCTCCTAATCCTGTAAAGATTCTTGAATGGAATGCAGTCAGCAACAAAGACAACCTGGTCAAGTCAGTGTCAGCACTTCAAACTGTAATAAAATGTTTACAATGTGAACAAAAGACTAAAGCTCTAAAAATTCAAGACTACTTTATTTAACTTTTGAAACTGTTTATGAAACTGTTCTGAAAATCAAAACATAATTTGTTTACTGAGATGTTAGGAAGTCTATTGAATGAAGAAAAGTTTTGCTAAATAAAAAATACAGTGGTTTGAATTGAGGAAAAACAACCCTTACTGAAAACTGAAAATGACATGAAGTTAAGTTTTCAGGGTCAATATGCACTCACATAATGCTTAGATGAAAAGATGAGTATTAAGTGCAAAGGCTTTGAAAAGCTTTTCTGACGACCAGTATCATTTAATTTAATATAACATCCAGAATCATTGCGGGTCTTTGTTGTAGCGAGGCGATCAATGAGACGAGTTTTGTGCTTACAAAGCATTCATTGCAAAGAGTTTAAGCTCTTTAAGTAATTTTTTGGTTACTTAAGCATTGGAGAGAGAAATCTAACATAATTACTACGATACATAATGACTCCAAAGATCTTTACTTTTTCCGTATTAAAATTAAGATATTTTTCAAAACATGTTTCTGTTGCCAGTGTCGATATGTAATGATATGCTGTAGTAATGCAGTGGTATGAAAAAGTGTTTGCCCCTTTCCTGATTTTCTTTTTTTTGCATGTTTATTTAGTATAGCTGTTCATTGTTAGGGGGGGAAAAAAACCACATGACTCTGTGAAATGATGATTTCCTCCTAAACCTAGTAACTGGTTGGGCCATCTTTTGCAGCAACAACTGCAATCAAGCATTTATGAAAACTGACACTAAGTCTTTTCCTGCCCAGTGGAGGAATTTTGAAACTCTCATCTTTGCAGAATTGTTGTAATTCAGCCACACTGGAAAGTTTTCCAGCCTGAACTGCCTTTGTAAAACTATGCCACATGTGATTCAAGTGATTCATTTTGTTTTTCTTCAGCCATTCAGTGGTGAGCTTTTTGTTATGTTTTGGATCATTGTCCTGCTACAAAACCCACGTTAATTTCAGCTTGGAGTCACCAACAGATGGTCCGGCATTCTCCTACGAAAAACAACTTATGAAAAAACATCAAAAGTGACTTTAGATAAGCAACTATTGCTGTCTGTCAATCTGGGAAAGGGTGATAGGTCATTTTCAAAGAATTTCCAATGGATCATTCTGCACTGAGAGAGAATCATTCAAAGAGATTAATCTTGGAATCTTTACTGCAAACCCAAATGAATGTTGTAAATAAGACTGGGCAAATGAAAAAAACTTTATCAAAAACTGATAGTCATATAGAAAAGGAAAACGTCCACTAGTCTTTGCTGAAGTTTTTTTTTTATACAAGTTGTTGGATTATGTTTTTGATTTAAAACTGTTTTAATTTTGTAAAATTGTGTCATATGTGTGTGAAGATGTGCAAAGGGGCTCAGAGTTAAACAGGTTTCAGAAAGTTGTTTAAACCTTTAAACACAGGACACCCTATTGTTTAATATTCATAACCCTGCGCAGTGAGTTTCTTAAAATGTGTTAAGCTAAAATCATTTAATATCTTTGTATGCCTTTTTACGCTGTGTTTCTCCAACATAGACACCATCACCATTACACCAGCAGATGCCCGATGGGTGGGTGCCTGGTGGCTGGGCTACCTCATAGCTGGGGTCATAACTTTGCTCTCTGCCATCCCGTTCTGGTTTCTGCCCCGATCTCTGCCCACAGCTGGTTCTAGGGTCCAAAAGATGGGCACTCAGGAGGAAGCAAGTTTCATCAAGGACACTCCCCATCCTAAGTACAAGTATCAAGCAGAGGAACACAGCAGTTTTGTAGAAATGGCTAAAGGTGATGATGGGTAGATTGTTTTGCTATTATTACCAACACCTGAAAATGTTAAACTTTTCCAATCAGCTGTTTTTCCCATGTTGTTGTTTATCTATCTATTATATACTTTTGTCAATAATTAGATCTGCTTCTTCACAGACTTTCTTCCAACCCTTCGAACTCTTCTTGGACACCCCGTGTATGTGATCTACTTGTGTGTGGTCGTCATCCAGCTGAACTCCCTCATTGGCATGGTCACGTACAAGCCCAAGTACATCGAGCAGCATTTCAGGCAGTCTGCCTCCAAGGCTAACTTTCTCATGGGTATGGTGTATGTACTAAAACGTTGTTAGTTGATTATAATTGGGTAAACATAACTGAGAAGGAAAGATCAAGCTGTGCTTAAAAGCTCCACCCACTCGATGCATTCTGGTCCCTGCTTGTTCCTGCTCTCCCTCCCTGTGTTCTCCTGTAAGTCTTCGTTTTGTCATTACATTCTCGCTATCAACTCACCGCCTCTGTTTGTCTACATTTGAGTCCCATCAACAACCAAACATCTTGACAGAAGAAACCAGCTAACAAGAACCAGCAGATTTAATTTGTGCAGAAATGGATTATTTAGGAACAACTGATAGGCTTTACACTGACACTGTGGCCAAGCACTGTTCAGCTGACAGGCGCTTAAATGTGGCGGTTGATTGCCTTTAAGCCCTTAATGACTGGACTCCTCACTAATCCTCCTTGGGCTTTGTGGAGCTGTTGGGGATGAGAGGTGCAACCTGGTCTGTCAGATGGACTTGGCTGAAATATACTTCAATCCACTTCGGTTACATCACCTGCCAATCTGCCTCGCATCTGTGTCAGCACCAGTTTCTATTCCTGCTGCAGCAAAACCAGCAGTCCCTGCAGAACCCTCCTCTTGGGTACCACACTGCAGAGTTCCATCATGGGTCATTTTCATCTCCAAAACTTCTCCGTGGATGCCCAGAGCTTCTGCGTAGGTCATCTTCTCCAGAACCAGAGCTACTTTGTGGGTCGTCTTGCCCAGCTCCTGAGCCTTGGCTTGGGTCCCAGTAAGCTGTCATCTCCAGGAATCCTCATGGGGACTTTGCTGTCATCTGGTTTACCTCAAAGGTCTTTCAGCTGTTAGTCTCCAGAGATTCAGCTGATCTGCGAGCTCCAAGGTTTTCTGTCGTCTCAAGACTCCTGACTATTGTTGCTGCCGGCCATCGAAATTCCTATTCCTGTAGACCCTCTGCAATACCAGCCACCAGGCTCCAAGTTTCTGTACCGCTGGCCTCCAGAACCTCTACATCATTGATGCTGGCATCCTCAATGACCTCCGGGTTCCTGCACCTTCATAGAAATCCTCCAGGCTCCAGGCTTCTTTGTAGCCTATCCACCTACTTTGTTGAGTTCCTCAGAACCACATCCTTTATGTAATCATAACCTGTCTCTATCAGAACTCTAGGTTTTGCTTATTTTTTACTTTCCCATTCTTCCAAGGCAACGCCCCCTCCACACCAGGATCTTGCATTTTTTGGGGGTTTTTTTTTCCGGATTTTCTAGTGTTGTTCCTTAGTTTTCTGTTGCCATAGTTACTCTACTAGAATTGTACTAGCAGTGTTTCCTCCATGCTCCTTTATGCCATTTCTCTCTCTCTCCCTTCCTCAGCCTTCTTGTCTGGTCTCCTCTCTCACTCGCACCTGGTTGTCAGTCTGCCACCTGTTGCTTGTCAATAATCAAATTCCTCTGTTTAAAAGCTCCACTCAATTACTGTTGGATTCTTTTGGTACCTTCTCACCATCAACTTGCTTCCTCAGTACCCATTCTGACTTGTTTGTAACTTCTGCAGTTGTTATAAGCTCATACAGTTGGCTTAACACCAAGGACAACATGTTAAAAGCTGGTCACTAATTATAAGTGTTTTATTGCTGTAATTTCAATGAAGGATATGAACAAAGTTTTTGGTTGAATGAAACTGATTTCAAGCCTAAATTTGTCAGAGGAATTCATTATTTTGACCTTAGCTGTGTATTATAATTCATCCTACCAGCGGCCCTGACATCTACAGTTCCAGCTTTGTGAATATGAGAACTGCTCTGCACATGAAATGAAATACTTAATGAAGTTCAGAGAATAAAATGAAAATATCTGGGCTCATCTAGTCTCATCAAGGGAGATGACTGCACTGCCCGAACTGGATGCATATGAAAGAGAATCAAAAATCAGTAACCATAGTTAATGACGTGAGCAGATCAAAGAAAGTCTCTTTGCTCTCATGTTAAATGGAGGTATCACAGCATAAAATAAAAAGCAGTTCAAGTTATTTTTCATGGCTGCTTGGGTAGTCATAGTTTTCTACTAAAAGTGCCTCAAAAATAAATTGCGTTCTTGTGCTTACTTCTGTCAAAAATCACTATTTAATCTTATTTTGAAATTTCACATTGAAATAATAATTGATCATTATTTTCAGGTGTGATCAATATCCCTGCTGTGGCACTGGGGATGTTTTCTGGTGGTCTGCTGATGAAGAGGCTGAAACTGAACATCATGGGAGCAGCAAAGTTTGCTTTTTGCACCTCCTTGATTGGATATGTCCTGTCAATGTTCTTTTTCACAATGAGCTGTGAGAACGCCAAAGTAGCCGGAGTGACAGTATCATACAGCAAGTAAGTCTCAATTATGGCAGCACATACTCTACATCCCAAGAGGAGTAACCAATGGTCAGAATTATTAGTAAACCTCCCACCCCCCAAACTTTCCCCTTCTAAACTCACACAAAACACTATATTTCCATGGAAATTACCATTATAAAAATAATAAAAATATTCATAAAGCACTTACAAGGAGTACAGATACTCTCCACAAAGTTTGGTCGGTGGATATTATTGATGTATGGAATTGTAAAAAAATTTTAAAAAAATATTTTAATGATATGGCCAAAATTAAAAGCCCTCCTCTGCTTTCTTTACTTCCAAAGTAAATCTGACAATTCATTTGTCTTTAAAAACACACCTAAGAATGAAATGAACTTTCACACCAGCCTTAAATAATCAATCAGCGTTGGACTTTATATCAAAACAACAAAAATATACAGAGGTGTCATTACAGAGGCTAATAATTCTAGCATTAGTTGTAGGTAAAGCATTCAAATAATACATGAATCTGTGGTTTTAACAAAATCTAGTTTGTGTGGCTTGGATTTATTTAGGCAAAACAACTATGTGCAACCACATTGATAATTAAACTTCTGTTTAAATGTTTCCATTAACACCTACATTTAAAATACAATGGGTCATACTTTATAGAGTTAATTCATCAATTAAAAGGAACAACAATTACAATAGCTTTATCTAACCATTGGCTCAGCAGTGGCCACTGGGTGTTGCCTCTTGAGCTGCTCATCATGCAATGTGTTTGTGCTACAACACAAAATGAAAAGCTAAAAAAGAATCGTCAAAAATGTCAGAATAATTTGGCCTTTGAAAGCTTTTGTAAACTGGGTCTTCTGACAGTGAAACTGATGCTTTATCTGCAGAGTGTGCTTTGAAAGTTTAGCTCAAACAAAAGCAACCACTGACTGGAGCTAAGCCCAACTGATGTATGCAAGATGCACAGAGAAACACACACAATTCTGAAAAACTCTGACATTGATGGATTAGTATCATCGGTGTCATTGATTTGGCAAGTATTAAATCTGTGTTAAATTCTTATTTAATAATTTTTCTGTTTAGTTTGTAACATTGTCTTTCTGTTCTCTGTCTTCCAGTGTGGATAGTGTATCCTATGACAAACACTCACTTTTCATGCCCTGCAACTCGGATTGCTTTTGTTCATCGAGTGAGTGGGACCCAGTCTGTGGACAAAATGGCATCACATATGTCTCTCCTTGTCTGGCTGGCTGCAATACTTCTACAGGCTCGGGGAAAAACACAGTACGTTTGCCCACTACTTACGTGGTATTGTATGTAGAGCACCTTTAGGTGCATTTTACTTATCTCTGTCTGCAAGTATAGGTTCTCAAAGGAAACAAAACAGAAAGCTGTGCTTTGTACTCTATGTTCTTATTTAGCCTGTATTGTTGAGAGTGTGTACAGTATATACGTATGTGTTTGTCCTGCTTTATGTGCGACTGTGTGTGTCTCTCCAGGTCTTCTCTAACTGTAGCTGTGTCGGTGTGACTGGTAACTTTACGGCCGGAACAGGTCAGTGCCTCAACAAGGAGGACTGCGACAGGATGTTTCCGTACTTCCTAGCTCTCTCTGTCATAACTTCCTTCATCATCTCGCTTGGTGGGACTCCAGGATACATGTTTCTCATCAGGTCAGCTTTAAATTTATAGTCCAATGGCAAAAGACATACTATTACTAATGGTGGTGGCTATAGTTGGTTGCACGGTTGACTTGCAATAAGAATGTTCTGGGATTAAATCTGACTCCTTTCTGCATGCGGTTTCGCATGTTCTTCCCATCCAGGTGTGGATTCTGTCTCTGACTTCTTCCTATAGTCCAAATACGCGACTGTTAGATTTTCTGTTTTTGCTAAATTGCCTTTAGGGAAGAGTATGTGTATTCTGCCTGTTGCCCAGTGTCAGCTGAAAATACAAATTATTTATTTATTATTTTT
The DNA here is from genome assembly GCF_003331165.1 of Xiphophorus hellerii. Classification (NCBI taxonomy): domain Eukaryota; kingdom Metazoa; phylum Chordata; class Actinopteri; order Cyprinodontiformes; family Poeciliidae; genus Xiphophorus; species Xiphophorus hellerii. The sequence goes on along the minus strand of NC_045689.1, from coordinate 20,877,087 downwards.
ATTACTGTGCCGACACACCACACACAAGTGTACATGTGTGGTTGTGAGCGTAAAATGTTATTAGAGGTTAATAGAATACCCAGTGTTGTGGAAAACAAAAAGAATCACACAATGTTAGTAGATAAATATGCAATCAGAGTAATTTGTATTTTGCAGATAGATATCTGCATGTCAAATTTCTTTCTTATAAAAAGTACTGCTTGCAGTTAAAGTTGCTATTATATTGAGCTGATTGACACGAAAGATGGCCACACTAATAAGAGTGCTATTAGTGAAGAGAAGAAAAAGTTCTCCAAAACGCAGCTTTTGAAGTAGGAAAGTCGGCATGGATTTTGGCAACAAATGTTGGATGTTCCCAAGCTACCATGAAAGCCAGAGGAGGTGCAAAAAAAAGATCTGTTTGTAATTTTGCTGGGTTAATTGTTTGATTCTTTGTTGTACCTTTAAGCACTGAGTAGTTCCGTATTTTTCTCCTGTAGCCTACAGTACTTGATTTGAAAAAGACAAACAAAAAAATTACCACACAGCTTTTTATAACATCGACAGCCTATTTGTGGTTTGTTTTTTCTGTATTAATCAGAGAACTCCTAACTGAGCACCTTTGAGGAGTAGTGATCACATATTTCTTTCCAGGAGTTATACAACATTAATATATGATTAAAGTAAAAACCATCATATACTGATAGTTCTATATTTTTAGTACAGAAAACACTGTACCGTTACATTTTCAGTTATTTTACAGAAAATGTGCCATTCTTCCACTTCAAGGCTCACTGTTTTTTTGCGGTACATGCAACAGTGATTCAGTTATTTGTGTCTTACTCCATTCTATTTATTATACACACCAAGAAACAGAGAAGATCTGGCCTTTGTCATGACATTATGTAATAAGCGGCAAACCGCAGCCACTGAGGTACTGAGCTACTTTCTGCCTGGTGTGGCATAATCTAAATCTAATAGAATATTATTTTAATCGTCCAGTCTGTACAGTGTCCAGTAACTGCTTTATTCATTCAACCTGCATAACGGACTTTCGTAATCGTTCTTTCATTCACTTGCAAAACATCTTCATGTTTGTCTCTTTGCACATTTAATCTACTTTTAAACATGAACATCACTGAAGTATCTGGACTTCAGCATAAATAAAAAAAATAATGATTCAGTCATATTTGAAGTGTTAGTAACTGGGATAGCAATATTTTTCTGTTCCGTTAGGATGAGAGTTTTGATTTAACATAAATGCACCTTATATATTTCTGTTAATTAAATATGACCAAAGCCTAGGTTGCCCTCTGCAGAGAAACAGTGATTCTGTCTAGTGTTGGGGTTTCATTGTCGGGAGAGCTAAGCCTCTACCCAACTAACTCCCTACTTTGAGAGGTTAACATCTAATCATCTCTCCAGCCAGCGGGTTCTGCGATTACTAGTACTGCTGCCAAGTTTTATCCTGATCTGAATCTGTAAAAAATCTATGTTGCTGATTTATCGAGGATGAGGAAGACTCAACTGGCTTTTGGCTGCCAACATCTGCGTGTCTCACCGCTCCACCCATGAATTAGTCAGACTGAGTGTTCCTGCAGTTTACTAGCATTCACAGATTTGACCCATTAATGTTCGTTCTCCCTTTATTTTACTGCTTGGTCTTGACTGTGAGCCAGGTATGATTTAGTGATTCGTGCACAGCCCCAGGGGTGTTATTTTGCACATTAAGTCAACCTTTAAAAAGACACTTTTTCTTTTACCACATACAGATGTGTTTCGATGGTTAACTCTGTTACCAGGCTCACATCTGTTTAGCTGTTCTCTGTGCTAGCTCTCTCTAACGCCACTTCCTTTAGATCTACCTCAGTACTTGTCTCCAAAGTTAAACATAATCTCTATTACACCACTATTGTCTACATTTGTTGCACATCATTCAATCATACATTACAGAGTAATCGTCTTCAAAGTTATTGTCAAAACTCACAAATCCTTCAACTGAAAACTCTTTTCATTTAATACGTAAACATTATTAAGTCTGATTTTCTGTAAAAGAAAACGGGAATCATTATCATCTGAACTATTTGTAATCAAAATCATAGATAATCACTTCTGTAAGAGAAAACAGACAATGTTCAAACATGCCTTTTGTCTTTGGGCTTGTATTGTTATTCAAATTGTTGTATTTAACTACTTAATCATAAAAATAAAGGATAGTCTCACCTATTTTGATGGATGACATAAATTATTAAAATTTAATTCTTTAACTTATGAATTTATGAAAACTGGGGTGAGTTACAACCTAGACACTATCATTAATGTGTCAGATGGTCAGCGCATATATGAGTTAGTTTATCAAGTTAATTTAATTAGCAATATTTTTCATTCTATTAACATCGAAGCAGTAAGATGAAGGTTGTAGGGAAATTATGCATTTTGTTTTTGAAAAATAAAATGACAGTGTTTTTTTTTTCATATGGGTTTTAAAAAGGTTTATTTTTGCCTTATTTAATAACTCAGAAAAGATTCAAATAGGTTTAATGTTTTGTTTTTATACAAAACTATCAAGAACATCAACAAAAGACAAATTCTAGCTGACATGACTACCACAATGATATAAACATATCTATAGAAACATACAGTATTTTCAAGTTTAAAAGCACATTATTATTAAGAGACCTGAATTGTGAAAAACTACGATAGAGTAAATTGACAAAGACTGGGGAAGAAAAGCAGTCAGGTTTGAGAAAAATTCATACAATCTGCAGATAATTCTAAAATATAAATGACTTTTCTTTAGTGCATTGCTACTATTAGTAGCTTTTGGCAATTAAAAATATAGAAAATGGTCATAAAATACGCAAAGCATAATGGGAGAGCTGGTTCTCTTACTGTATTGAAGAAGTTGTGTTGTACCCAAACATTGTTCAGTCCTCAACTCTAAAGAAAAAAAGTAAATATTTTAACTGTATGATTGTCAGGACACTCTTGTTCGAGAGATTTTTGATCTCAGGGAATTTTTTGTTGTTTAAATAAAGGCTGAGGAATGGAAAAGCAGTGTAACTGACTAGGATGACACTGAAACGAACATTGAGCAGGAAATTCAACAGACTTGAGCACCTCCATGTGGCCTAGAACTGGTCTTGGAATCCTTTGCAGAAACTCTCTTTAATTTCTCTACATCTATTCTTGATTTCTTTCCTGCTATGTATTTTGTTAGCACACATCAAGTAAGCAGTTCAATCTTCTGCTTTTATTGCGACGCTAATGCCTGCTGGGGGCAGTCTCCACCTTGGTGGGTTGTTGGTTTGAATCAAATTTGTACAGTCAACATATTAAAGGAGTTAGATTGGAACTCATCAAGATAAAAATATTCTGTGTATTCTGTTTCTTAGAAATGTTTGTTTTCCCTATATCTAAAAGATACTTAATTATTCTTTACACAGGTGCATAAAACCACAATTGAAATCTCTGGCACTTGGTTTTCATGCTTTGGCAACACGTACACTTGGTAAGTTTTCTTTGAAGAAGTGGTAAAGTCACTCACTTTAAGGTGAACTTACCTTCCTAAGGAGGTTTTCACTCTTGTTTCTTACAATGCCATAGAAGGTAAATGTCTGAATTATGGAGTAACGTTAACCATTCTGAACAGTTCTGCCTCAGTTCTCTTGGGCGCCATTCTAGACCCCTTTTATTGCCTTGTGGTTCCACAGCAGGGATCCCAGCACCCATCTACTTTGGAGCAATTATAGACACCACATGCCTAAAATGGGGTCAGAAAAGATGCGGAGGCATCGGAGCTTGCAGAATCTACAATACCTCCGCCTACAGGTAGTGGGTGTGCACATTCACTTTTCATACAAATTAATAATTTCAGTTCATACAGCTTAAAATGAAATAATTTACACCCACAGTTCACGTTCCACAGTAAGATCTTGTTTTAGCCACGTATTTAAAATCATTCATATTTTTTTCATCCTGAAATAGTCTTTTTGTACAACTTCTAAAATGTTGCTGATGCATCGTGTACATGCATGATATCATGACAATCTGGCATCTTTCTCCTTGGTCCATTTTAGTAAAGCACTCATTTCTTTATTCCCCTCAGGATAGCTTACCTGGGCCTGACTCTGAGCCTACGGACTGTCTCCTTCATCATCTGCATCCCGGGCTTCATCCTACTCAGCCGGCAGCTGAAGGAGGAGGAGAAAAAAAGCGTCCTACACGGGGCCCTAACGAACGGCGGGACCGAACTGGAGGTGCTCAGAAAAGAGGAGTTTGTGGTTTTGAATTCTGATCAAGCCATGCACACGGCGGACAACAGCACAGACAGGCACACCCAGCTGTGACTGCTGAGAAACAGAAAAGACTCCAAGTGTCTGTCTTATAAGAAAGTACATCCAAAGTATGTACCCAGTGATGCACACACACGTGAATACACACAACCACATATACCTATACATATAAATACATACATGCGTACAAGATTTGCAGGGAATCACAATTTCTGTTATCTCATGTCGACCATAAAATCTATAATTGTACCGTTGAATGTGTGGTGTTGAGACTCTGGCAGAAATTTAACCCGCCTGACAAATTCATGGAATGTACATTCTGCTGTTCTTCTCAAACAATCCGGATACAAGGCTCAGACTAGGAAGCGATGGCCACCGCTACAACACTCCAGTTTGTTTTATACACCAGCATCTATTAAGCTGCCTCTGTAGATAGTTATTTTAAATGAAAGAGTTCTCCAAGGAGGTAAAGTGGCCTTAGAAATGAGAGGCACGGCAGGCTTTCAAAGAAGTGTTCTTTTTCTTATTTATTGGTTTTGACTGGTTCTTGGGAGGTGTTTTGAGGGTTTGCGGCTGTTGATGTCATGTTAAGTACACAATATGTGCCTCATTCACTCAACAGTTACCTCTGTGTGCCATCTGTCCTCTTGACTCGCATGTGAACAGTTATCCATTGAAATTTTTAAGCTGCTGGTCTTCAAAATTGCATAGAAAAGTGTTTACATTTTTAAATGTAGTGCAAAATAGACTTTGCCTTTAATGCCCCCCTCCTGCAAAGTTTGATTTGATTGTATTTCTGTGTTGTGTCCTTATGGAGTTAAAAAAAAAAAAACAACTTTGAAATTCACAACCTCTACAAATTAAAATGTATGTTTCAACATGATCTGCTCAAAAAAGTTTAAGCGATTATGATTTGAATATGCACAATCCCCTCAGTGTGCTCTGCTATCTAATTCTGCAAAACATTTTTTTTTAAGAAAACACACCACACTCAAACTCTTTCTAGTTTTCAGAAAAAAATGTGTTAATTATTGTGTTTTAATGATTAGTGTTGCACCAGTTGGTTATTGCTATTCTCCGTGTTGAGTGTTTTTGAGGCACGTGGATAAGTAAAAGTATGTGAAGTGGAACTACAGGGAGTATTTCTGTATGATTTATATCTATAGTGATTGTTGAATATGCTCTGTTGGTTAGTAGTTTTTTTTGTACTTTTCTGTGAGATTGAGGTAATTTGTGCCAAAACACTGAATCATTCTGATCTCTCAGGTTTCATTCCCAGATTAAGCTTGTTCTCAATAACCAGAAGCCATTTTTGCAAATTAGAGAGTCTCTCAAAGTAATATTAGAAACTGTATTTTAAATGTTTTAATGATACTCAAAAATGCACCTAGCATTTTATATTAGAAATAATAATAGAAAAACGCCTAAATTTCATGCCTTAAGTTTGTAAATTCAAAGTATGAAACCTATAATACCAGTACAATGGAAAGGTCTGGTTTATTTTTTAGTCCTAAATCTGAGAAATACAAACTTTATGATTGTAACCTTCTATAAGACATGTCAGAAACTAAAAATCAGGGATTAATGTGTAACAGTAACCTAAACTTATTTTATATATGTCTATATATACTATATAGTAATTGAAAAAATTAAGAGGCCACTTAAAATGATCAATTTCTCTGATTTTACTTTTTATAGGTATATATTTGAGTAAAATGAACATTGTTCTTTTATTCTATGAACTTCTGACAACATGTCTCTGAAATTCCAAGCAAAGATTTTGTATTTATTTGCAGAAAATGAGAAATGATCAAAATCAGCGCTTTCAAAGCTCAAATAATGCAAAGAAAACAAGTTCATATTCATTTAGAAACAACAATACTCATGTTTTAACTTAGGAAGAGTTCAGAAGTCCATATTTGGTGGAACAACGATGAAGTTTCCAATGGGGTTCAATACAGTGGTCTCTTAATTTTGTTGCATATATGTACACTTTGTGGGCACCCATGAATCACAACGTAAATGTCAAATGCAGTCCAGATATGTTTACAAAGGTTGGAAACAAATTTGAAGCTCTTTCTTCTACATAATGATTTATTTCTTTTCTAAGTATAGTTGTTAACAAACATGCATTCACTGTAGGCTGCTGTTTTAATACTGGTAGTAAAAAATACTGTCGTATCCCTCTGTATCAAAATATTTTGAGCCACTGCTTCTACTGTTCAGACTTAGACTTAGTATTAGTTAAAACAGAGCAGTGTAATTTCATCAGATTGGCTTTAAGTGCTAATGGGCTCTTGACTCACAGTCTTTCCATCCTTTCTTCAGTCATAGTTGTTTTGGACTAACATTAAAAAGCATAAAAAAATCGTGCAACAGGAGTCTTGTGGAATTAAATTGTGAAAAACGGTGGAAACCGTTTTTTTTTTTTTTTGCCCCACTTGGTGAGAGAGAAAAGCATAACGGCCGTAGGCAGGTTTGATCTGTGTTCAAGTGTTTTATGCACAATGAGGAACTTTGGTGTGATTATCATAACCAAATCAAATGCTACAGTGGTGCTTTGCAAGGTCAATGTTTGGATTTGTTGTTTTTATGGTTGTAATGTAACAGTGTAATTTTTTTTTTTTACTAATTACAAAGCAACCGAGTTCAAGGATTTGGAAGTATGGTTCATAATCCTCCTCATGCAATCTCATTATCATTTAAAGGTTTTTATTGATGTCTCAAAAGATTCATCTCAGAGGTTTTTACCATTGTCTCTATTGAAAGTGTGTTTTTGTCCATATCGCTTGTTTTGTTGTTCAGGTTCAGTAAGGCAGACGCGGAGTGAGCCGCTCACAGGAAGAAAAAAACATTACACCAATAATATATAAAAGGCATTCAGCTGCATTAAAGTAACCAGATTGTAAATAAATTTCCTGGATTATTTTTGTAAAATGTGAAGGAATATCATAAATGTCAATCAAAAATAAACATTTATTATCAAATATCACATCATGGTTTTGGTGGTGTTTATTAATGAAAGAACCCAAACAAAGCACAGGATAACCAAACCTATTTTTTTTTATTAAAGCACAGCTAAAAAGGCACTTCAACTGATGTCTTTGTTCAAAAGAAAACAACCTGGATAGGTTATGCAAACCATGCTGTGAATCACTACTTCAGCTTCTTTAGCATGGAGAACGAGGAATCACAGTGACATATATTAACCAAAATAACAGAAAGATGCTTAATAAAATAATCAAACATTCCTGTTTTGTAAACCATAAGTGTGAAATGCAGTGCAACAACTATAGAAGTCTAGGAACCCATTAGGGCAAGCAACACATTAAAAAACACAAATCTATTTTGACATTTTAATTATATCCATTCATACTCTTTATTTATCAATTATAGGTGAAAGCTAAGAAGGATGGTGTTTTTTTACATTCTACTACATGGCAGAATTATGGCTGTATGAGAGAGAACATCGGAAATGTAAAGACGATTCATTTAAGCCAAAGCCTACATTTAAGCTTTACCTACGAAGACGCATGTGCATGCTTTAAGTTAACATGGAGGTGCAGAAGAGGTAGCTGCATTATACAATCGCAATATAAAAACGTGTTTGAAACAAAAGCATTTTTTTATAACCTTTGAATGCAGCATTGGATGTCTTTAGCTTTCAGCACAGTCAGCATTCTAATTTGTTTAAAGGACTAGAATCAACAGCTTGCACAAGATCCATTTTGATTTTAATTTAACTTGTGACACGCTCTGTGATCAAATAATCACCTTATCCTGCATAAAGTGTTTGCTGATTGATTTCAGAAATTCTTTCAGTTATGCTACAGCGAGTGGAAATACAAAGTGACCATCATTTAACTACAAAAAAAAAATATTCACCAAATTTTAAACCATCACAACTATCAGTCCAAAGTCTGCTCTTCTGCTTTATCAAATGGATGTGACATTTTGCAATGGCTTTCTTGTTGATTTGGGAAAGTTTAAACATCACCGCTAGTCGTCTTTTTTGTTCCCATTATCATGACAATTCTGGAAAAAAAAAAAAGAAAAATAACATTACAATACCACATAAGATTAGATTAAAGCTTCAAAGTTAAACATATGAAGCACTTGAATTAAATGTGTCTTATGTTTTATCTTAATCTATACCAGAAACACCTAAACTATATGACTTATAGCAAACTGGCACCAGGTTAACGATGAAATACAACCTATGATGTGCCTCACAGGATAACATTTTTGCTAGATTAAGTGTGTGTTGCAGAAATGTGTGTATTGTGTGGTGACAACTGTAAACCCTCCTTTTGCATTGTCCTGCTGTTTCTAAGTTTAGGATTACCTGAAGCTCCTGATGTTCCTTCAGCAGTCTCTCATACTCCCGGGCAAGTCCCTCCATCTGCTTCTTAGTCCCATCTGCCTCTGCCCGAGACTTTTTCAAGGCTACAAAAGATGCAATCACACATAAAAACTAGATCTGTGCATTCACCTGCTTCAAAAGGCAATACTGAACCTTACTTGTATCAAGAGTATAAAAACTACGGTAACAACCTTTAGACTTTGTTCTCCTGGTTATTTGTGCTAAGCAGTTACATTTTATTAGCCACAATGAATTCTTAGCTTAGCCAGAACATATTATCTTCCTTTAAAAAAAAAAACAATCTACTCTTCTCCTTTACAAGTTCAATTGTTACAAACTCAATGGAAAGGTGTATTTTACTCCTTAGATTGAATGCATTTTATTAATAGGTCAAGATATCAGATTTTTTTTTACAACCTAACAGACTGGTTGATTCAAGTCATTTAAAAGCAGCTTATAGCTGCTACACATGCAAATAACATGAAAATGATATGAAAACTAACCGTCATCAGAGGACTTCAGCTCATCTTTCAGTTTGCCCACTTCCGTCCTCAACAGCTCCATGCCCTCTGCTGTTGCCTTATCACCAACTCCTTCCATCAGGGTCTGAAATAAAAGGAAAACCTTATTTTAACAAAAACAAAGACATCAAACTCAAACACAACTGAGTGAACAAACTGAACAAAAAAAAAAAGAAAGATCGGCACTACAAAGAAGGAAAAACATTGCAAACAATAAGAAATAAAAATCTTTATTTTAGTAACTGGAAAAAATAAGGGAGGCCTACCCTTTTCAGCTGCTCATTGTCCTTTGTGTACTTCTCCACTGCTGTATTAGCATCAACAGCCTGCATTTGCAGAGCAGCTGTGGTCCCCGACACGTCCGCCAGCTGATTAATTAAAGTGATCACTCGCTTCATAACCCTGAAAACAACAGAGAATGACAGGACAACATGGCAGCACTGTATGATTGACAGAGCTAAGACCCTTCTCCCGGCTCTGATTGGTTATTTCAGACCGGGAGCGTTTGCTTTTTTCATTGATTATTTAGTATCATATTATATGGCCAGAACAAAGTGTTAACAAATAAGTAAAAAATATATATTTTTTATAAAAGTTACATACTGCAGCTTTAAACAAAGGATTGGGTTTACAGTAAATTAATTTGGAAACTCACAGCCAGAGGAAGACAGCGAAACCAGAGATGTAGAGGTTCCTTTGAGCCCGGAAAAGCTTCATGTGAAGGTGGTCAAACATGTTTGGTTGCACTTTAGCGTCTGTGCCAATTTCTTTACTTGAGTATTTTCTGACCTCTCGTACGGCATCTAAAGAATAACAAAAAGAACTGAGAATCTGTACATGATATTTAGAGAGAAACTTAAATATTTTTTCTGGAATCAAAGTCCATGGATTTCTGTTGTATCGGACATCTGTCCCAAGGATAAAAACAATCCAAAACAAATAAGATAAATACATGAAAAACATTGACTTCTTGGTATTGTTAATGCATTTCAAGAAAAATTGTTAAAATAAACAGTAGCTGAAATTTAAAAATTTCACAATTACTTCCATGTTTCATCAAAAATACTTTAATACACGTGAGTATGGGATTGTTTGTTTATGAGCGCAATATGAAGGTAATAAAGGCCAATATTGTTGGTAGCATGGACTGGACAAGAGACATTTACTCTTACCAAGAAAGAGAACAATAAGGACTATGATCATGGTGAGGAAAACTTTGTTCCAGAACCTGGCCATCCAGCTCCAAATTCTTAGCTGGAAAATAATCTGCCATCTGCAAGGGGAAAAAAGAAACATTGTCTAAAAACTTAAGTCTATTCCTGTATGCTGCAACATCTGTCACAAAGTTTTTCAAAGTGATGTTACATTATGCTCAGTTACCAAAAGAAAGTCTAAGAGGGTGGAAAGTACTCAGCTGAAATTCAGCTTATTTTGAGGATGGCCAAGAAAGGAGTATTAAAAGTACATGTCCTTAATATTAATGCACTGCATTTCTCGTCTTACTCTATACTCAAAAAATAGAAGTTTTGCATGGAGATGAATGAAAGCCATGACTTACATCAGCACATAACTATTTTTTTGGCGCTATTCAAAAAACTAAACTGAAATATTAGGTATGTGCTTCAAAATAATATGTCACTACTTGGGCCATAAAAAAAATTAAATACCGCATCCAGGTAGTCCCATTCCTACCTTCTGGCTGAAATGAAAGGTATGCAGAGGATGAGAATGACGGCAATCTCTGCATAGAGAAAGAGCGCCACAGCAGTCCACTGTAAAGTCATCTTTTAATTCTGAAAATAATGAAACACAGGTAAACTTAAGAGGAAATCTTGGCAAACAAGTTTAACCAGCTTCACGTATAAACACATTCTTAACTCACAAGACATAAGCTAGAGCACAAAGAATGCGCTTCTTAGCTAGTTTTGCAGAACATAGAACCTAAATCCCCTGTTTACAATTCACTGAACTTTAACTTGCAGGTGTTGCTTTCGAATACAAATGAGAAAAAAGGTTTCATATGAAATACGAGCAGATTCCAAAGTGTTTAAAATGAGCTAATTTTTGCAGTGAAACCACGTTTTCATATCTCACAAATCTATCCAACCTACTTACTGCTTAGGCTAATGCTACTGTTAACAAGAAAATTACGCCATGAATAGAAGTTAAGATTAGCAGTAAATACAGCATTCAGGTTGTATTTTGCTTTTAAAACTGCGAGACTTACCAGTAATTCGTCAAAATGCCAACTGAGGGGGAGCTTCTTCATAGAGTAAAGTTTGTCTTCCTGTTTTACCTCTTCCTGTTTCAATAACACTGATAAGTACGCTTTGGCTTCCCTGCCTCGCAGAAACGACACGTTAGCGCGTCCGCCATATTTGGAGTGGCATATTTGCTTTGTTTTGATTTTTTTCTTTTTTTTTGGTTTAGAAAAAAAGCATTGTTTGGAAATTGGAGCATTTTTTAAATAAAAAGAGACACCAAACTTTAGAATCAACTAATTTGTATACAATAGCATAGGTTCATTTTACTGTGATAGAGCAAAAATTAACACTGTATCGAATAAAACCAAATCTTACATTAGATCTTAATTTACTTTTTAAAAATATACTATAGCACGTATTTTCGATAATAACATTCTGTTTGCATGGTAATATAAAATTACTAAAAAGCTATCTAAACCCTTCAGTATATAGTCCTTTTTGTTAAATCATGACACCATGGTTCCACAAAACTTTAACAGAAAACATGGAACGAGCAACACACACGACACTGTGGCAAAACTTATTTGCAAGTTTCAGAAAATTGGAAATGTTGCAGATCAACCAGGAAGTGGTCCGCGTATTAATATGTGTATTCAAACCAATGGTAATCATACAGAGAACATTATATAAATAAAAACAGTTGTCCAATATAAAATATTTTTTCTTTGGAGACTTAAGGCCCATCTTGTAGATCTATAATGTAGATATGTACAAATAAATATTTTTATCTATATCACAGTATTTTTTAGACAGTCATTGATTGTACTGTAGGTCCTCTGTGATAATTTGGTCACTTTCTCTTTTCTTGTCAATATTTGCAAACACAAAACGCAACTATTTTACCAGCTTATACTGTGTATAATTACATTGCATAGGCTGCATACTTATATAATGAATAAGCTGTTAATAGCGTTTTTTATTTTGAATATTAATTAATAGAAAACATTTACACAAGCATGACGAAAATGCCTAAATAAAGATGACAATAAAAACAAAACTTTAAAATTTTATTCACCATAAAAATAAAGATACAAAGTAAAGTGATGATATTCATCAATGCTCATGTTTCAATATCTTGAACTCTCCCATATGTGTTCTGGAGGTACTCTATTACAGAAGAGGTACTGGACAGGGAATTGAACACCTTTCTCTCGGGCTGGGAGCTGACCCTTTCCAGCATGTAGATAAGATGGTGATGGAAGCATGTGAATGGAGTGCCCTGCTCAATGGAAAAGTCCACCCAGTCCCATATGCACTGCAGCGGAGTATCCTCATATCCTGCAAACATGGCGGGGTTAGCCAGCAAGCCCCGAGCGGCCATCACACCTGTACAGTGACAAAAACAAGAAAAGCATTAGAAACTATAGAAAACATGCTGGCACTCATGAATGTATGACTGCTGGTCAAGCAAACATACCATCCACACCAGTAAGCTGGTGAGTAGACTCCACATCACGTAGGTACTTTATGTCTCCATTGGCAATGACAGGAACTGATACACTGTCCTTGATTGTCTTTATGGCGTCATAATGAACTGGTTGGTGGCGTTCCTCTGCTGTACGACCATGGACTGTAATCCACGACACACCAGCTGATTCAGCTTTCTGACACAGATCCACCGTCCTCCTCAAGTCCTTGTGGATCCTGTGGATGCAGAAGTTTCTTTAGAACACCACTGTAAAACAAACTGCTACTTAGAATTAAAGTGGCAAAAGTCTTTATGCCCCTTTAAGTTTTCACATTTTGTCACGTCACAACCACAGGTGAAAGGAAAATGAAGCAGTCGACAAATTTCTTAACTAATAGATATTCGAAGAGTTAAGTTTGATTTCTTGAGTCTACATTTTGTAAAACCCTGTTTGCATCAATTACATCTTTTGAGGAACTTCTCTTCAAATTTTACACATGAAACGATTAAGATGGTTGCCTATTCTTCTGGTTCAAGTGCGTCTGCAGGGGTGCTGCCAGGAATCTTGGGACCCATGACAAAAAATTTAATTGGGCCCCCCCCTTCGCAGCTGCTGTTACAATTTCTGGAGTCTATCTGACCCATCAAAAGCATCACAATTTTAAAGGCTTGCAACTGCCTTGCTGTCTTTGGTTCAATTCTGATACGATCACAATATTAACTAGTGAATTTTACATGCAACAGTCCACATACTGCATGCAAATAGGTTGCTTTTTTATCATTAGTTTTAGCTTATTGAAATGTCTCTCCCCCACCAGCAACAGTCACAGGCAATGTGTAAAATGTACATGAAGCAATCCAGACTTCTCAAAAAATGCTATATAGTTGCATTTTGTTCAAGCTGCAGAATATAACTTTAATAAAAAATATGTGGGTTTTTCTTCATATTTGTTAAAACTGTCACCATGTCGTGACAGTTTGCTATGAAACAGATAATCTGTGAAAAGATCAATTTAGGGGCCCCTAAATGTCTGGAGGGCCCCTACCAGCAGCTACTGAGTTTTCCTTGCCTTGATATCCCAGTCTTACAATTCTAGATCTCAGAGGTGCTAACATCAAACATATAGAGTTGGCTGTAGACATCTGCTGCGAGGGCCTCGCTATGCTTCTCTGTGACTAATCAGTTAGGTGGAGATCTGTGTTTCGGCTTTAACAATTTTACAACTTTTGTACAGATAGAGCTTTCTTTTTTAGGACTGTCCATTTAGATGAATGGCCATGTCTGGATAAGATAGATTATACTTTACTCCTCCTTTCCATTTTTGAATAAAGCTTAAAGTTTTTCATTTTGTCTTAGTACATAACTCTGCTATGAATGTGTCCACATTTTTCTCCATGACCTGTTTTGTGTGTGTTTTCATGATGCTATTATAGAACTGAGGCTTTTATAGAACTGTTGGATTCGTCCTGAGATTAAATTAATTACAGATAGATTATTTACTAATTAGGTGGGTGATATAGATAATTTGTTGCACTGGATTTGAATCAGTGGTAACAGGACAAAGGAGACTGACTAGAAATGCATGCCACATGTTTCAGTTGCAATTTGTAAAAATAAATAAATAAAACTTTGAAGACCACATATCATTTCTCTTCTGGTTTAGACTGATGCACTACTTTCTGTTGGTTTATCACATACAATCCCAAGAAAATTAATTAAGGTTTGTGACTGTAGGGGTATGAATACTTTTACAGGACCCTGTCAAGGATACATGACCAATGAATTATCCAAGTGCTACAGGGCTTACCTGATCTTGATGGATGCTGTGTAGTTTGGATTGTCCACCTGGTTTCTGACGTGCCTCACCATGTCTTTAACAAGCTCAGGCTTGTTAATGAGGCATGCACCATAACCAGATGACATAGCCCACCTGAAAACACACCAGATAAACTAATCAAATAATTTGCTAGGTTTAGACATATGCTCAGAGGGCATGGAGGTGAACACATTCGTGCATAATTGTCCCTAGAATATGAATCAGTACAGGCAAACATTTGTGTTCATTAGATATCAATCACCTAAAATGATAGAAATAAAACAGAAGTAAAAGATATACTGGCTTAGGGCGTATGCCCCCATAAGCAGCACCTCTGCGGACAGCCACAGTTGAGGTCAACTCCATCTGAGAAAGGTGCCACCACGCAAGCTGCATCAGCCAGGGTCTGAGCATCATGGGCAGCAAACTGCACTATGAGGGGTCGATCACCTGAGGAAAAAAAGTTAGTATTTCTACTCAACACATCACCAAACACAATCAACTTATCAGTTTCTCTTAATTATTTGCACACTGTTATTACAGAGGTAATGAGTGATATTTGGAGTGACAGCACTCACGTTCATTGGTGGTAAACTCGCTGTCTCTGGCTTTGACAGATCGTAAAAAGTCAGTTGCAACTATCATTGGGGTAAAGCAGATGTCACAGTTGTACTTTCTGACTAGAGACCTGAACGCCAACCTGCGAGAAACATATTAGCAGCAACAGACACATCACAAGTGACAACCTTTGGAGATCAAACTGAGTTATCTATTGCAATGCTAGCTACAGAAAAATCTTACTTTGAATATCGAACCATAGGGGCGCAGATCTTCAGGACTTTCCCCTGTTCAAACATGTCCATGATGCTGCTGTTAACGCTGCCTGTCTTCATTCTTCATGTATAACTTGTTAGCCACACGCTAACTATCCGGGTTTCAAGAACAGTACATTGACTGAAAAACTAGCACGACAACCTGACATCTATCTCATTGTTTTCGTAATAAAGTGAAGGCTGGTATTCAGCACGAAAATCCTCTCTCAGACGTCCATTGGTGGGAAAACAAATCCCCCGGTGTGTGTGGAAAGTGAAAACAACTGAGGAGCCGCGCGCACGCTGGCAGGAAACGTGGGCGTGTGTTTAGACCTCTGAACCGAAACGTCACACAACACAACACAGCGTGAGCTTCTTCATTTTTTAAATTATTTTTTTTTTTACTCTTATCGGTATTAGAATGACTCCCAAAGTAACAAATGATAGTAGAAAAATAAAAAAACATGAACGTTTTTATTCCCGTTTTACTTCGACGTCATGCTGGCTTCAGGGTCCCTAGGGAAAAATCAGAATTCCTGATGTACCCCCCAAAAAGTTGGCTAATGTAGGAAACGTGAAGACTAAACCGTAAGTTGGAATATTTGGAAAATAAAAATAAAAACATAAAAGTAGACTATGTAATGTCAACTTCAATTTTCAAGTCAACTAATCTTTGATTAAAAAAATATAATTTCAGCACTCTATACAAAGACGATCACATTTTTAAATTGCAGGAGGTTATGGATAATGCGAAACCTTTTTTCCCTACTGAAAAGGAAAGTACAGAAAGTGAACAGGCAAAATCAAGATGTGTTTAAAAACGTTTATACAGAGTCCGGTGTAGTTCAGCATGTGCTAAATGATGACAAATGAAATGATCCGAAAACCATGAGGTAATAGTGCCTACAAAAGCAATGATGTACTTCTGGTACATGAATGGTATTAATAGATATACACTTATAAATACACATTATACAAGTGACAAAAACACAACAGACCTGGCTGGAAAATTACCTTACATTGTACCTTCACGCTAAAGCCACAAGAGGGCACTGCAGTAGCACAAGACTAAAAAGATTGAACCCAAAGAAAGCAACGTTATTGTTGCAAATAACTCGTTCTCAAAAAGGAGAAACATAAATTAACTTTTTTTTATTATTATTTTATGCAGGATTTATGGCTGAAAAAATATTTTAATCATGGTGTATGTGCATTTTCGGAACGCATTCACCCTCAACATATCACATCAAGAATCTTTTTTTATTTAGCGAAATAAAAAACGCATAGCAAGCGTAGCATCCAAAGTTTGAACTAGAAAAGTTTAACAAGGTTTATCAGTTAAAACTGATATGCAGACAAAGTCTAATATCTAAGAGTAATCACACGATGTTCAAAATAAAAGACAAAATTTCAAATATTGAATAAGTGTTTATTTTATTCAGACATCAACCAAGTGATGGAAATGAATAAGGCACAGGAGGCATTTCAAAATAAAATGAATAACAGTGGAAAGAGCATGTTAATTAGTTTTTAAAAACTCACTCACAATAAATAAAACATAAAAATAAAAAAGTCACACCACAATTAATAGAGGAATGTAGTAAGCCAGTGATTTATGCCATCATTACTGAATAGCTAAATAGGGTGTCATTTGTGCTACCTGGTTAATCTAAATTTATACACTGGAAACATACATCTTCATAGCATTTACATCATGCGAATTGGGTGAGCAAATTAATGTTTATAAAAAGGGATGGAAGAGCGCTGCACTACGCCATGTACATTGAAAATACTCTGCAAATAAAAAAGATTAAGAACCTCCAAGTCTAGGAAAAGGATTTCACCTACACACAATGTGGATCTAATCTATTACCGATCAAGTCCAAGGCAACCTGTTCCAACAGCCCTCTCATGTCAAAACTAATTAGATTGACGCATAGGCCAATTAAAAGCCCTGTTGCAGCTTTAAAAAGGTAATAAATCTTTAAAGAAATTAAAATACTCTGAGTGCTTGATCAGATGATAGCGGGTGTGCTAATGGAAACAACTCATCTCGGTGCAAGATGAGTTGAGTTTGTCCCCAGATAAAAAATATCTTCTCAAATAAAGGAGCACTTAATAGTACTTTCAATAAACCTACCGGGCCATAAATACATAAAAGGTCAACTTTGTAAAAATCAATTCTCATCTTTGCTGTACCAGAGCAGATTCATCCTATCCACAGTTTTGGATAGCGACTACAAGGAAGATACACAAACACCACAGCAGGTTGGTGGCTAGCATCAACATTAAGCTTCAAAGCAAACACATCCACCTAAACCCAGAAATAAGCTCCATTCTCTGATCAAGCAGGAGCACAAAAACATTTGATGAAAGACTACAAGCGCATTTGGTAGATGTTCAGGTTTCAGTGATGCATTTTAAAAGGCCCAAAGAGGAGGACCTAGCTGGTTTAACTGTGATGACCTCCAGCACAGAAACCACCACTCAGGTGGGCTATAAACAAAACAATAGGCCAGAGAAAAGATTACCAGGTCTATAGATATTTCTGTTCGTGATGAGAAGCAAAAAGAAGAAGAAAAAAAACAAAAAAAAACAAGTGAGCTTGAACTGACTTTCAGTGCAACTTAAGTGGGCACATCAGGACAGGATGCCCCCTCATCTCCTCTTCCTTCACTGAAGCAGCCTCCTGCTCCCAGCCACCTCCAGCTCCACGCTGGACAAGAAGCGCTTGGACAGTCGATGGGAGTCGTAGTTCAGCTCCGTTATGTAGACTGTGCTAGTTTTCTTGGGGTAGATGATTGTGGTGCTCTTGTAGCGGTTGGGTCGATGGCGGGGCTGGAAGTTCAGCTGGGTCTTGTAGTGACGCCACGTACTGTGCGGTAAAGCCACAATTGTCTGCTGGCAGTGTTGGAGACCCTGGGCCCTTGGCTGGAGGGCCACATTTTGGATGAAGTGACGGTCTGAGTCATAGTTCACAAATGACGTGTATCTGGAAATGAGATAAAGTGTTAGTGAACAAGCATCAGATTTCAATCAACTACCGAACCGTAGTGAACTTGTGTTTCACCAAAAGGTCACAAGCATTTATCCAGAGTTTATATAAAGTATGAATGGATTTAGATTTTCCCCAGAGGCTAGCAGCTAATCAGAGCTAAATTAAGAGCAAAGTCCAATTTAAACAGCATGAAACAACTATAGTTTCTAATTTTTTTAAATGAAAATGTTATTTTATGAATCATTTAACCTTTAATATAACCAATACATTTTCTCACCAAACTATCCAGTAAAATTTTAAGTACTTTTCAGAGCACTCCACAGGCCAGCATTAGGCCCTAGACAGCGATCATGTCTTGCTCTGATAAGGTCAACCTACCTCAGTTCTTGTGATGGTAACAAATCAAGGGCTATGCCTTCTCCAAATGATAGAGGCTGTAGTTGTGGGAGATTTCCACTTGTTGAAGCTGAGGTCTGAAAGAAAAAAAAAAATAAGTAAAATTCTTAGAAATCCACCACATGCATAAATATCAACCTGAGGCATGAGCATCAATAAAGTTTTGCATATTTTTTTGTGGAAAGGCAGTTGGAAGCATATTTGAGAAAAATGGCAGCATGCATCTTTTATCATCCAAAATAGAAGTGGGATAGCATTTATCTAGAATGTAAAATAATAAAGTCTCAACTTCACCAGCCCAAGTATTAGACTACATTAGATATAATCAAATGAAGTCTTGACTCCTAAAAGATTTTTTAAAAAGTGCAAAAAACAGCCCTTTTAATTTAGCTCAAAAAATCTTTGGCTACAAACTAAATAGCAACTTTCATTATAACACTAGTCACCTGCCCATAAATTTGGCATGCAAAAAGGAATAGGCAACTCCTAGAGCTACAACTTATATTGGTGGAGTTCTCCTGCCATCCTAAAAATTGTGCCGCTCTGGGGTTGAGCCATAATGCCCATATCAAAAATTACCACCGAGTCAAATATGGTGCTAATATTATCAGTAAACCGGAGTTTACAAGTATGTCCTGATTAAAAGATCTATAAAAAATATATACTTGAACGGGAAAACAAAAAAGAACATGCCCGACTTAAAGGTTAGACTATTAAAAATGAATTAAAAATAAAGTTAAAGAGCATGAAACATCTGAACTCTGAGTTTATAACATCAGGTATATTGTAAAGCACAGAAGATATTACATACCAGAGAGGCCCTTCCTTCTTCTTCAGACACCAGGTTCACACCACCGGCTTTCTCTGCACCCACAGGCTGCAGCCAGGCGCTTGGGCTCGGACTCGGGGGTAAACCAGAGTCCGGGCTATCGAGTCCTCTATCAGTCCTGGTGCAGCTCATATCCAGAGGATCTCCGTCGATTACATTTGGCAAGTCCAAGCTACCAACCATTTCTGGTCTTAAGTTGCAAAAATCCAGCTGACGCCGCCTGTGACAGAGAAACTCTTGCAGATTTCGCGTCCCTCGTGTTACTGCAAAAACTTCTTCCCGTTCTGAACGCAGCACTACAGGCTGGAAATATCATTAACCTGAGGGGGGTTGGACTCAATCTCCGAACAGCTCCATTGCCTTTCAACTTCCTTCACTTTAATAGTAAAGCTCACCAGACTCCCCTAGCCTCACGCCACACTTCCAAGTTACAGTGGGACCGTTCATTTACATCTGTGCAGGAATCAAAGAGACTGCGTTAGACCAACCACCCGCGGCTGCTCTTCAAACTTCAGGCCCCTCGAAGGGGGGCTTTCACAACCACAAAGACAGGAAAGGAAACGCCTTTACAAGCGCTGATTGGTTGAAAGATAATTGGCAAGAAGAGGCCAGGCCAGGATTTGGGAATATTTCCAGACCTACATTGAAATTGGCCCTTATTAAGCTTAGGTTGATATGCTTTCCTGGTATTGTGCACAGCGTGCAAGTAAAACAACACAAACTCACTTAGATTGAGCATAAAGCAGGGGTTGGGAGCAATCAGTGGAAATGTTTTAAAAATCTTGGTGTTTTGGAGTGTACAAAACCAAGATTGGTAAGGAGCATGGTGAACCTGGAAGACTGGAATTAAAATAAATAGGTGCAGTAAATGAATAGTTTTTTGTATTGCAGAGACTCTTACACATGATGCATTATCCGATAACTGATCAGACGTGTGAAACCTAATTTCTAAATACTGAACTGTTACGTAAAGAAATAATTACCTGAACTTAATCACATGTGCGTTGCAATATGCACACTCATGTCAAATGTTGACATTTTTCAGGTTACAAATACTGACTTCTGTGAATATTATTGGGAATCCATAAACCAACACAAAGTAGTGCGTAATTGTGAAGTGGAAGTAATATGTTTTATTCACATATAAAAACCTGAAAATTCTTGCAATCATTTGCGTACCCTTTCCTGTCAATATTCTTTAACAAACCTTCCAGCAATAGCTATTTATATAAATTAAAACGTGCACACCTGGACACCATTAAGAAACTGATTGCAATAGATTTTATCCAGGGGTATCAGAGTAGGCTGCAAACAAACGCACAGCACAATTTTCAGACTTTCAATTATGAAAAGCATTAATATTTTCCTTCCACATCACTGTCATGTACTACTTTATGTTGATCTAAATAACATATATATATGAGTTTGAAACCGGAAGAGTGATAGAATATGAATAAGCTGAAAGGCTACAAATAAATTTGCAAGACATTGCATGTGATCGTCTGCTCACCGAAACAGCAGATCTGTGTCAGACGTATGTGATGATTATAGGCCTCAACAACATCAACACCCGAGAGAAAAGTCCCCTTTAAAGATGACACAAATAATATTTCAATCCACTCTCCTTCATGCTTAAGCAGTTCTTACAAATATACACCATCCTCTTCTTAATATTCAGAAACAGTAAATTTAATTAACATCTTAGAATCATCCATGATTAGGTACATTAAGGAGCAGCAGGAGACACTCCGAGCAGAATTTAATCAGCAATAGTACGTTAGGCCATCTGAGATCATTGACGTTAGTGTCACAGAAACAACGGTGGAAATTTACAGAAATACAGGACGTGTGCAACAGCAACAAACCGTTGAGGAAGTTTCTTCATAACCAAGCATCGGATGGGTTTGTGTGATACCATCACTTAGAAAGTTTAGCCAACTTCTTCCTCTTTCTCTAGCTCTCCACTCTAACTGAATCGAGTCTAATGAAGTCTCTGAGATGCGTAACTGAAGGCGCCAGCAGCGCTTGTTATGATCAAGATCTGAGTCTCTTCACAGTCTCTTTTTGATGAGCTTCTCCAGCTTGCGGATACGAGACGACTCTTGCTCTGGGGTGGGGGCACTGAAGGACAGGGATGGGCCGCTGTCAGATCCAGAGGGTGGAGTGGGTAACCTCTGCCTGAAGAGCTCCAGCATGCTGCTTTGTTCACTGCGCTTCAGACCCTGCACACCCACACAAACCCGCACCAAAAACACAATGAATATAAAAGGAAACAATTACAGAACATGCTTGAGGGTGTGGGTCTAGAATTCAATATCAGTTCCATGGCTTTCTCTTACGTTACCAGATTGGGTTAATTTATAAGAAAAGAAAAAAAAGAAAAGCGTACATAGGTTTAAACAGCAATGGAGGGGAAAATAGGTGAACTTAAAAACTCTTAAGTGAATCAAGGTACAGCAAGATTTTATAACCTCTAAAACTGTCTGTCATGCTATTCGTATAGTTTAAAGTCCCTTTATTGAGACTCCAGAAAGAGTGACCAGATCTGTGTGGAGCAAAGAGTAACCCTTGCACCTGCACACTGCTGGTCAGCAGGCTAAAATGCCAACAATACATGTCAGTGGCTTGTAAAAAAATATATAAGAAATTCACTGCTTCCACTGTTATGCAGCCGACTGCAGGCTGCACCGGAGCAGATGGCCCAACTAATTAACCAATTACTTTCAACTTGTTGTATCTATGTCAAGTGAAATTTCGAGAATTGTACAGGACTTGAGCACATCACACTATGAAAGCTGGATATAGAGCATCTCAAAAGCTCCTGTAAAATGTGTGATGGAAGATGCACTTACACAACTTGTTGCTGCAACAGAACAATGCCAAGAATGTAGTCCAACAATAAATAATAAGATTGGGTTGTTAATGCACTTATTAAAATCCTCACTTATTAAAAGATTTTTATTTCAAATAAAATAAATCCACAATATATATAAAAAAAATTGTGAAAGGAAACGTTACATTGCTCTCACTGTTGATCAAAAACTGAAAGACTGCTTTCAACTAAAGGCTGATTTAAATTACAATTAGTCATTTTAGACCTCCTTTCAGTTCATTGGAACAAATTATCACAAGCTAGGACAACAAACAACAATTTATTTAAAACAGGGGTAGAACCAACCAACTTGCCTTCATATCCAAAATCTTTTGGAAGGTCTCTGGGTTCCCATCAGCCAGAAGTTTGATGTAGTTATCAACGAACACCACTGGTGGTTCGTGTGGGGCCATCACCACCTGTGGAAACATTTAGAGTTTATTGTAGTTTTTAACCTTTCGAATTGTTCATTGCTACTTTCCAATTAACCACCATAAGACCACACAAGAGGTCTTTGAGCAATTCCACGTGGGGCCTCAATGATCCACATACAGGACCACTTGATTTAACGAAGTCAAAGAAGCTGCATGTGAAGTCAGAATTCTGGTTTTATTTATTCTTCATACAGCTTACATTTTCACCGTTTGCAAACCAGTTGCATCATGCATGAGTGGATAGGAAATAGTTTCACAAGAAATCTTTTCAAAATAAAAATTAATATGGGTTATAAAAAGACACAAAAATCTGTTGGTTTTTTTTGCGAAATGAGGACAACAATGTTTTTTTTTTAAGAATGAAGCGTGACTGACAGCATCTACAGATCAACCTGCTCACAAAATCCTTCCCTCAGTATTCCAACTATAACATGCTATTTGTGAATGCAAGCTTTGCATCTTTTACACAAACTAAAATCTATGCGCTGCACATGGAGCATACAGGAATCACAGCAGGACAGAAATGGAGGGAAGAGCAGGCAGGAGAGGCTCAGGATTCCCTGGAATTCTCTGTTTTCTTATGGGACCTGCTAACTGAGTGATTTACTTTGCAACTGTCCTGGAACCGGGCCAAGAGAAAGGCCGACGGGGACCGCGAACATAAAAAAGGGAAAGAAATTGGAAGAGTTAGGAATGAAAAAAAGAGCGTTAAACGTTAGAGCGAGAAATGGAGAAAAATTCAGCCTGGACAGGGGTGGGGATGGGGCTGCCTTTGAAATGCTCCCCAGAAAGAAAACTTCAGAAGAAGAGAAGAAAGCTGGAGCTATGGTGGGCTGGGCTGAGGGAGTGTGGAAAACAGCCACGTCTCACAGGCATTGTGCAGGCCAGGAGAGGCCATCTCAGACAGACAGAGAGAGTCTTATGTTCTTTGAACATAACTGAGCTCTGGCTCACAACACAGCGAGCGCAAACAGATTCATTTTTTAACGCTCAAAGCAAAGAATCTGACAGCTACTATTAGGAGACAGGATCTTTACTCAACTTTCTGTAGTGCTTTTGCTTCTTTAATGACAGGCTACATTTTATGTTGTTGAATGCATATCTTTGCACTCGATTTGTCTTAATCAATAAGTAACAGCTTACTGCTGTTACTCATGTCTGAGGTTTTTAAGTTTTATTTCTTCTATTATTGCGACTCGTATTTGAGGCAAACCTTTATCTTTCTGGGGTCCTCTGTTTCAGTGACATTTTCAGTGACATTTTACAAGTGGGGATTCAAGGCTCCATTGATCCCTAGGGTTGCTGTAAATATGTGTCTGGTAAACCCTTTCGCAAATCTTTCCGTGATCCAACAGTGGCAAACCCACACAGAATCAGAATCCTACTTACACACAGATTCTGTTGTAGCATTTTTCAGGACATTCTTTATCTTTTACAGCTTTGTCTTCTCTTTGTCAGTCATCCTGATTGAGATTTTTTGCTGTGTTTGCGACCCCAGTCCTGTTAGTAACTTAATTCCTGCAAAGCTTTAGATGTTGGACAGATGTTTAACTCTGACATACTTTGGTATACATTGGGGTTTGAAGTGCATTCAATGAATCCCACATGCCAATGCCCAGTAAGTACAACACAAGCCCAAATCATTGCTTCTCCACCACTATGCTTCCACCATGCTTCCTAAGTGGTATGAGGTGTATGTGCCAATATGCTGTGTTTGGTGTTCTTCAAACAAAGCAGTTGTTTTCTGGCTGTACAACTGAACTTTAGTTTCATCTGTCCAAAGGACATTGGTAAGTTTAGTTTTCTCAATAGACCCATATGCCTCAACTGGCCTGAAACATTAGTCTTTTTTCCTATCGTGCCTCTCAAAATCTTGAGACAAAGACATTTCTGGTGACTCACATCCAAGGTTTGCTCCACCTATTCTATGACACTAAAGATCAGGACTCATAAAGTCATGGCCGATTGAAAACTTGCTATTAATCCAGCAGCACCCAGACTAGTGATCTGTGGCTATGCATTGGTGTTTGGTGGAATATTTGGTATTTTAAAAAATACTTATATTTGTTTATTGTGCTGTTCTGAATCTTTTAACATGCAAACAAAAGCCTGCAGAGTCTGAGATGGAGATCTAAGTTTTTTGTTTTGCAATTTCTGAGTGTTGAACAATCTAACCTTGTGATGATTTCGCTGAGATGTTCACTCCAGGAAAAATTGTCTTAAATGTTTTACACAAGTGAATAATCATTCTCACTGTAAAATGAACTTCAAATTATATGGAAATGTCCTTATGACCCTTAATAGGGTGATGGCCACAAACAATTGCTTCTATTCCTTCTTGGCATTGTGCTTATAAAAACCTGTTTACTCCACACTTACAAACTTTAAAAACCGAAGTGAACATTGCTGGATATCAATAAATCAATTGCATTTGATTTGCAGTACCTGACTGCTACTTTTCCTTAATTTTACTTAAATCCAACTAAAGCAGCAAGGATGTATGTAGTTGCTTCTCATGACATTAATGACAAACTTTCTCTTTTCTATAACTTTGCTTTCAACCCATAAAGCTCAAGCAGTCTTGCTGCATCATGCAGGGAGACAAAGCAATAGATTAGAAAGTGTACAGTTCAGAGCATGTAGCAATGGATATTTCCCAAATGAAAACAGATCATACTTATGCAATGGTGAATAAATGCTAATGCTTAGAAAAGCTGATTTGAATATCATACCAAATGGATCAAGACTTTTGTAAATCTAATTTACCTCCCTGGATTATTTACATATGCTCTCAAGGGTATAAAATACAACTTAAAACAATACTGCTTTAGTATAACGCACTGGCTGATCTGAAATTAAATAAACGTGGAGCTGGCAGCTGTGACTAACTCACAACAAGCATTAAACACTTGTGAAGCTCCTGCAACTCTCACGCTAAACTGTAGTTTTACTGTAAGGGTAAACCAGATTTAATTCGAGTCCACAGCATCCTGAAGTGCAATTTGAAACTATCATTGCGTGAAGGCAGAGAAATTCCTGTGTTGACCTTCTTACAATAGGTTTGTCTTTGAGAAGTCTGAGCCCAAGGTGGAAGCAATTACCTGGAAGGAACATCAATGTTACACAAAGTCAATGGCTGAAATGCTGGCCACAGGCCAAAAGTTTCTCTTTCCTTTCCGTCAAAAGCCAAAAATCATCAGAGTAAATCTTTGCTTGAGTGTTTCTGGAGAGTCTGCCACAATACTGAGAAATCATCCTTTAATCTTGGTTTAGCTTTGATAAAATACTCAAGGTACCCACTCATTTTTCATGTGAAAATTCGACTCTTTTGAAGGCTCACAGTTCCTCAGTCCTGTTTAGCAGAATATTAAGAGTAAAAGTCCAACATTTCTCCACAACTTATTAGCAGAAATGTCTAAATAAGAAGGAAAAAAGGAATGGAGGAGGGAGAAATTCTGGAATTATACTTATTACAGTTTTCTTTTTCCAGACCTGGAAACTATTTTAATCCAATATACTGTTGCTCATGAAAAAAATTTTCAACAAATTACATATGCAGTATTGCTGTATTTCTGCTCTTTTCAGTCGCTAGGGTTGTTTTTGGTATCTGCCGTTGCAAAAATTTACTCCTATAGAACGCTTGGCACTAACGATTTTCTGCTTATATCTCTTCTCGTACATAATGTCAAGTCTTCACAATGAGATTTTCTACCCTGCTTTCAGAGTAATGCACTTTAATCAATCTAAGGCCTGTATGCAGCCTTATCTCCGTCTGACGTCTTCAGAAACTGGATAGATCCATTCTAGTTAAATCGGGCCTTCAGGCAATCAAATAAAAAAAAAAGGAGTGGGCCGCTTTGAATGAATTTATGCAACCCTGAAAAGGGAAAATATGTTAAATTTGAATCAGATGAGATGAATGGAAAATAATTTATATATATTTAGGCTATTCCTGCAGAGGACCATGTCAAAGCTTAAAGAGACCACAGAGAACAGACGGCGACACAAAACCAAATATGAAATGGTGACAGAAAGGCTTGTCTGTGTCAGTGTCTGAGACGAAGCGAGTGTGCCACAAGGCCTTCATCTAAGACAGGCTCACTTATCTCCTGCTCTCACAGTGAAAAAGGGCTAAGGCAGCAAAATCACAGCAGATCAGGCTCACTGTAAACACAAAGAAAGACCAACCCGAGGAAGGAAAGAAGCCCTCCTGGGAGTCCAGTAAAAATCAAGGGAGCACGTGCATTTCTCTACACCCCAGAGATGGTTAATTAGGGCGTGGTTTGTGTGTGGCCGCCACATACCGGTGTCCTCTAGAGCCTCATAAGGTAATTCTGAGAAAAGGCAAAATGTCTGTCCTGTGATTGCCCTCTACGCTGGAAACATCATCCAATTTGCAATGCGGTGCACTGCATGTGTGGGAGGAAGGTGTTGTCACGAGCAGACACTCACACACACCTATCCACAGGCACAACCACACGCTGGTTTTAAAGGTATATGCATGGTCTTGGCTTGTTGCTTGTTCATTAAACCAGAGCAGCTCCAGTCCTGTTTTCTTCTCGCCTCATGTGAGATAAGCTATTTTGTGGAAACATGCTCATAAAGTGCTATTGTGAGAGGGGATAAAGACACAATTAAAGGGTTATTCTGCCAAAAATAAACTCGCAGTGGATAATCTGCTCAAGTGACTAACTCGAGGCAAACATTTAAAGGTGGCTCAGTAGCTCGACCACAAACACTGATGGGAGAACTGTTTGTTTGGTCTGTTCTTGCTTCGCATGGTGGAACCTCGATCGATGGAAAAGCAGCCATGATTCCGTTTAGCAGAGTCAACATGGGCATGAATGTCATCCATATTGGGCTTTTACTTATTTGAGATCACTCTTTTGTCAGGGTGAAACGATCAAAACAATAAACAACAAAGAAAATGCAGAGCGAAAAAATAAAGCCGACACCTTTCCATTCAACTGAAATTTGCAACCATCCAGATGTCATCTGAAATAAAGTTTCATGGTTAGACAAGAAAGATTGGATCAGTCTCAGTGACAAGAAGCATGTTTAGAGAAGTGAAGGTCACAGTTACAAGCTTCTGATCACTACGGAAAATGTCAAGTTATGTCGTGGCTGAAAGGATGTTTTGCTGGTGCATTGCATAAAGTAGTCACTGTTCAGCCCAAAGAGGGAAGCACTGAGATGGTTTTAGGCAAAATATTGCAGAACTCAACAAATTTCTGAGAAAATGTCAGCATTTGCAGAGAAACATAGAGATAGAATCTTAAGGACACATTTATGCCCCTTTTCCACTGGCTCTAATGGTCCCAGGTCCACTCTACTACTACTTAATAGTCTACTACTATTTACTGTAGTATTTACTACTACTACTATTTAGTCTACTACTAAATAATGGATTTGGGATTTAGTTACTCTTTAAGTCTGGAATGGCCTTGAACTCAACCTTACTGAAAATTTCTGGACAATGCTCAGAAGTTGGTTTGGTAAAAATACAAAAACAACCAATTTTATTGAGCTTGACCATTTCTGAAGAATATTGCCAGAACTTGAAGTTTGATGATTTCAATAAAAATGTGTTTTTGGTGCGGCCTGCTTAGGAACATTTATCCAATATTAGTGGAGGAGTACGGTATTTATTTAGTACTGGAGCCTGTGCATAACATTGACAGGCTCCCAATGTTATGCAGAGAAAATCCAGAAATAATTTGAAATTCAAACACACTTTTGCTTTAAAATTCATTGGAGTTGTGTGATACATAATCTTTACACTATAAATAAGAACGGTTGAAATAAACCACTAAAACCTAAAATGACATGATGGGTCGATGTGAACTTCTGCCTCAACTCTCTTATACTTAGTTTTGCCAGTCTATTTTTGTCAAAAGTCTAACAGACTTTTTTGTCTACTTATGTTAGACAAAAAAATCTAACATAAGTAGACTTGACAGTGAAGAGCTGACATGTTTAACGAGACATGTCAGCTCTTCACTGTCAACTCTACTAAACGGAAATAAAGAAAATCTTTTTCAGGCCACAAACGTAAGAGGGTTTATCTGAAGAGCCCAGCCTTTAAAGGGCATCAACCCAAAGCTCCAGTTGTAAAAACAACCAACACAGATTGAGCCACCCAAGTTAAATGTCATAAAATGTGAAGTGTGCTATAAGGCCAGCAAATCAGTAATACTGTGTTTAAGTTTGGCAGTCTTGCATATAGAGTCAGACTTAAGATCTCCTAAGAATCAGTCAGTCAAACAGATGCAAAGTAATCCTGAGTTTATCCAAGACAGCTATGCTGTTTAATCCTCAGTGGTTTTAAGAGATGAGGCTGAGTTTTTCCAAAATTCATTAAGTAAAGCTTGCACGCATTTAATTTTCCACACACACAGACTTGAAAAAGAGAATGCGTCTGAATAGAGCTGCTACACGGAAGCCTAGCACATTATCCTCCATACCTTAACACAACTCCTCACCTTAAGTATCATCTCTGCACGCGTCATGCCTTTCACTACAATCTTGGTATAACTGGCAGGCGCCTTTCTGAGCACCTGGGAGCCTATGGATGGAAGATCCAACAAAACTGTCTTCAGGGAGTGTGTATCCAGGAGGAGCTGGTGGAGAAAATGACCAAGGAAACTTTTAATGCCACACTGTAAAATGCTCACCCAGTGGAAATGACCTCAAGAGAACTTGAAGCAAATTAAACTTACCTGCTCGGCTCCCACCATGCTGATAGGCTTACATCTGAACAAGTGGTTAATAAATTTAGGAATGAAAGAGCTAAAAAAGAAAGATAAAAGTGACAAACATTTAGCTCTAACAACTTTAGTACCTTGCTTAGAATAAAAAAAGTGCATCTGTGAGTAATACTTTGTAAATTTGATGCAAAACTGTGTGAAGTATTTTCGAGTAGAGGCAAGGTTGTCTCTGATGATGGGCACGTTTTGCTTAATGTGCATGATGATTGATGTGACGTAAGGACTCTGGTCACCCACATGCTCCACGCTCTGCCACGGCATCTGAGGGTCAGATCGCGAGAGAGAGAGAGAGAGAGGGAGAGAGTGAGCAGAAGATCTGGTCGCAAACACATCTAATCGTGCGGCTTACATGATGTGACAATCCATTTAATCTAATTACATTACAGACAAAGACAGAATTATAATGTGCTTCTGGGTGGGAGCGATAAGTTCACAAAACCACCAGAAATGCAGTGTTGTAACATCTATTGACATTACAGCTACAGGCAAAAATATGTTTATTTGTCTTTTAATGAATGGCAGCTGTTGGATTTAATTTTATTAAATGAGCTGAATGTTTGACTGCTTTTATAAACCTTGCTCATAGCACTCAGAGCGGGATCGCAGGCAGCATCGAGATCCTGAACCAGCAGCTGGATACTGTTTGAGATCACACTGTAAAAAAACACAGAAAACATTAAAATTTGGTTGTTGCACAGAGGATGAGTGTGTTCTGAGTGTGGACTGAAAAATGCTTACGTGCTGAAAGTGTCCATCTCCCCGGTCAGATTTATTCTCTCCACCAGGACCTTATCTACTTTTTCCTTCAGCTTCTCCTCCAGCTGAAACATATATACACAAGAAATGTAATGCACAACACTTTACAACCCTTCGCCTAGAGTGCATACAATAGTGGCTTGAACGTGGTTGCGTATAGCATTAAACGAAACTTTGCATAAACTCTCCTGCAAATGCCAGCCATAATTTATGCACATACCTGTTGTGTGGTAGCCAGACAGTATTCTGCCGTACTAAGGATGCTGCAGATCAGGCAGAGCTCATCTACATTGAACTTCGCTGCCTCATAGCCTTCTTTTTCCTTCAGCAGGCTGGTGATGGTGAGACCCCCGCTGTTACTGCTGGATCTGGACATGTTGAAAAAAAAACAGCAAAAAGAGAAAGAGCATAAAGCAAAGGAATTAGGATTTAGAAAGCATTATTCATTTACTTAAATTTGTTATTTTCCTTACAGTCACTCAAAGCATGTACAGCCTGAGAAGTTGCATGGTAGGCAAAAAATCCCCTTCTACAAATTATGAAGTGGTAGAAAAAGTAAAAACTAAGCATGTCACACAAAACGTCTACACCTAATAGATAATGAATGTTTAGGTTATAATGGATCTCGAGACTGGCATGAAAATAAGTCCAATAGTAAACCAGGGTTTGTATGATTCTTCACAAGTCATCGAAATGCTGAGGTAACAAGAGAAACAAATTGATACACAACTATTAAGAATGTGGGAGCAAAACGATTTGTTTACAGATACAAAGGGGAAAGAAGGTTGGGAGAAAATGGCAGCACATCAGTATAAAACAGGAGTTTGAAATGACCTGAAGCCTTGCTAGCCAACAAAGTCTTTTTGTTTAACTAAAATAAACATTGTATTTGACCTTAATTCTTATTCAGCGTACACTCATAGCATCAGAGATAAACCCACGTAACCTCTGTTAGGAGCATGTGAAGCACTTAGGGTGTCAGACCGGCACAAATGTTCAGTGTGAACCACTTAAAAAGCTTCATAATTAGGCTCTCCATCAAATTGTGCTAACATTTCTAACCTATCATTTTAGGTGGGTCCCACAGTAACTGCTGGTGGAACTGTCATCCATTGTTGACAAAAAGGTAAGTGCAGTGTTTTTTTTTTTTCTGTGCAAACTGAACAGCGGAGTTAATCTGGAGAGGTGGCTAATTTGGAGAACACCGGGAGAGATTATTTGCGGATTCGCTTATATTGGGGCTCAGTAGTAATAATCAACAATAACTGCTTATGTGTGCCGATTCTTTATCAATTTGAGGCCGACGTGGAGAGGAAACAGTTTCCTGAGATGGGGATTGGCTTTACCACAAATTTTGTTTTTTAAAATTCTAATCTTTGCCAAATGTAATTTTTCTTTCAGGTGAAGTACATTTTTTGTAAATGAACTGTACAAACTAATTTCAACGTTCAAGTCCTCTTTACTAATGAAACATGACATATATTTTGTAAAACTACAATTGAATAAGAGTAATACAGTGAAAGCTGCACGTGTTTTAGGGCTGACCTTACTTGTAGTAGCATTTGCATTTAAATAATTGTTATTTTTACTGAGGTAACCAAAGCTATAACTAAGTCCATGTTCTGCTTCTTTAGGTGATTTACTTTAAGCAATTCAGGTTTGTTAATTAAATCTATAATGATAGGTTTCAATATCTTGACCAGTGACAATTTCCTTTGGACAATCACAGATCAGAGGCAATCAAAACAAAAACCGGCAACTCCAATCTCTGGACTACTGACTGTCAAAACTACCTTTAATCAGTTAGAAATGCTAAACGAGAGTACACTCAGAAAACACTTTTTTTTTTTAGAAACATAATAATTTCCCAGATTACACTGATCTTGACAAAATGAAAGAGAATCCTCCAGGAATGCATCAGTGTTTTGTGAAGAAAATCACATAATAAAGATTTTGTTGGTAATTTTGGGGGGATTTTTGCTTAATTTTGGAATAATACAACATCCTATTTAGGAAGTTAATTCAAGATTATTTTGTCTAATGGTACTGTAAAAAATAAATTCTTGTGCTGTTAGTCTTAAAGATGGTTTCCCATTGTGAACATTTCCACAACAAGATTATGCAGTGTTGTAGTTAAGACCACCTAACCCGAGACCGAGTCAAGACCGAGTCAAGACCAAGACCAGCGCCCCATGCTACATGACACAATAAAATGTGAAATATGATCAAAATTGTCTTGGAGCGCCACGTGAAAGGTGGGGAGGTTGTGGAGGGAGTAACAGAAACACGTAATTGGTAAGTCACGTTATTGGTTGGCTTTTAATCGGTGCGTTTTGCATCCAGTGAAAACAAACATGTCAGCAATTAAACTGGACAGTATGCTGTAAGTTTAGTGATATTTCCACAGTTGCGGTCTTGACTGGTTGTGAAATAAAATCCCGAGTCCTCAGCGCCCGAGACCAAGAAAAGACAGAGACCAAATGCGGTCGAGTCTGAGACGAGACCATCAAATAAATGGTCTCAAGACCAAGACCGGCCTCGAGTACTACAACACTGAGACTATGTTTAATAGTTAATGCCAAATCAAAGATTCCCCCCCCCCTATTAGGGCTACATTGGCCTCTCTTTCTTCTAATCTCTCAATGGAATATATATAAATATTTTTCAACTACAGGTAAAAATGACATTTTTTAATAGCTTAGCCACAATGGACATAATTATACACACATGCAAAAACAACAAAAAAAGAAAAAAACGGGGTCCAAAGAGGCCACACTGGCGACACAATATTAATAAACGTCATAACACAGACGTGGGTAAAACCACAACATAGTTCAAGCTCCTCCTGAGGGCCCCTTTCAAAACCTCACAAAACTAATTCACAGCACACCCCACTTGATGGGTGTCTGCAAGTGTGTGGATTTCTAAAGAGTCTGAGTGCATCCATGACAGTATTTGTATATGACTCAGAATATGGGATGCATTAGTTGCAAACACAATGCTGTAATTAGCGTGCAGGAACATCTCAGTCCGTGTGTGTGTTTGTATGCAAGTGTGTGTGCACCACAGCCTAGGATAATTTCTGATGTGGCCAATGAGCCAGAGATGTTTTCGCTGGTAGCATATTAGGCTTTGCCACAACATAACCAACTCCAGATCGCACATGGCATGCCATCCTTATCCCTCAAACTCAGTGAAGACAGAACATGGTGGTTTCACATATAACTGCAAACCAGGCCTGCAATTTACCAAAAAGAATGAACAAACACAGGCGTGGCAGGCTCAGACAAATGAGTTTGTTACCATCTAGAAAATTGTAAATTCCCAAAGCTGGGTTTGTTTACAGTATGGGTGCAAATGCAGTTCTAAACAGCATTTACAAAAACATCCTCACAGTATTTGAAATGTTTTGTTTAACAAGTTGCTTACTGAAGTGTCATAGTTATGATTATGTTAACTGTTAAGGCTAAACAAGAGTTTAAAAAAAAGCTGCAGCCATTGCAGCCATGAGTTATCCTAATTGAATGAAGTGTCATTATAAATGTGCCCATCAAAACCTGCCCAAAACCCATAAAGAGGTAGTTGTTATGTATAACTTAGTCATTTGAGTCAGCTGTGTTGGAGCAGGGATGCAGCTAAAACCTGCAGGACAGAAGATCTCGAGAACCAGGGTTGGAGACCAATGGCCTAGCTTACATAGAAAATATAATCGCTTTGAGAAGTTTTTAGTAATTATTTAATTTATTTATTTTTGTAACTTTTTGGAAGAAAAAAAACACTGAATATCTTTAGTGCACCATACAATTTACCTTTACTTGAATAATAATATTTAAAACTAATACTTTTTTTTTATCGTAATCTTTCCAAATGTCAGAGTTTGTCATTTTTTTAAGTCTCTCTGATTAATTTTTTTTTTTTTTACAAATTAGGTGAGAGGTTAAGATCAGACAGCTATTTACTATTTGAGCAGCCTTGTCAGCAAATACTTTTACTTGAATAATTTTTGAATGACTACGTTTTACTTCTGCTTGAATAAAAATATATTTAGGTAAAGCAGCTATTGAGGACAAGTTTTGACTACTCTACCCACCTCGGACTGCCCCCCTGTAAAATCACAAATTACCTGATTAATCCCATTTTCTGGTTCAATTTGATTAACGCCATAGAATCAAGTTTTCACTTAAATAAAACCTTTCTCACAACGTGAAGTAGGAACTGTGAATGTGTCGCCTCATATCCTGATTTAAATATAGTTTCAGGGCTAATACCACTGCTGACCAGAAGCACACCAAGGACCACCTTATATCTGAAACAAGTTACCTCAATGATCCCCAACACAGTTAAGAAAATATTCTGTGGAATAAGGAAAGAAAAGCTGAACTTTTTGGAAAATGGCTGTCCCGTTGCAACTGGAATAAAACTAACAGAATTTGAGAAAATGAACATCATGCTGACAGTCAAATATGGTGGAGGTATTTGAGTTATGCAGCAGAAAAATGATTGGAAGCCAGACAAAGGTTCTGGCTTTTCCCAGTCAAAGTCTGTACTTCAGTTCCATTGTAAGTAATGTGCCACCACATTACCTCAAGACCATTCATGTTTGAAAACCCTCCAATGTGACTAAATTACAACATTCTGAATTGAAGCAAACCCCCCGCCCCCCAAAAAAAGAAAAAAGAGTGGACCCAAATTCTAATAAAGCGATGTAAAACACTCAGTGCTGGTCAAACCCTAGTTAAACTAATATGTCTTGCACACAGTGATTATATTTCTGAGTTCTTGCCTGAACACTCACCGGTCAGAAAAAGTTGAGCTGAAAATAATTTGATTTGGTTTGTCAGCTGATTTCTTAAAGTTTCTCCAGACATTTTTTAATTTATCGAACAAAAACAAGAAAACATAAACCGCTCTCACTTTGGCAGGTTGCCAGAAAGGATTTTCCAGGCGTATTCTCTGAGGAACTTCTGGAAGATTGTTGTGAGGGCGATCATGGGTTCGCCTGTGCTCAGTTGGGAACACTGGACCATACACTTCTTGTAGTAAACGAAGAGGTCGGCACAGCTGGGCAGCACTGCGCCACCCTCCTCGGTCCCTGCCTTGGGTGGGCCTTGTGCTCGGAAATCAGCCACAAAACGGTCAATCAATTCCCCAAGGTTCCTGCAGATACAGAAACAGTTAGCCAAAGCCACACAGGTTTTAAAGAGGTGCACACACTCACACACACATATCTAAGCAGCAGAATTAGGGCCATTTTAAATTAAATGAATTAATTATATAAAAACATTAAAGACATATGATGAGTCCTTATGAATAAATAACAAGCAGAGAGGCTGAGAGCCAACTGGATAAATATACAAGAAAGTGTTACTTGTGCCAAATTTTCTGTGCTGCCAGTTGTGGCCCAGTTCTCCTGAATCAGGCAAATAAAGCCAAGGACAAAACAAGCAGGCCACTGTTCTCCTCAGCAACGTCCCACTGGGTACAAGCTGATTTGGCCTCTGCTTTTTGGACTGAACTGAAATGAGGTTGTAGCTGTAGCTGCCTTATGGGTCAATCCTGTCCCTTTGGACGGGACAAACAGCATTTTATGCTCCTCAGATTTGCATACGACTCTTTCCAGTTACAGAAAATATTGCCAGAATTAAGGTGGGGGACCGACTGGAAGAGAACTGAAGTTTTGTGGTTAAAATTTGCAGAGGTGGTTGTTCAAAAACTAACGGTGCAGAAATAAGCAACAAAAGAATATAGTTAATTTTTTTTAAATGAGCAAATAAAAAAGACTGAGACATGAATCAGACAAAAGAAGAGCAGAGAAAGGCAATGTAAAAAAAAAAAGGAAAGAAAGGAGAAAGAGGTGGGAAAGAAAATAGGCATATCTGCTGTGACAGCATTTATTCACCCTCCCTCTCTCTTTCTTTCAGTCTCTGTGGTTGTGCAGCTAATGGGAAACATTTCTGCCACAGCGGAGGCAGAATCATGCAGAGGAACAAGAGCTGGAGAGGCAGGAGGAGGTGAAGCAGAATAACAGGAGAAGGGACTGATTGATGAGCAGCAAGTCCAAAAAGCATTCATGGGCCAGCTTCACATACAACCTGCTCTCAAAATTGCAGTTTGCACCCTAACCCACTTCAGTGCTCTCTGCTGTTATGAGTGTGTCACTCACTTGTCTTGGGACTCAATGTAGACGTAGAGATGAGGCTCAAAACACTTGGAGATAATGCCATGAAATGGATTGTCGGGAGCTTTGGGCTTCCTCGGCTGAAAAAAACAAAAAGTGATCAGCGATCTGACTCTTTTGAAGTTGCTATAAATTTTAGGCGACTTCAACTTACCTTAGCAAGATCTTCATCCTTTTCTGATCCCACATCTTCCCCCGGATCGTCCTCTAAAAATGGGTTAGTTTGATCTAGTGGGCTATCTGGTCTCTTCTGCTGCTGTAGAAATATATAATACAACCTCTGTACTAATCTCTAATGCACAGTTTGTAAAAACAAGCTTTTATTGTAGTTGGATTAGTCAAGGTTTCAGCACTTTCCTATAGATCACTTGCTGTGGTGCTTTAATCATAGATTTATATAATTCAACTCCACCAAATTACTGGCGGAAACACACAGCTTACTGGGCATGGGTCTGATGTGAACTGCAGACAAAAAGGCTTCTGTGAAGCTTTTACTCTATAAGGTCAGGATGAGGTTGGCCTACTTGGCTATAACTAATCATGTCCTTATTATCTGTTTTCACTGCAAGCGTCACTTCCCCCTTCACGCGAAAGACATGACCTGGATTAAAATGTGTCTTCAGGCATCAAAAATGTTGAGGATGAGAACAGAATTAAAACGTGAAAACAGCTATTTAATTTCAACACTTTTCCAGTGCAAAAAAATGAATTGGGAAAAAAAAAAAACATACGGGATTTTACAGGACATAGCAACACAAACATTGCCCTAAAGATTCATTCAATCTGAAAAGTGTGGTGTGCATGCGTTTTTAAAATGTTGATTCTAAATGAAAACTAATGCAAGCAAATGCCTTCACAAGTCACCTCAGTATACAATACCTTTTCAATGAAGGCCTCAGGGTTTGGTAAGGAACATCAGTGAACAAAAGGCATCATAAATATCAAGAAAGCAGACAGATTAGCCGGAAAGTTAAAGCAGAGTTAGGTTTAAAAAAAATTATCTCAAGCTTTGAACTTGCTACAGAGCAATGTTTAATCTACCATCTGAAAGTGGACCCTAACAAGACTTCTCTAATCTGCTTGGCTAGGCAAAAGGGGATTAATCAGAGAGATAACTCTGGAGGAGCTGAAAAGATCCTCAGCACAGATAGCAAAATCTGTGGACAGTAGAGCCATTAACATCTGGCTTTATGGGAGGAAGAAAGTCATAGTACAGATACAAAGCAAACATGTGACCAACTATTTGGCCGACACGTATTGCATAAAATGCTATATCAACGCCACACAACACCTGAACACACGTTTCCTACTTTGTAAAAATGATGGCAGCAGCATCAGGCGTTCAGACAATAGTTGATACCCAGGGGGATGAAACTAACTCCAGGGCAAACTTGGAAATGGGGAGCTGCAGTGGAATGGTTAAGATCAAAGCATGTTCATGTGTTGGTATGGACAAGTCCCAGGCCTTAACTGGCGGGCATACAATGAAATTTAATAAATAAAAAAAAGAGGTGTTTGTTGTGTTTGCATTACTTTCTGATGTAACATTACTGTGAGTGAATAGTGCATTTGACTTTTGATTTAATTTGGACACTCCTTTTCTGAGGAGATAATAATGTTTGGATTAAGCTTGTAACTTTGGAAACTTTTCTTACCCCAGGTATATCCGTTAAGGTGCATCCTGTGAAGCGCTTGGCCAGCAAACCCTCAAAGTTTGTCGTCCTCTGGATAGCGAACAGAAGCAGTTTCACTTCAATTTCCTTTGCCCGTGTTCGCATCACCTTGGCTAGTTCCACCCTTTTCAAACACACACAACAGGAACTTGTAGATGGCTTCAAAAAGGGTGTCTCTTTGCAACTTGCCCAGGCACATTCATTCAAATACTCCACCAGTTCCACCAGGTGTTTGCAAATTGCTGCTGGCTAATCTGAAGGAACTAGATGGGGGAATGGCAGAGGAGGGCAGCCACTCCCCCATCCAGTGGCAGCCCTCCTGCCACTGGAGGAGGGCTGCCTCCAGTGGTGAGGCAGAAGCTCAGAAGTTTGGAAACTGCAGATCTGAGGAGAAGCTGCGCCTGGAAAGCGGCGCTGGCTCCATCCAGGCGTTCTGAACAGACAAAATGGCTGCCGCGGAAAATCCAGGTATGTTTTTGATGAGGGAATAAGATTATAACATGATGTAAAGTTCAAAATAGACGATTTTACATAATACTGCGGTTTTAATAATTTCCTTAAGAGAACTCTCTTATCTCAGTGTTGCTTGGTAAAAGTATGACACCAAGGAAAAGGATAAAACCGACTCAAAAAACGCATGGTATAGCACGGTCATTATGTTTTGGTCAATAATAAAATGTCAGAGTCTTCTTAGAAACAATACTGATGGGCCTTTTTGCACACTGAGTCAAAATTGTTTTCAAGGTTTGGTTTAAAATCTTTAACTGTCCCAAGATATTTGTAAGACTGCACTCTCTCAATGTCTTGAACTTTGATTAAAGTGACTTTCTGGGTGTGTACTGTGTATATATACTGTATTTGTGTATATATATTTGACAGGCGTCAAATTGTTTTAATTCAAAGGCACTCACAGTGGTTGTGTAATACTTTTTAGAAATATAAAAACGTAACTAAACTAAAATGACAGCTGTTTACAAAGTCATGGTTTCCTTTGCAGTTTGTTTTCTCATTTCATGTTACAAACATTGATGCCACTTTGTTCTAAATTCAACTTTTTCCTCCAGCTATCCATGTTGATGCCTATGAGTATTCTTCTATTACTAGTTAGTCCTTCTGCAGATGATACTTGCAATTTTCCTTCATTCAAGCCACTTTTGCACAACCTGTTAAAGGCAGAACTGTTGCCTTCATCCCACTTTGATGGTCTGTGTGAGAGGCACCGACATGAAATTGGAGAAAAACTGTTTTTGAGCCTTGACGTTAATAGAGGAAGAATTCACAGAACTGAACAGAAAGGGCACAGAAGCTGTTGTGTTGCAATGTCAGACTTCTGGTTTCAAAACGTCAGCACGCTTTCAAAAAGCACAAGAGGGGGTAGCATTACAACAATTTAGCTTGACTTAGTGAGAGCAGGAATGGTGGCAAAATGACAGACTCATCCGAGTAGTTTTATGGTGAAAGGAGTAAGTAAAGCGGGCTTCGGTTACAGCCAGAAGCAACACACAGAGGCCAAAGCCGCTGCTTTTCAAGCACGCAGAGGCTTGAAAAGTTGAGGGAAAAGATGGAGAAGTATCAACACTGGGTCAGTGCTTATGTGGGCCATTGACTTCAACTGCTGAAAAAAGATTGTACTCTTTCCAGGAGTAGAAACTCATCAGCAATTCAGATCAATTCATAATGCTAAGGATTTGAAATGACACATTTCTTCAATGTCTGTGAATTATTTGTTTTACTGTTTCCCTTCACTTTCTTCCCTCTTTGTCTGTATAAATGATTAGCACTTGGAGCAGTCATAAACTATGTGATTAATTCCCCAAGCTTTGTTCGAACACCCGTGATTTTTGTGTGTTTTTTTACTTGGTGATGTGGCAGAACTCCACAGCGATTCGCTCCGTCATGCACCACTCTTCAGGAAACATGCGACCATATTTTTCCTCGTAGTCTACCAGCTGTCGCTTGATCCAAGCATAGCGGCGATCAATCTTATCCAGCCAGGCGACCTAAAAAACAGAGGACAATAACTAAGCTTTTTATTCAGGCACCAATTGTGTATAGCAAGATTAAACAAATATTTATTTTAGTCTTACATCTTGATTTTCCTGGAAGAGAACCAGATACTCCGAGAGGTGCTGCCTGATAAACTTTTTGATGATCTCCTGTTTGATGCGCGGGTCGAGTACATTTGCCACCAGGCAGGCATCTCTGAGGACATTACTGGGTCCACCGGGTCTCTGTGTGGACGCATTTAGACATCAAAGTTAGTCTCCTTATTTGAGGATAAGGAGAAAAAAGGAACATGAAAATATTTTTTTTTCTTTATATAACATGTTTACCTTGGAGCCTTGAGCAGGAAAGGCTTCTTC
The DNA here is from genome assembly GCF_003331165.1 of Xiphophorus hellerii. Taxonomy (NCBI): domain Eukaryota; kingdom Metazoa; phylum Chordata; class Actinopteri; order Cyprinodontiformes; family Poeciliidae; genus Xiphophorus; species Xiphophorus hellerii. Next base: position 20,836,362 of record NC_045689.1, on the reverse strand, counting down.
AAAATCTGCCAGAATCTGAGTCCCCAGCTCACTCTGTGCTGCCTTCACTCTTTCAGAAACAAAACAATTAGATTGAGCTGTTAATTGTTCTCCAAAGCAGCTCAGCTCAGCATTTCAGAAGAGTAATAGCATTTTTCTGCTGCATGTGACTGTCAATTAATTCCACTTCCTAATTACTGTGGCAGAGACTTTTTATGGCTAACAACCAAATGAAAGATCATTTGGCTTAATTAATGTACAAACATTAAATACAAGGACACTGAGCAGAAATGTAAAAGTAAAATAATGCAACCCTAAAGCTCTGTTCAGTTAATGATGAATCTGTAGCAGCCTTTCATCTAGGCCCACCACTGGAATTAGCAATGCAAAATTTGGCATAAACTGGAAAGAGAGAAGAGCATCTATTGCATTTAGACACCTAATGGGCTGCAAGTTATTTGTTACGTTTGTCTACAAACAAACAACCACGCATTAGATCATATTTGATAAGTTGCTGAAAACAAAGTAAATATGTAAATTAATTAGCTGCTTAATAAAACAAGACAAACAAAGTAATAAATATCACATACGACACTTTGAGAAAATACGTAAAAAGATGGATTTCAAATCCTGAAACAAACACCAACACGACAACACAGAAAATATAAGAATGTCTAATTTACTGTAATAACATTGATGTACAATGTAATTATAAGAAAACAGCAATTTGCCTTGAGATTGATTTTGGAAAAAAAAATCAACACTCTGCCTCTCAGGTTTTCAGGTCTCCTGTTTCACAAGAAAGAGCTATAATAAGAAAATATCACCTCAGTTTTAATTTAGGTATTATGAAAAGACACCTTCTAGAAATCCTGATAGATCTCGAATCTGGTAAATATGTCTGGTGAATGCAATTAAAAATCATTAAACTAACCTCATTATTTTACAACACAAACATGGAGCCAAAAATGAAAGAAAAAACCTTATCACTAATAAAAATTGATCTTCCGTGGTCACAAATTCTATATACATTTAAGAATACATTTGATTAAAAAGTATAAATAACTTATTAAACGGAACTGTTTTATTCCTGAGCAACACCTTTAAACTTTATAATGGATTCTAAAAGCTATACATTATCACAGCCAGGGTTACTTTGGGCGAAATGTCAATGTTCCTGAGTAATCTGCTCCAATGCAACACTTGCTGATAAAGTTTAGCTGCAGGAGCTCAAATTGGCAAGAGCTTAACTCAGAACTCGAGGCTTAAAAGTATCCCAAAAAAACCCATGTCATTTATGTCCCATTCATTAAATCAATCCTTTACATTCATTTTAAGATAGATGCCAATCACTGCCTGAAAAAGCCTTTTTTGCATTGGATAGGTAACCCCATTAGTTTTAGATTTTGACATATACAGTATTTCTTTATTAGTCACACAGGGAATTAAACTTTTACATTTATTTTACCTTTGTATTTATATTTTCAGTTCCTTCACTGAGAGCAGAGTGAAACAAAAGCCTAATTCCCTGTGTGCACAAACTTTGCGTACAAAGCTGATTCTGATTCAAGTCCTTCCAGATCAGCCCATGTTTGTCAGACTGAGCCAGCCCTGCCTTGATGTTTGTCCCTTACTTATGTTTCCTGTTGTCCACAGCAGAGCTGCAGCTGTTATTTGGTATGAAGATTACCTACCACACCTCAGTCAAAACAGAACAGAAAGTCTTTCTTATAAATTTATACAAATCAGAAGTGGGGTTTTTTAAAAACATGATTATGAAACTGGTTAATGTGACCAAAACAGATTCCGTCTTAGGAAAATATTGGTATGGATGGAAAGAGGATAACAAAGACCTTTTATGTTTTATGCATGTTTATAGAACTGTTTGTTCAAACCAGACAGCAACATATTGTTGCAAGTGACTTCAGAGTAAACAAACATCCCCAAGTGGGTAAAAGCCTTACAGAAAAGCACCAGGCATGACATTTGATCTTAAGCACATACAATTTACACTCACATAAATAATCCTATTTATTCAGAGACAGAAACACACCCTGTGAAATGGGTGTCTGTGCTATCTTAAAATTTAAAAAAAATGTTGGAATAATGAGGGCCCATTCAGACAGTTTCCTTCCTGTGTTTTCCTACATGTGAAGCACAATGTTTCTATGTGCGTATATCTGCATAAACAGGATGTAATACACAGAGCCCCTCCCCAAACATAGGAACCACTTTTCAACAGTTCAGAAGAAGAGATGAGGAACATTTTCAGCAGAGAGAAGAAGGGAGGTCACCCTCTGGCTGCTGGAAATGAGCTCCAGAGTTATGCTGATCACCAAATACCCAAGTGTATATGTATACGTGCAGGGGTGTGTGTGCGTGTGTGTGAAGGGGGAGGAATATTGCTGTGTTACCTCTCTGAAAGCTGCCTGATCTGAGGTATGCCCATGTATTTTTGGAAGTGTTCAAGCACATTAACCACTCCCTGCAGCAAGTTGGCCACCTCTCCATACTGCCGCTTTCTGGTCATGGCTCTAAAATGAACAAAAAAATATTTTTGTTAATAAACATTTGCTTATATAGTCCATCGCTACATCTTTATTATTTATGAATCAAAAATACTGCAGTGAAAGATCTTTAAATTTAAGAAATAAGGATGTTCCAGGCACTTGTAAGAATAGTGTTTACAGTTTAGTACCAGTTTTCTTGAAACAAGAGGAAAATCTGCAGGATATTCCTATTTTTAAATTAAATGACATATTCTATCACGTAATGGAATGTCTTTCCACTACTTTTGTCTCTATTAAAAAATTAAACTATGAGACTGAGTATTTGTGATAGACTGCTGGATGCAGAAACTCGCATCACACTAATAGCTGGCATTTCCAGATCCATACATGGATAAGAGAGGACTTAGTTTAGGATAAATAAGATAGGGTGGACCCACTCTAAAGAGTCGACACCCCCCGCCAACATGTGCAGGTGGTTGAGGGTGGTTATGGAAGTAGTGAGGTGACGCTTGGCATGATCCAACTGCTTGATGTCCCTCGTTATCTCCTTGACCTGCGCAGTGCAAGACAGAGAATCAAATTTTAAAAAGAAAAGAAGGTCCAATAAGCAAATGTAAACCCCTCCAACACTTTTTGCTAATAACCATGGAAAACCCCTATAATTAATAAGTCACACTCCAACTAAGCACATACACATAAAGGCTGTTTTGTTGTGGCAAAAATAGCTTACTGCAAAACAAGAATAACAATAAATGAATTCATTTTAAGGCTTTTTACCCATCTGTGCAAGGCGTGCCAATGTTGAAATAGTGCAAAACAAAGCACTTTTGCTTCTTTTCGAATGAAAAGGCATACTATGTACAAAGATCTGCATGCCCATTCCACCTACAGCACCTCCAACGCTATTATTCCAGTACTTACCCAACCCACTGACCTTCCTATGAATCTTACTGAGATGAAAGCACACACACCAAGTGATGCTTGTAACGGCAACACAGATGGAAGGTGCATTACTTTAACTTATAAATAACATTATCAACACTGTTCTCCACTCTCAAAGAAATAAAAGCTGCATTTCCCATGTGCCACAGAAAAAAACATCCTGAGTGATTCATGTTTTTGTGTTTTGCTGTGCGTACCATTTGTTCCGACTTCTCTGCCTTGTCCTTAATGTCTTTGATTTTGCCAAAGAGTTGCTGGATGGCTATCTGGGCCTCCTCCAAAGCCTGCAGAACACAAACACAGCAACACTAAACACACATTCAGAAGAGCCTGCATTGATTAGTTACTGCACAGCAATTATTATAGGCACTTGATGTCGCAAAGTCTTTGAAAATATATATTATGCCACCCACAATCGAGTTTTACGCCTGAAGGCACATTAAACAGTATGGCATAAGAACAATAAAAAAAACTTGGAAAGCCTTGAGGTCTAATGCTTGTGGCCACTTTAAAAGATTTATGGAAGTCCAACTCTTTTGAAGCAACGTGTTTTTTGTCCTGTACTTTACCTAAACTGAGTGTATAAACTGTGTAGCAGTTAAGTGCAAATAAATTGCAGGATCTACAAAAAAACAAAAGAGAAACACAACAAAGAAAAAACAGGTTGCATGCTGAATTTGCTGACATGAGACATCTGTGTTTCCTCTTAGTTGTTTATCAAAGATGCAGATATAGTCAAATGGATTATCATTAACATTAATGATAATGCAAAAAAGTTGCAGAATTAGGAAACCGACAAATTGCCTACACACTTTTTAGTAGTATAATCTGCCTGTTGTGTCTTTAATTTAAAGTATTTTCATTGACTGAAGCTCTGCTGGTTAAAAGTATCCAGGTGTACAAACGTTAAAAATACTCAGCTTAGTATCTTCTAAAAACAGTGAAAACATTAAATCCATTTCTGTTTCAAATAGAAGCAATTACCTAATGTTGTACAGTTTTTGTTTATAACCCTTGTGTTTTAATTATGGTATAATAATCCAGGTCAATTTGTACACCGATTACATGCCTACATGCTGGCATTTTGTCCCATCTGACTTCCATATAGGATAAATTCAATTGTATAATAACATCTGAACTCTTTTCATTTCTTTTGGGTTTTGATTCCAATTTGGGCCTGTTAACTTTTTGGAAAATATTACAGATTCTGATTAAAATCAAAATAAACTGATGTTGAGGTGGAAAACATTGTCTGCTGGAGTCAGGTAACCACATCTCCTTACAATAAGCTATGAGCAGAACATAGAACTGGTTCATTGTACCAAAAATTGTGTTCATTGTGAAATTACAGTTTTGTTTTGTTTTTTTGTTAAGATTATTTTACTAGTCTAATACCAACCTAGATTAAATACGTTTTACTGATCAGAATTGTATTAATGGACAAGAAATGCCAGGGTGGGAATCGCAATTTTCAAAATTGTTGGTAAACTAGAAAATTAAATTATATGCATCAAACACAACTCACTCTTGATGTGTGTTACTGCTTGTAGATGTTAAGAAGAAATATGGGACACACTTAAAACTGTAAACTTTAAGAAGGATTTGTAAATTATTCATTGTGGTTGTTTGAGTCAAATCATTAGAAGAATTTGTTTCTTAGTTGATGTCTAAAATTATGCTGCTAATGTCCTTACCAAGTTGCAAAATGAGGGCACCATTCGACATACAATTTGCACACATAATTAACAAGCTGACTAAATATCAAACATTAATAGGTCTTAAGTTGACACAAAGCGCAAAGGCTAAGCTGAGTATAAAGGCTGCCACTATAAAGGCTAAAGAGATCATTAGTGCTTTTTACACTTCATATACCATTAAACAGCTACAGCTGTAAGATGTTCTCAAGTTTCGCCCATTATCTGATGCGACCAGCTGCTCTTTGATGGTCTGAAACAGAGACTCAGCACTGACATGTAATACCAAGGTAATAAGCTTAATTTGGCCCCGTTGCTGTGGCAGCACCACAGAGGCAACTTTCTCTCTTCAGATCCTCTCGACATACACGCACAGAAGGACTGGAAACAGCCAACACCAGCTGTCCGAGGAATTTACCTCTGACAAACAAATGGACAGCAAGCAGGCTTAAACAAACGTAAATATGTCGTGTGGTGACAGGAATTGATTAATTTTCCTTTTTCGGGTGTCCATAGAGACTTGTGGTCAAAATCTGAATTTTCTGCTCTTAAGTCTTACAAAGCATGGTTTGACCTCTCACACTAAGCTGAAAATCTGTATTCTGTTCAGAATGACTATCAAAATAATCAGTCTTTTAAGGCAGCGCAGCAAGTCTGGTTGTAATTAGGCTTTTGGGAAAAGAGAAGCAAAATCTACCTCTGACTTAATACAATTTTCTCTCTTTTTACATTTCACGCCACACTATGGCTGCTGCTGATTAGGGCTGTTATTGTAAAAAATAAAATAAAAATCATTAAAGGTTAAGTGATTGCTGTTTGATCTGAGTACTGGGAGTGTAGAAGTGCCACTGAATCTTTTAAGAGGCTTCCTGGAGGGGCTCTTGAGCAAACAAATGGCATACAGAAGAGACCAAAAATGTCCAGCGGTGCAAACTCAGCTGAGTGAATCTGGCCCGCTTCCTAGCACACCTTTCCTCCATTTAGCCCTGAGGAAAGCTCAGAAAATCTCTGCCCAGTAGGCGCCTTTCATGCCAGAGATGATATCTGTGTTCACACAGACCAGTGCATCCCTGACATGCAACAAGCTGCACATGTTCCACGGCTCATACAGGCAGTATTGTAAAGTTTAGATAAGATGTAGCACGGCCTCTTTTTTTAAAAACATTTGAACATGCTTAAGATAAACCATGCTCATCTTGCTGGAAGACCTCAGTGGCGTTGTCTCAGGGAGAGGGCACATTAAAAGGTACTTCTGCATTTTAAGCTAAACACAGCAGTAAATCAGATCAGCCAAACAGAGCCATTTTAGCAGCTGGAACTTTGCCTGAGCAACACCCTCCACCCTACATGTGTAAACATTACAATGGACAAGAGGATAACTCTGAAAATAACTGAGTTAAAATGGTCTATGCAGGCCAAGTCAGAATAACAAAACAACTGTGTGATTTTTCTTTGCTTTTTTTTTTTCTTGACCATCTGTTTTCCTGACAAAATGAATAAAAAAATTATTTTATTACAGTTTGATTTTGTGAAGGATGTTAGATAACGCAAGGCTACACTGGGAGAAATAATAAATTGAACAAATTTTACCCAACGGATCAACCATATATAGCATTAATTTGTTTCTCAAAATAAAAAAAGAAATAGAAATTCATAAAATTTGCAGTACTGAGCAATAAAACGATAAAATAATAATAGTACCCTTGAAATTCAATGAGACAAACGAGACATGTGACCAAATAGATGGCACGTGGGCTCGCCTTTACTCAAGCATTTTTACAAGATGGTAAGAAGATTGCAAACTGTACTGTGAACTTGATTTGCATTGTTTTCAGGTTGGACTTTTAATCAGTTCTGGGAAACGGTTTTGTAAATCAATATATTGACAGATAGGAAGTGTTAATCCATTAAAGTTACCAAATACTTATGGGAATTTAGTATTTAGAACTTTGCTACTTAAAAACAAAATCTCATTACTAATTGTTAATGCTTTATTACTTATTTTAATTAGCTTTGCAAACTGAAACAGATATTAAACTGCTCAATACAGAAAAAAAAATGTGTTAGATTTTTTTTTTTGTCCATATTGCCCAGCTTGAGGTTTTTTATGTAGCTGGACAGAACGTAACTGCCCTAAATGCTCACACCTGATGCGTGTCTTTAGCGGTTGACGGAGACAGTGAAGCTCATGAAGCGTTGCGGAGATGTTATGCACCGGTAAAACAAAGGTTTGAGGAAATGGGGTTCATCATAAATGGTATCGTCATTGCAACTTTTCGTAATGACAAAAGTCATTGCGAAAATTAAACTGCCATTTGATTGACATCAGTTTCATCCAACAGTTTCAGTTCACTTGAAAAGAAATGTACTTACATTGAATCTGTCCCACTGATAATACCGTATAAATTATGTGAAATCACTACAAAGTCCAGTAAAAGGTTTTACTGGAACACATTTTAAAAGGATTTCTTCAAAACAGAATTCCTGTTTTTTTTATATACAGTACAGACCAAAAGTTTGGACACACTTTCTCATTGAATTCAATGAGAAGGTGTGTCCAAACTTTTGGTCTGTATTCAGTACAGACCAAAAGTTTGGACACACAGTTGTGTCCAAACTTTTGATCTGTACTGTATATACTGTATTTGCAGGTTTTAATATTTAAAGCCTTTTCAACTGAGGGGTAAACACCCATGCAGTCAGAGCAGCACCGCTTCGTCTGTTAAAAATATATTTTGGATCCAGAGGGGTTGTAGTTGTTTTAATTTATGCCTCACAACATAAATGGCTCAAAATTCTAAATTATTACTTTGACTGGAGGATAAATGTCTGTAAGTAAACCTCAATTATTTAAGGTCTCTAATAGTTTAACATTAAAATATAAGCTGTAGAAGAGTTCAAATTGATATGACTGAATTATGATGTTGAAAAATAAGTTAAAAAAACAAACTTGAAATGCTGAGTTCTCTTCATCCACAAAACTCTATTCTGATAAATTAAAAAGTTCAATATCTTTACTGGAGCCTTATTGCTTATAGCCACACTAATGCAGAGGAAACCAAATGGGGTATAATGAAGCACAAAACTACCTTCTTACCTGGAAAACATCCCTGCTGTTAAAACATGCCTTAAGTTATTCATCGTTATTTAATTTTCCATTCCTAATGATTGCCTAACCATCCTGGGTTGAAACTTCAGTGCTTTATACATATTATTATTTAACCCTCAGATGGTTAAATAATTGTACCCTAAAATCAGTGGTGGGCAAACCGCTAATACGCTAATTGCATAGCTAATTTTTCATTTAGTGTGGTAACCTTTTAGCCAACCTAGCTTCCCCTAAATTCATTTTTTAATAAGTTCTTAATTGTTATGTTACTCGGCTGTTTTGCAAACTTTCAGTTGAATGAAGTTTAACATCTGTGTTAAAACTTTGGTTAACTATAAATAATTCTTCCAAGTTTTTATTCATGTTGTTGTTTTGAAGTGGGTAAAGACTATTTACACAGCTGGTCTGTTTCCTCTCCACATGTTTGTGTTCTCTTTTCCTCAATGACTTTATTTTAAACAAAAAAACAAAGGGGAACAAAATAAAACACTGACAGCAACAAAAAAAAGATAAATATAATTCAATATGTAAGGGTATTATGGAACATGTAAATTATAATGACAATTAAATTGGTGCTTGACTCCTGCGTCTCGCCATGAGAAATGTGTGTTTCTTGTTTTGTGTGTCAGCAAAATGCAATGAATGCAAGTAAAATAATCAGTTAATGACTTATATGACTTAGCAAGTAATGTTAATGTTAGCACCTTGATATATATTTTTTTGTTGATCGCTATTTATTTACAAATATTACAGTTAAAACAGTGGGGGAGCATTATGCATTTGTAAAGAGCAATACAAATAAACACACTGTAATTAAGAGAAACAAATGTAAACATTACATTACGCAGCAGGGATAACATAAATGCGAACTAGAACAGCAACTGAAGTCTGATCACTGTGACATTTCCATGCTTTTTCACTCAGTGAGCTTATTAATGTCTGCCTCCCTAAAGGCAAAAAAAACCAAACCTAAAGGGAAAACACTCTCCAGATTTCATTCACTTTCTCTCGCCAACCAACTTGCTCCTTCCTTTCTTCTAAATAAATGTTACCATCTTAGATTTCAACCTTAATATTTTACTCAGCAAAGTAATGGAGCTCAGTCAACAGCAGAAATGACTAAAATTGCTGATGCTGTTGGTTCTATGCTGCTGCTGTCTCCCCTGCTTGAAATGAGCCTGTTTCCATCTGCTGAAAGAATTTTTCCTCCTGGAAATGTTGAAATGGCTCTGTGGGGTTGGAAAAACAAACTAAAATTATTGTATGTGACTGGCTAATGTTATTGGTCTGGATGGAGACTTTAGAGGGTTTCCGCTGCTAAACGGTAGCTGACTGTGAAAAACGGGCCACCGTGCTGGGCTCCCCAAAGACAATGTACACCTAACATTAACCAGTCAGAACATGAGATAATAATGAGGCTGGTGTTAGTTTCCCTCTAAGTCTTGATTAAATCAGCTTGAGCTCCTCTTTAACACCATGCCCTGGCAATCAGATAGATAAACACAAACATGTGAAGAATTCAGGATCTACACATGAGAATCTATTTCCCAGACATGTTTTCCATGAAGAGGCAGACTGAGCTGTGGGAATTATGGATCTGAGTCATGTTGTCCTTTTCCATGGAAGCAATATGGGAGAGAAGAAAGTAACAAAGGAGTGACTTTTTTTTTCTTCTTCTTTCGGTTACATCACAGCCACCATTCTAACAGTAATGAAACAATATTAGTTGAAACATGCCAATTAATGCCTGGATCTGATATATGTTTATGTTATTAATCTCTAGTCTTTGCCAAGAGTGTAAAATGAAATCCAAATGGTATTTTTTTTCATATAAATCTAAAATAATTGCTCTATAATCATAGATTCCTGATTTTATGTGTGTAACAATTTTCATGTGTGTTGCAGATGTTCTGTCCATGTATATGTTATCTGTAGCCCAATGGGGTTTACCTGGTTACCTGGACACCAGTGTCTTCATGGAACCATTTTCTGACAATTCAATGTTTATTGTGGTGACAAACAAAAATAAAACATGAGCTATGGATCTTTTTTTTTAATGTCAATGCAGGACCTGCAGTTCAGCTTACCTGTCTGCCGTCCTGTCCCACGTTGGTCTGACCTCTCACTACTGTCCTGATATCATCGTCAAGACGCCTGTTAAATGTAGAGCAAAAAATTAGGTAAATGACACTGAGTAATCAATCTGCAAGTATGAACTACATATGCATTTTAGTATAAACTAAATTGGAGATTGCCTGATCTACATTAAAACAATCAACTCTTCAAGATCAGTGAACACACCATACATGAAAGCTATAGGGTAGCACTGACAATAATTCTTCTCAGAGCAGAAGTTGTTCCTGGGGAGAAATAACTTAATTTTTTCCCCAGTATCAGCGAAGTGGGTAAAAATAAAATCAAAAAAGTGTGTAAGAAGCTTCTAGAAAGGAAGCATGGAGGAATGTCAACTATGACAACAGTAGAAAACAAGAGGCTTTAAGTATTGCAGAATTAGACTTAAGAGTCAAATTCTGTTGCCTATGGAACATAATGGATGAGGAAATGTTGGCAGCCGTTTGAAAATATCACAGTCAAGGTAAAGGCCAACTTACTCGAAAGGAAATAGACACACCAGTTAGTGTAAGTAATGCCAACACTGCTAATTTGAGGATACAAAAGAAAGTGTAAAATATGACTTGTGTAATCATTTTGTCAATGTTCTTAATAAACAGTGAAATCCTGTTCAATTCCAGGGCTGTGTAACACTTTCTATCTGATGCACACAAAGAGTGATGTCACTAAATATAAATATTTACTATTCAATCACAGTGATGCTCCTGTATACATATCCATAAATGAATTCAAGAAGAAACAATTTAAGCAATAACAAGAATCAGAGATTATTTTTCTCAAACATTGGATGGGACTCCACTGTTCTGAAATGATCTTGTAGAAACATGTGAACAAAATTAAAAAGAAGGCCAGTGAGGTACAATACTTTCTTATAAATGAGTAAATGATCATTTTTACTTTATCCAATACCTGAAGGACTTTACTGCATTTGAAGACTTTAATTGTTGCTTTATTGTACTATGAACATTTTATGGTCAAGAAAGTACCATTTTACACAGAAAGTAGATTAAAATAATATTGCTATTTATAGTTCTTAAAGAGTTAACATAAAACTTACCTTATCTTCAGTCGAATTTTATTTACAACATCATCGATATTCGCCAAAGACTAATGGGGATAAACAAAGACAGGATGTCATAAAAACATGAAATAATCACCCACTCACTGTAAGAGCATCATGTTTCACTTCATTATTTATTATTGGCAGAAAAGTTTTTCTTCAGTATTTCCACTATCAATTTTCAATTATTACTTCATCTTGAAAGAAATGCTATCTTTAATCTCTTACAATAACATTAAAATGAACAAATTACTTTGCATTACATTTTAGAAATTATTGTAATCTGCACTTAATATGTACAGTAAGTGGACAGTTAATATGCACACACTAAATGTAGACACACTAAATGTATATTTAAGCTACAGTATATAAACATGAAACATAAGATGACTAAGATGAAAGGTAAATTCAACAATTTGGAAAAGCAATCATTTGAACACTTTTTCAGATATATGTAAATGTATATTTTTCACTTATATAGAACTACACACACATCAACTTAATGTAGTTGCTGTAGTGCCATCAATTAATATACCTTATTTAAAAGTAAATACAAATAAAGTAATAATAAAAAGAGAAATATAGGATTACACTGACCCCTGATGGAGGCGGAATATACATGCGCATTAATTATGTTATAAAAACATAATTAGGCCAATTATCTAATAATTCTTCAAATCTGGCAAAAAAAAAAAAGAAGCTATATTGCTTAATCAACAACAGAAAGGCTGATTGATAAATTTGTGTTATACCAAGATAATACAAATAAGTAAACACTTTGATCATTTATTCGATTCCTTTCTGAGTACTTGTAAGTTCTGAGGAGAGATTCAGTCCCAGTGGGTATGGACAATTTGTGCTTTATGAATCACTATAATTCCATATGTATGTTAACTTTACATTAGCGGCGGTACTCTGTTTATTTATTTAGTTCCTAATATCTGTGCAATAGTGGGGTTACTATAGTTTTAAGGACATATTTGCCACACCTGACAATGTCTTTTTCTAAAGTTTCATCAAGCTCCTCCAAACATTATTCAATCTATGTCAATAACATATAAACAAAATCATTATAAAAATACTAAAGAAACAGACTGTTTTGTCTATTTTAAACTAAATTAATCAACATTACATGTGTATAACTTAACTTACAAATACAATTTTGCAGTTTTTTTTTTGCTAACTTTTGGCTTTATGTTCTCTCACTGTGTTTTCTCTTTAAAGAAGCAATAACTGTTCAATTTGGCAAAGCTGTTGCTGCCAATAACTCCATATTGTCATTTTATAGATGATACACTTGTGTGATCTGATAAACCAATTCATGCTTCAGTCTTACTTATATGTTACATTTGCATATGTGACCTCTAAACTTTTACTGCGCCGACAATTTTTGCTTTCATTTCTATATTTCGAGCCATATAAAATAAAAAATATATATATATATTATAAATTTCAAGATGTTTATTTATCAAAACAATGACTAAATTTCTTAAGGATTATTATTCATGTACCATTTCGTTTCAGTGTCGACTTGGAACAAAATGACAGTACCTGTTCGGTGGGGAAGAGTGTGTTGATGTACTCCACAGCATTGAAGTCTGCTCTGTCCAGAGGGTCCTGGCTGGGGAAAACCTTGCAAAGACAAACGGTATTTAGTTAACTAACTAAACTAAAAGTCTACATGTGCGCATTGCCTTTCATTTTCAGATTTAAATTCTAAATAGTTAATTCTAACCAGCTATATTTCGATATAATTTTATTTTTGGCAGCAAAACCCTACTATACAGTAAACCCGAAGGGTGCGTTAGCCTGCTAACAGATGAATCTACATTATATCAACAGCGGGAATAAAGTGTTTTCTGTTAAATTAACGGGACCAAATGGCTACCTGTTCAATGGCTAGTTGCACCTCCGGAGTTAGATGCAAAATTGCCTCTAAATCTTCGGTAAATTCAAATTCTTCTTCCTCCATCATTGTCAAAACAAAACTAAGCTATCCGGCTTAGCACTTCCTGGGTTGCGTGATGACGAAGCACCTTGCCACGGTGACGTAAGTGTGGCGTTTCGAGACTGTCGAAAAACAGAACAGTAATGCCATTATTCAATAAACTAATTATATAATAATTTTTTATATTTGTCCTTAGTTATAAAAAAAACTGAAAACAAACACGGAGATAATTTATTAAATGTCGAATAATCTAATTATGCTGCTAATAAAATATATTTATTAAAAACATAAATATATTACTATTTCATGGTTGCATGCTGAGTTTATTACAGCCTTTTATCTGTCAGCCTTACTCATTAAAATCAGTCAGCTGCAGAGTGGTAGATATAATTAATGTGAAGTTGATTTGCTGTGCAGATTAACTAAGATGGCAAGCAGATCATTTAGCAATGATGAAATAACTAAACAAAGGGGAAAATATTTATTCAAACATAAAGAAAAATTTAAGTTATGAATGAATGTATTAATGTATTCAAATACAATGAAATAATGGTGAATACAGTTCTTTATTAAATGCATTTATTGAACATTTTTTATTCTTCTTTTTGATGGTAGAAGTCTGTTAAGTGTGTTGTTGTCAGGATTATAGATTGTCGGATTACAACTGATACAGATTACAACTAAAAACCGAACATTAGAATGCATTTTTTATAACCCAGTTATAGTTATTATAATAGAAAATATTATTCCTTTTCCAAAATTAAAACATCCAAATATTAGCTGAATTGTTTTTGGAACTACAAGGACTTCCCTCGTATATTGTCATAAACAACTCAACTGTCAGCAAATTCAGATCATCCAGTTTGCATTATTTACAGGCTGGTCAGGAATTCTTGTAAAAAAAAAAAATTATCTTGTTTAAGTTAACTAAACCTATGATTACACAATTTTTCTTTACAATGAACATATTGCAGCAAGATTTATTGAGCTAAAAAGGAACATTTATGGATTCTTTTAGAGTAGCTAGGTGCAATTCTGTTACAACATGATGATGTGCGAAAAGATAAAAATTCAAGCTTATTTGATCATTTATCAAATAGTAGACAGATTACGTTACTTTCACAATAATATTTAAAACATATTTAGTTACTATTAGTGACACATGCTTGTGATTATTTTTCAATGAACATAAAACCAGACTCAAAACTTTCTCAAGGATTGACACTGAATACATGTTGAAATATAATCAAGAAATAATAAATTCTCTTTGAATATCCTAAAAATAGCAGTAATATTAAATGTGTACAATTTCATTGTTGTTACCTTCAGAAATACAAAGTTTGGTTCAAACTGGAAGGCAAAACCTAAATTGATATTATATTAACAGTAACCATTTAATGAGTAGCGTATGGCTATTTCTTTGTTTAAGCAAGAAACTCTTCTGGGACAAAAGCTCACTCAACCAAAGAAGCAATTTCATGCATTGTAGTAATGATGGTTGCCTTTTTTTATACATGTGTCCTTCAGACTCAAAAAGCCCTTTGCAACTCCCAGCAAAGTTGATATTCCCTTTCCTCACCAGTTATCATTAACAAAAAATGTTTGCTGCTCAGGACTTTGGAAGAAATTTAAAACTTCAAACAGGTGCCGTCTTTTTGAGAGAAGAGGCATAAAGACATTCAAACTAAACTTTAAAAGAAAATGTGACTCACCCAGAGGGATGCATGGCAACGCATAGTTATTATCAGTGAGAGGCATACATTGAGCCTTAAATGAGAATTTTCTGTGTCATTACAGCAGGTCTCAAATCACTTTATGGGTAACTTGATGGGTAATTAAGTTATAGCTTAGCATATGCTGCTACAGCTGGAAATTAAAAAAGATGATGGTGCTGATATAGCTTTTATAATTTCCACTGCAGTCTAAATGGATTGAAACCCCTTTGTCCTTCCCAAGGCTTTCAAGCTTCTGTTTAAGACTTTCATAAAAAGAACAATTTCAAACTCCTGGGTTGATCTGAAAAGATCTTTTTGTCTGTGATGACAATAGTGCAACAGAACCACTGGCTGCTCAGCAGGGCTGGACTGGGACCAAAAAATAGCTCAGGCATTTTTGGCCCTCCGTGACTATTTATACAATATCCGAAGGTACAAGAAACACCATAGTCTGTATATGCACGTTGCATTGTTTCAAAAGTTAAAATAAAGCGTGTTTGATAAAATAGATTTGCTCTCCACAGCTCAATGAATCACTCTTACACTAGGGCTCCTTGGTAGGAATGTTTAGACTAAGAGAATCTTTTAGGATGTGGCCCCAGTTGATTAAGTTTGTATCCCAATGTCACAAACTGTTCTTCCTATGACAGGTGGCCTAATATGTTTAAACATTTTAAATGGGCTCTATTGATATCTTTGCAATATCAATAGATTAAAGTACAGAAAAGTTTATTCATTTCAGCAATTCAAAAAATGGAAATGCTTCAACATTGTCAGGGTATTTATGTGAAGAATTTTGATCAAAGAGTTCATATAATACAATTTGGAATAAGGTTGCTGCTCTGCAACCCCAGAACCAGAAGACCAGAGTGGTCTGGAGGGTTGATACAGCAATAGCACATCTTTAATATAATCTGGTGTTAAGCCATTCAGCAATTTGTTGTGGTGTATTGTGTAATATTGTGTCTTGTCATGGTGTCATTTATAAAAAATGATACCATCTTAAAAAATAGAATATGTCCAGGAATTTTTTACTTCTTGAGTCTTCCTGAACTAGATCAAATTTGATCTGGTAAAGCAACCAAGATAAAATGAAGAAGAAAAGGACAAAAATCCAAACAGAATCGAGGAGAAACACTTACTGTTTTCACAGCTCTGTCCTTTTTATGCAGGATATCTCTCCTCTCTACCAGTCTTTCTGGTATCTTCCATTCTTAAGACACTGTTAGACTCACTAAAAGTCCTCCTTTTTTTGTTTGGTATGCTTCTCACAAGGCCTGCTTCTGTGACCTTGATGGTAACACAAGGTCAAAGGGAAAATAATTCCAAATACATGATGTTCCAATATATTTTCATAATTTAAAACTACAAAACAACCCTCTGCCAGTGTTTAAATTTGATACGACAGTCTGCTCTGGCCTCCAGTTCCATTTAATTTCAATCACAGTTTTGTGGTCTAGCCACTGTGACATGTAGTCAATCTCAAAATGCCCAAGAGTCATATACCACCTTTTAAACAGCAGCAATGCCTCCTGCTGTCACAAGAACAAGCCACAATAAACTTATGATCCATAAGTTTCCCTGCTGTTCTGTTTCTGTAATAATGCTTCAAAGGGGAAGGAAAAAAGCTGTTGACTGAACCTGTTACTAAAATAAAATTTAAAAAAAGAAGTAGAAAACAGAGAGACAGTATTAAAATGTATGAGGTCTTATCCATCACTATCCAAACGGATAGTGTGTGAATATGTGTGTAAATCTCTGAATGACTGAATGTAGTGTGAAGTGCTTTGGGGTCCTCTGGTCTTGATAAAGCGCTATACAAGTACAGACCATTTACCATACAACAGTGCCTGAATTAGCTTTACAGGTTGTCAGGGACCACAGAAGTGTATACTTTCACCAGTTTGTAATGCATGGAACTGAGAAAGCCAGACCTTCATGTCTGTCTACCATTCATCTCTTCCTTTATGGTGGTGAGTCTACCCAGATGTGGCTTCTTGTACTTTCTTCTGGCTGGATCCATCACTGGAAGGCTGCATTAAGATCCAACAGCCTTCATGCAAGCTGTCTTGTTATAGTTTTAGTTAAAGTATAAATATCTATGGATATGTAAATATTGCTTATGATAAGCAATTTGACTTATTGCTTTGCCCTTCCAATAACCTGCCTTTTCTAATTTCAATACATCTTTGAACCACTCTTGGCCTGAGGTCAGTTTATTATGGGAGAGCCGCCTACTGAGCAGTGGATAGTGCTGCTGCTTCACAATAAAAAGGTCATGGACTCTAATTCCATCAAGAGTCTGTTATGTGATATTTTTTCTCCTCTCGTGTATTTTGTAATTTTCTGTTTCTTAAATTGGCTTCAACTGTACTTTTGAATGGCTGCTCCATATGAGGACGTACTTCAGAAAAAAATTCTTGCTTTACATCTTAAGTAACTTGAGGCAAAGCTAATTAGCACATTCAAAAAGTCTGTTAAACATAATAAGCATGTAATACATTACAAAGGAATATTTGTATGTTTTGCTGTAGAAAGGGTTCTTAAGATGAGGTGCCTTACCAGAGAAGATAGAAAAGCCCTGTTTCAGTTTGGGATTTAAGAATCCTCTCTGATGTTCAATTCATTCAGTTATTAATTAGTAATGTTTTGCCTGATGATAAACATTTAGCAATTTGCACATTCTTTGTTTTAAGTAGAAGGAAACACAATCTGCCTGGTTGTGTTCATCCGGTCAAGAATTCAGTAGCACTTTACTAGCCAGACATTGTTGATAGTTTTAGGAAAGCCATTGGCTGTTGATGCCAGATTTGAAAATGTTGGATTACTGTCACAAAGAGCTTTTTCTGCCCTTCTGGCTTAACAGCTTTCATGTCAAATGTGAGATTTTAGGTCAAGTAGTTCAATAAAGCAAACATGAGTCACTTGAGAGCAAATGAAAGGCAGATCAGATCAGCTGCTTACCAGAGAGAAGTCTTCTAAAGGTGTTGGAGATATGGAAACAGCATGTTTTAGGATCGTAAAGAGCTTATTATTAAGAGAGAGAAAACAAGTGACATTCATAGTAAGAAACACAGACCCTAGACTTAGTTTCTATGTATTATAATTTCTGAAACAGAAATCTTTTATGTCCATTTACACCCAAATGAACATCCTTAGCAGACATCTACACTGTGAAACATAAATGACAATAGAAAAGTCTGTCTGTGAGATACATGATGTGTTGTTTATTATTCTGAAACAGATTACAGTCTTAAGTATTTGCTGAAATAAGTTTGATCCAAAATCAGCTACACCCAGAGTAATTACTTACAAATCCTCCAGATTTACAGGGTGGTGGGTTCTGGATTTAGTAGGAGTAAATTATAGGCCTTTGCTTCCTTCTCTGTTTTTCATATTTTGCAATTTATGTTCATGTGCTGAGTTTTGATCATATCTATTGTGTTGTTTGCTCCCTGTTGTCAGTTAATTGATCCTTCATCCTCTATCGACAGAACTGATTTGAGTTCCTCACTATCAGTCCTCCTCCTTAATTGGGTTCTCAGGATGTTATTACATGTATTAGTGGCCACATTTATTGGCACCCTCTAATAAAAATCTCCAAAACCTACCAACATTAATTCATGTTTCTCACAATAGCAAAGTCATAAACTCCAACTTTTAATTTCAGTACATCTATTCAGTGGGTAAAAGTAATGTTAAGAAATTCTTATTTTTTAGGAGTTTTTGGTAAAATCACAGTAATGGCACTACTGGTACCTTTAAAGGGGAAATATGTGGGAAAGCACTAATTCAAATAAAAATGTTATGTACTCAATCACCACTCAATTTTATATCTAAATAAACACAGAGCAATAAAATTAGCATTCTTCCACACCCTAGAACCAAGTCCAAAAGAAAACCTATGGAATGAGATGAAGAGACCAAAAGAGGGGAACAAGGAACCTGAAATAATAGTCAAAATATTCCACACTTTACATGCTCCAATCTTGTTAAATGTTACTAGAGAAAATAATCTGTGTAATCTGGTGGTAGTGGGTCGTGTTAACACCAGGGTGGCATTACTTGTCCCACTGATGATTTATCAACATTTATTTCCTAAAAAGCTCATTTCTTTCTCCACTGCATACATGTGCTTAAAATTGTTGTCACTTTGTCCTTTTCTGCTCATGTCACTTTCCAGTTTAGTTTCACATTCCAAAAATTGGATCTCTCTGTTTCTGCTTTGTTACTTCTATGTTGTCATTTTTGTTAAACAAAAGCTGTTTGTTGCATCAGCTCCTCAACGTCCTACACAACACCCCAGTTTCTGCAGGGGAAAGGAGTTGTATCATGTTAAAAAGAAAACTGAATGATTGAATAAAAAAGTTTATCTGCCAAAGTATTATCAAAACATTTTTCCAACAATATTGACTTGCCAATGGCTGTTTCCTCTGTTAAGCAGATTTTCTTTGTGTTATTGAAATTAAGCTGAATACTGATACAAGCAGTGAGCTGCTCATAAAGAATAAATATTTGATTATACGTTGCTTGGATCTCTTTTCATGTGTCAGTCCTTGCAAACAAGTATTGTGCTTCATTTTCCTCAATCCCCCTGCTTTGATAGCTTGATAAAAACTCCAATCTATACTAAAGGAATAACTCCTGATGCTGGAGACTCAGTTGCAAGCTTGTAATGCAATCATGACAGCCTGTATTTTGCCGGTATTTCATACTGCAATTATTTTACAGCAGCTGCTTGCCTGAATAGGGATTCAATCACCTAAATTGTTTTTTCACACATCAAGTATTCGTAGTTTATAAATCACAGTAGACCTCTAGAGATGTGCTTCAAACCCCCCCCCCCCCCCCCCCTTCCCAACAAAACTGCAATGATTAGAAAATGGATGAATAAGCCACAGTATTTTTTGTGTTTTAGCTCAAATAATACCAAGTCAAAAGCAGAAGCTAAAACTTAAAACAGCTGTGCTGAGAGCACACCGTACAAACTGTTAAACATTTTCATTTTGGCTACAAACTTCAATATATTTTATTGGGATTTTACGTGACAGACCAACGCAAAGTAGAAGACGTTTGTGAAGTGGAAGGAAAAGACTAAATGGTTTTAGAAAAAGCAAGAAATGAAAACTTGATCAGAAAGAGATATATTTGTATTTAACCCTTTTGAATCTGACACCCATGAATAAAATCCACTGCAAACAACAGCTTCAGATGTCACTGTATTATTAAAATCACTCGGGTTGTAATTTAATCTCAGTACAAATACAGCTGTTCTTTGGTTGGCACAATTACAAACCTACCAAGACATGGCCATGAACTCTCAGGCCACGTAAGGAGAGCATTAATTAGAGAGCTATGCTACTTTAGATGAGCTGCCAAGATTCAAGACTCAGGTGGGAAAAAGTGACAACAGAAGAACTATTTGTTCAGTAGTCCACAAAACTGACTTTTACGGAAGAATGACAAGAAAAAACTGCTGTTGAAAATAAACTATTAAAGATTCAAGTTTGCCACAAACCAAAACCATGACCTAAGTCATCAAGGATCCAGAAGAATATACTTTTTATCCTACATGCAGAATACTATGTGTGTAGAAAGACAAACACTGTTATTCACCAACACAACTGCAACGCTAACTTGGTGGTGGCAACATCATACTTTGGGCATGTTTTTCAACAAGGAAGCTCGCTGGGTGACGAGTATGCTAGGGCTGATTGGGAGAAATGTAAAGCTAAATAGTGGGCAAATCTGGAAGAAAACTTGATGAAGTTTGGAAGACACTTGGGACTGGGATGGAGCATCACCTTCTAGCTGGACAACAACATTACAAAGACAACCAGAGCTACCATGGAAGGATTTAGATCAGGAGTGGCCAACTCCAGTTCTCAATGTTTTCCATGTTTTAGATGTTTTACTAGCTCAACACACTTGAATCTGAAAAAATAGGAAAAGGTGCCTTGGATGTAGATTCAAGCATATCTGCTAAGAATGCAGTGGCAACGTTCAGATCTAAATATAACTCTGTAAATACACAGATGCTCCCCATCCAACCTGACAGAGATTGTGCAAGTTCCAAAGAAGAACAGGCAAAATGTTTGTCTCTAGATGTGGAAAGCCCAATCACATACCCAAAGAAATTTTCTGCCAAAATTGAAAAAACTTGAATATAATTATTGACTCGTGGATCTGAAAACATATGCCCACCATATTTTTTTAAATGTAAAAACCTTGGTTAGCTTTTCTATCTACTTCATAATCATACATTCATTTAAAATCCCAGTAAAACATACTGAATGTTGGGATTTTAACCTGACAAATGTCAAAAACTTCGAGGGATATGAATAGCATTGTGAGATACTGTCAATTTAATTGTAATGCCAGAATGTTGACGATTTGATGTTTGCAATTCCTAAATATGCAATGTCTCACCACCAACATTTTATGTCACAGTGGTTACTTCCACTTGTAGCTCCCATAGAATAAGGTCCAAGTCTGAGGATTTTAGGTGTTTGTATGGCCTTGTCATCAAAATCTAATGGAAGGACACAAAGCAAATAGGAAAACCAGCAAAAACAAATAATCCAAATCACATTTCAGAGAACTTGAAAGGCTGAACCAGAAGAGATTAAAGTCTTGAAGGACTGGATGATTAGCACTCCAGCTGGTCAAACAGCAAGTGGCTCTCTGAGAAGGCTTAATATCAGACAAGTCAACATTCAGAAACTAGCACCCAAAGCTCATCTATATCACAGAGAAAAGAAAAAACTGGGACACACTTTGTGACTGGGCACATTGTTTAAATTAAGATGAGGTGAAGGGCCTGGGAACATAATTTCAAAATTTTGGATGGCTTACTAAGATACACTGAAATAGGCAGCAGTGGTTATAAAATTAATTAAGGATGATCTTTTCGTTTACATACTTGTTTTCATAAATATCAAAAAATAAAATAGTCACAGTAGATTTATAGCTTTATTTCTGTTGATGCTGATGGAATTAAGTGAAAAACAGAGATAAGAAAGAAAGAGAAAATCTGAGTGATAAATAATTTAAACCCATAAATTAAGTCAGGCACATGGATTTTGCTGCTGTGATAAACTGATTGGGTTTGTTGGTGTGCAGATGTGTACTTCCGACAGATGAATTTCATGAGAGTCATGTAATCAATCTTGCAGCTTAAACATTTAATAGGATTTTTGGAAAATTAATTTTTGTTTTTTCAGATTGACTTAAAATGTGCTGTATTTGGTTGGCTGTACTCCAAATTGGATTGCAGAAGTATTTACGTATATTTTACATTCTAATAAAATACATTGAAGTGTGTGGATGTCCTTTGAAAAAATAAACACTTTTTCAAGACACTGTATTTTCACATTGTGCTACAAAGGTACCCAGCTTTGTTGTACAGAGATAATATGGTCTGTTTCTAAAAATTATCCTTCAGGGCTTTAAAACCCTCTGAGGGCTGCTATAAAATTGTATTACAGCTGAAGTCAACACAGTCACTTCTGGTGGGTAAAATCCAGGGTATACTTTCCAGCGTTCGCATGTCAACAAAACACTAGACGTAAACTATATTAACACTCAATCAGGAAAAAGGATGACGGAGAAAACAAATTACAAAGAGATCTCTCTGCAGGTTTTTGCAAATTGTTTTTACATATTCTTGTAAAACATAAAATCAATTTCTTATCATAAGCCACAGCGCAGAATGTGGGGCAAAAACAACCCCAAAACAAAACAACAAAAAACTGTTGAATTACCTGCCTGCACCTCATTCAGGTTACACCAAAAATCTTCTTCAGCTAGAATAAAAAATGCTTTTTTTATATAGTCACTACTCCCCAGGGTCTATAAGGCTTTATTCAATTAATAGAACATTTGCTTCTCCGTATTTTCCGGTTTGTTTCATGTTGGCTGACTTAAACTTTAATTGCCTTTCTACACAGTTTATATAACTGAGCTCAAAGCTTTGGTGAAAAATAAAGAAATACTGTGAACTGAAGTGAGGCTGCATACAACTATAAAGAATATGTGCGGTGTGTTTTAGTATTTCTCACCTTCTAAGGCCTGTAGGTGTGTGTGTGTGTGTGTGTGACGGGGGTGTGTACGTGACTTAGGTTTGCATAGCAGAATATTTCTCTGAGCATTTGCATAACAGGGTGTGAGTGTGCTTATCTATGTTTCTTTTGTGCTGAGATGTGTACAATTAATCACAGCACAGACAATATTGTACTTGTGATAATGATGACAAAACACAGATTGACAAGATACAGTGATGTTACTGTCTCCTGAGAACTCTTTATTTTTGTCTGTGACATATATTTGGATTTTAATATCTAACTGATAAATCAGAAATATTGAATTACATAGTTGATTATTCTCTGCTTCGCTCTAAACAACTTGCTTTGTTGAACTTATTTTTTTTCTTAACATAACATAAATTACACAGCAAAAGCTCAGTGTCATTATTGACTTAATGGAGCTTCTCCTGAAACTGGAGGGAAATAGAGGATCATAGAAAGCAGGCTTTTCTCTCAAATCAATCAAAAGTTTAAACGTAATTTATCCTCTACAACATATTCTGAGCAGCCATTACTCGTGCCATTTTGTTGAAATATGTTACTTAAAAACCTAAAAATCTGCTTCATAAAACAAGCTTCACAAGAGCCAAAATCAAACGAGCCAACTGCCAACTTAGAGTACCTCCATTCCTACTGGTTGTATTCTCCACTGAATTTGTTTAACTTAATTTTTTTAAGGTGCAAACATTTGACCCATATATCATATGTTACAGGAACATTTAAGCTAATTGTAAAATGGTCATACGTGAGAACACAGCATGGATTTTTCATCCAGAATGAAACAAATATAATTGGTTTGTAAGGAGGAACATGGGGACTGGAATGAAACTGGAAACTTTAGATAAAAGTACATTCTCAAACTGATAAATCAACAATAATTAACATATCTTGTGCCAAAAAACAACACAGTACAGACCCGCCAAAGAGCTGCCTTAATGAGCGGCGTTCTCACTTATGTGTACTTCTATCAAGCTGACCAGTGGTGTCTTGTGTTCTGCAGTCACATTTACCACCTTCATTTAGTCAGCTTCTGCTCTTTTTGCTGACATCTTCACACTGCAGCTCTTTTATTTTATTTTTTTTACCAAACTGTGTTTGCTTGTAAGCCAACTATGGTTCCATCATTTAGATTTGTATGCCAACAAATTGGTGATTGTCCTAAATAAATAAACCCAACTTTTTAATTACAGTGCATCTGCAGAGACAAGTTTGTAAAATGGTCAGCACAGTGATATTAAGTTTGTTAAGTGGGGTATATTTCACGGATTTACTACATTTATTACTTGCATATTTTTTGTATATTTGGCAGAAAATATTTGGCTGATGCATAATATACCACACAAAGCACTTTTCTAACTGCTATACTCTTTGTTGGCTGGGTGTATATAAAACATCTACTTATAAAAGAAGTAATGAATGGTGCAATGTTTAATTTCAACAAAGAGGGAATTAAAAACCTTATCTATAATGAACTTAGGTACAAAATATTGTGTAGGCTGGAAATTTTTATGAACAGAAAAAAATGATCATGATGTATATTCTACTAAAATAATTAAATGAAAAAAGGGACATTTAGTGTTTTCCAGAGAGTGTGCCTATATAAAATGTGTGTTCATAGGAAGGTTTGTTTACTTTCATATTTACATGTTAACAAAAACTTGTTAGGTCTAAATGTGTGTATAATTGTATAAAAACTCTTCCCCTTTCAGCTGTTTTGAGGCTCATGATAGTTAAATTCACTTCTATGAACAAAGCTGAGAAATATAAAAACAAAACATTAAAGGGAAAAAACCAAAGACAAGATTGAGCTTGGAGCAAAGTTACAACATTATGATTGGAATGTCAAACTCAGGCATCAAAATGTAACACGATGTCCACCCAAGACAAAAGTATTGTCCAGCAAGGAAAAATTGTTATATAAATTTTTCACTTCTGGAAATGATACATGATATCACAATTTCTTCAGTAAGGAGAAAGTATGTTGGAAAGCAGGAGTTTGGAAACTTAACTTACCGGCTGCTGCATAGTTTTACAAACACTCCATGAGCTCATTTTGTCCATAATTCACCTCAGTGAGAAGAGACAGCCCGTGACAATAACTGTAATTTTTATTTCACTTATGAAACGAATAGTGATTGTGCAAAGCAGAGCAGGTCTTAGGGGAAAATGAAAACCCTTTTCTTAAAGGAAATTTTTATACATCAGGAAGCACTGGTGCTCGTACTTAAGCTACAATCCCTCACAGACCTAACACAGATATAAGTGAGACAGACAATCAGACATGCTCAAGCTCACAACCATACAGTTTTATGTACTGTCTCTAGATGACCTTATATAACTGCAACGGAAGATGAGAGCCAGATACCATGATGAATTTTCAAGGGCAGAGGTAGCGCTTATAAAATTCACACATAAATACAACAATATTTCAGCTCTCTTCATAATAAATATGGGGTTTATTTAAACGTATGTAAAACCAGCTCTTCTCTTGCTGTGACCAATAAATTTCAACTTTATGATTACCCTTAAATATGAATGAGTACATAATAGCGTTATATATTATGAAACCTAACTCATCCATTCCAGATATCATATATCTTGCAGCTGAATCTGCTTAACAGCAGCTGCCTGAGCCAGTTACTGTATGTGGTATGCATTACATTACTACTATCAATCTATTGAACTGTCATACAATGTACATAGTCAGGTCAATTGATTAAAAGAAAAAGAACATACATGATTCTACTAGCTTTCAAAAAGAAAAATGTCTCCAGGATTGTGTGCTACCTATATATCATTAGCAACTGATTTACCTCAAACACAGAACTACTAAGCACCATTAAAACACTGAGTGTAACTATAAAGTATTTATTAAAAACATGCTGTTCAGCATTGTCTGATGTAAAGTTACCAACTCTTAACTCTTTGTTTTATCTAAAAACAGCTTTTTTTTAGAGAAACTTTCCTCTGCTAAAGGCTCATATCAGTTAATCCCTAACTTTCTTTTGGATTGTGAGTTTTAGGGGATTGCTCCTCTGGGTGGAATCAGTGGTTCCATGTCTTCTCTGATCTTAAGAAAGCATGTTGAAAGAATCCAAATAAAGAACTTCAGGAACAAGAAGGGTACTGGGTTGCAGAGATGAATATACTTTTATACAAAATGTTTTAATCAATCTCAAGGCAAAGTCTGAAGACCTTTTGAAGACTGAAGATGATCAGAGTTATGTAAGTTGTGTATCTAAATGGGAATGACACTCAGAAAAGAAAAAGCTATTATTCCCAAAGGAACTTAAAAACAGTTCGCAAATAAACACAGGAACTAAAAGTTTAAATTCTTGAAACATGTCCTGTGGTTTTACAAAAATTAATTTTAAGTGCTTGGCCTTAATAACCACTATTATGTTTGAAGAAGAACGAAAAAAAAAAGGAAAAAAGCTTACAATACTGAGAACAGCATCCCAACTGTGAGGTGGGAGGTAATATTATGTTGTGTGGGTGTTTAGCTGCACAAGGGACTTGTGCACTTCACAAAATATCACAAGGAGACACAAATATGTGAAAATACTGAAGCAACATCTAAAGACATCAGTTAGAAATAATGTAAAACCATTGAGAATGTTTAAAAATGTACAAAAACATGCTCTCATTATACTGCCTTTCAGTAAATACACTAAAAATTTAAATTTTACACTCACTATATTCAGATACTCTAAAGATGTAAATAGGAAATTAAAGAACAATTTAAAGAAGCATTGGGTTTGGTTATTATAAATATCACAGTATGTAACAAAAGGGTCTTGTAACATAACCTGACCTTGTAATTTGACATTATTTGATCTTCTAGATATCTCCCTAGGACTCTTTTGCCTAACTTTTTATGGGTAGGAACCAAGACCCTTTTACTTTTTTTGTTTTAACAGAAATCTCACATGTCTGCGGGGAGCAGCCCAAAGCGCAAACACAACCAAGGTCAGAGCTGTTTCTGTTAATAGAGAGAGTCGGCTAAAATATTTATTCCATGTCCCCAGAGGAAGCTATGACAGCTTGAATTGAAAATCCAGAGGCTGAAAACCCATGCAACATAAGAGAAAGCATTGTGGCAGTTCTCAAGCCTACCATACAGTAAGGTGGTAATTCAGCATAAGGTATTACAGACAAAAGACGAAGTGCTTATTCTGAGTTGGGCATTGGTCTCAATCGTAAATGGAGGAGTTTCAGTGTCTTGATGCCTTAATCAATAGTGAGGACAGGAATGAAAGATAAGGATTGACAGTTTTGGGTTTTGCATTAATTGATACGTACATTGCTCTACATCAGGGGTGTCAAACTCCAGTCCTCGAGGGCCGCAGTCCTGCAACTTTTAGATGTGCCTCTGCTGCACCACACCTGAATAGAATAATTAGGTCATTAGCAAGGCTGGGAGAACTGATCTACACAAGGAGGAGGTAATTAAGCCATTTCATTCCAGTGTTTTGTACCTGTGGCACATCTAAAAACTGTAGGTCTGCGGCCCTCGAGGACTGGAGTTTGAGACCTGCTCTGTGATGGTAAAGGAGGAAACAAGCTAACTGGCTCTTCTGAATTTCAAACTTCACCTCATGAAATATAGGTTTTGAATGAGTGAACAAGATTCTGGATATGAGAGAACGTCCAACATTTTATTTGATCTGAATTTAACTAAGATGCTTCAATTTGGACTCCTCCAAAACACTTCTCATGGAGCTGCAGAGTGGATAATGTCTGTGTGTCCTCCTGAATCTGATGGTTCTATAACTTAACATCAAGTAAAGTGAAAAAAAAGGCAACAGATAAATCAATAAGTGTATCATTGGCCAGTATGAGGTTACTATTGTATTATAACCTTGAGTAAAAACATCACAGTTTCCCAGTGCCATAAGATTTACAGAAATGCTTTAAACAATGCGTAATATGTTCTAATTGCTTTTAAATGAATTATTCCTGTTGCTGTGGAAAAAAGTAAGAGTTTAATTTTTACAGTTGTAAAAATGTTATATCTATACCATTATTTGATACACTTAGTAACATTTAAACATTTTTAAATTGACATTCAAACTTAAACAATCTAGAATACCGGTAAACATATGCTAAAAACCCAATGTGTCTTTTTTTGTAAGCAAAGCAAATGTGTTTTAGGCTTTCATTCAGCCAGCTGACTGGCATTGCTCAGCCACATGAGGGGATCGGAGAATGAAGTGTTACTCTAGAAAAAATGCAGCTAGAGAGAAATCAAGTAACTCAGGCCGTTGCAGTGTGAATAAATGATGAGAAAGGTTTACGTTTGTGGTGCTGCAAACATTTTATGTGAGCCTGTGGGGGGTATGTTGCCTTTCAGAAATCTTTTGGTGAGGAGCACACCCTGGACAGGTTGCCGGGGCAACACAGAGACAAACAAGACAAACAACCATGCACACATGTTCACACCAAAGGATAATTTAGAGAGACTAATTAACTTAACTGACATGTTTTGGACTGCAGGAGGAAGCCAGAGTGATTGGAGAGAACATGCAAACTTCATGCAGAAAGACCCAAGGCCAGGATTCAAACCCACGGCTTTCTTGCTGCAAGGCAACAGTGCTACTAATTGCACCACTTTGTTGTCCAGCCCACAATTGAAAAAAAAAAATTAATTAAATGCAACAACTTAAAGAATAGAGAAGGGAAAAAAAGAAGAGACAAAGAAAAAGCAAGTAACAGCATGGAATAAAAAAGCACAGCAGTGAAAGGATCTGACAAAGAAATGACTAAATAGGAGGTGGTGAAAACTGAGATTTCCTTTGTTTCTCTTCAACAGAATGTGTTGCTGTTGCAGGAAGGAATCGATTAAGATACAATGTCTAGTTCAGACCATACCAGCATTGCAAAACACAGTGGATACCAACATAGGAAGGAGTAATAATAACAACATAAAGAAATCATCAGTAAATACAAAACCTTCAAAAATGCAAAATGAAACCCAAAATGAAATGTAGCTAAAAGGCAAATTGACAAAGCAGAACCCAAGTCTAGATGGGTAAAGAATTCAGAAATATTATGGACCATTAATGATGGAGGACAACAACTCAGGAATTATTTTGTTCTTTTGGATTTTGTTTGGCTGGCTCCTGTTGGCATTAATGATTAAAAGAGGAAATTACTTGTAGCTCAAGGCAGTCTGACTTAAATTAAATTTTGTTTGGCAGTCTGAGTAGTCCTAACTGTAAACCCCCTGGTAACCAAAATGCCATACAGTTTTTTTCTTTATCCAGTTGTGACAGAACCTTCTTATTATTGACATGGCATCTCCTTTCTTTTGCCCTTTATTTAATAGCTGTGAGAATACTACAGTGGACGCCTGTCATCTCAATACTCATGATTGTCCAATTTTATTGTAGAGCTCAGTGCTCTTGAAAGTAGGCAGGCATATTGTATTTTAATATATGAATTTAATTTTCTTCCTGATCCATCTGTACATCTGCATTTAGGCTCAGAAAGATGACCTATGGCCACTGATTTAATATGTTTGAGTGCAGTATTTGATTTATTTGGCTCCTTTATCACCACAGTATTTTCTTTTATCCCCTTCTCGACTGCACAAGCAAAATTGTTCCAATTGCACTGTTCCAAATGCACGCATTTACTATAAACTGGAATTAATAGTAAACTAATTCCAGTTTCATGATCTTCATAAAAGATGTTAGTAATTGATTATTTTGAGAGTGTTAGTGCACTCAATCAACAACAGTAACATCTTCTTTTACAGATGAATGCAGAGTTGTTCGATGTGTTCAGAGCCCTGTAACTTTTTCACATTTTATTAAATTATAGTCACAAACTTTATTGTATTTTATTGAGATTTTATGTTGTAGAACAATGTGACCTGTGGTTATTTTTTTTAAATAAACAAAAATCTGAAGAATGTGACAAGCACTTGTATTCAGCCCCCTTTCCTCTTTTGCCCCTAAATAAAATCCAGTGAAACCAGATGCCTTAATAAATAAATAAATTAGTGAAACAGAGCCTACCTGTGGCCAATTTAATCTCAGTATAAACACCACTCTTTTGTGAAGGCCTCAGATGTTTGTTAGAGAACATTAGAGAACAATCATCATCATGAAGACCAAGGACACAGCAGTAGGTCAGGGATAAAGTTGTGGTTTTAGATTACAAATACTAATCTGAATATTTCAGCTGGGTTCAATCCATTATCTGAAAGTGGAAAATTTAGTATAGTGCAGCCTCCAACCTACCTAAACACAGATGTCCTGCATTAATCACAGAAGCAGCCAAAAGGCCTATAGTAACTATAGCAGAGCTTCAGAGATCTACAGCTCAGAAAGTAGATTTTGTTGACAGGACAACTCTGTTGATCAGAAAAGTGGTAAATTGTTGATGAAAAAGCAAACAAATGAATCACCCCTTAGCTACAAAAGGACCAAAACAAAGAGAAAAGGCTTAGGTTAAATTTGACAAAAATGCATCCTTTTGAAAATTATTGTCTTGATACATGGGTCTTTTTGTTTGGTACTTTAATTATTTTAGGTTGCTGTCATGTATTTTGTTTGACACGTCCACTTTGCTGGACTCAGCTCCTTCTTCTTTTGTGTTGAAATTCTTATTTCTTTCTTGTGTTCTGTTCTTTATGTGTTGGTTTAGCCTTTGATTTTATTGGTAGTCACAAGCTTTTGAGTTGGTTAGACCCTTTAAGTGTCCTGTTAGATCATTTAAATGTATCTGTTCATTAGCTACTTTCCCTCAGCTCTGCTTTCCACTGGTCATCATGTCACAGTCATCTCCCCAGCAGTTAAAAGCCAGTCATTTTCATTTTGTCCATGTCAGATTCCTCTGTTGTCTCCTATAGTGACTGCCTGTCCTCCTGTCGTGGTTACTTTGCTATTTTCTGTCAGATGTTTTCTAGTTCCTCAGTTTTACAAGTCTTCATTTAAATACGTTATCGTCAGCATAAACATGAGGCTGTCATTCTCTTTTTTGCACTGGAGTAGACTTCAAAACAATCCATTACAGCTATCACCCTGAATAGCCACTTTAAAAATGGTGGTTCCAGCGTCATACTGTGATGATACTTTTCTTCAGGACAATAGGGAAGAATAAGGAACCTGGTCAGGGTTAAGGGGTAAGAAAAATGGTTGGAGCTAAATCCAAGGCAATTCTTGCCTTAAAAATGAGTAGGCTAGAAATTGTGTCCCCATGTGTCTAAAGCCTCTATAGATTTTGAAAGTGAGTATACAGGTGGTGATTTAAAAAAATCTGTTCTCATTTTTGTGACAATTCCACTGGTTATCGTGTTAGAGTTATATCGCTTGATACAGTCACAGTCAAGTGATTCCCCGTTTGAGGACACAGCCTTCACTAATCAAACAGAGACAGAAATGAATTATGACCAAGACAGAAAAATAAACAGCAAAAAATAAATAAGATGTAGACCTGAAAGAAGATAAAAAAAAGGAATCAGTAAGAAAAGACAAACAGAGGTACATGGAGACAAAGCGCAAGAGTTTTAGAAAGGGCAAACATCCCTGTGGAGTTTGTTGTCGCTTATGACTGCAGGGTGGAAGATGTTGACTGCTTCATAAAAGCCTCATATTCTCCTCAGGTTCCCGACTCTCACAGCAGTCGACAAAATAACTGCCTTGTTTGTTACTTTGTAGACCTGGTCACAAAACCAATGAAAGTAGATAGAATAAGAATCAATGGCATTAAGAACTATCACAAAACAGAAAAAAAAATTCCCCACAACCTTTGATTTTGCTGAGTCCTTTTCTTGTTAGTCACATTTTGTGTGATTTTTATGTGATTTACAAGCATTTTCTCTAGTTCATCTTGTAGTATTGCTTGTATTGAGTTTTTGTTTTTGATACACATTGACAAAATCTATTGCATGTTAGTTATAATAATCATAATTTTCCCCAAATTTAAACTACCAAGATCTGTTTTTTATCTTTATTAAGCATCAGTTTATTCAGAGGCTAATTCCACAACGTGTTATGAGATTTCATTTTAGGATTAAGAAAGAAACAAATGGTTTCTGGAAGACAGCCGGGTTAGTACTCGGAGAGTTTGAGTTTGCCTCAAAGACAAATTCCCTGTGATTAATTGCTTTTTTTTTGTTAACCATGAGGGAGCAAGGGTCTGGTTTTGTGAATAACTGATTACTTTTTAAGTTCAAAGGCACATATGCAAGTCAATCTCTGAACGGCAAAAAAAAAAAAAACAACAACTGAAAAGTGGTATTAAGGGACCGAGTCAAATCCTAAACTTTAAATTGACTGAGAACCTTCAACTTGATGAAGATTTCAACCTAAATAGCTTAACCACTTTGTATTGTGCCCATTCATGTTAGATCATCTTGCCACTAAGGAAATAATCTTTGTAGACTGTGCTATTGTCAGTGTTGCTGAGCAACTAAAAAGGTAATGATATAGCCAGTTTCAATCTAATCTCCAAAGCTAATATTAGATTCTAATGTCATACTTTTGTGTTGAATCCATCTTCATCAACTATTAATTGCTCACCCCGGGCTTTCTGACTATGGCCCCTAAGATTAAGTATTTTAATTTATCAGAATGTGTGCTGCTCATTTTGATAATTTTAATTAGCATTTTTTTCTATTTCATAGAAGCAAACTCTCTAGCACAATTATTGATGAAGAACTGAATCACATCATGAAAGGTAGGAAGCTCCTGATGTCTTTTTCTGCACCCTTATTGTATCTGGCCACTTGATTGTGAAATGTGAATACAACACAAGCTTCTTTACGTCACCATTTTTCAAAGTATAACAAAAGAAATGTTAGAATATGACAGTAAAATATTGATTGTCTTATTTTGATTGGCTGTGACTTTATGATGTGCCAAAGATGTCCAACATTACAAATTCCTTCCACGCTTTTATAAGAATTACCTTGTGATCCAAAGTGACACAAATATCTTACACATTCTATAAATAACATCTCATCAGCCCCAAGACAATTCAATATGCAGTAGTAGTCAACAATTTTTCTGCAAATAAACATTTGAAAATAAAAAACCCACAGGCAGTTCAATGTCATCTGTTTAAAATTCTGGTCAAAGCTGGACAAAAGTGATTGTTTCGCAGGTGCTACTCTGATTGTAGAGAATCTGTGGCGCAACGGAAAAGCCTTGTACACTCCACACAATCACTTAGTTACACCTTACTAGTACTGAGTAGGACCCTTTTGCTTCCATTATGTGAAGTCATGCAGTTGAAAGAAATACAGAGAGGAAATCTGTACCATAGAAAATGATTTAAATCCTTAATGATTCAGCTCTTATCTGTGACCTAAAATCTCCATTCCAAGGCTGACACAACTACTGCAGTCTCTTGGACCCATGCAACATTAGACAGTTTTTTTCACCTCAAATGTGACATTTATCACACTGTATAGAGCTGTGGATTTAAAGATTATTTTAAAATGAGAATATATTTGCAAGGTTAGGAGAAGCATGTCTGCCAACATGACAACATAAGATCAACATAAGATTTTCATCGGACAATTTTAAATTACATCAGTTGCGTCAGGCAGTCCGACGCGTTTTCGCAATCGCTGATTTAAGAAAGAGTTGGAAATCTTCTAACATTTTGGTGGACCTTTGCAATTATTGCATCATGCATTTCCTACAAATTTGTTGATCCACAATGTAAATAGTAAATATCCTGTTCCACCACTTTCTACAGGGTGCTCGATTTGATTGAAATCTTTTGACAGTGGAGGAATTTGAATGACTCAGTTTAAACTGTCTTGAGGTGGTACTCTGAATGCCTGACCTCATCAGTGTATTCTCAGCCACACACCTGCTGTTCACTGGAAGTTTTCTCATTTCGTGGATCTTTCTATTTGCATCGTTGAAGTGTATATGCATCCCAGGAGATCATAAATTACTGAAATCTCAGACCAGCCCATCTGTCACAAACAACCATCCCATATTTAAAGTCACTTAAATTTTCTTTTTCCCATGCTGATACATGTATAAACTTCATCAAGTCATCCTCCCCACATATAGATACCAAATTTAATTGAATAATTACTGCCATGTATTGACTGATTCATCATTTGCGCTAATAAGCAAGAGGCTTATGTGTACCAGAAGAAAAAGTTGTAGGGGAGTGTTTGTTTGTCGTCACTTCTTGATGCAGACAGAGTGAGTGTTCATCAGCTTAGTGCAAATGAGCAGGATGGTGATTAGTTGGAACTTACTTCCTTTTCTTGGCAGGAAACGTTTTATTTGGATGATCTTTGAAGGTGTGTCAATTGACTTGGCTCCATACCCCCACTTGGAGCTGCAGGCTGTAGATCTCCAGACATTGTGGTAAAATGAATCTGGGCAAAGCCTCACTCACCAGTGCTCTGGCAAAATTAGTTTCCTCATAAACAGATCCATGTTATCCCTTTTTGTAACAAATGTAATGATGTACATCTGGAAACCTTGAAGTTTTATGAAGCTTTAACATAACTTTCTGCAATAGGATTTTGTTTCAGCAGCCAATTCTACACTCTCAACTGTGATTTCTGTTCATGCCTCTTCAGCTTCCTATCACAGTTATTTTTTAAACCCGTGAGTGCTCTCAATATTTTTTTTTTTCTTCTGCTGCATCCTCCCTTTTTACGTTTTCCATTTGGTTGGTAAGATACAATCTTCCAGGCCTTAAACTGGGCCTTGCTTTAGTTCAGGCACCTCTTTTGATGCTTCTCATCTTGTGTCCCGTCTTATCTTAACCTCTGTAGTCAGCAATGTATGTGAGCCCTCGAGTTCTTTTCTCATCTTTCTCCTTTAGTTGCTTTTCCTTTATGCTTTCGTAGAAACATTTTTAAGCAATTCTACCAGTTTAAAACTGTCATTGTTTCCAATTTATGAAGAGGCAATTTCTTTGTAATTTAATCTGCCATTCTTTGCTTTCCCCCAGCATGTTGTCTGTGTTTCTCTGTGCTACAAGGGTCTTACTTAGAGAAATCGAGAGTAATTTGCAGCCAAATACTGCAAATACTGATAGCCATGTAGAAGCAATAATTTATATAAGGAAAAACATAGACATTTACATACATCAAATAAAAAGAAATACACACATTTCTTTCCTCTGTGGCTGAAGTTAAATCAAACCAAACAGTTTGAATTACCAAAATAATTTCCAAACATTCATCAATCTATTATCTGAACACACTTATCCTCGCAGGGTCATGAGACGGGCTGGTGCCTATCTTCAGTGGTCTTTGGGCGAGAGGCTGGACACATTGTGGACAGGACAGACAGGACAAACAACCATGCACGCATATACCCAAGGACCATAAGACAGATCAGTTACCGTAACAGTCATATTTTGGGACTGTTCGAGGAAGCCAGAGTACCTGGAGAGCACACATGCACAAGAAAATGCAAACTTAATACAGAAAGACACAGGACTTGAACAGAGGACATTGTTGCTGCAAGGCAACAGTACTACCAGCAGCACCACTGTGCAGCTTACCAAAATTATTTTATAAAAAAATTTAATAAAAATACCAAAAGTATTTCTATTTGCTAAATGCTAGAAAACCTAACAATATATTTTTTTTTAGAGATTTTCTTGGGACTTTTATTGAATCCACATACATTTGGTCAGAACTATTGTAATTGTCTTAT
Organism: Xiphophorus hellerii; assembly: GCF_003331165.1. Classification (NCBI taxonomy): domain Eukaryota; kingdom Metazoa; phylum Chordata; class Actinopteri; order Cyprinodontiformes; family Poeciliidae; genus Xiphophorus; species Xiphophorus hellerii. The sequence continues at coordinate 20,800,535 of NC_045689.1, read as the reverse complement.
AAACAGTACGGCTTTGCTCAAAACCTTTGCTCAAAAAGCAAACTTCCACAAAACTCTGATAGCTTTAATCATTTAAGTCTGCCATATTGTCATTTCTTAATTTTTTCTTACCTCAAAACGTATTTTCATACAGATGTTTTAATCAACAGTCCCTGATTTATTTGTTCCACATATTTTAGGCAGGGAGACAATACTGTTTTTTCTCCTTCTTTTATTACTCAGCACCAATGCCGCATGCATCCTGTGTGGCTTTGTTGAAACATAAAGCTAGACTTTCACAAAGTCAAGCTCTGGTCATATCAAGCCATTCATCTTTATTCCAGGATTCAAAAAGTCCATCAACAATCATCTTGTGAATGTTGAACTTTAAATGTCATGGCTGAATATTTCATTCTGTCTTCCAGGCTGACTGCAGCACATCTGAGTGCAGCATGCTCTGCTTCACCTGCAATCACCACAACAATTCAAATAATTGTGTGGAGTTTTTTCATAGAAAGTCATGTCAAAAGTTGAACTTTTCACTGTAGTTTATGCTCTTGATTTTTTCAGTGACTCAAGTATTTTTTATTTTTTTTGCTGAGGGAAAACATACATTTAACAGTTGAAATAACAGCAAATAATGCAATATGGAGAGTAGTAGAAGAAGAAATGAGAGAGAGGTAAAGTAGTCAGTTTCTCCTCCAGCACCATATGCATAATGCAAGTGAGGCAGTCTCACCTGTCATAGTGGAAAAATATGATAAAATAATTTATATTGCTATTTTCACCCTGTGGTTTGTACTGTGAAGTATTTTTTTTAAAGCTTAACCAATTCTGATTATTTTTTCTTCAAAATCACTGAATTTTCGCATTTTTCCTTTCAAATGCTTGGAAGCGGATTGCACAACCTCTCACTAACTGCTATTCAATGAGAGCATGTTCCTCCTGTCTGCACGTCGCCAGTAAAATGGTTAAAAAACATTTAATGTATGAACTGATTTTTCTAATTTAGCTTATGTGTATAATGTACAGTGTTTTTTTGTCATCAACTGTGTGTGTAACGTGTTTCGTGTGCTAAGGAGCGATCAGAGAACAGATTCGAGGTGAGGCAGGCAGTTCTCTTGCCTCATGGCAGGGGGCGCTCATGATCCCAGACATTGTGACTCCACAACTGCAGAGTAAGAGACAGTAACAACGAGCTACAGTGGTTCTGCTCTTTGTGTGAGAAATATTTCAGTGTTTTTTTTAGGGGCATTGTTGTCAGTTGCTATGGCAAATTATGGTCTGTGTGTAGCCTGGCCAATGCAGAGAGCGAGAAAGACGTGGTTTTGAGTTATACTTTAACGGTTTTTCCTTTGCTGTGAAGCACAGCACGAAATTAATAATACCTAAATTTCCAAGTTTTATTGAGTTAACAGAATTATTCTACCGCGGCAGTGCGGCTATGGAGTGTTGTCCGCACGCGCGAAATTTCCTTATGTAAACGATAACATGCACATGGTCTATATTTGTATATCTGATTATGATTAAGTCAGTGCCTCACCAGCATTGCACCTCACCGCACGTCCCTGAATGCAACATAATTACAGAGATAACTCGGGATAATCTAAACCCTAAGAAAGAGGCATTAGAGAGGAAGAACCAGGAAGAACTGACAACAGAGTCATTCTAATTTGCTGACATTCTTTCAGCAAATCCCTAAATGTCCCAATACAGCCTCTTAAAATCAGCGACCCATCCATGAAATCTATTGCCTGATGGCTTCACTAGAAGTCGGTAGCACTGTTGTCTTATGGCAAGAAAGTCCTCAGTTGAAGTCCTTTCCCTGGGTCTTTCTGCATGTTCTCCCTCTGCATGTGAGAATTCTCTCCACACATGCACACAACCACTAATAGTTACTGCTGCTATTAACTAGTTGTACTCAATTTTTCTTCAACCTAAAAAGTTTTGTTTTCTTCTAACAAATGAGCAAACAACCTTTTTAGTATCTCAGTACTCAGAATAATGTACTTCTGCATACCTGCATACTTCTTCTGGGTGTTTTGTGTGATTGATCTGTCCTCCGAAGCAAAGTCAGTCAGCAGGAAGTTGACTATGGTGCAGGAGATTACAGGTAAATACAACCAAAGCAAATATGCGAGTCTAGCGCTAGCTGGAGAAATGGCTTGTGGCCCTTGTTCTTCGTGGCTAAAGACAAAAGAGAAATCCTACAAGCACTAATCTCACTCTATATTTGCTTACATTTTGTGCAGAAGGAAGTCGCGCTCAGTATTTTCTTCAGAGGTTTTAGTGTTTCCTTCAGTGGTTGTTGATGCAGTGCCACCAGGCAAGCGGGGTGGGGACAAGTTCCATCCATATGCAATTCACATTCAGGTGAATCTTTAGAAAACTTAGTGAACAGAGATTCCTGTAAACATTTTATTCTCCATCTGTCCACCTGATAAAACACCAGAGCACTGTTTGACTTGGTGGTGTGGTAATTTCTCTGTCCTCTGTCATCCCTAATGCTCGGTTTTATTCATCAGACATCTACCACTGTGTTCACCTTTCTTTAGTACCTCGATTCTTCAGCAGATTGTTTCAGTAATAACAAAATTTTCTTTGACACATGCAACCGAAACCCTAGTTGAGAAACAAAGAATTCCCTGGTCCTACACTTTTGTACTTTTATTTCTTATGAGAACATATGTAAGCCCGACAAAAAATAGCTCAAGAAAAGCTGAGAGAACCTAAAGCAAGCTCAGACAATTAGCCTTACCCACAGGATCCCTAACCCACAATCCACAGGGCTCATAGTCAGAGTTGGCCAGAGGTGTTTTGTCTGGAAAGGAGCAACAAATCTTATGAAGATGAATAGTTATAGTTCTACAAAACAGAGAGGCAAAAAATACATAGCCCACCAGCATTATTAACACAAGCACATAATGTCCTTGCACTACTTATTCTTGCTGGAAATATTGCTGTGAAATACCAGAAGATACCAGTTTTGAGAAGTAGTCAGATATGGATATCTGCAGATTGTTATATTATCAGAATGCATGCTGATGTATTGTAATTACACACCCACAAGTAATGGTGCAATTTTTTCATTTTTTGCAGCTGGTCTAAAAGAGCACAGTGAACACACTGATTCCACTCTTCTTCTCACTTCTGTTTGTCTTTTAGCCAAAGTCTGGTTGTCTTTAAATGCTCTGCAATAACACCCAGACAGGTTTTAAGCTCAATATAATTTAAAACTTTCATTTCATGACAGCTTTTTATTATGTGAATTGAAACACATGCACAGTTAGAATGTTAAGAAATGTGTTATGAAAATATAATTAGAATCATAACATCATCAGGGTCATATTAGAATATAATTGAATGAGTGGAAAAACCTGAACAGGCTAGATTTTAAAACGTCACGGTTGATTTTGTGGCTTACAATTGGGTTTTCTGCACCTAAAGAAAGTCTTTGGAAGGAATGTCCTGATAAATATATTTAAGTAATTGCTGTTGAAGCCCAGCTTCAATATGAAATATCCAGTGTCTCACTGCATTACTTTTTTTCTTTTCCTTATCTGTATTTTTCCATATCCTTCTTATTCCCAATGGTAATTTATCCTTCTACATTTCCTGTCAGTCATGCCCTTCACCTTTCATTGCCCCCCTTTCTGTCTGTCAGCTGGTCATCTCCTTTGATGCATGGTTGGTTTCTAAAAGCAGCTATTTTAGACAAGAGAAAGTAATGCCATGATGAAGGCAAAGAAGGAGCGAGACAGTTCTTCTCCTGGGAGTGAAGAAAAAAAGAGATAAATAAAGATCAAGACATACTGACAGCGCGTGGGTGTAAATGAGGAGAAATATGACTAGGGAGTAGAAGAAAGATGACATAAAGAGGTGACCATAGGAGCACCAGAGCAAGTCCTAAACTGCTTGGTTCCCAAGACAACTTTTTTGACAGCTGCATTCCAGCTTGTTGTACCACACGTATAAAGTAGTCCCATATCACTTGAAGGTGCTGAAGTAGTTGAAAGAAAAGCTTTTGATGCCACACTGCTGGGCAGTGATGGGCCACAGGGACAGCTAAGCCCGCTAATGTTTGGCAGGTGTTCAGTAAGCAGGGCTCTGGAGGTGATCCAGGATTTTCTGTATTCAGACTAAAATATTTCAAATGTATGGCAAAGAAAAGAGCAATTTTTGCCACTGTAAAATTTCATGAACTAAAAGCTGCTTGTGCTAAAAGTTGTGAGCAAAAATGTATAAATTAATCATCCCTTTCAGACATAGAGTTACAAAATAATTGGAATCTAGGATTTAAGAGGAACAAAACTAGGGTGGCTACACAACACAGCTTATCCTATAGATAGGACAGTCAGAAATGCAGTAGTGTTTTCTTAAGCTTTTGTGGTGGCAAACTGGATGACAACTACAGTGGCTCCCTGGTACACGTGGTGGTTAGGGACCACACTCTGACATTGCTATAAATCATTCTATGGGTTAATCCATGGTTTATTTTTTGCATGTTTCTGATGCTACTGTGTGAGGAATCCACTAAACATCCTAATGCACATTAATATAAATTTCTAAATGTTCAAATTTGTCTTAAATACACTTTATTACTCAACATTTACATTCCATACTGAACTAAGATATCTTAGTGGTTCTATTCTTATTTTTGTATTTTTTTTTTTTGCTGTTTACCTCAGTATCTTAGTTTTCATTATTCTTAATGAGTTTATTGATTAAAGTATTTAACTGTAAGGTTGAATTATATTTGTTTACTCTTGTATATTGGAAAGATGTTGTCTGTATTTATTCCCTACATATGTAGGGTCTTGCTACAGTGCTAGATTTATGATTTCATTTATTGTTAGTTTAAAACCCACACCTTATCAGGCAGGTTTTTATAGCTATGAAGTGAGACTGAACTATTTGGCTATTATTTTTCTGATGATCAGGTGACGCTCCGACCTCTAAATTACTAATTTTATTAATAGTTTCCCTAAGAAATTATTTATAGTTATTAATAGCCAAACTGAACCTATTATTACTCAACATTAGAATCTAAAAGTATGATTTTCTGTAATTTGTTTTTTGTATCTGTGTGATAGTTTTTCAGTATGTGTATGTGAAGAGGGAGAAAGCGAGGGGAAAGAGTGAAGAATATCTGAGTGCCGGCTGTATCGCTCAAGGTCACTCTGAATGAAGCAATATAAATGAACTGGACACACCAACAGGCTTATTACTTTGGGGAGTGTGCCCATCCAGCACATACACACACACACCCCCTCATGCATACAAGTAGACATTGGCTCTCATAGCAGACTTATTACAGCTACTGTAGTAACATGAAATGCTCCATGTCTGGTTCCCTCTCTCTGGCTCTCTGTAAATCTCTCTGAGATAACCTCAACTGCTGATACTTACAACCCACTGATGCAGAGGGGGTAGAGGCAAAAGGGGAAGCTCACACAGATGCAATGCCGCACAATTTAAAGCTTCACTATGTAGCTTTTATTTAAAAAAATGTTTACGTATTTGTTGAAACTGTCACTATGACACAGGTAATCTGTCAAAAAAAAGAAAGAAAAAAGAATGAAGTTCCATTGCCCTCTCTCTGTGCTTCCAGAGGTAACTGCAGAAATATATCACTCAGACAGAAACAACAGAACCAGGAGGAGGTTCTTAGCTCTGTCAAGCTTACAGAGACTGCTCACCCTGTCGCCCTGTCTGCTACATTACAGCTTCTTTCCGAAAGCAGAGTTAGCATAGCCATCTGTGAGGGCAGATAAACAGTTTTCCTGTAATGGTGAGATGTTCCTTGAGCTTAACATGTTGCTTGAGCTTAACTGATTATAACCCTCTGGGATTTTCTGCTACTGAGCAGAATTGATAGTTTCTTCAATTCAGTAATTCATCAAGGAGCTGAGGCAGCAAACCAATCCTGACCATCACATTATCACCACCATGTTTTGCTTATGGTATCATGTTCGTTTTCTGAAATGCAGTTAGTTTTACACACACCTTGAGAGAAAATTTCCACGGAATATTTTCTCAGATGTCTTTTGAACCATCAAAATGCGTGTGGCAAATGTGGGACGGGCTTTTGTGCTGTTGTTTCTTATAGTTTTTCATTATAAATGACTCAAAATTCAGTGTGTCAGAATATTAGGATACAATGAAAAAGATAGGAAACTCATGGTGTAATGCCTTAATCAGCTAATTAACTTAAAACACCTGCAAAGGTTTTGTGAGCCTTTAAACGGTCTTTCACTCTAAGTCAGCAGACTACACAATCATGGGGAAGACTGCTGAGAAGGCAGTAGACATGTGCTATCTTGGTTCATCACAAATCCTTAGAAAATAATGATTTTTTATTGGAAAAGAGACAAAAAGTGAAAAACAAGTTCAAAATGTATAAATGCTTCGGCAAAGCACTGTCAGGTTGTGGTTAAAATTTAAAACCCCTTTTAGAAGACATTTGTGTTTGTCTGAGATGATACATGATTGTTGTTTTTCAAATGTTTAACCAAGCAATAAAAATGCTACTTTTTGTTATCAAACTTGTAAAAACAACTTTTTCCTAAATTCTGAGTAAGTACCACTGCAAGCAATACGACTTGACCAATGCAACTTTGCAGACCTTGTCTGTTCCCAGAAGGAAAACGTGTGGAGTTTTTGCAATCCTTTTTGACAGTTTTGAAGCAGGTGCAATGAAGATGTCTAATGCAGTTTGTGAGTTTTGTGAAGCAGATAAACAGCCAGTGTGACAAGAGAAAAAGTGACTGTCTGGGTTTGGAGTGTGAACCGTCTGGCTCAGGTGAAGTTTTCCCCCTCAGCGCTCACACTTGTAAATGACAGAGTAGACTGAGGTTGCAGAGAAAACACTTAAAAGAAGACAAATGTTAAGAAAGAAGACTTAGAAAAGGATAAAGCCATGTTCATTTTGTGACAATGCTGTGAAATCAGTTGTTTGCAAAATAACTTGGGACAGTCAGAAATTGCTGACATAAATGTAATATTGTTGGACGATAAACTTAAACTCATCGTACACTTTGATCTCCTCCAACCTCCTAAGTATATTGCTGGTAAAATAAAATCTGGGCTGCACAGTGCAACAAAAGACTCTTTTGCAATGAAAGAAAAAAAAAAACAGTGAGCAGAATTTGCTAATATTGCAAATGGCTGACAGTTGTGTGACCAGAGTCTGCAGTAGTTTGTCAGTCTTGGAGCAGAGAAATTGGGTGACATGTGGGACACATTGTGAGTGTGAAAATGCTCTAACTTTTACTATTAAAGTTCTACTCTTGTTTTTGTTCAATTTGATTGCAGCAAATATTTAAGTGATCACAGTGATTTAGGATTGTTTTTATGATCACATTTCTCCATTGAAGACTCTGGTTCTCCAGTCTCCTTCAGGTTTGAGTAATGCGTGGGACAGTTCTTAACCCCAAACCCAACCTCATTACATATTTTTCTTTTATGCTTCATGCCACCTCTTGAACAAACTGGCATCTTTTTCACAACCACAGAAGTTGCCTTTCAAAATGGTTGTTTAAGAAATGAGAAGCTACTCATTGCATCAGTTGAAGCTAAATAACTTGCCACTAGCTGAAAGTGATTTTCCCATGCAATAATTAACCAATAGGAAGCTCATACTTATTTGTTTTGTTAAATCAAGGTGGCAACTTTTTTGTGGCCTGGCAGTGTCTATAAAAGGTTGACCAGGGAGCCTTTATATAAATTGGCCAAGGATTCTTTTTCCCCACCTTTGTCTCTTGTGTGAGAAAGGCAAAGAGAGTCTGCTTTTTCATCACTTAGAAAAGATAAACTTCAAACCTTGTATTACGCAACCCTAAATGTAGTTCAGAGGATCGAAAAGAGGCCACAGATTTTAGGGAACATAAAGATCTGGCTCATCTTTTCATTTAGCCTCATTGTGTCTTATGTTGTCTCTTACACAGCTCCTCGTGGCTACATTCCAACACCCAGATTATTGAAAAGATAAAGAAACATTTTGACAGTTCCAGTCAAATCTGATAAGTGGATATGTTATGGTGATTTGCTGTTGCTGCTTTTTGGTAAATAATAACCAAATTGGAAGTCTTGAAACAGAAAAAAATAATAACAAAAAAATAACATTTTATGCAATGAGATTACCGTGTGTAAATATAAATCAACAGAATTTGAAAGATAATAGTTTTTTTCTCTATATGTAAATTCATGCTGTGTTGGGAACATAGTCACAGGGTTTAATTTTGAAAAAAAAAGACATGTTTTGAGCTGACTGGAATTAGCATTCAGAGGTGATACAAGGTGAAGATGTTCAGCATTCTGTGTTGTTTAAAAGGCTGTTGGCCTTGCTTGGGCCAGGAAACAGGTATATCCTTAGAACCAGACATGCGTCACTTTCTCCCTGGAGCCTAGACGGAAGAAAAACCTAGACTGCTTCATGTAGGAGGCTGTTCCCACATCTCCTTTCTTTTCTCCTTACATCTTTTTGTTTCATGTTTTTCCCTTGTCTTTTTTTCTTACCAGAGGCCATTTCTTATAACTACAGTTTTAGAATAAACAGCATTCTTTGTTTTCAGATCGCAATTGCTTGTTTGTTCATTTGCTTCCTCAAATCTGTTGGGAACACACGCTTCACTTCCAAATATTTAATCCAGCAAAATTTGCTGCAACAATTTTAGACTTCCTAAATAACCTTAACATCCTACGCAAAGGTTTGTGCAGAGTCCATTCTACTGAAACAACTGTTCTCAAAGTGTTTAATGGCGTCTTGTGTTGAACTGAAGGAGAATTTGCACTATTTGTCAGCAGAGGTGGTCCTAGTCTGGCACCCTGGGCAAACCACTCTACTGGCATTTGGGACAACTCAGGATGCTTTATTATTGGTTACTAAGAAGTATTTCTTTTACATCATCTTTGGATGCTTTTAAGAATAGAGTTCAACAAGGTTTTGTTCTTGGCTGTATTTTACATATGTTTTGTTTGCTTTATCTTTAGTATCTTTTTTGAGATCATGTAGTTACATCTCACCTTGCTGCTATGTTGACAACATAAACGTTTTTCTGACTTATAAACTGAAGTGTTGGGAAATTTTCAGTCTAACAGAACAGATTGAATAGCATAAAATCCTGGTTCAGAGAAGAGAGGTTGATATTTGGGATCTGGAAAATCTTATATCTAAGGAAACTTGGATTCAGTTTTGACATAAATTAAACTCAGACTAGACTTCACAAAGACTTTTTTCTATCTACTGCATACAGTACATTTTAAAATACTCAACCAGTGTCATGATCTCAGGTTGCAAGTGTTTTTTGTAACTCTCATAAGAGGTGCAGCACATCACATTCAGGTGCAAGTTGTTCATCTGTGGTTGTGGTGACAAAATGTTGTTAATGACCGTTACTTTGTAGATCTGCACTGATGGGTTGCTCCTCAAGATACTTCCCTCCTAGACCCAACGGCTCCATCAAAACTCCACTTAACAAATTCCTCCATTCTTCTGATAACCTTTACTTATGTAGGATTTCCTCTGCTTGGTCAAACTCATGTCTGACACGTTCTGGCCTCACCTTTCTGACCAACCTCCTCCACCCCAGGAATCTTAAAATAAAATGTGAATAGTCAGAGTGAAACTAGCTCACTCCTTCTGGCTCTTGCTCATCTTCACATCTGGGATCATGCTACTCCCCTGTGCTCTGCTGAAGCGAAACACAAGTAAGACAATGTTCTTTGTACAAGTCGCAACATTATTCAACATCTTCAAGCCCTGGTTAACCACAATGTTTTCTCTCTTAGATCAAACTCCCCTCTCAAAGGAAGACACTCCTTAGTGTGCTGAGTCTTCACCCATAATTCACTTTGGTGTGATGAATCCTTTTTACTTGCCTCAGCCTGTCTTGTTTGGTTCTAAATATAAAGGAAATAAATATTCAGGATTTTTTTATTTAAAATATAAGGTAAGATTGCTAAGCGACCATGGGTTTATTGAGCCCAACTCTGTTACTGAGAAAAAAATAAATTTTTCAGACAGTAACAGCAACTTCTTTGCTTGTTGTTATCCTTACTGTTTCAATTTTTTGATGTCCATGTTAACGTCGTGAAGTTTGAAGTTAATTAAAGTGACTCCATGACACTTTCAATTTGACTTATTTGGATTTGATGAAGAACTGAGTCCATTAGTCTAGAATAAAAAACTCCACTGACATTGTAGTAATTAGTTACCTGAAACTGAAGTTCAAGAGGTTGCTACTACACTTGCAGCTCAAAGTTATGTTGGTAATAAAAAATATTGTGTTGATTTTAAAAAAGGTCCTAAATTTAACTTAAGAATTTCTTCCCTGCTGTTTTATGTGTTACATTATTGTTTGAGGCTAAATGTGGTTTGGTTTTTTTTCAAATAGGTTCAAACAATAAACATTCAATGGAGTCCCACCACCTTAACCAGTGCACAGTGGTTATTTATTTCTGTTTAATTGTTAAGATAATCATAAAATGCGCACTTCACACCTTAATTTATTTTATTGGTAGGTCTTATTTTTGAAGATTTCATATTATACACCATTTCCACTTGTTATGATTCTGATAATCATTTGGGCCAGTGACTGTCCACTGTGAGCGATCACAACAAAAGTGAGCAGCGAGGTGCACAAAGTAAAATGTGGATCTTTATTTGAGAATCAATAAGCATTGATTAAAGAGTCATAAATCTGGCTTTAGATCAGATTTCTGACAAGGCCTCTGGCCACCTTCTTAAACAGTTGGTAAGTAATTATAGATGCATGGATTTTGTGATGGAATAAAGCAACTGCTTCCCATAAATCTAACCAAATGTGTGTGTGGCACTAGGAAAGTGAGTCATGAAACTAGCCCCCCCCCATATTTTGTTTTTGGTGATGATCACTCAAAGCCTAGCGTTAGAATTTATTAGAGTTAACAATGTTCATTAGAGTTAATGTTTATTAGATTTAACAATGTTTTGGTTTCGCCATCGGAGGGCGCTCAGTACCACATGCAACAGCGGGTGACGCTCTGGCAGGCTGTAGGAGTCCGCCATTGCAGAGAGGACAGCTTGTTGCAGCGGATGTTGGGAGCGCTACTGTAACCGCTGCATTTTCTTTTTACAGGTAAGCTGAGTATTAGAATGTATAGCTCGTAACGCCAGTAGCCTCCGATGGGTACGGAATGACACAACAAAGGCGCTTCAGTATAGCTGCATTACTGAGCTAGATATAAAGCAGGAGTTAGCACCAGGCTAAAGTAGCGAGGCTAACGGCTCACGCTTGGCTCGCGCTTATGTGGGCTCGGTGGGTCGGCTTAATAGGGCCGCAACATGTGTTTTAAACTTATGTATTGTTTGAGTTCAGTTGAGTTAATGAAAGTATGTTGGATGTAGATGTACAGTGATGTCAGTAGAGAGCATGTGTATTTGTTGTAGTACCACATGCAACAGCGGGTGACGCTCTGGCAGGCTGTAGGAGTCCGCCATTGCAGAGAGGACAGCTTGTTGCAGCGGATGTTGGGAGCGCTACTGTAACCGCTGTATTTTCTTTTTACAGTTTAAACTGAATAAATATGCTGCACGAGGAGTGACTCGGCCCATCATTTCCTGCTGTGTAACATGTGCATGCTTTTTAGAAATAAAAGGTTCAGTTCCCTTTCACAACCTTGAAAGGAAATACTTTTATATTCAACTTAAATGCAAGTAAAAGTCGAATAGCATATTACTTTGATTTTCCCCCTTGGTCATAATGACTAATCACAGCTGAGAACTCAAGAATGTATAGACACGATGTATGTAACTTGGTATATAAAATAAGGTCTCAGTATGTTTTTTTTGTTGTTGTTTTGTTCTGGCTGTCTGTCCTTGTGGTGATTGTTGCACGGCTCTGTCTTGTTACTTAACCCTCCTGTTATGTTCCGGGTCAAATTGACCCGTTTTAAAATTTACAAATTAAAAAAAAATAAATAGAAGCATTTTTTTTGCATGAAACGTTTTCTATTTGTCTTAATAGGTGCACTCTAGACATAAGTTGAAAATTTATTCATTTTACACATTTGTACCAAACCCTAGGTCTACTTTTTACATCGATACTGTTCGGGTCAATTTGACCCGGCAGTCAGGTTAAAGTGCAAAAAAAGATTTTAAAATGTCCAATTCTATATGTTTCCTTGCAGTTATGAACCATATTTCACCACACACACACTCACACACCAACACACGCAACCACACACACACAAGCCCACTTTCTCACTATTCTCTTTACTTCACTAGGAAACTGCGAGAAAGCAGGTGTTCACACAACTTTGACGGGAATCTTTTCTGTTCCTGTGGACAAACTCCACCCACTCTGAGTGACACTCAGCAGAAGTGGAGAAAAACATAAATACTCTCTGCATGACTCATTTATCTTGATTTTAATCAGCGGGTCAATTTGACCCAGAACAGTATGTGTGTCTCAAGTTCAATTATAAAGATCACCCTTTGGTAAAAAAAAAAAAGTATAATATAAAATAATTTACCAAAGGTCAACTTCAAGGAAATTATTGTTTTTTTGTGTCTAGGTTTTTTTCATTGGACATTAAAAATCTAAATTCCATTTTTTATGTCCAAATGAGTAAATGAGCAGGTTGTCGTCATTGATCCTTAATTTCTGAGAAATAATAAAACATCATTGCACAAATATTGATTGAAATGGTTAGTATTGGAGTTAATAATCAGATACAAAAATGTTTTGGAGGAATTTTTTGGTTTCTGACACTATTGCATGATTAAACACTCCCTGGGTCAAATTGACCCACGAACATTTTTGCTGTACCCTAGAAACGAACATAACAGGAGGGTTAAAAAACATGAACTGAAGTTTTATGTTTGCCTTTTAATTTTGACAGATCAGACACTGAATCATCTCTTTTCATCGCACAATACCAAAATGTCTCTGTCCTTTCTCATAATCACTGAAAGACCTGAAATAACAGAAAAATATCACTTGTGACTGAAGACGGTGCCAATCACTGCTTTTTTTTGCGATAGATCTTTTTGATTAGGTCTGAGCCTCGGCCTCCCTGTTGAACCGCAATCAGACAGCAAGAGTCTCCTGGTAGCTAAACACACACCGACAGAGGATGGCAATGTCTCAACTGCACGTAGACTAATCCTCATCAAACCAGCAGAATCGAAATGTGAGATTGATTAAAACTCGTTGGTAAGAGGAGAATAGTTAAATTGTTTCAGCTCACTCAAAAGACAGATTCTTTCATTTTGTCGTCTTTAATTTTCCTGACCCTGAAAAATGTTGCATATGCTGTAAGACAATTCTTTGTTACAAACTAAATGTGGAAAACCAACAGCATAGCTGATGTGCACATTTGCGTATGTGTGTGTGAAGTTGAAGGAAATTACAGCATTTTAAAAAATCTTTTGGAAATAAAAAAAAAATAAGTATAAAGTGTAACCTTGTGGACCTGAGCATTCCGATTCACTTTGTGGACAAAGAAAGGATTGACTGAACTCAGAGCTTTTAGTGCTGGGAATATTGATTACTAGAATTCAAAATACTGACTACTGAACATCATCTTGCAACTGTGAGGAGTACATGTACCTGGAGCACATTTTATACAAAAAATAATTATGAAACTTGAATAGTCATCTCTTTTAGAGATATCAAGAAGGTGCTATGGGCCTCGACAAATTGTATTTCATAGAGGAAATGCTGCAAGAGAATCTGAATTATAGAGGATGCTGAACCCTTGTCTTTTTCATACAATCAAAAATGCACTGAATTTTGTGGTTGTAAACCATACCCCTTTAAAATTTTAAAGGGGTACGAATTATTTTCCAAGGCATTCTATGTAATGTTATGACACTGGCACAAGTGAAGTGCATTATGACACTGCTGACTTAAAAACATATATTTATTTTCCAGAAATGAGCCTTCTTCAATATGCAAGTCATATTTTACTCAGTAATAGGATCTGTAAAAGTCACATTTTAAACCTGTCACATTCTATATGCATAGCGGAAAGAATGTATGTGTGAACTGGAATCCAGTCAGGAAATGTAGGCATGTTCTGGGTGATTACCACAGATGGGTTCATGCACAGGAGGAAACACAGTTAATGGCAGGATGCGCCTCCAAAAGTGTACTTTTCTATCCTTCCAAATGAGCTACATAGAGGAAATGGGTCACTTGAGCACAGACAGGCCATTAAAGTTGATTAGGCATCGTTTCCTTTGTCTTAAAATGCATTCTGTCACAAATGCTTGCAACTGTCAGAATAGTTAACAAAGAGAAAACAAAGACAGGAGCCAGTGTCTGTGGTGGATTTAGTTATGGCTGACTGGGGCTGCCAGCGTTTTCCCATAGGCAACACTGAGCGCCCACACAAAGTCATTCTGGAGGGTGTGCAAGCTGCCCAAATGAAGAGATGTGAGAAAAAGCTTCTTGATCGCAAATTTGTATGTTAGTAGGGATGGTTTGCAGCTTAAATTACAAAAAAAGATGTCTGAATGACATAACAAGGGAACATAATCAGTTATCAAGTTTTAATTACCAAAATAGAAGTTGTAAGATGGGACAAAGTGGAAGGAATGATCTATTAGTGATTTGTTTTTTTGGCTCTTGCACCTGACCCAATGAGTGAAAATAGCCTTTGAAAAATAAAAGCCATCCTTTTTCACCTTCAGTTTCAGTAATCACTTCAAATCTTTAGCAAAGATTTCCAGGCTGATGCTGTAAGTATCTCATTCTAAAATGTACAACTGTGGAGATTTTAAAAATGTATTTCAATTACAGAGCTAATGATTTCAGCTGCCAAAATAAAAATGAACCACTTGCTTTGCTAGAACAACCACCATGTGTCAGAGATGCTTCACAGAAATTTTACCATATGGAAATCTCACTATGGCCAGTTTTTCTCCTGAAAGGAAGGACAAAGAGAGCCATTACACTGAATTGTTCTGCTAATGATGAGAACACTTTGAGGATCCAAAAAGGGATTTAGAAATTCACTTCACCCACCCAAGGTCATGGGTGTCTATATCTGCACAGCTAATGAGGCCACAGGCTATAGTCTCAGTGCTATTCACTTTGGCAGGCCACCCACACTTCAGACAGACATTTATTTTGTGGGTTTTATGGGAAATTTGCCAAACCCTTGGTATAGCTGAAAGGAACATATGCATCAAAATTACAAGCTTAAAAAAATATCTTCTTACTTCGTATAAGTTATTCCATCTGATGACACTGCTGGTATACTGTGTTGGTCCTTGTTATGGCCCCTGGCCTCTTGAGGCTGTGCAGGCTTCTTTTTGTTATGCAGGTTCAGCTGTGAGGACACACCTTCCTGATTGGCTGCCTGGAGGCTGCAGGAGAGCAGCCACCTCATTGGACCAGCAGAGAATTGCAATGCCAATCAGATGTTGATGAGTCTCACCTGCTCCCTATAAAAGGCTCCTGAAATCATTCCTCCAGTGGGGGTAGCTTGTAGGAAGAGGTTTTTTTTCCCAGCTGTCCCTCACCTTTGGTGTTTACAACTGCTTTGGGCAATTTTGAACTATTTTGTTTCTGCTTGTCCAGTTAAGCAGTTTGTGTGTGCTCTAGACTGTTTTGACACAAGCTAGAAGCTCATGTTTAGGAGGCTTGGTGCTCCCTTTGCGTGTTCCTTTTTGTTTTTCTTTCCCTTTTGGGTTATTTAAGTTTACCTTAGACTTGTTTGGACATTTTGCAACTTTAATTTGCACTTAACCTTCTTCAGTTTGTTAGACCCCTGTTTTGTGTTAATTGGGTTAAATTGTATTGTGTTTTGGTTTTGTGAAACCATCTTTTTTGTAATCATTTTGCATTCCACTTATTTTCTCTGGACACATTTTTATGTTACCGCCCCTGAACCCCTAGACCAGGGGTGTCGAACTCCAGTCCTCAAGGGCCGGTGTCCTGCAACTTTTAGATGTGCCTCTGCTGCACCACACCTGAATAGAGTAATTAGCAAGGCTATGCACAAGGAGGAGGCAATTAAGCCATTTCATTTCAGCGTTTTGTACCTGTGGCACATCTAAAGACTGCAGGACAGCGGCCCTCGAGGACTGGAGTTTGACACCTGTGCCCTAGACCTTGGGGGCGTAACAGTCCTGCCCTAATCCTGACTCCTTCAACACATGGACTTCACTAAGCCCTTTGAAGAGGTGCTGTGGTATCTGGCTCTGAGATTTTAGCAGCTGATCCTTTATATCTATGTGATTTGGAGCCTCCATAGATCTGGCTTGTTGTTAAGCACATCCTGAAGATGCTAGACTGGAAGGAGACTGGCTCAATTTGGATTGTAAGTCAACATATCAAAGTTGTTGCACTTCTCAAACCATTCCTGAAAGGCTACTTACTTTGTGTTAAGGCTCATTTTTCTGAAGGAGTCCACAAGCATCAGGGAATGCCACTTCCATGAGCAGTAACACTTAGGTAGGTGGTGCATTAGTAATATCCACATGGCTGGCAGGACTCAAAGCAGAACAGTATCCTCTCACTGCAGTTGCCAAATTGTCTTCTTAATTTTATGTAAAATTGTGTCTTGCACTCCCCAGGTAATTAATGCACACACATCATCAATGTGATGTAAAAAAAAAAAAAAAATTAATCAGGCTATCTCACCTTTTCATTGCTCTATGGTCCATTTCTGATGCTCGCATGTTTATTCTTGGCTCTCTCAGCTGTGGAATCGGATCTGCATGGGTATCCTGTCTAGACTTGTTGCATATAGGGCAGCCTTGCAGCCCTATATGCAACAAGGTGTGATCCACTGTGTATTCTGACACTTTCTATTGGATCAGACCACACAAACCTGCCTCTGCAACCCACATGCATAAGTCTTGACTGTCCATAACCCTGAAAACTGTTCACCAATGTTTCTTCCTTGGACCACATTTGATAGAAACTGACAGGGACTGCACAAACTATTTCACTATTATCTGTATTTCAGCGTCTGCAATGTCAACATAGCTTGGATGACTGTAAAGATGAACTAATTATATATGCAACGCAAAGCATTTAAGCTGCATAATATATTTGGTGATGCTTTTTCATTTTAATCTGTGGAAAAAAATAATGGCCGATAATTTGTTCTGGTGAAATCATTGAGAAACTACAGCTGGACAACAACCTGACAACCTGATTCCATAATGCACTTCAATTAACCTGCTTTCAGCTTCAGGAGAAAGAGGAGTTTCAGGAAAGAAAGTCTGTAATATCATGGGACCTTACAACCCAGGACTAAGACATTTGTTCTCTTCGCAGCATTGTTGTATCAGGAAGGGATCTCCTCTTGCAACCATTGTTAGTGAGGACGATATCGACGACAAAGCCATGCAACCCCAATTCTTGTGTTTATTTGAGTCGCTGCCTTGGCATTTCAAATGTACTTCATACTTGACCGTGACATTATTGTACCATTTTACTGGTTTTATTTTTAGATTTTTAAAATTTTTACTACTGGTAGCATCAGTTGATTGTTACTGGTTTAGAGGGTTTGTTGATTACAGTGGAAAGAAATTGTATTTATTCCATACATGTGTAGTATTTTGCTGTTTGAATGTCAGTGCTATTATGCTTTCATCTGTTATTTCAAAATCTAAGCCTTAGGTAGACAGTTATAAACAATAACTAAGACTGATATATTTGTCTATTATTTTCCTGATAATCCAGTGGTGCCCCCTATTGGTAATTTTGATCTAAATTGCTAGCTTTATTAAAATTGACTTAAGCAATTATTTGTAGTTATTAAGAGCCAAGTCTAAACTCCTAGTACAACACTATTGCATCATTTCTGTGCAAATGATGCAATGCGCGTATGGAGAGCAGTTTTTTCTTTAATGACACATTCTTTTTGCATCTTGAAAGCCACGACTTATCAATTATGACCTCCTGGAATTTATTTTGTAAAATGTTTGGAAATATTTCTTGGAATAAGAACCGCTGCATATACCGCTTCTGATATTGTAAAGGGCACTGAACATTGAAACATTGTGCGTCAAATGCATAATGTTTTTTAAAGTCAGATAATAATGGAAAAAGCTTAGATTTTATTAAGGAGCTAAGTGATTACAGGGCATATTGTGACTTGAAGTTCTTCATAGAACAGGTGGATGCTAGGTTCAAGTCTCCAGGTAGGTTCTGTCAGACAGCTACCTTAAGCTAGCTGTCAGCATGTCGATAAGCAACAGAACTCGCATTTCTTTTTTAGCCTCCCTCTGTCTCTCTCTTTCCCTTCTCTCTCCTATCACCCAACAGCTTTGATGTTTCTGTCTTCCTCTCTTCACTTCTGTCCTCTATTCTAATCCACTTAGCCCAGCCCCCACCCTCTGGTGTCTAACTTTTCTCCCTGGCCCTCCCTGTCTGTCTCATTTCTTTGCTCACAGCATATTTCAGGTGAAACTTTCCAAATTAAGAGCTTGCTGTACTTAGCTCCTACCTTCCTACTATTCTCTCCTCCCATGTGAGCTGATTAGAAGCTACTTCTATTCAGCTTTGTCATTCACCCTGCTTCTGCCAGTGTATGTAGAGAGAAATCACCCTGAGAGCAAAAAAAGCATATCACAAATAACAGCTGAGCAGGCAGAATTAAGAAGAAAGTTAAAGTATGCAGAAAATAAAGAATGAATGGACTGATGGAAGACGGGAGATTAGACGCAAAATTTAAGCTGTTAAGGCACTGGTAATAAATGTGCAGTCAAAACAACAAAACGCTAAACAAAAGAAACACAGACTTTAAAATTAGTAGGGAAAGAAGGAAGTGGCACCAAACTCTCTGTTCAACTTAAGTAGGCTTAAACAGAAACAAAGAACAGCTAAAAACTTTTCCAATGTCAAATATTAAATACTATTAACAGAACAAAAATTAAAATCAGGTTACAGTTTTCTACATACTCTCTGAGGGGTTGGAGAAGCTAAAAGTCAGTTATTTTTCTTCTACTTCACAATTATGTGCTTGTGTTGCTCTAAAATAAAACCCAAAAGTTTGTTTGTAACATGGCAAAATTGGTGATTAAAAAAAAAAAAACCTCAAGCCTTATGAACACCACACAGTAAGCAGATGTTGAAGAAGCCGGAATATTGTTGAAATCATAAACCGGATGTGCAAAATGTGTCAGCAGAGGCTTTGGCAGACAAACTCGGAGATGTGCAAACATGGAGACACAGAGCAGGTAAACAGGAAAGCGGGAAACAGGCTCATTGAAAGACATAAGCAGAGAGGAACAGATGGATGGAAGATGCACACAGCATCTCTTGGTGGTGGTCTTTAAAATTTTCTCTTCGTCACACATGCTTTAACAGGAATGCAGGCAGGCAATCCAGTGCTTACCCAATGAGGCCAGGCCGAGTGCCACCAGGAGCCATGGAGAAGCAGCAGGCGTCTTTTGGGTGCTTACGCAGACAGAAACATCCACACATGCAGATCCACATGGGCAGAGTAAGTGGGGGAACAGCCCTGACATCTGTTATTGGCTACACTTCAGGCAAATCTACTTATTCCACACAGGAACAGAATTCAAATGTTATTTCTACAGTGCCAAACTATACATTCATCACTATAGCTGAATTTTTTACAATAGCCGTAGCTGAAATTTTTTTTAAACACTTAAAGAAATTTCTAAGATGTAAAAGTTTTTGCCTAGCAAGAGCTGTGGATGCTCATAACATTTTGTGGTGGAGAGGTGAAGCGTTACAGCTATCGGGGCTTCCAAATAGACTTTTCAGGAATGCCTTTACAAAAGAAAGGTTTGAGGTTGTTCATAATGCAGCGACCATGTTCCCTGTGGAGGGTTAAGAATCTGAGGACTTAAAGGAATGCAATTCTATTAACTTGGCAGAGGTGGTGGTTGTAGTTGAAAAGCTCCCCAATTGCAGGATGCCAGGAGAGGAAAAGTTTGGTTTTGTGATGCTGAAGGCTCAGGGCATTGTTGGTTGCCATGGGTGACATGTCTCTTTAATCTCTCATGGAGGAATGGGACAACACCAGTGGAATGGGCAGGTTGAGAGTTTTTAAGAAAAGGGAACCAAAGAGAACGTTCCAAATATCAAGGGATTCCACTTCACAGTATCCCTGGAAAACCTCGCAGCAAGGTGACTTTGACTGATTGTTGAACCTTTGTGTAAGGAGGAATATTCTAGACTTAGAAAAGATTGCATTTACTGTCCAAGGTTCTGGAAATAGATTTTAGAAAGTTTGGCACCCCTTATTAGCTATTCATGAGAAATCTTCTACTGTTGTTTCTGAGTGACTCCCCTCCCACAGCACAGCGTAGGTTAATAGGTAAATCACAACATATTTCGGCCAGCATGTTCAACTAGATGTGGGTCATTTTGAAATCAGTGTTTAAGTTGTTTTACAAGAAAAAAGAACATTCATGGGTAATTAATATTTTAATTTAAGAAATGAGGCCCATTAAATTTGTCAAATATGTGTGTACATAAGTTGCACACACACACACACGACAGATTTAGAGAAAGGATGTTTAAAAATAATCTGAATATATTTTAAGCTTTTTCAATGATAGTAGTGTTGTGGTTTGATAGGCAGCACAGTTTACTCTCCCCTTGGTGCTTCAGCAGTGACCCAATTTCAATACAGATCATTAAAGCTTAATCTTGGAATGCAGGGCTAAATTTAGGGATACAGGGGGAACCCTTATACGTAAAAGTCACACAGGAAATTATTACCAGGATAAGCTGCAGCTGTAATTGTGCTCCAGGCTCCAACGCTTACGTCTTAGCATCTTAAAAGCGTTGTCAAACTAGACTCTAATGTGCCGCACCACACTACGCTGTATGTGAACCGCCGTCCTTCATAGCTTTGTTTGTCACAGCTTCTGTGAAGTGATAGGAAGAAAAGTTCTGTACTCTTTTTATGCCTTGTGCTCTAATACGGCTCACTTACTCAAATCAAATTGCTCGACATCTACTCACTCTCTATTACCATACGCTTGAAGGTGTACTATTCTGCATTACCTTTCTTTTCCCCCCTGCTCATCTCTCTTTTATCATAGTTCTTGCTCTTATTGGGAGAAAATTTATACACTATACAATAAAAACGATATCAGAATAGGAAGGAAGAGGTTTAGGAATAAAATGAAGAGGGAAAAGTGGACTATACAGCTCTCTTAAGTGATAGATTTCTGTGTCAATTCTTTCTTTGCTCTTAAACTTAAAATAGATAAATACATAATTTGTGGTTATTTATTTTAATCATTAAAAAACAATCATAAAAAGCATGGCACATATCCATAAAGTTCGAGGTAATAAAGTAATATGTAAAACATTTGAATATATGTTGCCAAGGGCAACTATTAAACATAAGTTCGTAAATGTTTAATAGCTGCATGACAATTACCAATGCAGCTATTAAACATAAGTCCACATTTCTTTATTAAAATGTTTTATTTTATTGGTCTGAAATAATGTTCTAATTGTATATATTGTGTTTTCATTGTCTCTACACAAAAAACCCATCAAAATTATATTAAAAAAACTAAATCAAAGAATTGAAAGCATTAACCTGTGTGTAATCAATATGTTTTATGAAGTGAACAGCATTACTAAAATTTATGAACATTTCCATAACATTCCAATTTAATGAATATAGTTGGGTGACCAAACATCCTCTTTTCCCCAGAAATGTCCACTTTCCACATTCTTTCTGGGTCAGGGTTGTGACTTACTTAAATTGACTGGTGCAATGCATGAAGTATGTCGTAATGTCATCCCTCTTCAAACTGCAGCTGGTTCATCTGTTCATCTGACAGACCATTGTTTTTGTAGTGTCTCAATCTAGCAAAGTGGAGTAAAAGGGAAAACCTCAAATGCTGAATGTGGTTGATTATGAGCATTGACTAACCTTTAAAACTAAACAAAGCCTCTCAAAAGTAAATCTTTTAGATTGTAATCCTTTCTCCTAATGCAGCACTCTTCAAACCACTGACCTTTTCACCATTAAGTGCCCCCTAGTGACATTTTCTCAAAGTGACATGAAGTGGCATTCGTGGCTCTGAACAATAAGTTTATAAACCACCGTTTTCGTTGAAAATACAAAGACATGAAAAGTAACCACACAAAAAGCTACTAGTAGGATACAATAAATACCTTCACCTTCTTAAAAGTATTGTGATACCTATGCATAAACATATTGCATATATTGTAATATATGTAGAAATAAGACACGAATGACCACATCTGAGATTACAGTGGCAGCCACACAATTAAATTGTAATCATGTGAATATGGAGAGGGAGGTATTTCCATTGTTAGTTCCCTTTTTACCCAGTAAGGGGTACAGCATGCATTTTAATTATTTTGATATGGCTTGAAATAAATAAAATAAACAATAAAAGAAAGTGTTTTTGGATGTTGCCTTTTTCTTTTTTTGAAATTGATTTTTTTTTTCTAGTGGCCTTTATTTGACAGTCAGTCGACAGGAAAGTGGGTTGTGAAAGAGGGGGAAGACATACGGCAATGTTTGCCCGTTGGCAAAGGTCAATGGGCCGGGACAGGAACCTGTGACTGCCATGTGTAGAGGCCTGAGGCCTCTGTACATGGGTCGCACACTTTACCTCTGTGCCACCACTGCACCCATAGATCTCCTTCTACACCTAAAGATAAAAATACGTTATGAAATATCAAACTGTGACAAATACCAAACTATGCAAACAAACCAAATAACTAGGACTTACACAAGCCAACAAAAGGGATTTCTGTAGATTTTGGATAATAGTTTAGCAGAAGACTGACTTGTAACTAAATTAAGAAAGACATTAGTATGATCTCTGTAGTCCACTTTGAAAATGAAACAGGCTAGAATGCAGTTGATGTTAAGTTGTGACTGCGGGTGTCTAGTTTTATCTACTGAACAATATAAGGCTTAACATGGGAAGGAGCTTAGCACTGTTGCGTTCAACCTCACTATGTGAATCAATTGATGACTCTTCAGTGTTAACCGTGAGTGTGAGTTTGTCTGGTAACTCTGGTCTGACCATATGTTTCAGTGTTTGTGTGCACTGTTGTTTGATTTATCTGTATTAACTCTGCAATAAGCTAGGAACCAATTAAATTCTAACTTCTTCACACCACCAACTAGCTGGTATTACACACGAGGCATCGGATCAACATCTGTTTCACCAAGCCCAAATTTTACAGTTTCATTGAAATAAAACCACATAAAAAATGGCAGTGGCAAGAGATTTAACAGTTAGCATAAACCCCCACTCAAAAAACTCATGTGGTGTTCAAAACATATGAAAGATTTAGAGTTCACTTATTTGCAAAATATTTATTGCTGTAGAATCAAAATAAATACAATTCTATGTGTAAAGTGATGAAAAAAATCCCTTGAATTCAAAATAGTCTTTGGAAAATGGGCAAAAAGTCATATATGGATGCACAGGGACATCACACTGTGTGTCTAACCATGGATGCTCCTTCTCCTGTTCTTGGCAGGATGTTATATAAATCTGTCCAAACATTTGTGTTTCTCCCATTTTTACAGCCAGCATTGCAAGCATTCATCCAAAAGTATTTTAATGCATTCATAGAGTAGACAGCAAGATACGTGATAGAAGATATTTTTTTAATTTAACAGTGTAGATGACATAACAAATGTTAATTTCAAAGAAAAAAAAATCAAACACAGGAGATATCTTTGATGTAGATTCAAAGGACAAATAACACAAAGTAATAAATAACTAATGAAAAACCTCCATATGAAAATAAAGTTCAAAATACTTGTGCATCCCAGTAAATTAGAAAATTAAATTTATTTAGTAATTTTTACTTTAAAAAAATGAAATTAGTCCATAGAATCATTACACACAGAGTGATCTATTTCAAGTGTTTCTTTTTGCACATTTTGATAATCACATCTTACATCTAACAAAAACTCCAAACTCAGTTTATTTTAAAATTAGAACATTACATAAGACCATTTCAATGCAAAGAAAGGCTAAATTAGTTTGCAAGTAAAAGTGTTTTTGCCGTGCATTGACAGATAAAATGAACAATAAATAAAATGAAGGTGTATCTCAATTGTTTCATAAATTTGCTTTGGTCACCTTCTCTACTGCAACTTATAAAAAAAGCACCAAAATTGAGGTCATCCTTCAAAACCTTACCTTCTCTTCGCTGATCGTGCCAGTGGAAATTGAATCGAAGAAATTGAGTTCAATGGGAGAAATCCCAGACGAAGCACTAGAGGGAGCTGAGAAACGAGTGGAATTGCGTCAGAAGGCAATGGTCAGGCTAAGAAAAAAATAGAACTCAGAGAGCTTTTTATTTCTCGGTTTCTTTCAGTGAAGCTTAACGTGTCGAACTGTCTCAGGTCAACCGAATTCATATCACTCATGTGGATGTTTCCCTGTGACTTGTGCTTTACTCAGTCTCCAGTGACTAAATCTAAGTGTTGTTTTCTTAGCAGTGCCCCATCCTTTCATATCACATTAGGATGTCTTTCTTTCTCAGCTTCTGGATTGAAGGAAAAAATAGTCTTTTCTTCTCACGCTTCATTTTCTTCACACGTATCATTGAGTGGGCATGTCTCCTTTTCATGTAAATCTCACATAAATGCCATCCGGAGGGGATTTCTCATTTTCCCTGTGTAGAAAAAAGATATTCAAAGCCGTTGTAAAATGTATTGTGGTGAAATTATGAGCCGATGTGCTCACAGGAGATTTATTATTTTTTTTTTTTGCAATAATTGATCAATAGATGTTTATTACTGCAGAGCAAATTGATATGATTTGAATTCATATGGAAATTAAGTTCCCTTTTATTGTTAGTCTGAACCTTTTACTGTGCAGAAAGGAGAATATGAAAGAAGAATCAAGGATAGAAGGGAGGATAATATCCCAAGTGCTTTAATCCACACGTCATATGATGTTCTGTTAACAACTTTTCATTTTTTTATTAGAACTGGGGTTGCACAATTTTTTTGTTTGTTTTAGGAGAACATGTTGTATTCCACTTTCCCCGGTTTTATTAATTTCCACTAATACATCTGTAATACATGTACATAGATATGTGTGCATTTCTAACATTCCTTACCCCATTGGCTAAATAAATGTGTCTAACTGACACAGCACTCAAAAGGCCATTGCCTTTCCTCACAATTTTTAGTCGAATGAACCACACTCATATTAAAGTTTTATGAGGTTATTCTTTGCCTCTGCTTCTCCTCTTCTGCAAGATTCATTGAAGTAGGGCAGGTAGTTTTTGCATGTTGCTCGCAACACAAACAAGACAAACAAATAGCACACAAATGTAGCACTGCTGAGGGATAAATGGTAAATCTTTACAAGCTAAGCCTCAGAAACAACACTGCCTGATCCCATTTACTGTTAAAGCTCCTTTCCAAAGGGGACATGTCTTAGTCATTTTCCATATGTGAAGACATTCCCAGTTTCTAAATAAGGGGTGATGTTAAGAATCAATTCCGGAGAGATGAAAATCTAACTCTCATCTGTCATCGGCCAGTCGTAGTAAATTTTCCCTTTCCCTCAGTTTGATACCAAAAGGAGGAGCACTGTTTCTTTAGTGTGGCGAGGCATAATTTTGACCGCAAGATGCTTGTGGAAAATTTTCAACCAGTAGTTTAAGGGCTGATATTTTTCTGTTTTACAACTTTTATGAAATCTATCGCTGCAGGGAAGCAGTCTGAATTACATGTGACACACAAACTAAGATAATTTGTGTGTCATTTGGGTGAGTGGGCAAACTTGGCCAGCGCACAGACAACACATCATAGCTTGAAGACCTAAAACTTAAAAAGATTAATCCTTGTGTTTTTTTTTCTCAATTTATGATGTTTCATGGTGTCTCTGCCATCCACGATGTATTTTTTTTGCCTTTACTGACTTTGACACTTTGACTTTTGCTCAGTGTTTGACTGTCTTTAAAATAAATATTTCTTTTAGAACAGACAGAAAAAAAGACAACTATGGTAATATGCAAAAACATATTGTTTATTTTAAAATCCTGATCTTTAACAATTCTATTTACAGAGCCACTAAAAGTATTCACCTCCACTGCTTCTTAGGTGTATTGGAAAAATATACAAACTAGCAGCTGTTTGCACCAAAGAATAATAATTTAAGTAACAACTTGCAGCAGAATGAGTAACAAAACAACATCGGAGTACTGCGGCATTTATGCCGAGTTACATAGATGAAGGCACATAAAGAAAAAAAGGTGCAGGAAATATTGGTGGGGACTGTCCCCTTCCTGCCAGAGTTGGTGGGGACATGTCCACACCAGTCCTTCAGGAAGTTACGCCTATGCTTGATAAACAATGGGGAAAGGAGAGAGATGCGCATTTTCTAGCTGGTAAAACAGGCACTGTTTAGAGTTCATGCTAGCTAAAGAGGACAATATCAATTTCGCTGTCCCTTCTGTTCTGGTGACAAAGTGCTATTGTTACACCCTTGAAAACAGGGGAGACAGAATAACGACGAATACGACATAAAATTTGAAAAAACATTTGGAGTCGCAGCATGGCACAGTGAAACTGTCAGAGCAAGTCCCACCAGGTGGTGCGGAGCAGAGAGCTGTGACTAAAATGCAGGAGGTCCCCCACCACCCAAACTGTGGGGAAGAGTTGGTCAGACAGTATGGAGCAGAGGAAATTCTGCCTTTACCATGTTTGGCTCTCCCTGGGTGTCATTTTTAAGTTGAGGTTGCAGGGGCTGTCGTCGGCAGCTGCTGAAAGTAACTTAGCTTTGCAGGACACAATAACTAGGGTTCTTAATGTGCAGTATTTCAGTTTCAGCGAGACAGATTAAACAAAACATGTCCTTTCTTACTTTTGTTCAACAACCAGAACATAAACTTATAGTGAAACTTTATCAATTACAGATGAAATGTGGCAAATTTTCAGAATAAGACATAATATTTATCTATGTATTTATACAAGGCCACTGCCAAAGAAACATGGCAGTGGCCTTGGGCGCACAGGCACATTAAAGAAAGCCAAACAAATTACACAACATTAATTTATATCTTGTGGGAATGTTACATTAATTAATTTATCAACACATCTCAGCTCAGCCTAGAGACTAGATTACCTCACATTTTATTTTTACATGCAGGAACCAATCTGTTTAAAAAATACACAATTTTGTCAAAATACTGACTTATTGCACTTCATTGCAAACGTACCAACATATTTCAACCAGCTATGTGCTTATTTACTGATTTTGCAGCATAAATCGACAAAATTTTCCAACTTTGTTAAATTTTGTAGTTGAAAACTACATGCTATTTTACTGGCAAAGCTGGTTCAGCAAAGTATTAACAGCAACATTGCCAATAAGGATAACAACAATGATTTCGTAAAATATACTGATTTCTTATCATTAGATTTTCACCTTTCTGAACAAGTGAAACTATGTGGGCACAGTAATCAAAAGCTTATTTTTTCATTACCTTAGCTGTAACCTTGGCACACTTCAATAATACAGACATTTGAAACTGCTAATATATGGGCTTATTTACCCTTTCCTGTTCTGATGAGCCAAGTCATATACTAGGCTGAAGAAAATAAACATCTAATAAAACCATATTTTATTATTCCTTCCATTCATTATAAGTCACATTTCTTTTATAATCTTTTGTTACATCCAGTGGGAGGCTGAGATTTAGTGAATAGTATTCTCTAATCAGAGCAGGCATGAAGGTCTCACATTTTTCATCACTTCATTGGTTCTCTCTGATCAAAACAAGTCCGTTCTCGGAAATCACCTTCATGATAATACTACGAGAAATGTCAAGATGTCTCATTTTCAAATTTTAGATAAAATTTTGTACATTTTCTTGCTTTCTTTTGACTAGTGAACTTCATGATTATGTCGCATAAGTAAAACATATTTAAATAATGACAGTGAATCCAAAACGGATTTATAACAACCTGCTGATGTTCAAAACTCAGGACATTAGTAAAGCCAAATTTCATATACATTTATCTAAGGGGAACAAACTGAAGGTGTTTCAACATTGTTTCAACATGCTATCAATAAATCAATTAATCTCAAATGTTTTACATGTGATGCAGTCAGTCTGTGGTAATACTGGTCACTTATTCAGATATATGCCTCAGGTTATCTATAGCCAGCCTGATTTTACAGATATGCAAAATTAATTTTCACTGTATTTATTCAAAATGCTACATTTTGTGGGATAGCTCAGCAAAATTGATGTTTGTTATATTTTAAATAAGCCTGTGTGTGTGTGTGTATGTGGAGTTGCCCAAAAAGAACCCAGATATTGTCTTCTTTTACTGCTTAATGGCCCTGAAATTGTCATAATATTAGTTATAAATATCTGTGCTGACTTCCAGTTTCATATGACTTTAGAAAGAGGACTCTGTTTCTGACTCTGGTGTAAAGTATTATTGTTGAGCAAAAATGTTGTACCATTTTGTATGTAGTTTTCTGTGATGTAAGCTTTAATATACTGTATTCTAGATAAAACATGATACATTAGTATGCTAAGACATTAACTGGTTTTGCACATCTGTTATTTAATAGACAGTGCCAGTCCTTAAATATAGCCTGATAGCAAAATAAGTATTTTATTCTTTTCATTAAAATACTCTTTTGATTATCCATAAATAATATACATATTCCAGTCATGAAATATATCTTATATCTTAGTCTTTTTGTTGGCATGTCTCATTTATGAAATGTAAAGTCGTGAGGCTATTTGAGCAAAAAAAAAACCAAAACACTCTTTAGCTGTTATATGGAAAAGCTGAAGGCAGTGTAGCATAGAAGTACTAGAGGGGGAAATTAAAAATGGAACAATATGCATTTCTAAGAAAATCAAACATTTCATTCCTTTTTGGGGGTTGGTGTAAGAATTTCTCCTAGATGATGTTAATATATCTGATCAAACATAATTACTAGGGACATGTAATCATAGATTTCAGCTAAAACTCCTCAAAGCAAATCCAGGTAGTTTTTGGATTTTCTTGCTAAACTAACCCTAAAAAGACCTTTGTAGGTAATTCCATAATGCTGGTTAAATAAATTTTGTGTTATATTCCTAAATGAATATGCTGTTCTTTATTTCATTTTGAATATTATGTTTACTATGATGTTTCTCATGTGCTAAATGTTCTGATAAGTTTAACCGCCTTGGAACGTTTTTCTTGGACTTTTGGGTGGAAATTTCTCTGTCCTTGATGACGTTTGTCATTTAGGGGCTTAAGCAAATAGATCCGTGCAAAACACATAATACATAATGTCTACTGATATACATATTATCTCTCTCCTCTTCAATACATTGGAACAATAAGTTAGGACATAGCAGGATGTTTTATGAAGTCAAGATGATCCTTAAAACCAAACACCTCAATTGCATGTCAGGGAAGTAAATAATGAAAGAGAACAAGTGAGATGTGTGAAACTCTGCTATCAACAAGATCAGTCATGGTGCCGTGCAATCTGATCAACTATTGAGGCATGCCTAACGTTCCCTGTTTGTTTGCTCTTCTGCACTCCTGAGACTGTTTTCGCTGTTTTTGTCATAATCATTCCCAAGAGAAAGAGAACCGACAAACCATTCCCAAGGGAGACTGTGTGACTTCTGGAGACTCTATGTTTACTTATCAACATGCAAGCTTTCTGTGTCTCATTAAGGTAAGTACCTGTTCATTTATCAGCTATTACATTCAGTCCAGGCTTGGATGTAAAAAGACTAATTCCATGCAAAAATCCAAGTCTGTTTGGGCAGGCATCTGTTGCTACAAATTCTACTTTAGAGTGACCCCTGCCATTTAATAAGATGAGACCTAGACTCCTTTGTCAAACAGTTCGACTGCCATTTGGTGGGCTGGCTAAGAGCATCAGATCCATAAAGCCAGAGGTGATGGGACATAAGACTTTAATGAGACTTGTGTCTTTTATGATCAGTAAAAGTAAAATCTGTTTCTTTTGTTCCACTTTAAATTTGTGCTATTTTTTCTGAATATTTGTAATCACTACGTGTAAGTATACATTAGTTTGATTGATAAGAAATTTACAAATTGAGTCAGTTGGCAGCTTATCAGCTCATCATCAGCTCAGCTTTTTTCTCCCACTCTTGAGTGATGTGTTCTTGTCTCGGGTGGCAAATAAATCACTGCTGAAATAAAATAAATTCCTGAAATTTATAAATGTCAAATAAATAAAAATTCAATAAAAAAAATAAAAGAATACACATCAGACTGGTTTCTCCAGGGCACAAATGCTTGCATAAAATATAAGACTGATTTACTAATTACTTACTTGGTTAGCACAATATAATGTAGTGCTTATATAAAATACAGAAGTGAATCAGTTCTGTAAAAATATAAATCCAAACCTAAGTAAGCTAAAGTAAAAGGTAAACCACCTTACTAAGCCAGTTATCCTCCTGCATGGCTCATGCCCTAACAGCAGTAAACAATTTTGTTTAAATCAGCAGCCAGCATTGACTAATGCTATCCCTTGCCAGAAGATATCACTCTTGCTTTGATATTTTGTCCTTTAGGATTAAGTCACCCAGTAGCTTAAGGTGACCATTTCTGTGTGAAAAGTTGCTTGGAGAGGATGTTGTTGTCCACAGGAACTGAGAAGTTGGTGGACAGATTAAGAAATGTGATGTCCTTGTAAGCGGTGGGCTTTAAATTTTCTTGTAGCTTTGAGCTGAGCTGAATCCATTGGAAAATAATAAAAAAAACAGTAGTGATGTTAAATCAGATACCATAAAGCTGCTACAGTGACAAGGGGTCAAAATTTATGAATCTTCAAAGATGTCTTGATACTGATGTGAGTGTAAAAATCATCTTTTTACATAGAGATACCCTGCAGTGAAGCCCCTGTGAGGCAATGCCAATATTATCCAAGTTAAATGCCATATTTTACAAATGCTCTATTTCTGAATCATCACTAGTAACTTAAGGAAAATAATTAATACCAAAAAATATACTACATGAAACAGAGACAAATACTGTAACAATTATTGTTATTAAAATATGGTGCGGTATAAAGCTGTGTTGATTAAAGAATAGTTTTATATTAAAAAAAACAACAAATTTTAACTTTAGATAAATTTTATGCACAGTAGTTTAATGACAGATGTTTATTTTGTGTTTTGATATGAATCAAAGAAATGTGACAACTTGACAAAGACACAGATAAATCTGGACTAGCATAAGTCCAAAATGTGAGACTTACCCAAACAGACACAGAGATTGAAAGGCTGAGAGTTCAGACGGACTAACAGCTGACCCGAATCCCAGTCGAGGCAGAAAGATTAACACTGGGTCAATGGCAGCACATTGGTAGGTCAAATAAATCAAAGACAATCTTTGGGGGGTTCAGTGACTCAGCGGTGAGTCTGCAATGTTCTGCCTCCTCCAAATAGGCTTGGATGATTGTGGTGAATAATTTCTGCCATAACAATTGAAGATGTAATAAAAAAGGACAGCTATTGCACACTTTGAGTGATTATTGATATTTGGTTGACATGTAGAGTGACATTGATGTTGCACTGTTGAATTGCAACTAGACTTGAACCCAGGCTTGGTTCAAGGCCAAGCTTGGTTTCTTTCTGCCTGGAGTTTGCATGTATTCTCCAAACATGCCTGGTTCTCTCTGGGTAACCATGCATGATTAATGGGTCTTGCTAAATTGTCCTTAGGAGTGAGTGCACATGTCCATGGTCCATTTAATATGTTTTCTGAGTTGTCCAGTGATTGAGTGGAGATAGACTGTCAGTGACTGCCTTTCGTTTTACCAACAGATAGGCATGAGCTTTATCTCCACAACACTACAGTTTAATTGGGTATAGGGTCACCATTTATGGACTGGTGGATGGGTGGTATACATGGATAATGCTAAAAACTTTAATGTGCATGTATCCTGGCCAAAAAAAAAATTAGGGGAAAAATTCAGAGCATATGTTTGTAAATAAATAAAAAAAGACCAAAATCCACATTAAATTAAGAATAATGGTGATGCAATAACATAGTAAGACATAAAATGATAGGTTTTGAAACCCCATCTTGGTGCTATGTCTGATTTGAAAAATAATATTTAAACAAGACATGAAAATGTCTGTTGGTTTTATGGCGAGTCTATATTATACTTAATGTTGGATTAGTTCAATTGTATTTCCCATAATTTTTTGTTCCCCACGATCAGTTCCTGTAAGTGTTCTTGATTATGAACTGCCAATACTAATAAATTCTGTAAAATACCATAAAGTTGAACCATAAAGAAGAGTGAACCATAAAAAAGAGGTTTGGATCACATAGTTTCATAAACAATGTGGTGGCAGACCTGGAGAGGGCTGGGATCAATCATTTTAAGTCAGATGGTGTTATGCAGTGATATAAAATGTTATCACTGTCCAGAGATCTTGATGGAGCTCTGTGAGGTTTTTCACATTCCATGGTCAACACTTAATGTTTCTGAGCTGCAGTGCTACAAATGACTGCTTGTTGTATTTGCAGTGGATTAGCTTTTTTAAATAATGAAGTAATAAACACAAATTTAAGTTTTATGAGGAAGGATCAATTGCCTTGTAACAGATCAACATGCTTAGTTTGTTCAGAGTAATTAATGTTTACAAATACAATGGATTAACAAGGATCTCCAATGTACTGCAACTCAGGAACATAGTTGCTGCTAAGACATAAGGAAATTATCTATTAAATCATGTAATCACATAGGATTGAGAGTTTTTATTCACCCAATGCTGAATGTTCTTGGACTGTGGAGGAGGAATAAACGGAATTTCAATGAAAAAAGTGCCTCCTTTATGAAAACACTGTATGCACACAAAGAAAGCAATGTTAAGCTGACTTATAACTAGTTAGCATGTTGATATAAGACTCTAAAGGGTTAACATTATATCAGCTTATATTACGGACTCAAGAGGCTTTTTAAACGTATTATGGGGTTTTACTTTGAGCAAAAATCCGTGACAATACAGGCATATAAAGGTGTCTGTATAGGTGTTAAATCTCTTTTTAGGGGTGTCAAACTCCTGGTGTCCTGCACACTTTGATGTGTCCCGAGTCCAACACAATTGAATCAAAGGGTTGAATTACGGGTTGCACAGTGGTGCAGTTGGTAGCACTGTTGCCTTGCAGAAAGAAGGCCTGGGATCTTTCTGCAAAGAGTTTGCATGTTCTCCCTGTGGTTCTCTCTGGGTAATCCGGCTTCCTCACACAGCCCAAAAACATGACTGCCAGGTAAATTGGTCTTTAAATTCTCCCTAGGTGTGAGTGTGTGTGCAGGGGTGTTTGTCCTGTCTGTCTCTGTGTTGCCCTGGCGACCTGTCCAGGGTGAACCCCGCCTCTCGCCCGGAACGTTAGCTGGAGATAGACACCAGCACCTCCCGACCCCACTAGGGACAAGGGTGTAAAAAAATGGATGGAAGGATGGGTTGAATAACCTCTTCATGTGGTCAAGTTCTACAGAGTACTGGTAATGATCTAATTTATGATTCAGGTGTGTTGTTGCATATGAACTACTTGGTTTTTGCATGTCTTCTGTTAATGACAGAATAAAGACTTTGATCTCCAGTTCTTCCTCTTCAAATGTTCTCAATATTTTTTGAGGTATTTTATGAAACTGTAATAATAACTTTTCTTAAACATCTGCCACGAAGCACTTAATATGCTCTTAAAAATTAATTTAGCATCTTTAGCTTTTAACTCGATGGCTTAGGGAGCTTTTTTTGCGATCATGACATATTTTTATTTTTGTAGTTTTTATAATTAAAGACAATACAACTTACCTTTACTGATAACACTTTTGCAATATAAAACTTAAATTGACGTTTTAAGCGAGAAAACCAGCTTCCAAATAATTGTGTGTTGAACCCTCATCCGTGGGCAGAGGGGGCTTGGATATGGGCCAAGTTGCCTAAGGCAGCCTTGGAAAGTGGGCGTGTACAAGCCCCTGAAAAAAAAGAGGCGCGGTACCTTGACAGTCTGTCACATTCAATTTTATATTGTCTTAGAATTGTCTATATATTAATTGTCTGGGTGGCAAGAAAAGAGAGAGCACACCAAGAGTGTATAATTCATGCAAGTTCTGTCATTGTTTGCAGGCACTGATAATATCAACTCAGAAGCAGCGTAAACAAAGAAAACAAAGATTTCCCAGTGTTTGGAAACTGTTTAAAAGTCTGATCACACGTTTCATGGATGACTAATGGAGACAATAGTAGATGTGCCGGCTCACTGTAAAAAACTATGGGTGGCAAATATGATCCATTGAAACTGCTTTAAATATCCTTCATTATATTAGTGAGTTAATATAAATGAATGAGTAAATTATACCCCCACTACCCAATTGCTAACTGTCATTATAGCTGCAAAGAAAAAACATATGTAACCAGGTGAAAAAATGGGTACATGTCAGAACTGTGTTTTGTAAACCCTGTTTTGCTTTGTTTCGCCAACTGGTTGCAATTCTTATTTTTGCCAGCATGTGGTGCTGCTTTACAGAAAGGTCAAAAGATTTCAGGAAGTAGAAAAAAAACCTCTTGCGTATGTACCGTGGCACTGTTAGAAAAGCGGAAGAGAAGGACATATTTGTGTGCCGAGACCTGGTGAAAAGGATGACTACATGGCCACCTAAGCAGAGAATCCAAGTTGAGGAGAGGATGTTAATGTTGTTTTTCTTTGTTTGTCCTCCTTTAGAAGTGCCACTGCCGTTTATTACACCCTTTGTAAGAGTTTAGTTTTGTATGTGAAGCTACGTTACTACATGTAGGCCGCCATTTTCTTTCGGCCTGTGTTGATCCTCATTCTTACGTTTGTTTCTTTGCAACTCAGAGAGAGAGAGAAAAGTGCTCTTTTTCATTTAAAAACAATAAAGGACCCATTTTATTTGAAGCTCCGTGTGCTGCATTACTCCCGGCTTCACATACAAACGCAATTTGTCCAAACTGCATTTGTTGTGGACTCCAATGTGAGCCTGTGTTAGAGCATGATGTGAAGCTGAATCTTTTCACTCAGCATGAACCATGCTACAATCCAAGCCTTAGCTACAATCACTGCTGGGGAGTGATAGGATTAACGAGAAACTGATATTCTTGTTTATTATTTTCCTGTGCATATGTCGGTTTATTAAATGGTAACATATTTTGTTAAAGTTATAGGTAGTGTATTTCTGTGCTATGTAGGATGCACTTATTTTACTGTCTAATAACTGCTGTGAAATTGGCCGGGTGAAATGGCATGTTAGTCTTAATTTAATTCTGAAAGGTTTATCTGCCACTTAGTGGGGTTTTGAAGATGCTACTCTGATCCTAGAGGAACGGAGTTTGTGAAACACAGCTCCCTGCCAGACTAAGCAGAGTATCAGGGTGGATCTGTCTTGTCTATTGTTGTTTATGGTGTATGTTACAAAACTTTTTTTATTTCTGTAAAATGAAGGATTACAAGACTGGGCGTGATTGTGACTCAGGTTTCTGTTGGTCTGCTACAACGTGGCTTACTACTGTGTGTATAGAGGGGTGAATGACTGATTGTAGTGTATAGAGCAATGGAATTATCACACTTGATAAAGCGTTATGCAAATGCATTATGGTCTGCATTTAAAATGTAAATGAAGGCCATTTACATTTTAGTGTAGCCTTACAAAATATTTCAGCTTTGCAGAACGTTGTGCGCTACTCAAGATATTCTCCACCCTTGCATTTTTAATAATGTTGTGGATGTTGCTAAAATAATTGAATTATCTGAAAATCCATTTGGGGTAAATTTGAAACTCCCAGGTTAAGTGGAGGCTAAAAAAATTAAACTGATTAGTTATTACTAAGTGTTAGTAAACAGATCTAACAGTTGTGTACTCACAAGCAAGAGTTAAAATGGCTTAATTCCTATGAGTAGATAGTTTCAGAATATACTGATGAGTGCTAGTTAGACTTTACCCTAATTTCTAAGTATTTCATAGCTTTAATTAACATGTTCTATTTGCAAATTGTTTTTATATAAATTAACCAGTTAAAATGAATGCAAAATGTTGGTTCAAATTTATTTTGTTTAATATTTCGAGTAGATTCTGCAGGTTGGTTTTTACTGTTCATCCTCAGCGCTTTCATGTAAGTATCGAGGATTAATACTTCTCTGATGAGCTCTTTAGCACTGTCAGTATACTAATTTTAAGATAAAAATAAATCCTCAAAAGTGTGGCACGAATGATTACTACTCCAAACACATGATGCTGCCCTATTAAGAGGTTTAGAGATAAGTCAAATAGAACTGTAGCACTATATAGTCACATGTAAAGGAAAAATGTGCTTGATGTTTGAGACTGCGCCAAAACAGCCGTGAACGAGTCAGTTCTCAGTATCAAAATCAACAAGATTTTCTAACATTTGAGAGAGTTTTGTCAGTCTTTTACAGCCTCGTAATGACATGGCAGTAGAATGCACATGCTCACACAGAAAGAACACAGCTGCTATGGTTTGAGAGGCATTGATAATTTGAGTTAAAATGAGCTTGTCTTCACTAATGACAGTCCCTGCTAAACCGTTTATCTCCATATACCCAGGTTACTGCGCTAAAATGATTCCCTCTGTGCAATTCCTACTAATAGCTCTCTTTAATGTCATAGACTGAGCTTTGCCTTGGAGCAAGTCTTTTTTTCTGTCTGATATATTTAAAATATACATGTTCATGTGAAGAGAGATTGTCAGAATGTTACATTTGCTAACAGTTATTTCGCTTTTAAAACTTGCTTTGCTCTAAATACCCATGTATGATTCATGATCAGTTTTATCTTCTAAAATAGGAGATGGTGATCTTCTGTTTCCAGAAGGGAACTGGCAGCGCCTGTCACCACTATGATTCATAATTCTCTGGTTGAAATAGTTGAGAAATACACATACCGAGGAACCATCTTCGATAGCACACTGAGGTTTTCCTTTAACACCAATGGAATCCTGCAGAAGTATTACGAGAGGATGTATCCTCTTTGAAAACTGAATTCTGCTGACATTCCACTACTCATTCATCAACAATGTATTGGTAGCACTCCATCGCTCTACTGCTGCCATAATGTTGTGAATGTGTTTTCTAAAATTATTGTACCGTGTATGAGTTGCAGGATAGCACTCTGGCTCGTCTTATTTTTAATGACCCTACTCACTCTTTGTTTTCAACTTTTCAGCAGTTGCCATCTGATTGCAAGCTCTGCTGCCTGGCCTGTTAGACCCAGAGAAAGAGCTTGACCTTCGTTGACCAAAGCTATTCCTGTACTGAAATCCAAGGGATTTAAATAACTCTGATCTAATGACTAACATGAATGCATTACCATGTGCGTCATCACAATTCTGCTTTCTGACATGTTATTTCCTTCTTGTTTTCTTAACAACTTGGTCTTGCATTGTTGTTTGACTTCTTATTATTTTGTCTGGTCTTCTAATTAATTGTCCCATGGGAATAAATAAAATGATTCTATTCTATTCTATTTAATAAAAAATAAGGAAAGGGATAGCAGATATGTTCAATGTGAAATGGTTAGTAATTAGTAGAAGTGGTTTAAACTTTGTGGCACTACACTAATAGCAGTGGATACAAAGAAAACTTCCTAATTCCCTCCTCTATACTAAAAAAAACGTTTACTAAAACATGTAGGTCATTTCAGGGTCCTGGATGAACTTCCTTTAGCACATATCAATAGCACAGCAAGTTTCCAGGGATGTGTTATAGTGCACCAGAGTTCCCAAATGATTTGGGAATAAATAAAACCTCCACAGGGAGGTTGTGGTGGTTTATTTTTGTCAGGGCAGCATATTAGACATCTAGGCTGAGACACTGGGGTGCAAGTTGGTAAACGTGGCAGCAGTGGCAGTTTACCCATTTAATGGGCTAAATCTCACTATGAAGCTTTTACCAAAAAAACCCAAAACAAAAACACTCTCCCTTCTAAGAAGTACATGCCCCCATTGCACACAGAAATTTGTATGCTCTGGCTTCACAGTTATAATCAGTCTTAAAGTTTAAAAATAAAAGGCACAGAAAGTCTGATGCAAGTGATAATGATAAAAAGCTGATGCTGCCCACGTTTAGAGTTAGGTGATAATGAAGCAAGGAGGAGTTGGGGCACGTAGAGTTGTACTATACCATAGCACACAATGAAAAAGTGTTTCTTATAGTTTGATTCAGTGCCAAAACCACAATAAAATATACAATTTCCAGTAGCAGAGCCATGAAGATTTTCTAACATTTAAAAATTCTCCTTCTGTCCTTTTCGATAGCCCATGTTCCTAAATAGAACTGTTATGGAAACCCCTACTCCACTGGAGCAGGACTTGCAGGAGGGGAGATGGATGCACTGCTCCAAATTGCACCATAGCTTGCTGTCAGGACTCTGGGTTCTTGAGTTGATTTTATTTCTCCTATTGTTATAAAAATACTGTATATATAAAAAAATTTTAAGAAATTTGACTTCACAATTTAAAACCTAACTCTGTCTAAGGACTTGAAATGATGATGATCACTACCTAAATGTAGCTGACAGACTTAAACAAATATGTTTTTTTAAACTACATTGTTTAATTGAAGTGCTTTAAAGCTTTGTTCTTGTGGTATAATGAAAGTTTTCACAATGCACTGTGTCTTGGTTTCATGTTTACTAAAAAAAAAAAATAATAATAAAATTACAGGGACTTTTCTCTTACATATCTTGGTACAAAGAATATTATCTCTGCTGGGAAATTTAATAATCTCAAAAGACCTGAGATGCCTTAACTGCTGTAATTTGGGCTTCAAAGACAAGGTTTTACTTATTTCTGCTGCTTTTGTGCTATCAGCCAATTCCCAGGATACAGACTGGAACAAGTATTTAAAGACTTTCAAAGTCTTTATTAGTGTTCACTATGGGTTTTTGAAACATTTAAGCTTTTATGAGAGTAAAGACTGAGGTATACACAAGTAACAGGGGTACAAAGTAATGAGGATTTCTTTTTGTACAGAAATTGTAAGTTGCTGTATACATGAAACGCCTGTTTCTTACACCTATGGCTGATTGTGTAAATGTTGGTAATTTGTTGTACTTCAGTGTAACTGTGGCATTCAGTGCATCTAAATATTTCCTGCTGCAATCAGCTTTACAAAATGATCTTCAATTCAAATTTAATTTTCTGCAGTAAACCTGTGTATCAAAGTTCCGCTATGATTGTTGTTTGATTGTTTTATCCTTTTTGCTCTTAATAAATATTCATGTTCTAGATTGAGTAATCTGTGATATTTTATTTTAAGTCATGATATTGGTTTGTAACTATTATTTTATCTTGTTTACTTTTTCTTTGAGTTAATTTTTTTATTTTTCCATTAATTGTTTGAATTGATGTTTGAATTCTTGTTAGATTTTTTGCTCAGGTTCCCAGGAAATTTTTTTTTTTTCAAAATTATTACTCTTTAAGTTGATCCCAGTGCATAATCAAGCCAAAAAAAAGAGACAACATTAAAACAGTTTTTCATACTTTTGCTAAAGCTTAATCCTTGTCCCCCGCAAATGTTCTTTAAACCTTTGAAAGGTAGCATATTCACAGTTTTGAATTTGTTATTCAAATAACAGGTTCATCAACATAACTAGAGTTCCACTAACAACAAGAGCCTCTTCATTAGCACCACTTTTTAGACAAAGGGTTTTTTTGTTTGTCACATCCCCATGATTAGACATTAACTTCTGCTTTTTCTAGTGAACAGCATGATTTGAAACAAGACAACACTCACTGCTGGAGTACAAGTTAAAAGCCATACTTCTGCAATTGGCATTACTTAATTAAAAATGATTCTGCTAAGTGAGGCATTGTTAGGTAACCTACTTGCGTGAGAGTAGAACAATTGTTTTTTAATTGGATAATTCTGTTGAAGATGTTGTGGAGGACCTGATGATCTGCGGGCTTACTCATCTGCACGTGCATTCAAGGTACGTAATGTTATTAGACCAACATGGAGTCGATAAAAATCAGTAAAACCGCTGATGTTGTACCTTCCACATTAGAAGGCCCCTAGGCCCGCTTGACTTTAATCTAAATTTAATTTTAACTTTGTGTCAAACTATTAGAATGTAAATACATAATACATAAAAATTGAAAAAAAAAGATAAAAATAAGCTCATCGCTTCTTCATTGGTTTATTATAAATACAACCTTAGACAATATCAAACTTATTAAAATAATATGCAAAATTTACATTGTACATTTTTTTAATTGCATCAAGGGGTTTTAGCAGGTGTTTTAATTTTAAATATATAGAATTAAAGAGAGCCCACTTATACAAAATATTGATAATAATGTTATGATTTCTAACATGCAATAAGAAGTAGTACTAGCTTCATGCTTCCATGTTAAAAAAAAGTTTGGTTTTTTTTACCTTTATATCATGTCAAATTGTGTTTAAGTCATATTTGATATATACAACATTTCTATAACAACTGAAAGTAATATAATTACTGGATTATATTTATATAATCCAGTAATTGTTATAAAAAGGTGCCTGGAAAATAAATAACATTCCCTCTTCAGAATGAGAAATTGCAGAAAATGAAATGCATGGGAATGACTGTAAGGTCAGATTTGAAATTGAATTCATTTTGAAGCAAATTGGTTATATTAAGAATGAACTGGATCATTTAAAAGCACTTTAAGATGGCATTTGTTGTGAACTGACACAAAATAATTTAAATGGGTTAGGTTGCATTTAGTTGAACTGAATTATGCAGGTACTTTTTTATGGATCCCTTTTTTATTCAAGAAATTAAATACGACTGAAACTAAACATTTATTTTGTCGTTTATTGATAGTAACATGCAATTAAAGTTAATTCACAATGAAAGAGTTTTTTGACCAAATCCAGCAACAATTTGAGTTTTTTTAGGGACACAGTAAAAATGTTTGATTTCATAATAGTTCTCACTGACATTTGCCAACGATGGTAATGAAGTAAAAGATATTCAATACACAACATCACCAAATTCATGCAGTCGAAACATTACAGTGAACATGAAAAGGCAGCAGTGACTCCAATGCTAACAGAATCAGTAATAGTTTTTTCAGTAAAAAAAAAATAAAAAATTTGTTCATTTACTGTAAGACTACAGAGTCTGAAACCTGCTGGGAGGAACAAAATCTTGTTTAGAGCTTGGGTGACGTCGCTGACAGACGCATCAATCAAATATTTTGAATTACTCAACTTCAATGTGATTATCTACTGTCTACACAGAACCAGAATCCTCTGATCAAATATTTGGCCATGGTTTTCTTCTGACACCCCCTGGATCTTGTAAGTCACTTTGTATGGAAATTGAGATGCATATCTATCAAAGCTGAAATAGGCAATTAGCAGCATCAATTCACTCTGTCTTCACTCTGTCAACATCGCTTTTCTTTCTCTTTTTCCATTCAAGATCTGCACCATTAACTCTGAGATTTTCCTCTGTGTTCTTTTCTACCTGACACCCCCAGAAGGTCTAAATTAATCTCTTGTCATATCCTTTACCTCACTGTTTCTTTTAATTTTCTTCGATTTTTTTTCCAGCTATTAGTTCCTATTGTCTTTTTCCATTGTTTTTATTCTTCCGTTGTTCTTTCCCCATTTGACATTGCATTACAAAGTGCTGTCTGTTGCTTTGTACCCCGTGCACATCCTCTTTCCATTACATTGTCAGTACTGGCATACAAGCACTTTTCTACAGATGAAAAATTGTGAGACTGGTATAGGGAAAAGGGAAAGAAAGAAATATGCAAATGTATATTTTTAGATGTAGATCAGGTAGACTACATTACCAAAACCATTCACTAGCATTAACAAAGAGCCACAGTCTGCATCTTACATACCTGACAACTATAACACAGCGGGTAGGTTTGAAATTGCACTTCAGAAGTTTAATTAGTCCTAACTCTTTTGAGCCTGAGCATTGAAATAGCCTGGTCAACCATAATTGTCTCATGCCTGAGTGCACAGCAGCTTGTACATGGTTCATATTTGTTAAGACACCTGCAGCAGCTTCCAATTTTTTCCATTGATTTAACCAAGTATAAGCAAAGTTACAGCTAAAGGAATAAAGTTTATTGGGAGTTTTTTGTGCTAATGTAACATTAAGGCCTCCGCCTAATGGCAACAACTGAGATAATGAATACAATTTGCTACTCTCTTTTCAACTTTTGGCTAGAATTTGCAGTGTGTTTGTGCACCTAAGATAAAATATGAATAATTTTTGAAACTGATAGACATCAGACTGCGTCTTTTTTAAAACCATAACTGTACCTGTC
This sequence comes from Xiphophorus hellerii, assembly GCF_003331165.1. Classification (NCBI taxonomy): domain Eukaryota; kingdom Metazoa; phylum Chordata; class Actinopteri; order Cyprinodontiformes; family Poeciliidae; genus Xiphophorus; species Xiphophorus hellerii. The sequence goes on along the minus strand of NC_045689.1, from coordinate 20,758,275 downwards.
TAACAGAGATTACTTTAAATAAGTATTTCATAATTTCAACTGGTTTCTCACAAGCATAAATTTTATACATGCAGCATTGGCTTTTATTAAACCTACCTGGTACTTTGGCTCATATGGAGCAGTTTGTTGAAGTGGTAGTGCTCAGGCTGTTATTTTTACTCTTTTTTTTATGACTTCTTGACAGTTCAGCTTGTGGCATATTTTTGTGCTCTTGCAGGTGATTGTATGGAGACAAACGTACAGAGAAAACTCTCTCACTTCATGAGCTTAGTGTTTTGCTATTGAATTAATCAACTAAGACAGTTTTAGTTTTGCTGTGAACGTCTTTGTATTAGGTGCAAGATATTTCAACTACTAGGGAAAACCAAGATTTTGAGAAATAAAATGCATTGTGTATAATACAATTTTGCAAGCTGTGCATATGCAACTTGGTCCACGAATAGGTTATCAGCAGCTGTGGATAATTTGGTGCTCTGATATGGGTCATTTCAAATGACCATAATCAGGATGGTATGCTTTTGCTAAACAATTATTTAAGCAATGAAATGCAAACACCGTTAGACGTCGTACACAATATTTATGACTAAAAGGACTGGGACATCTTTAGCCAAAGCTTGGGCAAATTATTTTTCATAAAGAATAGAAAGAACTAAAAGCATTTAAAACATTACATAAGAAGCACCACTCTCATAATTTAATGAGAAGAAATAGAAATTTATTGGTATTCCTCAATCTTGGTTACAGGGCAAACTCCCAATGCTACCCTCCACAACAGTGCTAGTCACTAAATGGGTAGAATTACACTACAGTGTTTATTGTTCCCACTTTCAGGATGGAAGCTTTAACTCTCTACTTTCCTCTATAGAACATGTCATAAAATACAGGAAACCCACATCTAACTGGAGCTCAAGCAATAGCCAAGCTGTGAAAGAAAATAACTGATCCTCACTGAGTCAATCCCCTTTCTTTTTATGGGACAGACATTTAATTTAATCGTAAATAAAAGCGTAAATGTAAAGGCTCATTGGTAAAGACCCAGCTTCAAGGAGCAGGAGAAACCTGCAGCTTACATACTGCATTTGAAAGCAATCTAATGCTTTGCAGACACTGGGGATGATGATATTTGTCCCTTGTGCAACATCATAGTTGATTTTACAGCTCATGCTGTTACGCTGACCAAATAGGAATTAGAAGCACTACAGATCTATATAACTGTTGAGGTGTGTAGGTCAGCAGGGGCAAGGCATTGCAGTGCTAACCAAAATCCCATCATGAAGAATCTGGAAGGTTATAGACGTTTCTGATGGCATTTCAACCACTAAAAATCTAAAGCCCAAAAATAATCGAGTAAAAAGTCAAACCAGTATGTGGTATAATGACAGACCAGACAATGACTAAATGCAATCAGTTAAATCTCATTAACCTTTTCTAAGCAAAGATATCAAGAAAAATAGTGTGTATAGAGTTCTACTTTCATTATGCATATTTTAAGTCTTTTATGTATTATTTTGGTTTGTAAATCACAGTCTTTAGTTAATGCTTCCCCTATGTAAACATTAGTTTATGTTTTGGTAATCTGGGTTCTGCTTAGCATCATGTTTAATTTCTGTTTACCTGGTGCTCCTGTTTCCGAGTTTCATAGTCACCTTTTACTTTGATATTTTGAATCATTGTTGTGTTCTGTTTTGTTCTGTTGTTTCCAATTGTGTCATTCTGCAGAGTTTTTTTCTTTGCCATTTTATTTAGTTAATTATCCTTCCTTGTTTCCTGTGTGTAAATAATTCAGTTTGAGATTCAGCTGTCCAAAGATTTATTGCAGAAATCCTGGTCTTTGTACATATTGTCTGAAGAAATTATTTGTCTGAGCTTCTTGTTTTTATTACAGAGCAAAGGTTTCCAGCTCACACACCTCCTCTGAAAGTTGGTCAGTCTTTTTTTGAGTTATAGGCAAGCACCTTCATATCAGCAGCAGACTCTGCTGTAGGTCTTGTGATGACATTTTACAACTTCTTTTAGTGTCTTGTGGGCTGCTCTCACATCAAACTTACTTTGATAACCAGGACCAGATGTTGGTCATTCTTTTGAATGTCCTCCACTTGTAGAGGCATTGAATTTACTCATCGTTTTAGATGCTAAGTCATCATGAGACGTTTGTGACTACATAAAATAAAGTCAATAACAAGTTACTATACCTTGTAAAAAACTCAGCCTGTTTTCATAGCCCCTTCTTTTAATGTGTTTCACCTCCTCCACACAATTGAGTTGACTTGATAGGCCAGTAACAGATTTCTGTAAAACGAGAAAAGGTTTTTACTACAGTTAACTTGTGAATCAGGTGTGTTGGGACAGGGACACAGCTAAAATTCAACTGACATTGAATTGTGGAACAAGAGCTATAAAAATGACTTCTGAGCACATTTTAATCAAAAAGAGAAAATCCCAATCCTACAATTGATTTTTTTTTTCCCCATGGATTTTTGCACTTTGTTTCATTTTACTTATATGCAATTACACACACAGACAGACCTGCTCTATCAGTAGAAGGAACCATGCAGAAGAATTGCTTTTGGTCAGGCAAGCCTCTCAGAGAGAGCTACTCGTACCTGGAATAGTCTTCCAGTGGAGCTCATGGAGCATAACTTTCATATTTCTTTAAAAAGAAATTGAACACTTCCACCATCTTAGCAAGACGCTCAGAAGGAGTTAGGCAAATGTCACGGTTGGACAGAGGGGGAGCCAGAGGATTGTCTCGACAGACTGTCGGTTTCCAAAACCACACACACACACGTGCACCCCCACGTGCGCACGCCCACACACACCCCTACACACAAAAACTTATAAAAATGCACACAGGGTCCGACAGACCGCGCACAGAGTAAAAAAACTTTTGGGGTCTCAACGACCCCATCTCTTAAGACCGCATTAGGATTAAAAGTATGACCTTGAATTTTTGTGTTTTTATGACGTAAAGCACTTTGAAATGCTTTGTTGGTGAAAGGTGCTACACAAAACAAATTTGATTGATTGATTGATGGTTGAGGGTTCAAGTGTGTGATCATTTGTTCTGAAATTGCATTATATTTTTTAGGAGCTCATTGTATTTTAATTACTGTAGGTACTGTATTTGAATTATCCTAGTGCTCATGTCATCTATACCCCAGAGACTAAGACTGGCATATTTACAGAAATGTTTATTAACAGCACTGTTTTAAACAAACAAACAAACATATAACTACACAAACTTTTAAAAACCTAACTAGTACATCAAAGGCATGATTTCAGTTATCTTGCATGAAACATTGAATGCATTGAAAATGCTGCTGGCTCATCTTGGTGCCTCACCTGCAGTTGAACTCGAACACTTGAATATTTTTTACATTGACTCATGTTGCACATCAATGAAATGCTTTATGAAGGAAGGCACAAGGTCAGTGTTCCATATTTTGTACCAAAATAAGATTCATAAAAGAGGACCAAAAAATCCAAGTATTGAAAATCTTATAGTGCTTTTGACTGTAAAACCATAGAAGAGGTTAAGAGGTTCCTAGAACCAATATTTTAGCAATATGTCTAATTACATATTTATCTGTCCTTTTTATTCATCTGGTTCAAATTTCAAAACTTGATTTCTGACTGTTTCTCTTTTGAGTTTCTGGCTTTTTTTTGGTGGTTTTTTTAAAGCTGTATATATACGAAATTACCAACAACACCAAAACACTTTTGTTTTCCCTGTAGCAAAATAGATCTGAGGATGAGGCCTTGAATCACTTCTCTCCTCTGTCTCTGGACTCCTGAGGGTTTGTGAAATTGATATACGTTCTGACATCAGGTCAAAACAAGATACAGACCATGTCAATTCCTCCTGCCTTTACACAGTAGACACTTTTATCCCTGGGTAAGGAAAGCAAGCACTTACAGACTTTACCTGCAAGGGATTCATGTAAATGACAAAGGCGTCTGAATAAATGAATAAGAATTTCTTTATATTCACATTAGCCCTCACTTTAAAGACAGCTGGGGACTTGGTCTGAAACGGATTAAGACCTTGATCAAATTGCATGGTGCGTTGTTTAAAAATAGCTGCATTTGTGGAAGAATCTTGCAGGTTTCAGGGACCAGTCAGGAAAATGCTGTTTGTTACTTATGAGACAGAACAGCTGCATTTATGCTGAGATTAAGTTACACACCGGAGGACTGTGTTTACTAATAAGATAACTCGGGAAGGCAATTGCTTGCTTAGCCATCAGAGTTAATACTTGCACAAGCTACAATTTTCAGTTCTATCTTTATTTATATGCTGTATATATGTAAATGCTGCATTTTCATTGGTTGCAAAATCATTATCATTGTCAACTTAGAAAAAGGATCCCAACTGCTGACTATCATTGGAAAGACTTTTGGTTTAATTGATAGCAAGAGCACAGGTTGATAATTGTTGGAGTACATGTAGATGAGGCTTTGCAGCAGCAAATTAGGACTTAAGAGCAGCAGCTCCAGGGATGAGCTTTGGTTAAATAGGCAGCAATTTGTGAGAGCAAACATTTATGCACCCATACTTGCATGATCAAATCAAAGAAATACTCTGCATATGTCTTGATAAGTGAATAACATTCATCCTATGATTTTAGTTTGAAGGAAAAAACTCCCCACAACAATATCCTTTCACTCTTGGTCTTGTGTTCTCTTGGTGATGTACAATGGTACCAAATATTGAAATGTGATCCAAATGTTTCCATTTGATTTCATCAGACCCATAGCTCTTTTTTTTTCTTCAGAAGAATATGATTCTGTTTTGCAAAAATTAGCCTTTAGTCCAGAGATATGGATACAAAATTATTTTCATATGTATACCATCACCACCACTTGTAAATTAGCTGCATTACTTCTGTGTTTGCTACTTTGGCATCTTTTTTGAGATTCTAAGTAGCTGGCAAATGTGAACCAGCTACTTTTAACTCTGTTCACCACATCTTACTGTATTTACAATAAAGTCAATGTTTTTTTTCAGTTTGGATTGAGTGTTTCCCCTTACTTGCTTTATTAACTGCTTCTGGTTCATTTAGTCGTTTTTTCTGTGAACAGAGGAGCGACGATAATCAGCCAGCTGTATCATTTGGGTGTGTTAACCAGAGTGGGGCTGTGTACGCGGGCGTGTGTGTGTGTGTGTGTGTGTGTTCCCACTGGCCAATGGCCAACTACTTCATAGGAACATCAATAAAATTTTATGCAGTTCAATACAAGTTATAAATTCTTCTCATATGAAGCTTCTACAATATTACGTTTTGTTGATGTCAAAAAGGTGATTATCTGATTTCTTATTGAGGTCATCATGAGTGGTTGTAAATTACGCTGCATCCCATTAACAGTGAGAATAACTTGTGGCAGAGCTGCTGTATTGGATCGCAGTACATTTCACAGGTGTGTCGGAAGTGTATTTATATGTGCAATATATTATGTATAGAGGGGAGGATAGGTTGTTATGTTGTGTGCGGGTGTGTGTGTTTGGGGGTTTATTAGGCTAAAGGTCATGAATGAATTCAAGGCTCCAGAGGGAGACATTCAGCAATGACTGCAGACTGTATTGATCCCAAGTTTTACTGCACATCCAGATTGAAAATAAATTGTGTGAAGAGATGAAAAACTGGACTGAACAAACATGCTCACCTCCAGCATGACCAGAGTTGAGATGATCTCCTAAGCATCACCCATGTGACCTCTCTCTGTTTAACAACAAAGCTGTGAGGTAAACACTATGTGAGTATATTAATACAAGCTTAATTACATTTTATAATGTGATGTTTTTAATATTTTTAGGCATGTTAACCCATCTATGCTGAAGTAGGCATCCAGTTGTTTGCAAAAGTCTTAATAAAGTTGGTGTTGAGATACTGCACAGAAGTTGTTTTTTTTATTTGCTTCAGGCCATAAATAGATTTCTAGCCTGTTTTTCCCCACCATATGGCAATGTTTACCAGGGTTATTTGTTTCAATACAAACTTCCCTCTGGCATACGGAGTGGAAAATGTTCTTCCTTTTGATAGACGACCTGATCTGTAGATGGGTTATGTGCTAAATTATTGAACACACCTACCCATAATTGTTTCTGTCTACACTGGAACCATGTACCCTAAGGTGAAGGTGCCTTGCAAAGCTGTCAGTGCCTCCTGAAACTTTACAACTTTTTTACAATATACCAACAAACTTTAATGTATATCAACAGGATTTTTATGTGATCGATCAAGTTTATGGAAAACTATACAAATATTTTCATTATTTTCAAAAAACTAATTCTGAAAAATGTAGATCAAAATTTGTTTTAAGCCCCCTTCACTGCAATACCCCCAAATAAAATCTTTCCTCGCTTTCCTAATTACTGCTTCTGTGAAGGCCTCAAAGGTTTGTTAAATTGTATTAATGAACAACCAGCATCATGAAGATCAGGGAACGAAGCGGACTTGTTAAGAACGGGGAAGTTTAAAACAGGTAGAAAATAAAACAATATTCCTAACTGTGAACATTCAGAGTTCTTTCCACTACATCATTAGAAAATAGAAAGAATATGGCCAAACTGAATCAAAACATGTCTGTCCACATCAGCTTAAAATCTGTTTCTCCTCATGTGAGTACTTTAGACTTCTTAAGTAAATCCAGGTTCATAGTGTCTTCTCTGCTTGAGTTAAAAAGAAAACTATATATATATATATATATATATATATATATATATATATATCTTGAATTGCGACAAGAAAATGTTGAACAAAGCGTACATCAAAGTGGTCATGAATATGACATTAGTTAGTAAGTCAACTGAGAAATGACTGCTCAACATGCTCTGACTTCTAACTTTTAACTGTACTACTGTACACTATTAAGTACAGTTGCAGTTTGAAATACCAGTTATGGTTGGAGTGTCGTTTAAAATGTGAACAATTTCAGAGTTATACTATAATGAGCAAGCTACTCCACCAGGTAACTAATGTTTGTTCTCCTGTTGGTTAACCTTCATTTCTTTCTTTTTTTTTTGCTTCTGTTTACTTTTTTACATTTATGCAGCAAAACTTCTGGATCACCATATGTTAGAAAAGCACTTTTTCTCCTGCAGAAAGCTGTTTTTCACCTGATTTTTGTTAGCACGGTGCCTTGTCCCAAGTTTTATTTGCATATTTAGAGATGCATAAAAACTGAATGAGGCCAAGGTGTGCTGTTAGATTTTATCTGTTGCAAAGTCATGAATAGATTATACCCTTTGATAAAAATATATTTTTGCAGTAGTTCTGATGAGCAGAGATGACACTTTTCACTGAGTGGGAGTCAAATGTTAGTATGGTTATCGTGCATTAATGATAACCTGTTTATGCTATAGAGCAAGTTTTTTTGTCAACAAAATCTTTTGCATTTGTGTACTTTGAATGGTGGTCAGATCCACTGCTTCTGTGTGCTATGTGCATCACAATCATGTGGCACATTAGTATGGGTCAGGAACTGACCATAAGGTGTGCAGTGTGACTTTGCGTATGTAATTGTGTGGGTCAGATGCATTATGTTTGTTTTGCCTGTCTGCGATGTGGTTGTGTTTGTGCAGGTCAGATATGGTGATGGTTTTTGTGTCTGCCCTCTCATAAAATCCTGTCCTGGCCTCTCATGTAGTTTCTCAGTCTTGCTTTCATTTCATTCACTTTAGTCTTGCTCTTGAGCTTGTGCTGTCCTCTTCGAAACCAGTTGGTAAAAAGTCATTTATTAGCTGCAATGCAGCATTCAATGAGTGATAAAAGAACAGCTAATAGTCTGGAAATTACGGTATTCAAGAATGGTGCGGGCAGCAGGCTTCTATGCAAGAACAAGTCCATAAATTCAGACTGCACTGGTTCAATCGCATCTGCAGAATCAATGAGAAGTCTTGTGATAGCAGTGACCTTCGGCCATGAGAGTCCAACTTGATTCAGAGAAGATGTGGGCTATTCAATTGGAGACTATCTGAAGTCCTGACATCTTTATTTTAATCCAGCAAAGGTCAGTGTCATGGATGATAAAGTACAATTGCACATTATCAATGGGGACCACCTCCCAATTTTACTGCTGCCAATGATGAGACTTAGAGACTGAAGCAAATTAACATGAATCTGTGAGTCTACAGATTGAAAATGTAAGCCTGCATGGTTGTCTTGTTTGGCTGTATGTACATTGGTGTCCATTTGCCTTATGCATCAAATAGTTCGAACTACTGCCTTCATGAGACTGAAAACATATACATGTATATATACATATATACATAATAAAACAAACACAAAACCTTTCAATAATTATTTTGCTACTTGAAGATTATGTGTCCAAAATCAAGGTTTGCCTAATTTCTTGTGATCATTACAAAAATTAAACAGTAATAAATTACAGGAATATTAAATGAAATAGTTCCATAAGGAATTTGACTCTTTTCAAAATGCTTATGTGACCTATTTTAAAAGACAAGGCAAACAAATGGTTGCTTGGTTCTAGGTATAAATTGTTTACTCAAACAATACTATTGAAGACTGTAAATCTGCTGCAAAGTGATGACAGTGTCTTCTGTTCATGCTGAAATAACAATGTGGAGTTTTTGCACAGAAAAGTGGATCATTTTATTTATTCATTTCTTGATCTTGCAATCACCAGCAGGTTTTAGAATAGGGTCAAAATTGAGCAACAAGCAAATAGAGTTGTAGTCTGCCTGTAGTTTTAGCAATGGCAGCAGAGGAAGTGAACAAAGCCATTCAGTCAGAGTCAGCCAAATATTGAGTTAACATTACAAGCCATCAGTAGTGTCGAACTGCTACATTACATAAGCCACTGGCAAACATTAGCAATTGGGTAAAATTGACCTCCAGGAAGCAATAGTTTCTCAAGAGCCAAGAGTCCAGACCTTCTGTACGGACCAAATAGCGCAGGGCAAAGGACTGGTTTTTACCAGGCTAACTAAATTACCCTGCCCAGTTTATCTTACAACCCCATATTACAGATTTAAAATGTTCTACTCTCAAAACTAAGAAAAAAAAGATGTATGGACATCAAACAAAAATGTATCAAGATGAGATTTCTAAACTAAACTCACCAGCCAGACTTTTCTGTTAAACATTCAATTTTGTCGACTGTAATAAAACATGCTATGGCAATTTTTTGTGCTTTTGTGTTAGTCACTTGAAAAGAACACCTGCCCTTGTTTTTTTTAATCAAATTTTCCTTTAAAACAATTTGCTTTCATGGACAACTGCAGCAACAATGTTATTTCTAAATATAATAACGTTGCATTGATTTATAGGAAATTTGGCAACAATACCAGATTATGGTTGTGAAGATACTAAAATTCCAAACCCAATAAAGATACAGAGGAAAGTATTGCATTTTGAACAATCAGTTGCTCCTTCTAAAACTCAGAGATAAAGTTAGTAGAGAGAGTTTTCAGGTTCGAAATCACAAAGCCCCATTCTGGGCTTAGTGATAGAAATGCAGCAATTATAAGCAATTTAATATTCCCTATGACACAGTCAGAAATGCTTTTACCAGCTTTTACATCAAATACAACAATTACCAGTAGACGGAGACAAGCCTTTTTTTCTTCAGTATTTGCCACTGTTAGCTTGTATCTCTGTGCCCTATAGTTAACAGCTGCTGCTAATGTACCTTCTAAGCTCTTCATTCCAGCAAAGTTCATAATAGCTTTAAGCATCAGATGCAGATTTCTCATTTGAAAATATTTTCTCAAGGGATATATGAACAGCTAAAAATAGGTCTAAAAATGCTATGTTAATATTGCTGCTTATCTATGATGGCATGGCACAATTGTACTCATAAAATTGAAAGTCTTTTCTTTTTGAATGTTCCACCACATGGCCTAGTAGGCACATGTGGTGGAACATGTGGTACTTTCCGAAGTACTTGATAAACTTGGACTTTGTAGTCATTAGTTTTGGTAAAACTAAGTTTGAATCCAATTAATCTGGCTTTATCTTAGCAGACACTGGAAAAATAGTTTGTATTTTCATCCATCTGTACAAACCAGTATTATTTACATCGACGCTACTCTTGAAATAGACTTCTATTATTGTGTCTTTTAAAAGTGATAGCAACAAGCTTAAAGTTTGATTAAAATTTGAGCTGAAGCTTAAATTAAATACTTCAACTGAAGCTTAGTTAAATCTTGAAAGTGGAATGTTTATACCTGCAATAGAGAATTCAAGGCAACAGTAGATTTCTGTCCTTTATAAACAATTTTATATAAATTTCACTCCCACCACTTTTGGAATCAAGTATTTTCTTGGCAACAACTTCTAATGTCAAAAAGGAGAAATAAATTGAGTGCTGTACAACTGAGGCAGCGATTCAGTATAAAAGGCAACAACATTCATGTGGACACCAGAACTGGCTCACGAATGGACCAACACATGAGCATAATTGTAGCTTTATACATGATGGTATTTTGTGCAGCAATTATACTGGCTGCAAATTTAGAGCTGTAACATGGTTGGAAGCTCTTCTTCGTCAAGTACTTTCTGGCACACTAATTTAATATGGGGATAGGCAATTGGTAACTGGCCTTTATTTTTTATTTATAATAGATCATTATTATAACACAACTGGTAGAGGAAGCGACAGCAATGCTTCTGATTTTTGCTTCTCTTTCTCTTTTATTCATCACATTAGACCATGTTTACATCATGTGTTTATTTTTTAAATAATTATGTTCTAGGGTTTCCCTTCTCCCCTATTTATAATTATACATGTTTAAGAGGCCATTAGTGCATTTTCTTTCCAATTGATTTTATTCTTATTGGGGCAATTATAGTGCATTAAGTGGGCCAGTATAAACCAGGCAACAAAAAACATGCATGCTCATTGCAAGTTCACTCTTGCAACCAGCCCTCTCTGCTCGCACACAGGGAGACTACAACAACTATGAAAGCATGCTGTTTCAGGAAAATCAACCCTCTGCTGCTGTCCTTGGGGAAGTGATCTGTCATCAGATAAACTGATGTATATCACATAAATCCAAATAAGCTGCAGCAGGCCCCCAACTCAAAATGACTGCAAACAGATGTGCAATTAGATAAACATACATCTTTCAAAAGCATTAGTGGAGCCTCCTACACAGCCAGCAAGTACAGAGTAAGTGGTTTCTGAACAGTAAGTTACCAAGGAAGGAATTGCCTGTAGCTTGTGAGTTAAAAATTGGGAGGTTTTAGAAAAGGCTCATTTTCAAGACTTTTACAAAATTTTAGAAAAATATGTGTTTTTTCCCATATTTGTTAACCATGTCATGGAAGTATAATAAAAGACAGATAATCTGTGAAAAAATTGAGCTCTACTAGCTCCTTCCTCAGTTACTATTGCAATCTTGCCATCATTTTACAGCTGGCACTCATGGCTTTAGCAGATAAAATATTCCTTCTTTTGGTCAGGGGACCCACAGGGGAATAGCCTCTTGGCAGCTGGTGCCACGGTCCACTCATGACAGGTGCTCACTAGACACTACATGTTCATTCTCCTCAGGGTGGCCCCAGGGAGCTGTATATGCGGCAGCTGGCTCTAGTGGCTTTTAAAGCCCCGATTTGGGTTCTTGACTCAAACCCTTGCATGATTTTTTTTTAGAGGTTTCTAGTTTTTTTAGAGGTTGAATTGTGAAATATAAGCAATTCATTAAATAACTGTCTGATTTTAGGGTTGATAAAATTGCCACTGTGGGTATAATTAATGATAAGGATGATGATCTTCATCAGAAAAACATGGTGGCTAGTGTACAAAAGAGAAAATGCATAATACAGAGTGAAAAAGAGCATAGACCCAAATAATAAACCTAGAGTGATATTGAATACTCAGAGTCACACAAAAGTTTTTGAGCACTCAAAGATCACTGGTTGGTAAGATCTTTTGCTTAGACGTTCTTTGCCCAAGGATAAAATATAAGACTGAGCTCTGTACCCATATTAGAGGCATTATATGTATGTCCCTAGTGCTTTTTTGTTATTTTTATACCAAAATGTTATATTCATCATTGTGAGGGTGCCCTAAAGCAAGATCTCTTTTGTTTGGTTCCACACTAAGGCTGAAAAGAAAATAAAGTGACACCTTTTAAATTCAAACAGATAAAGCAGCAAAAAGAGCAGCAGGAAGGAGAAACCTGTCTGCCATTGCAATAGTATTACACACATATGCATGAGTAATGTATTAAACACAGTACATAGAGAGTAGCAGCTGATAGTGAATATTGACGTTTCACGAATCTTTGTTGTTTTTGTCAGCTTTTGCATGACTGCTTTAGTTTCCATCTTAATGAGACAATCTTTACTTTGTGTCATAAAAATAACTTAGACTGTCTATTTGTTAGAGATATAATTTTTATATTGCTTATTATTCATAGTTAGGTATTCAACATTTGAGCGTCTTTCTGATTTGTAATATTTAATTCCCTGATTTCATTTAGTCTAATCATTTTGAGTACTCCTGTTTTTAACTTCTCTCCCAACCCTTACCTGTCAGTGGGGAGCAGGGTAAACCCTCGACACGTCGCCAGTCCATCAGAGGGCAAAATATTTGTCATGCAGAAGAAAATAATGATCTCAAATAGCAACTCCGAGTTGCTGTTGTTGTCTCATTGATGAGTTTAAAAAAAACCTGACATGTAATCGCAAACGTTCAAAGAACCACACTGAATAGGGGGTTGGCTGTGTTTACAAAAATGGAGTGGCTGGGCCCTCTAATGACAAACTGAGTGGTGTGATCACTTGCTCCTCTTGTCCACGTGTCAGAATTGTTCTTGGAACAAGACAGAACGATTGTGCCAGACTCACTCATATTGGCAAGTATGTGTGAAGGAGAGACAAACTGAGAAACACTTTGGGGAAAGGCACAAAATGCTGTCATTTTCCTCTACATTTCTGATGGGTTTGTTTTTTTAGTTGGTGTTGTTCTGGCTCCACAAAACAAAACAACAAATGAGCCTCCAGTTCCATTTAGGATGATGTAAAAATAAGTTTTAGTAATGTATAATTATTAGTCTGTGACTTTATGTTTCTCTTGGTTGCAAATGTAGCACCAGCCTCTGGGCTAGATACAAAGATTGGCATTTTAAGGTCATCATGTTCCCTTCACATGTGACAAATGTAAATGTGTGGAGTTAAAAAAAAAATCTCTATGGGAACTTTAACCAGAAAGATTTTTTTTTTTTTTTTAGCTGAGTCTAGACTGAGCTTTTCAGCAGCAAACACTGCACACGGGGATGATGTTAAACAAAAACATTAACCCCAAAAATGGTTATACAAAACCAAAATCAGCCATGTCATGTGGTCATACTTAAAATACTACAGAAAACATATTATTTCTTTCTCATTCTCTTCAGTTCACAAGAGAACTGAAGAGAGTCATAAGAATCTAAAGATATTTTTCAACAAGTACAGGTCAAAGGATTCTCTCTCTTTTTATGTTTACAGCTTTGAGAAATGTGCATTTCCTCTAGTGAAAAGGCTTTTATTGAAAGGTCTGGCTACAATTGTGTCATCTTTGATTTTCTAAGATTTCTTACAGTAGAATTTTTCCATATGTGTGAAGTTATGCCACTGCAGTAAAACCTGCATAAATTTCAAGTTTTATACACATTGTCTTAGCAGGGACACCACATTCATGTAGTAGCGTTTTGCAAGGGATGAATGTATCCCAGTGTTTGGGCATCACCTGCACAATAATGAAGTCTTTTGTGAAATCATTTACTAGACGGTGACTTAAAAATTACATGCGATGAAGGTCGTGTTCTATAGCATTTTACATATTACTGTTTTCTCTGAGACACAGAAGAGTAGAACCATGAAAGTGAAGACAACTAATCAAGTCAGGACATGTAGCTGAGAGTGACTGATAATGAGCGTGTTGGTGTTTGAGCAGAAAAAGTGAGAGGGAGTCCAGAGCAGTGGGTGGCGGCAGAAGGGTCATTTTGCAGACATATGGGAGAGTAGGAACAGTTGGGGTGTTGCTTTTGGTTTTAATGATAGTTATTCAGGTGATGTGGTGCTGGGAGAGAGAGAAGCTGTAGAATTATGTCTGACATCCACAGGTGCAAAGCAAAGTAAGGGGAACAGTTACAGCAGGATGAAGGAATGAAAGACCAGGAACAGAGGCAGAAAGGGATAGATATAAGTGAACTGACAGTTTGCACTCTGCACTCTGTTTAAACTCTGTATTTCTGGTGCACTCAGTTTTACTCTCCTTCTGATTTATCTTCACTCAACTCCCCAACCTTCTCAAAGTATGCTACCTCTTCCCTCCTTTGTCCCTCATCTGTGCCTTGTTCCTTTTTTCTGAGCTTGTGGGTTTGATAGACGAGGTAATTGCCAGGAAGCGTATGGGGATCCCACCTTAGAAACGTGTGTGTGCGTGTGTGAGTGCGTGATCCAGTCTAATTATGAGCGATTAGGGTGTTTATCACATGCTGTTGTAAATCTTACATACAAGAGCACGCAGACTCACAGTTACACACAAGTGATGCTGAAATGCAGGAGCAGGTGCGTGGCTGTGCTGCTTCTCCGATGGCGTATGGAAATTTGTGACTCCAGGATTGCTTGAATGTGCTCTAATTATGAAGTAATCACACACTATTAACACTGTCATTTTTTCCAAGATTCAACTAATTTGTGATGAATTGCATTTGGTATTAATGAATTCGAATGCTTCTTTTGGCAAAGTCGACACAAAGCTTCATTTCTGTTAATGATTTTCCCGTACATATGCTCCTCTAATTCGGTGTAAAAATCAATAGTTATTTCAGTCTAACTCATTTGAATTCTGGTAAGTTTGTGTATGACTATTCACAGAAAAAGTCATTTCAAGACTGCATAGATGTTGTCTGCTTCCTTTCACAAATGGTACAAGTAAAAGAATAATCAAAAAGTAATTGAAAACAATTATACAATCTTTAATTTGTCACAATTTGTGGGGGTCAGTGGGGATTGCAGATTACTGTTAGTCATTTCTAAACAATTGCAAATACCATCTGTCCAAACAACTATACACTAGTATAAGTTTGTATCATCACTTTTTCAAAGCCTAAAAGAACAAAACTTCAGACGCTATGAAATTGGTTAGGTGGTTCCTTTGTTCACCAAATAACCATCAAAGCTCAAACTTGTCATGAATGTTAAACTCTAACATTTAACTTAGAGTTGGCTCTAAGTGAAGCCAATTTTTTATAAAGGTATGGGCTTAAATTGACACATTCCAGTTTGACAGAAATGTGCCACTTTCCATTTAAGAAACACGAATGCCTTCTTGAGAAAGGACTTATGATCCGATTAGACAAAGACTGACAAAAGAAATATCTTAGGAGGAGTTAAGGTGAAGTTTTACAATGTAAGAACACTGTACCACAACTTGGTAATGTATAAAGCAGGATAATGTTAAGCTTTAGGAAAATCTGCAACATCCAACTTAAAGAAAAAATATAAACTTGTCGTAAAGTCTTGTACATAAAAGAATATCATTCAATTTAAATGAGTTCTACAGTTTTTTGCCAAATAAACTGGTGAAATATTCAACCAGAATTATGATGGAAGCTTTTTAATAGTCACAAAAATATGTAACAAAGGTGCAATTTGCTAAGATACATTATATGGCAGTACATGTATTTGATTTTGGGGTGTATATTGTTAAACTTTGTTTTTCAAAATCGTTTAAGTTACTTGCAGAACATTTATTTCACCCTGAAAAAAGAACAATTAAAAATTAGAAATCCAAACTTATGACATTCATACAAAGACTGACAGACTACAATCAGTAAAACAACTTTAATGAGTTAATCCAGTGTTAGTTGACAAATATACAATGTTTAACTTCGCACATTGGATGAGCCAGACTGTCATCTTTGACAGTGTCTATGGAGGACAAGTTGAATGTTAGAACGAGAAAATGAAATTTCTATTATTGAATTACTAATGGTTACTGGTTCAGAATGTGGATTTGACTTCAGAGACGGAGGTAATGATCCAGGCAGTGAGCAGGAGAGTGAGACAACAAAGCACTATAGATATTTTCCAGGAGGAGCAGATCTGAGCTATGAGAGTGGGATCGGAGCTGGAAAGGACAACCTTGAAACCAAGTGAGGTTTCCTTGTTTGTTTAGTCACAAGAGCAGATAGATGTGGAGGTAGACAGTGAAGAAGAATCTGGTGCGGCAAATAAACTAAGATGTACAAAAAGCACGAAAAGTGAATCGAAGATTAAGTATAGGCAACACAAGGATGTAACTTTATCACACAAAGAGATCATTGAATTTGAGGAAACAACAAATGATACTTGAGGATTGAACTTAACACTTACAGGGTGACCAATACACAAAACCTGGTTGTCCGGCAGCTCCTTACATCCGCAGATATAAGGTAATGAGGATTACAGTGAGATGTGGAAGGTGCAGAATGCCATACACACACACACACACACCCATGGAGATCTGAGCAGTAAACAGCCTCATACATATAAATAAACAAAAATATTTGCCCTTTAAGTATATGGCATCTTTTGGAAACTAGCAACTGCTTGCTATGGGGATGCAAGGCTCTGCCAGGTTTCACTACAGTGAAGGATTACCTGTCATTGTGTAATGAAACCGATGCTGTAATAACACCAGTAAATATAAGTGAAAATCCATAATATTTTGGTCTCACCACCACCAATCAATGTGTAACTCTTGACTTGCTCCCTTTGTTATAAAACAAGTATTTTACAACAAGGAACAAGGAAAGCGGTTGGGTAATTTACTTGAAGAAAAATTCAGAAAGTCATGTATTTACATTGTTATAGGGTTATGATAAAACAAGTTCCCTGATTGAGGGTAAAACAAAGAAGCTATTTAAAGAAAGGACAAAAAAAAAAATAAGAATATCGTCTTCAAGGAATAATAAAGGATTATCACAGGAAACAATAATATACAAAAAGTAGTATAAAACTGAGTATTATACTAAGGTTTGAAAATGCAGAGAAATTGAAAGGTAAAAAAAATAACCACTCATTTGTGTTTTTTGTGTTACACTTGATCAATCTTTTGTGCAAAAAGACTTACAGACATCACAGTTCGGTCCCATAATTCTTTCAACATCTCTGCACTAGAAACTAGACAGCAAATTGCTTTGTGTTAACATTTATATTTAATTTATTCAAACACCACAAAGCATTTACAGCATTTACAGATCTCAAAAACTGTAGTAAAATAAGATTGAAAACTTGTCTAAATGTGGTTGCATTTAAGGGTATGTTTGTGTGGTAATTAAGATTTTCCTGCTGATGTAAACAAAATCTGTTCAGGAGATTTTACAAAACATTCTCTTTTTCAACAAGAAATGACTGCTATATGTAACAGAAGAAAATGAAAATAGTAAACTCATAATACATAAATAAATAAAATATTCCACGACAGAAATAAGTCTTGAGATGAATTGACTGACTTGGTTGCAAAACTCATCAAGCTAAGATAATTTGCTTGACACTTAATTCATTTCAAACGAGTGTCTAATATTTTAGCATGTTATGGAGAACAGCTATTGTCTTTGCACATGATGCTTCTGTTTGCATTTCATGTGATAAAGAAAGATAGCAGATATAGTTACATAGCATAAACCTTTTGATATGATGGCAAGATTTTGTACAAAAATTATCCAAACCACTGTAAAATTTTGATATTAAATTATTCTCATTTACCAAGATGATTCTCTCTGATGGAAAAGTATTTCTAAAAAAAAAAACAATGTAAAAAATCAGTTTTGAAAGACAAAGTATTCATTCTTATCAACATTTGTTAAAAATTTGAATGTCAAAATGTAGTTGTTTATGTTCTTCTCAATAATCAATGAAAAAATATTGATTGTTTTTACACCAAACTAGTCTTTTTTATATTCATGACTGAAAAACCATTAGACAAATGCAAGGCTCTATTACTGGATGGTTGTATAACAAACCAGAGGCAGAAACAGACTAGCTTCAAAATGAAAGTATATTGCACTGTTAGTGAGGTTTAAAATGGCCAATTGAAAAACACTTCAATTTAAGATTACCAGGCATCCATCAGTCTAGGCTTAAATCTCCATCAGTGTCAAGATCCTGGTAGCAGAAACACATGCGTAGGCTTTCTTGTCTGCAGCAGCTTCCTCCACTTGGATGCTGGTTAATTTTAGAGTTGATTTTGAGGTCTTAATGTCAGCTTTTAAGGCTGTGTGTGGTCAAGCCCCTCTGTACATCAAAGACCTGGTAAAACAGTTGTTTTTCACCTTAACCTAATGCTATAACAAGATAGTTTTTGTAGTTCCCCAGATTCTATTTAAAACTTGAGTCAATCTTTCTTCTTTATTCAGTTAAACCTCAAATACTGTATGAGAGGAGTTTGATTTTGGTGCTTTTTCATGCACTGTTTTGGATTCTTTTTAAAATTACTTGAAATATAGGTTTTAGTGACTGATAACCTTCATTGTTTGTTTTTGATGTTTTCTTATGTTTTTTTTTTATTTTGTTTGCACATATATGTTTTGTATGTAACAATTGTGTGTTTGCTAAAGCTAAAGAAAACCTGAGAAATTAATTAAATTGACTTGTTTGATTTATACTCAGAAAAGAATCTGCCTAACTACTGCCATACCAGATACTCTATCAAGTCAGGATGCTGAAGTGACCTTTGCCAAGGTGCTGCAGCCTGACTATGAATATTGTAGTGTGGAAGAAAACCACAGTGACCGTTTTGCAGTCTCTGGTATTTGTGACCTTGTCGTTGTGGTCATTATTCAAGGTTTGCGGCCATAGATTAGAATTAGACTGATGAGTCTAGCAACGCCCTGGCGGTCAGGTTCAGATATTTCAGTGCTCTGTGTACAGGGATTAAAGGATATACCTTATTTCTTCATAAACTTTCACGGTAGTATTTTTTATTTTTATTTTTGGTTTACTGCCATCTTAACTTTAGCTCTATGTCCTCTTTTAAACCATGGAAGAAATCCAATAAAGTGTGTGTGGCCAATGAGTGCGGCTTACAAAACTTCACTCAGTTATACATTTTCATAGGGGCAGAGACAAAATTCCAATAAAGTATTGTCAGAAGCTTCTGAAAGATAAATGCTTGACCTGAGTTATGCAGTTATTAAAAGGTAATTCTGCTTTTTTATAAGAACATTTCTGTAAGAAAATTTCTGTAAACTTCTGACTATAGAGAACCCTAAGGGAAACAAGGCTATGAGGTTTAATGTCATGTATTTAAATATCTTGTTTCAGCTTTATTCTGCTGTGTCCTTTTGCCATGTTCAATTTTTCAAATATTATTTGTAACAATTTAAATAACGGCAAAGCATTAAGCAGTATGAATGTGGGAAAACTGATTAAATTAAATTCTGAAATGATGTAAATACAAACAAACTAATGATTTCATTAATAAAAGGATTTAAAGAGAGTAAAGTGCTTTTGTTCCTTCAGTATTTGTCTTATAATTACAACTTAGTGATAAAGGGACGACCATTTAGTTATTTTAGAATTAATGCTGGGTCAAAGTCTTCTTGATTGCCTAATTTTTCAGTACAGTGGACTATGCACAAGGAAGATTTAAAACAGATTTTATTTATTGGTGTAGTGATGTTGAAACAAGGCACATTTACACTATTAAATATCATACCATTAAGTGATTCCAATTAATAAAATTTAGCATTTAAAGTGCATGCCACAGTCTGAATGTACTAAAACATAATCTTCCTACACCACAGGCATTGTTACTTTGAATTAAATGATCAGCTACTGTAAATGCCAATGTACTAAATTTCTTTCATGCATATTTTGCCAAAAATATTTTGAACCTTATACATGTTTTTGTCTTTAAAAGGATATATATAGGATACAACTGCTCCAATGTCACGGAGGTATGACATCAGGGAAATATTCCAGATGTTGCCTTGCTTTATGCCATAGATGTGATACTGCAAATGTAAGTAGCTGATCACTTGGAAGGTTTAGTTGTGTGGTAGCAGCTGAAATGCTGTAGGCTAAAGTTGATAGTGCAGTGAAAGAAATGATACACATCTTTGAAGAACAGATTCAGGAAATGAAGGACCAAGCAAGCTCACTGTGCTTCTATGGGCCCCTTATGTCCTCTGCTGGTTTCCCAGCAGGGCATCACAACAGGTTTCCTTCTCTGACGGGATGAGCTACAAGACAACTATTTGAAGGATTTGCACTGCATTGCATCCATGCATTATGAGCTTGTTCTGGACAAGTCAATTTTGGAGAAATACGAAGCGTGTATCTACCAGATGGCTTCCTTTCTTAAGGAGTACAGGGAAATTTATTCTTGCAGCATCCGGATCCCGTTATTATCCTACTGTCAGTCAGCCTAGGGAGGTAAGAACGATCTATGTCAAAGCACACAACACACACCCTCAGGAGACATTGTAAGTTGTCACTTTCATAATATAAATTAAATTGTTGATTTTCATTATGGCAAGCAAGGATGAACTAGGTTATAAAACTTCATGCCAAGATGAGGACCATTAATAATCGTGTCTGACATATTTTTTTGCGACCATCGCACCAAAGGTGGCACATTTTCAGACACTTTTACGGAAGGGATGACAGGGAGTGTGGTGCTTTCTCTACAATCTGTGTTCAGTTGAGGATAATGATGAGATATTGGGTCAAAGCCAAGATAAAAGTACATACCGAGTACCCAGTGAATATATTCTAATGAGGCTATTGAAATAAAATTCCCATCATATGTCATGAAAATTTCACATTGTACAAAGCAGTAGTAAAATGGTATGGAAAAAGTACTTAACTCAGGTCACCTGCATGTGTTGCTCAGGTGAGATTTCCATCAATTTTTCCACACAATCTGTCTTCAAATATTGAAGGTTCTGGACGTCTCTTCTGAGCTCTTTTGCTCTTAGTATTTGGAATTGATTTTGAGTTTCATCCAAGTTGAGGTGCCTGACTCGGTCACAATAGCAGCTTTTTGTTCTGTGTTTGAGCTTATGGTCTTCCTGACACATTCCCTGACTTCACCAAGTATTTCAAAGACTTTATTTGAAGTTTGTTCCACAGCAAAACTCAAATAAGCTTCAACATACAGTGAAAGTCTGAAAATAAAAAACATGTTGTTTTTTTTCTCACTGTCTGAAGTTAATAAGTGATTAATATAACTCGAAAATCTCTATGCAAATAGTGCAACTGTCAATTATCACACGTTTGGATCAAGGCAATGGCATTATGACATGATTAACTTAATTATTTTCAGATATAGCAGAGCAAAGGCTTGCCTTGTTCCATATACTACATTCAGTTAGTATGCTGCAAGGTTACAGCATTACTAATCACACAAAAGGAGAAAAGGGTCACATTCTTGCTTCAGTTCTGCCTTATTTATCCTTGGATTGCTCTCATACAAGGCCTCATCTGTGTAGTGGGGAAAAAAACAACATTTAGTGAAAAAGAAAAGCCTCCACATCCTTGAAGAGAAAAGACAAGGAAATCAGCTTTACACCGGGCGATCCAAAACAATACATAAAAATGTAAGTGTTTTGCTATGGTGACTTGACAGGTCAGGATTAAGTCTCACAAATACAGAAGAAGTTTTTCAAACAGTTCATTCGGATGTCTTTGATAAATGTCAAATAGGCCTTGTTTTCTTTTCTGCTTCAGTAATGCCGATCAGATCTTAACGATACAGTTGAGCGCAGGTTTCCACGGCTTTCTTGTTTTGCTTCAGTGTGAAAAAGCAACTTTCCAGTCTCCTTCTTATCTGGGACCAGACCTTTGATTCAACCAAGTGGACTGATTCATTTGGCATCTAGACACAGAACAGCTGAGGATTAATGATTAGCAAAACTGAGCCTTTAGAAGGACTAATGCCGCTCATGCTGTTCTGTAGTGTTGTGTCACAAGATGTGTGCTAGTGCAAAACGTTACGGTAAAGTCAAATACCCTCCCTGTTAAAGGGGGCAGAAGTTGAAGGCGTGCTACTCTTCATGAGGCATAAAAAATGTGACACTACCAGTGATTTAAATAGGTCTAAAATCTTATATATATTATGACATTTACTCTCAACATTTTCTGTCATCAAGTATGTCGACATTATGTTTTATCTTGCAAAGTATGCATGCGATTGGATATATCTGAATTTTATCAAGGCTTCTGGGCAGCAATGGCAGTAAACAGAACATTTGGGTGGTTTTCAAAAGAAAAAAAAAACTGTTTGGCTGAAGAACAGAGATCCTTCTTGTGGAACCAAGCAGTCTGACCCCTTTTTCATCCTCTTTCTCTTTCTTCCTGACTAATCGCTTCTAGTTGGTAGCATCTGCTTTCTTTGAATTATATTATCTAGACACTTTTCTTGGTCTGTTATTAAAAATTTTGATTTTTTGTATTTAATGCACATAACACATCTGTTTTGCTTTCCTTCACTTTAGAATACTGGCTTTTCAGCTATGAGATGAACAGTTCAGATTATTTTCATCTGCAGTTATGTTGCTGCGTGCAGGTACCCTCTCGCTTCTCTCTTTAATAACCTTCCTGTATGCATAGGTGTCACCATGAGCCTCTATGTTGTGAATGCATTCAAGTGTGTAATTAGAGATGTTGGTTCATTAGACAGCCACTGCACTGAGACACCTCTGGTCTGTATAATTTTTGCCATCATGATATGTTCCTTTTTTTTTTATCTCTCTTCTTTTCGTTTACTGAAATACTTGTGTTCACCATGCCAAAGTTGATCCATGTATTTTTCTGTCAGTATGGAGCACTAAGATTGGGAAAATTTGCATAAAAATTTGATTTTTATGTTTAAGGGGGGTGATATGTAAAATGGACTTTTTTGAGCTTTAAATCATGTTAAAATGTTATTCTCTTGTCAAAAAGACACCTGGAATGTTGCTTTCATACTTTCATATGTTTTGGAAATCTTTTAATCTATCCTGGCAGCCTTACACCAATGCCTAAAAGCTTTTTCCACGATGCTCCTCCTCAGAGCTACAGTCTCCAAGCCAAGCTTCTGCCTCACAGAGCAGAATTTCCCCATGACAACCCACTCAGCTCCTCCAAACTAGCGGCAGCTGAAACTACCGTACTGAAGGTCACTTGGGATATAACGCTAGACTGGAGAACAAACTTTCCTTGAATGCACACAAAGTGTCTCCTGTATCTCTCAAGTACAATGCTCAGTCGATTTGAAACTGTAATAATGTGCATCATGATGAGTGATGAGATTAATGCCATTAAACACATACAGGAGAACTAAAAACATTTCAAAGGGTTTTTAGTGCTCCTATGTATTTTTGTTGAGAGTCACTTGCTGCTGCATTACTGATCATTCTTTCTCAATGCCTCGCCTTCCAGCTTAAATGTAAAGACGTCATATGTCAGTATAGTCAGATTCTGTTTTCACTCCACCATTTACTCAGTATATTTACTTATTTGGTTTTCACAGCCATTTTTCAGATTCTCCTGTTGCCTTTTGGGTCTTGATGTGTGCCATTGTGAATTTTTTATAAATGTTTTCACCTCAAACTATCTTCTGCCTTTCTGTATTGTGATCATTAAACAACACACAATCTGAGAGATTTGACCAGCATGGTCTCACCATTCTGCCACCACACTCAAAACAGATGAGAAGAGAATCACCCAAAGACCTCAAATAAGATATAGAGATACCACCATCTATGTTCTCTGCAGAAGAAGGCGAGCAAGAGTTATCTCACTGGGGTTTATGATTGTTTGCTGCTTATAAAATCAAAGTCACCACCCCAGGATCCCCGTTTAACGAGTCACTAGCATGACATTGTAGGTACCGCCTACACATTCACTGTCACCGTCACACCTCACTGCCAGGGCCACACTCTGCATTCTCTCCACAGGTGTCAGGCCAATGATTTGCAATCTCTTTGCGAGGGTTTGGGCTGTCATGCCACTTTTTTGTTACATTGTTATGCACTTTTCTCATGGCTGTAGCAAGAAACTTCGTCAGAGTGGTAGAATTCTCCAGAGAAGCCACCAGCATCCCCTGCTTTTGAGGCGTCTCCAGCATGATCTTCTGCACCAGCACCATCTCCTGCATCAAGGACTCCCATCTTTGCCAACATCCTATTGAGCTACAGTTAATCCTTTTGGTTTTATTAAAACATACAAAAACCTATTCAGACTGTACCTGAGATGTACACTGGGTCTTTAAAAGGTTTCTGTGAAATTATTTTTCAAGTGAAGTTATCTTTCAGATCATTCTTGCAGGTTTGTTTAATCACCAGGCAAACAGTCATTGTGTGTGAGAAAAATGCTATTGATTCACTTTCATAACTTTTGTGGATTCTGTTTGGGTGAAAAGGCAGCTTTATCCTGTGCCACTAAGTACAGCCTTCAGTTTATGCCCA
This sequence comes from Xiphophorus hellerii, assembly GCF_003331165.1. NCBI lineage: Eukaryota > Metazoa > Chordata > Actinopteri > Cyprinodontiformes > Poeciliidae > Xiphophorus > Xiphophorus hellerii. The sequence goes on along the minus strand of NC_045689.1, from coordinate 20,733,884 downwards.
GTAATAGCTGCAAGAGAAAATATTACATGCCAGGGGATCAATGTTGCAATCGTCCTAGACAGAAACATCACTTTCTTGTTTACGCTATTATGGAAACATAATGATGATGTCCGTTTCTTTAATTGGAGCAGCAGAAGTCTAAGGACTACTTTTTCATTATTAATATTGTTTTGATTGCTTATATAATTAATTCTTCTTTATAACAAACTCATATTCTCCTATTCAAAGTTGTAAGGGGCAGACTATGCCCCAAATCTGATATCCATCTCCGTTTTTTAAAAACATTTGAATTAATGTGTCTGACAGCCCACCAATAGCTGATGACACTAAGCATTTTACATCAATCTTGTCAAGACACCAGTCATTTGGGCTCACATTACACCTCTCATCTGCAACTTTAAAAAAATGCAATCACACTAAAACCTAGTCAGATATGATGCTCTGCAGTCTACAAGACAACACCAGAGCCCCTCCATCTTCTTTATGTTTATTTTCCTGTCAGGAAACACAATATTTAGCATAACCAGGAATACTTCCTCCTCTGTTCCTTTCAGAGTTGAGTAGAAATTAGACTTCATTCATCCACCATCCTTTTAAAACATAGTGGTGAAAAAAACATAACAAAAAACCTCCCTCTGCTTTTAGGGCTTTAGTCTGTTTTTTGTGTTAACATTAGTCACTCACTGTTGATTGTTCCATTGTCTTTATTTCCCTTTGGTATTTTCCTTGAACACGCAGTTATTCCAATCTCCTGTTGTTGAGTATTGGAACTATTTTTTTTTTGCTTTCGAATTTTGCTCTATTTCCTGAGTCACAGTGCTTACACAGACAGCAGTAGCCCAATAGCCCACGACATCTCAAACACCCGCTTCAATATCTCACTGAGTCTCACTGAGCTTATCCTTCAACTTTTACTGCAAAAGTGTTCAGCAGGCAATCCTGAACCGTTCAATCCTTTTTTCCCCCCTCAGCTCTACGCAGCACAAGCTGACATCTCTTATGTCACATTAGGTTGCAAATACAAAAGTAGAAGAGAAACATAAATGCTAGATTCTTTCAACCTGTTGGCCAGGTTTGCCTTGAAAGATTTTCTAAATAATTCTGCTGCTTCAGAATCAAAAAGCCTGACAGGTGTTGCAAATATAAGGCAGAATAATCTGTTTAAGATTTCATCAGATTTCTTGGCTTTCAAAAAGCAGATGCTCTGCTGTTTGCTTGTGCAACTAACTGCCAGTGTGTTATGCAAGCAATTGGCTGTGTCGACCCCTTCTGTTTTTCATGGACCGTGGAACTGCAGCCATGGGTTTGACAAGGAAATCAGGCACGAGGAATAAAGAACTGAATACAACCACCTGATCTCTGTTAGAACAGGAAAAAAAAAACGAATGTGCATATTACGATCTGATTTAAAGGTATTAAGACTGTCATTGCAAATAGCATTGAATTCAAGGTAACATTTTTATACTTATGTATAAGAAGTATTTTATTTCTGGAAACTAAATTAGCACATAGCTATTCATGTAGTAGCCATAGACTTTTCTGTGGCATTTGATACGCCTTATGACCTTATGACCATTAACAGACAATTTCTTGCCACTTTGTCATGTCCCAAATCATGAAAAGAAAACAAAAACAACTCCATGCCATAATTGTACAATGTGGCTGTAGAGGAGAAAATAACTCAGCAATTTACCCAACATGTGAAGTATACAGTCAGGAGTTAAAATACATATTTTAAATAACTTAAAACCTCAATAAAATAAATTGCATTTTTGTGAAATTTATATCAATATTATACTGCCATAGAACAAAATGCTAACATGCAAAATTATACATATAAAATACTGTAGATCTTACCAGAGCTAGTGAGTAACAAATGCCTCTTTTTAAACTTTGCCTCCTTCTTCTGGCTTTTATACTGCAATGACTATGACTAATGCTATGTCGGGTTTGATATTATTTTATGTGTTTGCATGTTTTGCTTCAAAAGAGCTGCTACAGTGAACCAGTTAATGCGAGGTGAATATTGTCTCTCTGGTGACAGCAAACTCTTACAGCATCACACCATGGTTACCACCCAGAGAAGAGTGATTTGCTTTGATGAAGCTGTATGCCTATGACGATACCCACAAAATCTGCTAAAAGCCCTAAAAATAAATGCACACTGCTGTGATAAAGCAGATTCTAAAATAAGAACTTTCACTTTAATTCTCATATCAGTTATCATTCGTTTTTAAATCCAGTTACTGGTCAAGCTCATTGTGTCTGTTTTTCACAAAATCAGTAAGATACCACTGGTTTACCAATTCTTTACTTCTTGCACATCAAATAAATACGACTCTACCTCAAAAAACCAAGAAAAAATGTTGGATTCCTTGTAATAAACAGTGACTCAAATCCGTGTAAAAATAAATTATTGAATAGCACGATGAGCAACATCCATGACTAATTTATTCAAAGCCTAACCTTTTGTATCTCTGAAGAAACTTGTGAGTTGGCAGCTGTGTCACATTTCTCCCCCTCCCCACAGCAATGTAGACTTTGCTTTGTTTTGTGCGTTTGTTTGTATGATAATTAGATAAACCTGTTGGCTTAGCCATGTTTTCTCTCCTTGACAAAACCAGTCACTTAGAAAATGTTTGTTGTCATGCTTAGATATATACGAGACCTCCTGCTTTTGTAATTGTGAAAGTTTCATCTCAAAATCAATTGATAAATGCACAGTGCAGTTTATTCCTGAGTACACGCCATTGTCTGCATTTCTGTGTAATTGACATCGTTTTTCAATCCTCTCCTTATGCCATTAGATGTTTACATTGTGCAGAACCCTTGCGATTTTAAAATGTAACCTCATCTACTTTGTAGTTTGAACTTGGTGCTTTTCGTGGAAATTCATGTAATTTTTATTAGATATAAGATAAACATGAGCTTAAAAAGCCAAGAGACAGAGATAAATAAGCTTCAGAGTGAGAGAGGTGCTGCATTAAGGAGACATATTCACCCTAACTCAACTCATTTCTCATAGGGGTTAAAGCTTCTTCTCCTCTTTTCATCTGCCACTGTGCAGTTCTGCTGCATCATTTCCTTATGTATTCTCTTTTCTTTTGTGTTGTTGCATTTACTAGTCCAAGGAAATATTTTAACTCACAATTTCACTCAGTATTGTAGAGTCACCCGAGTTTTATTTTAATAAACGTTACCTGTACTATTGTAAATACCATAAATAATAATAAATAAATAAAAAATCAAATCCTTGCATTCTGCTTTATGTTTATTCTGATAATAATTTAAGATGTAATCACTGAAAACACAGATTAACACAATTAGATGTTTGTGGTGCAGGATTTTTTTTTACCCTCTGGAAAATTGTTGGTTTCAGGAGCACGTTATTCAGTAGATATAACTTTTTTTTTTTTGCTTTCTTTGTACAGCTACTGCATTCTGCTGGAGACAACTCCAGGGCTCAAGCAACAATTTATCCACTCAAGGCCGCAGTCGCCCACAGCATGCCATATTGTTTACTTAGTCTTGAAACTGCTGGGACCCCATGTGGGAATTACACACCACATAGAATAATAACATCTCCAGAAGCCTTCCTCTGTATCCTTTATTTCCCAAGGTGTCCACACGAAGGCTAATTAAAAATAAGAATAATTTTGAGAGAAAATGATCTGTGGAGAACTGCCTTTGTTAGAAGACGCATTGATAATAGAAGCCAAAGGCATAAAAACCCACGTTGGACGGTCACCCTTGAGGAACACATAAAAGAAAAGGAGAAACTGTAAAAGAAGTCCAAACCTGACATTTAAAAGAGGTAGATGACGTTTAATTTTGAATGTTTTTTATTCATCATTTTGCTAAGCATACACTATGTTTCTTTTTTCAAGCTGACACAAGCTTAGGGCAGTGTAGGGCGGGTGTGGTGATAAACCATATGCATTTACAGCAGCGGATGTGATGATGAACAAGTGACTGAGATATCGTTTTCATCGAAGGGGAACAATGGAGGGTAGATATCAGAGGGATGCTTCGAAGGGGGAAAGCTTTGTAGCAGATGAAACATGGATGCTATCTGCATATTCAATCCAGGACAGATGATGGTTCCTGTGACAGACTGGCGACCTGTCCAGGGTGACCCCGCCTCTTGCCCGGAATGTTAGCTGGAGAGGCACCAGCACCTCCCGACCCCACTAGGGACAAGGGTGTAAAAAAATGGATGGATGGATGATGGTTCCAGGACTGTTATATGTGATGCATCTCAGGGTACCTTCTACTTCCTCATTCATCCTTTCAGTTTGACCCTAGGACTGAGGGCACTGGAAGTGAGACAAACCGTTGGGTCGAGTGCAGACCTAAACTGTTTAAAATTACTTATGGAATACCATGAAGACAGAAAATGTGTTTGACAAGAAGTTAACCAGTTGAAAGTGGGCAGTTTTATAAAGGAAAGATGGTGAGCATTGTATTGTTCATACTTTGCAAAATGGAAGCCCAGTGTTGAAATTCAGTGCTGTTTGTTACCAGGGATGGACCTACAAAGGAGGCAAAGGGGGGACAAAAAATAAAATAAAATAAAAATAAATAAAATAACTTCAGTTTTAAAGTGTTGTATTGCAGTAGGATTAAATACTCAATTGTTGTTCATTGTTTGCATATTTGTGAGTATCTGTGGTGAAATTACCTGGGGTAATAATTCAAAACAGTTTGCATGAGCCCTTTGTCCACATCATTCTAACTGACATAATGACAGTCACTGCAACAGAAAGGACAACAATCCAGATCACTGCTAAGATAATGCATATGCATTAAGGAGTATGCACCTACTTGATGGTTGTACATGTGCTTGTCCCTGTGTATGTGCACTCGCTTTTGTGTGAAGATTTCTGTGAACATACACATATGTGGGATGGTGGATATGCAATTCAGATGACTAATTGCCAGCTGGCTTCACACATCCCTTGGCCAATTCACCAAAAAATGATTGACATTTAACAAACAGTGTGACTTCATGTTTGGTCACTTCACAGCTTGGTGATTAGCCATTGTCCGCATAAGACCACCAATGATTGGCATTTGTGTGGCGTCACATAGACACGGTGGCTTGTTATACTGTTCATGATGCAGAATCTAATCAGTGGTTTTTAACCAGTGAGGAGATGCATTTGATTTTATCAAGATAATAGGGGTGTTCTGCTTTCACCAGCCCAAAATCAGAGAGAACGGTTTGCATACATTTGTGTACATATGAACACACTCGCCTTATGATACTGCTCCTTTTCAACATAGGCCTAAATGTAATTGTTTCCAGCTGTTATCGAGGTGGATAGCTGTGTTTTATGCCTGCTGTTTCCTAGTTGTAAATCTCACCCCTTACCAATGGCAATGTTATTCAGTTTTATTACCTCTTAAGGGGACACTTTTATTCTTTCTTCTTAATACAGAGGCAGAAAGCTCATTCAGTTAACATTTCGAAATGGTACTGCAGAGTAGATCTACTTTCATCAAGCTAAAAGTATTTCTTGCTTTATGCTGCACATCCTTTTGTCTTTTAATCTGACAGTGACAAAATGATTTGTTTTGAATATAAGCTGCAGAAGGTAGCTTTTATAAAAAAAAAACGTTTTTGATATATTTGTTAAAACTGCTAAATGTAGTGACAGTATAAAATGAGACAGATCTTTGATAAAATCAAGTTCCTTTGTCTTTGTTGCCTGCATAAATGCATGCCTAATCAGCCAATCAGAGCCAGGAGGAAGGTCTTAGCGCTGTCAATCAAGCTTGTGTATGTACTGCTCACACCCTCTTATCTCTCAGTCATGCTACAGCTCCTTCCCAACAACGAATCCCGAAATGAATGTGCTTTATAGTTATTAGCACCAATGGCTGTGGATTAACATTTCTTCTGTAATGGTAAGTTGTTTTCCAACACAAGTACAGCTGCAGCACACAATACAAGCATGATTAACAGTGCTAAAACTCCTCCTGGCTCTGAATGGTTGTGCCTAACCAGGAGCAGTGTATTTCTTCAGATGGCAGTAGGACAGTGTTTCCCAGTTCAGTCCTCAGGGACCACTGTCCTGCATACTTCAGATGTGTCTCTGTTCCGGAACACCAGGTTCAAATGATTGCATGACCTTCTCTGCATGCCTTCAAGCACTGCAGAAGCCTGTTAATAACTCACTTATTCAAGTCAGGTGTGTGGCAGAAAGGAAACACCTAAAACATGCAGGGCAGTCCTCCCTCAAGACATTAATTGAAAAACACTGCAGTAGGACTACAGAAAGCAGGCAGATTAGCTCCTTTTTTCACAGATCAACCATCTTTTGGTTTACTGTCATGACATAGTGAAAGTTTTAAGATTTTTTTTTAAATAATCTTTTTAAAAGGTACATACTGCAGCTTTAAAAGATGTGTTGGAAAGTAGAAATATATCTTCATGTTGTGTGTCTGTGTTTTACACTACATTAAAGCAAAACAAACAAAAAAGGAAACAAACATTCCTTATCACCATTAAACCTGGAGTTCAACTACAGAGGATTTATTGAACCGTTATTATTTTAACTGCTTAGAAATAAATTCAGTGGGACGGATTTTATTGCACTTAAGAATGGAAATAGTTCATTAATATTCAAGTGATCTTAATTACTCAGCTGTGCATTTGATTCCAATATATACATATCAGCCACTCTATTAGGTACCTGGCTAGTACTGGGTTGAAGTCCTTATTTCTTTCAGAACAGACTTACTTCAATATTTTGTTCCATATTAACCAGAGAATATCACACAGTTGCTGTAGACTTGTTGGCTGTGCATCCATGATGAAAATCTACATCCCAAAGGTACTCTGGTGATCTGGTGTCTGTACAAGCCATTAGAGTGCAGTAAACCCACTATCATTTCCATTCATGTGCATTAACTTGATGGAAATAGCCTTCAGAACCTGCACTGACATCATTTAGAGTCAATAACTATAAGCAGCAAAGCTCAGGTAGATTGTGGCATTTCAACAATTGTTATTCGATACTAAGGAGTCCATGGTTTTCAAGAACATATCCCCCACACCATTATACTTCCAACAACAACCTGAAACATTGATTCAAAGCAGGATTGATTCATGCTTTCATGTTTATGCCAAACTTGCAGCTGACAATGAGAGTCATCAAACCTGGCAAAATGGCTCCAATTTGTTTCCAATTCAGCTAACCAGTTCTGAGCTGAAAGTGGGAGCAACTAGAGTGATCTATATCTTCACTTTTTTTTTATTTTTCACCTTAGTGGTTGTTTTACCTGACTTTGCCTTTCAGTCACTGTAAACCACTCACAACAAGACCTTTCTGCTAAGCAGCTAATACTCTCTGGACCTTTTCACTTTTTCTTACATGGTTAAGTGCAAACATGTCAGTAAATCAGCAATTTATGAAATAATCAGAGGACCCCACCTGGCATCAATATTTTTTCTTGATGATTCTAATTCTTAGTTTGAACTTCAGCAAGTTCTCTGCACCTCATCTAGTTACCTAAATGCAATGTGTTACACTTAGTGTTAACAGCCAGTCACGAATAAAGTGGTCACCAAGTGGAATTTTAAGGCTGAAGAACGACAGACTTTTTATTGTTGTTGCAAATGTTTATTTTTTATTTTTTGGGTTTAGGCTCCACTGCACTATGATTGGACAAAAAAAAAAATCTAAATCAATTAAGCAACACCACAGGAAGTCCATAAATTAGGTAGTTTCAATGCAGCTGAAGTTGATAGCGAAGGCATCCCTCAAGCAAATGTTAGGGTTGGATTCCATCTTAGGCTAATTAAGGCCCTCAGATAGCAAGCTTAACTAGTAATACTGTTATCCAACACCTGAGATGAGCACCACCTTCCACCCTTTAACAAGTTCATGTCAAACGAGTGTTGATTAGTTACACTGTGTCATATCAACTTTATAAAACTGACTCAGCTGGCTGAGTAAGTTAGAATATGAGTCATAGGATTTTAGAGGTTATGCTCTTTTTTATAACAGGTGGGAGAAAATTCTCTTGCTTTCCCACCAAGAATCACTTCATATAAGCCACACCTCTGAGCTGCAACATATACTAGCTTTTGGTTAGCTACTTTTAACCTGTTCGTTTGGTTCTCCTTTCATCACAGTAACAACCACATATTATGTGTGTTTGTTACTTAGAGAGGAAAGTCTTTGCCTGAGTCCTTTGTTTGCTGTGTAGATAAAAGAAAAAAATAACCGCTTATAAATCTACACATCCCTTGATATGGATTTCCTTGCTCTGTATGCTGACATTAAGATTTGTTGGTTTATGATTAGTTTTCCTTTCCAACCTTCATGTGACTTAATATTGCACTGGGAGCATTTTCCTTCCCAATTTGGTTGATTTGCTGATTTAGTTATTTTTTCTAGATCGCTTTGCTCTCCCACAAGAAAACGAGAGGGCTTGATTGTTAACACACATTTTTAAGATATCTTCAGCCATTTTATGTCTGATGTGTCCTATTTGCTCCACTTATCATAAGGGAGTTTTAGTAAAAAAAAAAAAAAGCCTTAACCAATTCAAAGTGGGCAAAGACAGAAGCTGGTTATTTTATCCTTCGCTAGGGGAGTAATATGTAAAATTGACTGTTTGAGCCTTAAATCATGCTATACTCTTATTTCCTCATCAAAAACATACCTGAAGAGTTGGTTTGATTCTTTCATGCATGTTTGAGAAATCCTTTAATCTCCCCGTGGCAGCAATTCTGCGCAATTTTGCTCTCATCAAGCGCCACCTTTTCGACGCAGCTCCTCCTTAGCTCTATGAGCCTGGAAAATACATAATTTTTCCCCTTTACAACGCTGATTTCTTCTCTCTCACACTCTCTTTTTTCCCCACTAGAATCTACATTTATTTCCCGGCACTCCTGTACTTTGAATTCAACTGTCCATACCTCTTTCCCTCCCTTTCATTCATTCTGTCAAGCTTTTTAAATTTCTTTACCTGGTTTCATCTGGTCATCTGCATTAGAATAGAATCATAAAAGTCTTTATTTTTCATAGCTATAGACATATCTGACAGCTTCTAAAACAAAAAGAAAAAGCCACAGTCACACCTGGTGCAGTTGACTGGGACGGAAGCGCTCTCTCTCTCACTCTCTTCGCCACTTCGGAACACACGTGCAAATGCTCACTCATAGCAGCGTGCAGAACGTGCACATGCACAAACACACCCCAACAGAACAACATCAGACTGCTGGACAAGGGGTTGAATCTTCCTGACAGGCCAGTCTCAGGGGGAAATAAAAGAGGCGGTGGGAGCCGACATGGGATGGATGCAATGAGAGAGAAACAGAGAAGACCAGACATGATAGAGTGAAAGATGGCAGAGAGTAGAGCGGTGGTGAGAGTGACAAGCAGAGGTGTGTGTGTGTGTGTGGGGGGAGACAGCGACACATGAGGGAAATAGAGTTGCAGTTGGCAGACAGCAGCTGGAGGGATGATCAACCCAGCTGACACATCAGTTCATTTCACCACAGTACGGAAGGACAGATGGAAAGAGGGGGACAAGAGAGGGGAAGAACAGGACATTTGGTTAAGAGGCAGATAGACATGCAATAAGTGTGTAAGGAGCATAAAAGGATATCAAGGTGGAGAGGAAAGCAAAGAGAGTGAAAGGATTGTAGGTGGAAGGGACTTTACCAGGTTGAGGGACAGAGAGGTGTGGCAGAACGAAGACATGTGTGAGAGTGTGAGGATGGATAAGAGAGGAGACAACCAAACAAACAAAAGCATTAAAATGATGAAACATTTAGGGGGTGGGGACTATTAAAAAAAAGAGGTAGTTTAATGCTAGCTTTGGATAAAACGTTTGGCTCCTTCTTCCTCTTTTAATTTTGCCCGGGATCCTCGGCGAGTGACGTTCTCCGTGGGCGACGTGCAGCGACCGCGTGCTGCTAAAACGAAACAACAACAAGGCGTGTTGACGTCACAGATCACAGAGTTTAATCTCATACAAAGCAATCGACAACAAAGCTGCAGAGGTACAGAGATATACATTTTATCACAAAATAAGAAACACAAGGGAAGACAAACGAACACAAAGACAGACAAAGGCGCCCACGTGGAGAAAAGATGGAAAAAAAAACTATTTTAGCGCTACATCTAACTTTATGCTGAGTGGGTGTTTCCTCACTTTAATATATGCAAAGAAGGCGTTCTGTTGTTCGACCACTCAGAGACCTGTTCGGCCCCCAAAGAAACTTGGAAACTCCCCTCCTTACAGCTCAGATGTCTGGTTTTTATCTAAGTAAGAGGGCGGACCACTTCGCGCTCATCTCCGCCTGATACGGGCAGATCCCTGACGCCAAAAAGTCTCTTGCCCCTTCGGACTGTAAATTTTATTGCTGTGTCTGTCAGCGGGGGAGGAAAAAAGGGCCCTGCTTTGTCTGCTTACCGCATCTCAGACGAGACCTGTTCCAAATAAGAGTATTGTATATAACTGTTACACATGTCGTAGATTAGCTGTATTAAACATTAAAATCAATCACTTTTCTTAACAGGACAAAGAGAGAGACATCGTCTCTCTCTTTGTCCTGTTAATCTCTTTGTCACTTTTCTTAACAGGACAAAGAGAGAGACATCGTTTTTTTCTTTGCCAGAAAGGAGTGTTGTGTTTCACACCATTGAGAAGGAGGGCGTCTGTTTTCTGTGTTTACTCCTTTGAGAGGAGGGTAACTGATCTGCTGCTTCTAGTAAAGGAAAACTTATTGATGATTATTCCTTTTTGTTTAGAGAAGGTATTTGTTTAATACATATTAAGTTCAATTAATAAAAAAAAATTATATTTGTATATTAAAAAGATACATCTTTTTTAATTTAGTGAGTATTTTAATTTGTTTATATATTTCATAGTTTCAAAGTTATTTTTCTTTATTTTCCGGTCTTATAAGTTGAGTTCATTTTAGACTTGATTATTAGGCCAGTATAGATTATATGATTGGCAGCATAGAGTTATTGCCTGAGTATTTCTTTGTAGGTTTGAGCTACTTCATTAATACAGCCTTGATTGGAGAGAAATATGTGTGTCCTTTCTGGTGTATATCCAATCAGTTTTTGCTTTAGCCTTGAATTCATCCCTTCATGTGAGACTGGTGCGTTTGTCTAATAATTCCAAAGAGTCTAATGGTGCTCTGATTCATTTAAAGAAATTGTAATTTATATTATTTGTTGCACAAGTCAAACACTGATCCGATTCTTGATTTCCAACACCATGAAAATGTCTTTTGATCGTTCTCTTTGAGCACAGAGAGAAAAAAAAAATCCCTGACACCAGTATGTGAAAACAAGCTCTGTCAACACTCAAGTGATGACAGTTTTGTTTCTTACTGCGTTGTTTTGTGTCTACATACATGCCCATGCACTACAGAGCACTGCACTTTGGAAAACATGACACAATTGGTTTGCTTGATTTTTATATAGATTTTTACATAGATTTACATATAGATTTTATATAGATACATTGTTGTGTATTTATTCTACCTACTTTTAATTGCTATATTTTATTGTTTTTGCTATTTTTCGTTCTCTGTACGGTGTCCTTGAGTGCCAGAAAGGCGCCTTTCAAATAAAATGTATTATTATTATTATTATTAAAAGGGTGATAGTGAGAGGTGCACCTCTCCCTGACGGAAAGGCTTCAATTATGAAGGATTTGAAAAGATAACATTATAGATTGTTTTAAACACACATAAGCCTAAAAGCATTTTTTGTCGATTTTTTTACACAGAAGTGCTGTGGTTATGTCTGACAAAAAACATTGTTCCATTGTTTGACAAAAAAATACAAAATTGACTCTGCACCGATTGGATATGAAAATAGAGCTACTTAAAAAGACGGGCAGATGTCTAGTTTCAAAATGGAAGTCTCCCTCAGTACTTTGAAATGCCTTGTTGCTGAAAATGTGCTATATAAATAAAATTACCTTACCTTAACTACCTTCATTTTTGCTGGCCCTTGAAGATCTTTATTAGAAAAATGCCAGACAAATCTTGGACTTTTCCTTTTTTTTTTACTTACCCTCCCAGGGTCCTATGAGATAGGGTCAATTGAACCCCACAAGCTTCTTATTCTGTGCATAGTCCGGTGAGGTCACAATGATCATGACCCCAGGTGTGCTTTTTACACATTTTTTTGTGCATGTGTGTGTGGTTTTGGGAACTGAAATAACTGACTAACATATTCTGCACTGCAGTATATGTTAGGCTGTTTCTGTGTCTTTGAATAGAAACAGCCTAACTGTTTCTAATCAGCCTAACTAATTAGGCCCACTTCATGAACTGTGAACTGAAATATTAGAACCCTGACTCATAATGTCTACTTTTCCATAGATGGGCATTCATTCTTGTTTAAAGAAAAAAGGCCAACACCCGCAAAACGTTCAGATAAAAATAATGGTAATGCAATTTCTAACCTGAATCTCTGGAGACACAAGTGGCTCTTTGGCTCACAATATTAAATGATAAAATATTGCTCTGTTTTTGTTTAATTCTTTTTTAAGTGTCTCCATAAAAACACTGACTGCATGGGCCCCTGTGGTAAAATTGGTCTAGAACCAGCCTCTAAAGAAAACAGTAAAGACTATTATATATATATATATATTTTAACCAACTATAAGGGACCAGACTTGAATCATCAGCACCTTAATTCAGATGGCAATTTGCAATGCAAAATATTATGCTTAGTGATTTTTTGCAATGGGCAATGCAGTACTTAATTAATTTAGAATTATTTTTATATTCATGAATGAAATTGTGTACAGCATTGGCTTTATTTATTTAAAGAGTATTTTGTAGTTCTGTACAAAATCGTGCAAATGTGCAAAATATTTGGATAAATAATGGGTTAGTCCAGGGGTGGGCAACTCCAGGCCTCGAGGGCCGTTCTCCTGCAACTTTTAGATGTGTCTGTACTTCAACACACCTGAGTCAAATAATGAGGTCATTAGCAGGACTCTGGAGAACTTGACTGCACTTAGGAGATGATTCAGCTGTTGGATTCAAGTGTGTTGGATCAGGGAGACATCTAAGAGTTGCAGGACACCGGCCCTCGAGGACCAGGATTGCCCATCCCTGGGTTAGTCTGATCCTGGTCCTTAGCCTTGTTAATTACTCTTGTTGGTCTTTTTTGAAGTTTGATTAGTGACTGTTGTGTTGTTTTGTAATTAATTTCCCAAATCTCTCTGGAGTCACTTAAATAAGGTAAAACTAAAGAACAGTGCAGAATGTTAGGCTGTTTCTTTGTGAACAGAAAGATGTTTGGTACTGAAACTATGATAGACTCACTTCATGAACTGTGAACTGAAATAGTAAAACCCCGACTCAGAATTCTACTTTTCCATAGATGGACAAACATTCTTGTTTAAAGGAAAAAGGCCAACAGCCACATAACGTTCAGATAAAAATAATGGTAATGCAATTTCTAAGTATGATTTTCAAATAAAATCTTCTACCTTGACCTTCTACCTTGATAATAAACTGATTTTAGGTTTATTAATCGTATGAATCTATTAATTTTTCAAAGCAGGGGCTTGGTAGTATGATTTTGATTCCTCTGGGTATACTAGAACTTTGGTTGAAGCTGCCAGACCCCTGTGATTAACCCAAGACCTGATGTATGTGATGGGGCGAGGCAAACCTTTCCTTCTTTAAGGTTTATGAACACACTAGTTCCGGTTGTTGTACATCAAAAATGTAAGGCTGATCTATCTTGGCTAAGTTCTATTTGATGGCTGGTAGAGTCTGAAATAAGTCTGCCTCCAAATTTGATTAACATAACCTTTAAAGTAATACTTGTTGTGGAGGCCAAGTTAATGTATAAAATATTCAGTTACTGTTAAAACGCATTTGTTTAGTTAGTAATTTAATAAGTGCATTTGTTGAGGTTTAGGTAGCATTATTATATTGCATGTAGCTAATTTCACAATGTTTTATTGTGCATAAGTGTTTTAAGTTTGTCTGCTCAATAACTTAATTGGCCATTTTGCAATTTATGCAAATGAGGTCTGGCCTGAGCCTTAACGAAGGTTAGATGGAGAGAAGAAAAGGCGCTGCAAGTAAGATCAACAGAGCCACACGGTTTTTCAACCATAGCTCGTTTTGTGGAGGTTATTTAGGATTTAATTGCTCTTGTAAAGGATAACGCAAAAACTGTGGAATAAATTTTTGTTTTGCACCTTTACATCGGAGCGCTGTGGAAGTTTTTATTTTCCTCTTCAAAGACACGAGTAAAATCAGCTAAATTAACCTTGTGGCATCACATTTGTTAAAAAAAATAATCTTTCTCTCAGCACCTCCTACTCATTATTGTCCATTTTTCTATACCCAATATAGCCTCACATTGTTTTGTGGTTAATCAGAATCATTTTCAGTATAGTTACTATACTGTTATCCCTACGTGTTGGATACAACGTGTATGTTAACGCAGATTAACAGCAAGCCAAACTCAATTTTCATGAGCCAGGAAGCCGAGCGTCTTGCTCCTTTATTACGTCTTCTTGCAATTTTCTACAATTGTGTAGGAAGCTCAATGAAAGCGTTGAGTGAAACTATAAACTGTCGTGAGGCGTCATGGTGAACACAGGTGAGTCCAGGATTTCAGCTTAAAGTTTGAAAAACAATCACTTTATTGCCACACTGGTACCTTTCCGATGACAATTAACTGCGAGTGCAGCCAATAACAACAATGATCCCACAAAGACCGGGAACAACAGATGGACTTAAATACACGGAGAAACAGAAAACCCAATCACGAAATAATGAAAAAAAAGCAGTGGCAATTACGCCCAGGTGGTGGGCATTATGGAACACGTAACGAAAGGAAAACTCAACTCATGACATAAACAGAAAATAAATATGCATCAGCTCTAAATGCACAGAATAAACTTCTAATATCAGAAAACTTAAATTACAATTAACCTTAGCTGTTGTTAAGAAACAGTCACGATCATTACTACAGTATGCAAAAAAAAAACAACCTAGTGGGACATGGCTAATTACTGGAGTAAACACATTTGAAAAACGATCTCTAAATAAATTCTAATGAAACATATAACACCAAACAGAACACAGATTGAACTTACAGCCATTGCTTTCGGAGGTGTTAGAAAAGATTGACGACACAGGAGGCGAAGTCTGTACATTAATAGGCAGGTTTCCTTTCTGCAAACACATGTTCCTACCTGCCGCTGCCTCTGCTACGCACAATGCACTGCCACCTCAAAATTCCCCTTCAAAATAAAATACAGATAAACCAATACTTTAGAAGTTTTAAACTTATTATTAAGGCATATTTCTAACTTCTAGCCTTGGGCAGAACAGTTATGCTAATCATAATCAGTCTTTCTGTGAGTGATATGTCATAACTCACAGCAATGATCACAAATTGTTCATGGCTGCTCAAAAATATTCTGTTTCTTATTTGTTTTAATTTACCAGATTCAATCATTCTGAATTCATTGTCCTGCCATCTGTTTTGCATGAACACATTCTTTAAAAATCAAGTCATGTCTGCTGCAGTTTTGATGTGAACATTTTATGAGCCGACAAACTTCTCAGCTCACTTCCTCATATCTAGATGTAAAGGTACCATTTGATCCAAAAGAGCTCAACTTTGATTAAAATGAAACCAAATAAAAGAAATAAATATTTCAATAAAAGTCCTCTACTCCTACACCGGCCTTCCCTCCCACACACTTTTTAACATCAGTTGTACATTGTCTGGGTAGCTTGCAGCCGCCTTTCATTTTTTAACCAAACGTCTTAGTGACAGATGGAGAGATATTCTGACCAAATCAGCAACTTACTGCACAAAATGGAGCCCATTTTCCGATTATCTCCCTTTTTTTCTGTGTCCTTGTGTTGCAGTGACCTATCTCTATTTATATTATCTTGTAATATTACCTCTCTGTTGCTAGGAGACATCTGAGATATTTTGTTTTTACTTATTGTGGTGTTCATGGACTTCAGTGGCCAGTTAGCTTTCCTCATGAAATGCTAGTGCATAGAGTGATTAATGGACTAGCCAGTGACATTGGTGACTGGTAAACATTTTATTAATAAACTATTATTAATAAACTATTTTTCTTCTCTTTCAGTGCATCTCTTTTCAACAGACCAACTTTTTCCTATTTTTTCTCTGAATATTGTTCCATAATAAATATCGTCAGTTACTCATATATTGATTATTACATTTTCTCAGTCCCACCTCACCCGTTCTAATTTATACATACTCTAGCTTTGTTTACGTTTTTCAATTACATTCTCTACAAATCATTTCCCATGTTGTCTGTCAACCATTCTAATTTACTATTGTGACACTTCGATGTCTTCTGATGTATTTTCTAAAAGGCTTAAATTTCACAAACATGAAAAATACTGTATGAAAGTGGGCTACCCTTTGTAAGATTTAGCGTTTAGGACGCCCTTATGTTTGAAATGAACACCATAAGCCTTTCTATGAGCTTGATAGGTTTAGGCCTTGTTGCTTTTATGTCCCCGGTTCATTTGCTTCCACTTATCCTATTTACTTGATATTTGAAGTAATAATAATTAAAATAAATAAAAAAAAACAAACAAACAAGGCTTCAGTGTAGACATGCTCGCATTTTGTTAAGTCATCCGTCACATCATTAAAATCTAATTTACCAGATTGTTGTTTGTGAAAGATGAAAAAAAGAAAACATAATAGCATGGTTACAAAGTTATCAAAAAGTGACAGAGGGTAAATTAAAACAGGCGATAGATGAACTGAAGTTGATGTTTCACAGTACAGTGTATTCATATTTACTCTGCATTGCCTGAATGCATTGTATTTCCTCTGCAAACTTTCTTTGTCTTTCTGTCCAAGCTCAGTCTTCTCTCTCTTTATCTTCTTGTCACAATTACAAAATTCCCTATGATCTAGATCATGTCAATTTATCCTGATGCTGTCTAAAACTGCTCACCTCCCTGCTTGTCTATAACCACTCCTCTGTTGTACCTTTGTTATGTCTGAAGTGCTTCTTAATTAAGACAATTGCAGGCTGTGATGCATCTAGTAGATAAAAAAACAAGCTCATAATTAGTACTTGTAATAAAGATGCTTCACAAGTGGTTCAAATGTTTATGTAAGCATGTGAATGAAGGTTCTTCAAAAGGTGAGCCTCTGAATCGGAAGACAGTTTTGTAAAATTTTAGTTGCTGAATAGTTGCTGAATTACCTTCAGCAAGGTAATAATAAATAATAACCATTATTTAAATGGTTATTATTTAACCATTTAAATAATATATAAATGTGAACATGTACAATAACAACACACATTATCTTCTGATGAGTGCTGGTGGGGTGACATCCTTGGATAATAGTCGGGTAAACACTGAGTCTCCATAGAAACTCTGGAAAGATGTGCAAGCAACTCGAAAACATGTCTCAAATAGTTTTAGATTGTTGAAATGAGAACCGGGTTGACAAACCCTGAAGTAGAACATGTAAAAGTAAAATTGCATATCTTGGTTGTACTTCATGATCAATAATACCATAAATATCATCAGGCATTCAGAGAGCTTTACTTTTCACATATATTTCCCCGTCTGATTGTGTTCCCCACTCTCTTCGTATTTCTTAATCTTTTTTTCTCTGCAGTCTCATTTTATTCCTGTCTCCATTCCTCCCATTCTTGTCTCTTTCTAGCTGTCCCTCCTGTGGAGACACATCCTCTCTGCTTGATTGCTCACTTTTTTTTCCCTTTCTGTATGCTTGTCAGAGGGGTGAAAGTGGGTAGGGGTGCATTGGTTTTGAGTGAGTGAAAGTCAAAACAAGCAAAATTGGCTCTCAGTGAGTCTGACACCTCATGGGTCTGTTGATTGTATTTTCTGTGCGCACCTGCCTGAAGATCTACACACACCGCTTTAAGAAGTTCTCAAGTCTTCAGTTTGCTACTTGTTGGTGCATCTAATCAGCATTTTAGGTTTCCCAGCAACAGGAAACCCAAACCAGGCACCGTGACTGGTTAAATTATGCATTTTTACAATCATTAAAATATGTTTTAATATTTTTCTCATTTGTTTGAGAAAACGCTACACAGGTTTTGGAATTCCAATTAAACGTTGAAATGCCCATGGCCGCTGTTCACAGTAATGTTGACGTTATTAGCATAAAAAAAAACATCCTTCAGATGGCTGAAATAGTGTTGAGGCAAATATTGTAAGGTGCCATAATTGCACAATCCACCATTTCCTATAGCCCATTATGCTTTTTTGTTAGTTATATTTGTATCATTATGCTTTACATGTAAACAAACTCTCACACTTTCCAAGTGCAGACTAAAATGTGGGAATATCAACTTCTACCTTCTGAATATGAAGGTAAAAGCCTCATTGGCATTATTGCAAACAAGAGTGAACTTCTTCCAGAAACGCCTCACCTCTGGAGAGCCATGTGGCTTCCGACAATTTTGAACGCAAAACCACAGTGGAATTAAAATGCTAAAATCTCAAAATAGCTCTTTTTTAGAG
This sequence comes from Xiphophorus hellerii, assembly GCF_003331165.1. Taxonomy (NCBI): domain Eukaryota; kingdom Metazoa; phylum Chordata; class Actinopteri; order Cyprinodontiformes; family Poeciliidae; genus Xiphophorus; species Xiphophorus hellerii. Next base: position 20,715,355 of record NC_045689.1, on the reverse strand, counting down.
CGAGTTGATGAGTTGGAAAACCATTCACGGAAAAAAACACACCATATTTTGAACATTCATGGAAGAGTCGAAGACTGCAACGACCCAATCCAGTTAATCTCTGGCATTCTAATGCTAACGGGCCTCAAAGTCTTTTCTGCACAACCAGAGAAATCCTACTATCCTCCAGCCTTCCGATCCGGTCAGCAGAAACTTCCCATGTCCTCCTGGTCTGCTTCTCCTGAGTTCACCAAAAGGAGGCCGTGCTTCACAAGGCTAGGGGCTACAAAAACGATATATCCAAACCTCAGCTCAGCAAGAAAAAGTGTAGCATGCAATAGTGTAAAACAAGCCCTGGTCCATAAAAAACGTCAGCTTCCAGCTGCTGTACCCCGTCCATCTGCAAGTGGCATGTTCATCTCTGACTCACCAGAAGAAGCTCAGAACTTCTTCGACCAGATTCTGGGTAAAGGCTTCCCAATGCTCTGCACTTTGGCAGCCATCAAAGAGCCGAATTAGATGGATAATTTGTTTGGTAATCTGTGGATTTACCCAGCACTGATATTATCTTTTTGTGATAATATTATATTATTTTTCTGTTTTTACAAATATGCATACTTATTTGTTTGTGGAGCCATGCTGCTTTTCTTCTACTTTTATTGTATACACGTTTTGCACATTCAGCCATATTTTTTGACAAGCAGTCTATTGTACCATAACATCTGGGAACTTTCTAATCTAAACTTATGAGGTATGTAGCCAGAAGCCACATATAACAGTGAGCAGCCTGCAGCTTGCCTCACAGAGAGGAACAAGTGTAAGCTTCTTTTTTGTTTATTTTGTTCTTGCTAGGGTTGTGGGTTAAGGAAGAAGACACTCTTTTAGTTCTTTATTTGCATTATTTCTAAGTTTTAATAATGAGGTTACCTGTCAGACTGTACTACAGCACAAATTTGACTATATTTAACCTTTTTTCATTATTATCAGTTACCCTTTTATTACCACATTACCCTGTGTATCAATGGACAGAAGATTTTTATGCATTTTATAACATGGAATGTGAGAGGATTTAATGAACCAGTTAAAAGAGCAAGAATATTTAATCATCTACAGTATCTAAATTGTGAGACTGTAATCCTACAGGAAACCCACAGGTGAAGGACCATATTAGACTCAGAAAAGGTTGGATTGGCTAGGTTTTTCACTCCAATTTAAACTGTAAGAGGCAAGGAACAGCTATGCAGGTACACAAAAGAATTCACTTTAAATTTAGTGTCTTTATATCAGATCTGCAGGGATGTATTGTCATGGTCTCTGGGTCGCTTTTTTACATACCTGTTGTTTTGATTAATATATACAACCCGAACTGGAATGTTGAAAGCTTTATTAAAAAAGGTATTCTCACTTATTTCAGATTTAGTCCATGTTTAGTGGACATTTGAATTGCACTATCAATCCAACTCTAGAGCATTCTCACCCTAACCAAAAATGGCACTTCTGAGGGTTCAGAGTCTGAACCCTATAATAAGCAGTGGGTCTGTACAATATGGTATTTGCTGGGGAAATTGGTCTTATAAGGTGAGAATTGCTAACACACATTCACAGATGTGCAATAACAATGATCATTTATTGGATGTTTTAATTTGACAAAGCAATCTATTTACTTCAAAGTGTGACTGCAGATCACTGGAACATACCACACAAGGACTCAGGCTTAAACTGACTGGTTGCCATGGAATCAGTTTCACATGCTTCTAAGTTTTTAGATCTTGCGATTTTCAAACCTGTTAATTGTTACCTCAAATAGACTGAAATAAATTCCATTTGTACATTTCTTAAAGGTGTACATCCTCTAGTTTTGAATAATGCAACATATTTAAGTGATCGTTGTAACTATTGTACAAATCTGAGATTTGTGGGAAAATTGGAAACAAATTTTCAGCTTAATAAGTAAAAATAAAAATACATAAAATGTTGACAGATCTGTGCTAGAATTGTTTATGTAGATGAAGAGATGTTGGAAGTCTGCATATATTTAGTTGGATACAACGTAGAAAGTTTTTAAAAACAGAAATGATCTTACTTGGAAATGCATTGCATGTTTGTAGCATGCATTAAAATGTGGATTTCCTCCTCCATTTTTCTCTCTTTTCTTGAAGTTATAAAGGTAATCTTAAAAGAAAAATGCCACTTTCACAAGGCTGAGAAGTGATGGGAAAGCTGGTAGACTGTAAAGAGACAGAAAGCAGTAGTTGTGGTCTCATTATAAAGTAATCGCTAAGAAGAAAGGTCAGGTGGCTGTTACAACAGCTATAAAACACTGAGTAGATGGAAAAAGACAGGAAGGAGAGAAGGGAAGGGAGAGAAAGGGAGCTATATCACAAATGAACTACAGAAAGGATAGGAGACAGACAGGGGTGTATAGGTGAGATCATCTCACAAGTATAGTCATATAATACATCCAGGAGGCTCAGGAGAGAGAGGATGAGAGGGCTGCTAATGGAATGAATGCAATGCTGTCACGTTCTTTTGTAGTTCATTCCAGCTACTGAGGTAAAGATTCAATTTCTGACATTTAATTCAAGTAAATTCCCTATCTGCTCCTGAAATTTCAATTGACCTGCTGGAGGATTAACTTCACAAATAACGTGTACAGAGATTTACATAAAGGCATGTCTAAAATAACAACTGCAAGAGCATAAGTAGGAAACACTATTTATGTTCTGTTAGGGGAAAAAGAAAAAAAGAAGCAAGCTTTCAGATACTATACAAGTATGACATTTCAAATACAGTCAGAGTGGATAGAGAACATTACAGAACTGTGTTTAGGTTTGGATTTTCTACCACAATAATATAGTTGGACCTAAACCACTGCCTTGTTGTTCTGGCTGCACGTGTAAGGTTGCTGTGCTGGTGGAAGGTGAACCTTCACCCCAGTCCCAAGAGTTTTGCAACTCCTAACAGATTTTTTTTTTTTCCCTAAGACTGATTTGTATTTAATGTTATCAGTATTTCCAATCTAAAACTCGATGCTGCCACCACCACATTTTACAGAGAGAATTGTGTATTTATTACAGTAGTTTTCATTCTGATGTAAGATTTTGCATGTAGGCCAAATAGTCTGATCAGAGCATTTTCTTCCACACTCCGGTGTCCCCAGAGTATTAACAATAATCAATAGTTATTACACCAGCAATCTAATATTAAGTATTTCTTGGCTGGAGGTCCAAAACCCTGCATTAAATAAGTTCTTTACCTCTTAAAGTTCTTAACATCATGCAATTCATGTTTATGTCATGCTGGAAGTGAAATGTCACTATTTTATAGTTCAGCCTGGTGAGTTTGCAATCATACATGAAATAAACACATTCAGTTGCCATGTGACCAATGCAAAACACTGCTTCTCTGGAAAAGGCTTTCGATCGCTGCTCTACATGAGACCACTTTCGACTCCACTCCACAATATGTTGTAACACTTTTTTAGTTTCAGTATTCAGCCTCTGAATTAGAAAAAAAAAACAAAACACACATTTTGGAAAGGTAACAGTTAATCATACTTTTAGCTCAACAGGAGGAATGCAGGCTCCTTTTCTGCCCATTTCACTAGTAAATTATTTCCAAATGATCTCAGGAATTGAGGTATAAAGTTGTACTTCAATGCATTACTATGTTTATAGCTAGGCTTTTAAAAACAACTCATTGTCAGTCTCTTCTTTTGTTAGTTAAAGCAGATATTTTATACAGTTGGAAGAAATTGCTATTTCATCTATAAGGGTAACATGGAATTCATAAAGGAATTAGTTTTATTGCCAAAATGTGACAAAATAATCACATTTCTTGACTGACTTGGAATAGCGAACTTTGGGAGCAATCGTTCAATGGAAAGGACTTTTTGTTTTGTTTAGTTAAAACGTTCCAGGTTAAAAAAAAACAAAAAAAACAAACAAAGGTATGAGCTTTTGTATGTGTTAAATTCACAAAACCACATTTATACATCTGTTTGGTTATTGCACTACATCTCGGCTCTTACTGACCTAGACTGTGACGTCTACATACCATGAAGTGGGTTACAGTTTGATTGTCATACAAGAGCAGATGTGTTTAATGAAAATTAGAACTATGCAGCAACCAGCAGAGGCAATAATGTTGTATCTTGCTGATCAAAGCTTTTGTGTAGGCTAGCAGTTGATTATCCACATTGGTGCCAGCAATCATCTTATCACAATGAGTTCTTCATAGATTACTAAAAATATGCTGTGATTAAGGCCATGAGACACTGTCCTCATTAGTAAAAAAGGCTTCAGAGAATAATTGTAATGATTAGCTTATGCCTTCTTCCATTTTTAGTTTATCATTCTTACTGTGTGATGAATACATAAATATGTCTCTGCATTTCTGCATCAGTAAAATCACTCTAATGATTTCCGACTAAAAGCTTGACACGGAACATGAAACATCATTTCAATTTAGTCCAGCAGGTCCACTTCTACCAAGAGTAAAAAGAGTAAATCTGTCCATCCTCATGAACACATGAACAGAGTTCATATATATATACAGTATATATATAGTGTTATTAAATGACAGTAAATCTCTGACCCAGTGATTGATGGACCTGGTTTGCAACCATGCAAGTACTGAGTGGAAATAGTGCCAAAAAAAGTCCTTTAAAAAACAAAAAGTGGACAAAGTGTTTTCTGTTTTGGAAATCAAAATATGGTCACCCAAATATAAACTGCATATGTCCAGCTGATAACATATGCACACAATAGCATATTACAGAGATGTCTAGCAAATGTTGCCTAAAGAGATTCCACATATTCCCTTTATCTCTTAAAAAAATATTTTATGTTTCTTTTCTTCATGGCCTTTTATGTTTCTTTTCTTCAAGTTTTCAACTTGTTCTGTTTCACTTTACCCATGATCCTCTCTTCTTTGCTTCTCTTTCTTTTTCCAACCTTTATTCCTTCTCTCTCAGGGTAATGAGATATAAATGTTTCAGGACTGTGATTGCCTTTGGCACTAAACCTGTCTGTCTGCTTCATGGGGAAAAAAACTCTTGTGTTTCTTTTTTTTCCCCATACAAACACACACTATGCAAAAGTAAAATGCAAGGAACACATAATGCCAAATAGACAAGAGAAAAACACAACCCCTGACCTACATGCTGTGCATCTTAGAGCCAGTGATACTCTTAAATCTACTGGAACTAATAAGCAATTAAAGGACAGAGCTGAGGGCATAATGACTGAGAAGTGTGTACTTGTGTGGGCTATTGTAGAAGAATGGGGGAAAAGGTGGTTTTCGTGTGTGCGTGTGTGTGTAGGTGGTTGTAGGACAAGTTGGAGGTTACACAGGATTGCTTCACCAAATATAAACATGGTCATCTCTGTCAGTGGGTTCTCTCTGCAACATACACACCTATGTTACTTGGCACAGACAAGGTTGTGTAAGAGAATATTATTTGACTATAGCATCAAATAATAATTCCTTTTAGTGACTGCTTTGAACTTGTTAATCACCAACTGAATTTTGTGGCAATTATCTTATCAGAGGGGAGGCAGACCATATGTTGTCTCGTGAAGCTTACTGCTCTAGTAACTCGTTAGATAATAGTAATTGAAGTATTCTGACTGCGCAGATTTCTGATGAAATGATGCCGTTTGTTGCTGAAAGGGATAGAAAAAAAATCCAAAGCAGGACAAAATAGGATCACTGACTTGAAGGACATGAGTGTTTTGACAGTCTAAGAACTGACCGTTTACACATAGCATTTAGGGTTATTCATTCAGTGTGTGGCTGTGTGCAGGAATGGGTGAATGGCTGAGGTCCTCTGAACTTGATAAAGCATTATACAAGTACTAATTGATTCATTCAGAAAATTAGAAAATTCGGCATGTGAGTGAATCCTCTCAGTTGCATGAGACTATGTATCTCTGCATAGTGCCATACATTAAGTAATATTATCACATATGTTCAACATTTTTGTAGCATCTACGTAATTTCAGTGGCAGTGGTGTTATTATGTGGTAAATATTGCTGCTCCAATTGAATTGCATGTGGCACAGTTATCTGGTGTGTCGAAAGTAAATGCTGATTTAGTTAATGCATCAAATTTTCATTCGTCGTTGAAACACAAAGCAGCAAATTAGTGTGACTTAACTTGACATTGAAGTGTCTGGGAATTTCTGAATCATAGTATGTGTACTTGTTCAGATGGTTTTAGGAACATGGGTTATCTTGCATATTTTAAAGTCAACCTGACTGAAGCAAAAGTGCAGCGGCAATACAGTTTATTAATGATTCATGGAATTATGCATTGTTTCAGATAGAAGATGAGTGGAATCATCAGTCACTACAAGTTATATTTTTCATGAGAATTAATTATTAAAACAAAGTTATTAAATTATGCTAATTCGACAAGGACTTTTTTTTTAAAACAGATTACATCTCAGGATTCTCTCAAAACATCATGCCTTAATTTCTGTTGTCATGGTTGAAAATCCTTCTAGGTGAAACTTGTTAAACAATGTTTTCAAGATTAATTAATTTAGATGGAATATGAATCATGTTAAGAACTAATTATAAACAGCTTGACTTCAGGGGACGAGAGCGGCTTATTCCTGGAATAGGAACAGAAGCATACAGCATGAAATCGCAGGAATTTACATATTGTGCATGGAAATGACTAGTCCTTTTTCATCTCCTCTTTTTTTTCTCCTCCACTCTTTCTCTCCTTTATATGCTTACAAAAACAGCATAGTGCTATAAGTCAGGACCATTAACATTTACGTCACCCTCATGTGAAAGCCAGTGGTAACTAACAATCAAATACCATTTGTGCTTAGCAAAATCAAATAATTAGATTAGAAATGATATCTAGCTGTCTCAGCCTCTTTCAGTGTGCAAATGTTCTCTGAACCAAAAGAGACAGTTAAAGCTACTATGAGGGGGAAGAAATCATCTTCACCACAATGATGCATGCTACACCAGCTTAGCATAACTTGTGACATCGAGTTAGCATGAAGCAGCTTTGATGTTTATGTGCAACGTCATGTTGCCATGTTAATGTTTGATGAGGGAGTAGTATGCAGAAAGTTCTGCTCCTTGTTTTAGATCAGAAGCTCATGGCACAGAAGCATACTGCTTTCACCAAAGAAAAACAAGCATCTTACCTCACAGTTGTGAGATTCTGATCTCATAGCTATCAAATTACGACATAAAATGCCATTTAATGCCACTACCTGGTTTGTTGTAGCACCCTTGTGGCCAGGGACGTCTATGAAGAGCCAGTGAGTTTATTAAGTGATTGATTTTCATTTTCTGAGAGTAAGCGTTTACATTATGAAAAATCGACTTTTTGAGCTTCATATCATAGTATAATGTTATTCCTTCATCACACCCCTACCCGGAGTGTTGCTTTCATGCTTTCATTTTTATTTGAGAAATCCTTTAATGTCGTGTGTCAGCCATTCCGGCGTGCGATTAGCACCTGGTGGAACTGCACATCTGGAGAACTTATCATGCAAACTACTTCTCAGTGCAATGCTGCTATAAACTGCTGTAAACTGGCTAATGGAGAAACGTTTTTGTGAAGACGCCCTGAAGGTGTAGTGTCAGAAAGAGGAGAAGATTCACAAGGAGATAGAGACCCAATTTCAAGGTTTTAAATTGGACCTCTTAAATTTATTTTAAGATGTTTGATGTATACACCATTTTTATACCAGCTGAAGGAATGAACTTGATTGTGCTGTAAAATGAAAAATACACTATACTTCTCCTTTAACCATCAATGCTCTATAATAAACTACCGTATTTTTCGGACTATAAGCCTTTTTTCCCACGCTTTGAACCATGGGGCTTATAGCCCGGTGCGGCTTTTCTGTGGATTTTTCTTCAACCACCAGGGGGCTCTTTAGCAGGAAATGAATCATTGGAAGTCAAAATTGAAAATCAAAGAAGAAAGTGCTATACAATGTATATATTTCACACCCGAATGTATACTTTTATTGTGAAGGGGAGAAGGTGAGAAGAGAAGACAACAACTGTTGTACTTCATTCTATTTTTGGTTTTGGTTGGAAGACATTGAGAATAAATCAAGACTCAACTTATTTTGTTTTGTCTTTTTCTGCTGACTTCCACAGTAACTGTTTGTGGAATGGCACTATTCTTTCAGCACTGTAACACTGCATTACGTCATGATGCCGAAATATGGAGTAATGTACATATTTGCTACTTTCTTTCCCTTAGCTGTTAGACTGATGAACAATAACTAAGTGACTCTGGCATAATAGAGACACTATCTTTTTTTATTTGTGTACCATTATATCAAAGCAATTTTCTAAAATGTGGCAAAGGGAATAAAGTGATTCTGATTCTGATGTAATAACATCTGGCTTCAAAATGCAATAAAGCATAATTGAAAAGGCATTATGTAATATTTACATTTTGTGACAATTATTACAAAATGCAGAGAATGCTCTTTTAAAAAATAATAATAATGTAATTTGCCACATTATGCCAGAGCTTGTGTTAATCTTTAATACGCTTCTGATCGCACACATTTCAAGGTTAGAAATTTTGGTCAATAAATGCCAAACATTTGGTCATTTAGTTAAAGAAGCACATGATGAAACAATATAATGTAAACTGAACAAAAAAAAAAAAAAAATCCTATGACTTAAATAGATAGTGTTCATCCCATTCCAGGCATGGTTTGTTCACTGGCAGAATAAACTAAAGATAGTTCCTTAGATCAATTTCTTTTAAACGAAAATCACTCTAAAGCGATCCTATTTTCAGCACCATGGAGTGTATCGCCTTATGTGACCTCAATAATACATTTAGGACATTCTGATTTGTTGTCCTTGTTGTCCAGCTGTTACTGGAAGATTATCAACAGTACTGATAATGAATGAGTCATCCATGACTCCTTTGTTTTCAGCAAATTATAAAATTCCATCAGTATTTGTGCAGAAAAGTCTCAATTCCTCAGAGATACTCGCTGTACAATAACTACTGGCTGTGTTTCAATTAGCAAGCCTAATTCTGCATTAGTTACAAAAACAACCAAAGAAGAAAGAAAAGATAGAAGGTAAGAGGAGAGAGAAAGAGAAGGTGGAACTCCAGCACAGTGAAAGGGTGTCAGTGGGAAATTTTTCTTTATTTTTAAATTTAACTTGTTAATCTTGGTTTTTCCCCACAAGTCTTTTTTATTTCCATGTATTCGTTTTAAATTTATCATCCTATTTTTACTTTACCTTATGCATTTCTGCCTCATTATGCAAATGAAGAGGGGCCGTGGCTCAAGGCTTCAATTTCTGCCTATTTGATCATTTGCATTACGCCATGCATTGCTCAAATCTGCATACAGGCCACAACAGAAATGGTGACCTACGATTAGGTTATCAGTTAGTTGAAAAGGATGCTGTGGACTCTCTGACAGAATATTTGTTTTAGTTAGGGACACTCATGGACACAGATGGTAACCGTCTGTTTTTTCTTAATTTTGAGGATGCAAATGTGATTAATGTAATTTCTTAGTCACAGAAAACGAAAATCAATTACTTAATAAACCACTGTGGAAGTGCCTGGCCACGAATGTGCCACAAAATTTCAGGCAGTGGCATGAAATGACACCTTTTCAGTGATCTCAATTATGAGATCTTTTCTCATAGTTTCTTATAAATATGACAACTTTTCACATAATTACGAGATGAGTCTTTTTTTTGGAGAATGCAATGTGCTTCTCTAATGTTTTCTGCTTTGCTTGCTTTCTGGATGATTCCTCGTCCTGTGCACATATTAAGTTGTTCTGATACGATTTCTATTCTTTATGGCGGAATGTATTAACAATTAATTTTACTTTTGTTTTTGGAGTTTTGAAGTTATGCACAGCTTTTCATGCGTTTATCTTGATGTATGATCTACTTGCAGTAATTTTTCAATTTTTTCTCTGAAGGATATTCATATTGTAATGTTTTGTTATCAAGCCACTTGCGTCATATGTGTATTTTCACATATTCCCATTAGCTCTCTCTGTTCTCTGATGTTGCATTAGTGAGTGTCTGGTTCTTTTTCCTTATTTCTTGTGCTCTTATGCACACCGACATGGATCTTGTGTCCTTTCATGCTACTTAGTTGATTCTTCGCTGCATTTCTTTTGTGCACAATGACATTTATTTTTGCTCTATGCCTTTTAATATGTGATGTTTTGCTTGTGTTTCCTTGATGCCATTTGTACATGTAGCATTTTCTTTAACTTTTGACTCAGTTCTTTTATACTGAGTGGCAACCCATTAGCAGTTGCCTATATTCCTCCTAATGGGCTGTGGCTTGTTGCAAGGAATGGTAAAAAAAAAAAAACCCGGTTGTTTACTATGTGCTGTGTGTGTGGGCAGATAGGTTGCATGTCCCGTTGGCTTTGCAGTCTTATAATGGTAGCCATAATATTCTGAACTGACACTAAACAACTGTCAGTGAGGCCATGTCCATTTTGTAACCCTTTGAAAGGATTGTGAACTGAATGATTAGATTACAAACACATCAAAATTAATCCGCAGTTGAATGGTCCACAGACTTCATAAAATTAACTGTAGCTTGTAGTTTTCTGTGTCTTGACATGACACAAAAATGATCTTCCAAGGCAAATTTACCATTCTCACTTTTTTCATCATAATCCCCATTGCAAATAATTCCTTATCAATATTTTAGATAGTAAAAAGAAGTTTACTTGTCACCATTTTTTGCCTTTCCCTCCTTATGGAGCATGTCAAAATGACCTCTGGATGTCTGTCAAGTCGGCATTATTTTTGATTGTGTCACTTACTGAGACAGATTGAGGCTCAGGACACCTTTGCATGTGTTTTGAGTTCATTAGTTGACTAGGCTGTGACCGCTATTAAATTTAAATTTAATTTAAATTTAATTTTTAATTTAAATTTTTCTGAAACACTAAATTTTGGGTTGTCATTATCTGTAGGCCATGATTGTCAATTGAAAAATAAATGCTTAACATATTGCATTGCACATTTAATGAATATGTATATTATCTGAGTTTTATTGTCAGAAATAAGTGGCAAAGGAAATTGAATATTTTCACAGTTGTTCACCTGGTTCTTGTCTCGAAAAATCATTGAAGTTGTTTGTGTTTTGCAGTTCATCTTTAAAATAATTAACAAACAACTCATTAACAGCCCGAACTTAGTTTATTATCCTTGCAGATGACAAGTTTCTGTAAACTTTCTTTTCTGTAATAAAGAAAAGACAGAAAAATGCATCAGAACAAGATGGATTTATTAACTTTAGAGGGTTAGAAGTTTTTTATTTTTTATACACATGTGCACTTTCATTTTTAATTTAGTTGTTTTAAATTACTGTGAACCAGAAATTAAAATTCCCATGATGAACACACAAAAACATCCTCTTGGGGTCTGCCGGAAAAGGATCTCAGCATGAAATAGGAGACAGGAACAAATAGTTTGATTTGCTGATTAGCACTAAATGAGAGTATGATTGGTTTATTAACATGCTGATAAGAGCTGAAGAGCCTCTCCTACTGGGAAACAGAGCTCCAGTTGAGCTTGACTTGGCATCATCATAACCTCATGACTGAATGATATTGGGCAAATGACTGAATATTATTGGGAAAAGCTAACTTTAGTATTATTAATCTATTAAATCCTACAATACAATCACACAACTTTATTGCTGGCAGTTCTGGCCTTTAAAATGGACTTATTGGGAATTAGTGTGCTCAGAGGAAACAAAGCAAGGGCTTCAAATATTAGCAATATATAAAAAATACAATAACATTACAGTTTAATAGAAAGCACATTCACTCCAATTGTGCAATCTAATTAAGAAGTCATCCGGATTGAGTGTTCAATCTACATACTGTTCACTTTGTAGGTTTGTGATTACAGGAGGAAACAAAGGAAAAGACAAAGACTCAGGGGCAAACTATGTTCTAAAAGCTGCGTTATCAAACTTTTGGATCTGACAAAGGAACTGGCAGCAATGACAAACATCTTCTCCTGTCGAACCAATCACTAGGTCTCCATAAATCTGTCTATAAGGACTTAAAGGACATTTTTAGTGCAGAATGGAGAAATACTTTACATCCTTCAGTATGTGTTTGATAAAGTTAGGTCATTGATGTATGACAGCCAAGGAGAAAGTTACCTATTTTTTTTCCCCACATGATAAGCTTGAAATTTCTTTCAAATCAGGCAGCATGAGGATAAGTCAGCTAGAAGGTCTCAGCTTAATATATCATTTGCTCAAGCTACCTTGTGTGGAGTTTGCATGCATATGCCATGTTATTGGAAAAATAAATGCATGACCAACCCTACTGAGAGTATAAGAAGTCTCAAATTGCTGATGGAGAAAAAATCTCCTTGTTTAATAGGGCTAGTCAAAACTATCAATGCTACTTTCTTCATAATGTTCATATTTTTTGTGCAGTATCTGTACATTAAAAATTTTTAAAATCTCATTCAGGATCTGACTAGTTTGAGGTTTGGGAGAATATGTTTTGTTCAAATTGAGCTTTAAATAGCCTCTTCTTCCTTACTGCTAATGTGTTAAGCACAGTGATTTTAAGAAAATAGTAATCTTACCATTTTCTAAAAGCATTACTGGGACCACTTTGTAACTATTGACAGAACAAATGCACCTGCATTATTGCTTTTTTGCGAATTAACCCCATTAGTGCTAGAAGTGTTCATCTTAGCCATCATTTCCCTGCTTGGGTTACTGTAAGTAACTCTTTATTATTTTTTCTGGTGATTTGACTCTACCACTTTTCTAATATTGCAGATGTGACTTACAGGAATTATTGAGTTTTTGATTTCTCTTCTATGTTTTACTGTCTTAAATAGCGATAAAATCTGACAATTGCAATGGTATTTCTAAATAATATGTCCTGTACCAAAATCTGCATTTTTGTATAAAAAGAGTTAAATTGTGACACCCAGTAATCACATTCACAGGCCATTTTGTTCGCCTTGGTTTACTCTTCATTTCTCAGATTTTAACATGTCTGTATGTGTGAGACATACAGGGTTTTTACTTTACACCCAGAAGCTTAAGTCTTTTGATAATTTCCTAGGCACATAGAGACAAGTGGAACGAAGAGCTACTTATTCCACAGACTAATAAGTGCAGAGTAATTCTTGGATTCAAAGTCCCACTTCTGCACAGCCCTGAGAGCAGCAGTCTATCTGAAACCGTTTTCCATATTCCGCTGACAGCTCTTCTTGCACTCTAAAAACTATAATCCATCATTAGTGATTGAGGCCTTCCATTTTAAATTGGTTCTTTTTTTTCTAGGTAATAGCTTCTGTAACTGACAGCAAGTTCTTTGAAAAGTGTCACTTGAGAGCACCTTTGAAAACACTAAAATTGATAGGGACACTGCCTATAAATTACTTTAATGCAAGTTATTACATGCTGTTTTCTTTCCGTCTTTGTTTTCCAATCTCTGAAACTTTGTCCTCAAATGTAATTATACCTTGATTGTGCACGAAGGCTCTTTGAGCAAACCTCATAGTCGTTCTAAATTGCAGTTGTACCTGCTTTTAAGAATAGCTAGGCTGATTTTACCGTCTCCTTTGAACAAGGCAGTAAACAAAAGGCGACAATCTAAAACTGTGATCTGATTGAAGCACGCAACTAGAGATTAATGAATCTTGAAAGCTATTTAAATTTATTCTAAATTGCAAATGAAACCTTGTGGAACATTATAAAGTCAACGACTTGATTAAATCAGCTTCCTTGAGTAATTTTTTCCCCCCCAACTGGTATCAAGGGATCAGAATTTGGCTGTTTTGTGTTACATTTTGAATCAAACTGCATTTAAATAGCTGAAAACTGAATGTAAAGTGTTCCACTTAAAATCCCACACTGCAAGTGGCCTGGCCATTTTCAGTGCAAAATGTGGACCTGTCTGCATCCCTCAATGTAAATGGATGTTGACAACTCAATTGCAAATCAACTTTCCATGGAACAAATAGCTAAGCTTCAGGTCCATGAAGAAAAATGCCTTTTTACTTTGGGTCATATTTTAATATTAGTGCAGCAAGAAAGCGGCCATGTTGTACGCTTTAGTAAAAGTGAAACATTCAATTATTTTATGTTTGTATACCCTCAAGTGAATCTGTTAACTTCTAGATTTGAAGCGCTTCATTGAGCCGGAGTAAACAAAATTGTCTGATTTGACTAAATAGTTTGGGGTTAGGTTGTCACCATCCACTCAATTTGAGGTGTACCAACGGGGAAAAATTTGTCCTCATAATTTATAGTCAAAGATTGAGGCAACTTTGAGTTTTAGGTCTGTAAAGAGTTATATACTTATAGTGTATTTGTTATTTTTTTTCTTTAAAATGTATGAACCTGAAGAGTAAAACTGACGAATAAAACACACAGTGTTTGATAATCATCAAAATACATACTCTTATTAAGTGTATAACCATTTGGAAATTTTGCTACTTATGAAAAACTGAACACAGCTTAAGTTTACCAATTAGTTTTGTTCTTGGTATACTTTTGTGAGATGATTTTTACAGTGAGAGTCACATTTGTTGGCTGTGGAAAAAAAAATCCCCTCAGTGAGAAAATAATGCCATATTAGAAACTTCTTGTTTTTATCACAATCACAACCAGCCATGTTTTTTCAAACCTAAAGATCTTTTAAACATTGAACAGCAGCTTTTAAGATGTTCTGAGTTTTACTTAAGTTCTTATTAGTAATGTGTAACTTTATATTAAAATATGACATTGGCACAGGGGCTCATTTAGCTGCTGGCCAGTAGGCTGAATAAGGGGTCATTTTCATCTCTTCTCTGTGGGCAGGATTTACTGCAGTTCTCTGACAGCTCACTGCTAAAAAAAAAACAACAAAACTGCAGCATAGACTGAGATCTTTGGGTCATTCGGTCTTTCTTTTAGCAAATCGGTAAAAGATCTATCGGTACGGCTTGAGCCTCAGAGAAAATACCCACCTCCACAAATTACATCTGTCATTATTCAAAACTATTCAGATACCACCTCAGCAAAAATAAAAGCCATATCCACAAATTCCTGTTGGTCTATTGGCCAAGGATAAGACACTAAAGCTTCATCGGGAACGTATGTGATTTCTAAAATCCATTATCACCTGTGTGTGCTATCATTACCACTGCATATGCTTACCAAAGGACTATCAAGGCAAAAGGAGTCAAATAAATATGCTCCCAATTCCCATTCTGCCCTTCAAGGATATAGTGGTAGATGTGAAATAGACAGGTGACCATGGAAAAAATTAGCAATCTTAAGAAAAAAGATGGATGACTTTCATACAATCCTGCTGAGCATTCAGATTGGCCTTGAGATGTTCAGGATGGTAATAACTGCCAGGTGGACATAGATTAATTACTGTAGTTGTGTCTAATGAGAATAAATATGTCAGACAAGGTCTCGTAATTTCTACTCCAATAAGTTTGGTGCACTCTCACTCCTCTGATTCCTTCTTTAATTTCATGTCAAATCTTTCTCTGCCATCTTAATTTCACATTGAGGCAATGAGAGATGTCTGTGCTTCTCCAAATAAGCTTTACATTTGTAAGGGTACAAAGTTGAAAGCTTGTTTTCATGATGAGCAGCACAAAGTCTGTGAAGGACACACACCTGAGAACCGAGAATGCAGGCAGAACAGGTGCACCCTAATTAATAACATTTTCTAAAACAGAATGCATAAATGTCAGATTTTTCTCATTCTTCACCCTCCAGCACGTCTTAGTGAGAAACTGTTACAGAGAGTTTTGGACCACCTACGTTGTTCCCAGGCAGCCAGCAGCTGCACATTAATGTGCAAACCATATCGTAATCACCAAGCACGACCTTGAGTTATTTTTTTTTCAGTTTATTACAGAATCTTTTGCCTAATATTAGGATTCACTCTGACTTTTATACGTGACCTTGCTTTAACCTATCATATAGGATAGTTTTGTGTTTTTCTTTTAAGAGAAACAAACAAAAGATGTATGAAGAATGTTCCTTCATTAAACAGTGAACAAGAATTTGAACGTTTATATATATTCTTGTCAAATGGACTTGGGCGTTATGCAAACCTTGATGCACATAGGATCAGATTGGGACATCCATCACTCCTAAAGATTTGAATTAGCTGTCTAAGCATTTCTGTTCAAAATTGCAAAAAGGAGGGTAAATTGATGCAAATGGAAAATTTTCACAACTGCTGGGTCAAGTAGTATTAGGTAAATCACCGTGATAATATTTTGTTTCTGCTTTTTGTTTTATGTTCAACGAGTCAGAATTTTTTTTTCCCAACCTCCAGAGGGTCAAAGCTCTTTGCTCTAACATCTGAAAAAACTCCCACAAAGCTCCCCTCATATGAAGGGCAGGAGTTAGGCCGGGTTTTGTTCCACTTTTTCATGTTGTTCAGCGCATTGCATTAATTTCTACCTATTTTTACATAGTTAACTTGAAAAAGAACTAACTTTCTGTGTCATGCCTTCCTTTTTTTCCATTTAAAAATTAATGTAATTTGCCTTCTGTTGATGCTTGCATGCTCCTGAGTTCCAGTGAACTGGACAAGGTCAAAGCTGCCATACCTGAAACAGCCTTTCCCTCCTACTGTTTGAATGACCCTTTGTCTCACCGCTCACACATCAAAATAACTCCTGCTGCACTGAAAACGTCCCTGATGGATGAGTTCCTGAGTCTGGGATGACTTTGTTGTACACAGGGCAAGTTTAAAGAGTAATTAAACTGTCTCTTTGCACATGTTCTCCTCTGTGTATGTACATCAGCTTAGCAAAAAGGTGAGGTTTGTAACTATCTATCAAAAATGATAGTAACAGAAATTAGCAGGTAGAGTCTCCTGTGTTAACCCTCCTTTTCGCACAAATAAGGTAACAGGTAGTCTAACCCCTTGGGAGAGACTAACCTAGTTTTAAAGATATCAGTTACAAATCTGTCCATTTCCCTTGAATGCTGTAGGACTGGGCCCTAGCAAGTTCTTTAACTTGCAAGGGCAAGTAAAAGAACTTACTTATTTTTCTTGTAGAGAAAAATATAAAAAAAAACATTAATTGGAATATTGTGTAAAAGTGCAATATTTCTTTCCAGTCATCTCAAGTGAAAATCATATTTTATATAGAATTATCACAAAGAGTGTTATATTCCAACCCTTTATTATGGCTTACAGATAATTTATACCAAAAATTCTGTGTTAGAACACTGTGAAAAAGGCCATTAATGAAAACATATGGTGTTACACCATAATTAACTAATTAACTCAAAATACATGCAAAGCTTTGCTAAGCCTTTAACAGTTTCTCATTCTGGATCAATAGACTGCACTATAATGGAGAATACTGCTCACTTGACAGACGTCCAGAACATGAGACCATATATACTTTAAAGTATAATGCTGTGCCTTTTACTGGCAAAGGCTACAAAATATCAACTTTGCTCTGCAGCTCAGATAATCTCATACAGTAGCAGTGAAGAGAAAATGTAAGGCAGATTCAGCAAAAAATATTTTTAAAGCTACTGGAGACATGCAGATCCAGTGCGAAGAGGAAATGAAAGAGCTTCTAAAAAACCTGGATAATCTACAGGAGAAACAGTTATTCTGGAAAGAGATGAATATTGATGCAACACAGAGCATCAATATTGGGGAAAGAGGTAAAAAAAAAGTAAAGCAAAGCAGAAGTTTAGATTATATTTCATGCTAGCTTAGCAAGAACGGATGTCATGTGACCAATTTAACCATCTGAGAGTTTTATTTCAGCAAAGTTGTTGATGTGAACAGAGGTGTAGCTCAGAAGGACGAGAACAATAACATAACGGAAAGCGTCACAAATACTAAATAATTATACGACTCTCCCACGGTGTTAAAAACAATCATGTTACTTTACATCATAGTGAATTTACACACAATTCATACAGAGAAAGAACAATTAAATATGCTATAAAGCTTAATGAAAGCTTGTATTTTGCTGTACTCTTTCAAGGTACTTCAGTGTGTTCTTCTATTTTGTGAACATGCTGCAATTTAGACTTCATACTTCACTGTATAGTCTCTATATAACATGAAAAATGAACCATTTCAGGAGGCAGGAGGTGATTAGTCACTGTATTTTTGTGCCTGAGATCAGCAGGCTGTGTATACCAGAGCAATATACCTCCATGATTAATTTGCTCTGAGGCTGTCTTTATAGTTTTGTTTGTTCCTTGTGAACAAACTGGGCTTACCTGTTCAGAAGAGTGGATGTGAACTCGAAAATAAACACTTTTTTTTTTTTTTTACAAATGTATTAAAAATCAATATAAAAAAACACATTTACATAAGTAAATGTATTCTCAGCCTTTGCTTAATACTTTGTTGATCCACATTTATCAGTTTTTGCCCATTATTCTTTTTTTCCAGTTTCATCAGGTTGAGTCAGAGACATCTGTGCAGCCATTTTCCAATCCCGCCTGCTTCAAGTCTGGACTGTGGCTTGGCCACTCCAGGACATTTGTAGTGTGCTTCTGGAGCCACTACTTTGAGATTATGGAAATGCGCTTTGGATCTTTGAAAAAGCAACCATGTATGAACCAGTATGAGATCAAGAGCCCTCTTAAGCAGGTTTTCAACCAGGATGTTCATTCAGAAATTGAGGTTCAGTCAGAGCAACCACTACACAAAAAGTAGACTGCACAATAAAAATAAAAATTATGAATTTCTGGCACTTCTCTATGGGAATTTCTATCTTTAAACTATAAAGAGAAGAAATGCAGGTTGACATAATAAAGAGAGGAAACGTAATACCACTTCTTTGCACTACTGCTGAAATCATCTACAGTCTTCCTTCCTTTCGCTCCTGGTGGTACAGCCAATCATTGTCAAGAAAAAGTAATGCATCTTCTGAATAAGCTGCCTTGCAAGCATCATCTAGGAGTGTCCAGTAGCATTATGCCTTTGTATTAAAATGCATCTTTCCAACTTGCATTTTATTTAGAATATTTTAGATATGCTCTCTGAAAAACTTTGTAAATAGGTGTGTTTTCCGAGAATAATTTGGAGTCATGTTCCTCAGAAAAAGCCACAAAAATTGTGAATCTGAAAATGTTGAATCACAAATAGACAGGAGTCTCTTGTACATTTTAATTTTGCTTACATAACTTATTCATAACTCTACTTACTCAAATCTCTAGTGCTGTAGATGTACTAAAACTGTCCTAAGACACATTTATTCAACTGTCTTTTTTTCATATAAAACAGCTTATATCAAATCATCTGGACTACATGGTAATAGAGCACAAAACACAGCTGCAGTAGTGGATATTGTGATCCCAAGTGACAGCAACATCAAGAAGTAGGAACATGAAAAGCTTGAGAAATACCAAGGGGTCAAAGAGGAAATAGAGCAGTTATGCAGAGTCAAAGTGGTGCCATCGGTCATCTGTGCGCTTCGGGGATGTGACCCTGAAACTGGAGGTGTGGCTGCAGCAGATTCCAGGAGCAACCTCTCAGACCTCTGTCCAGAAGGACACAGAAATACGTCAGATAGTGGCAGTGCTATGTGGCTTTTGTCCTCAGTTTCTAATTTTTTATTTATTTTTTGCTGATTATACTGGTTTATCTAATTGCATTTATGTTTGCCCCAAACTCTGATGTAGATATGAATAAATCATTATGGCCTGATTGTGTACTATGCTTCCTTTGTGATTGAGCAGCTTGAAGCTGAATTGTAGATTTAATAAATAATTCCTTTTTCCATTGTTTTTACCTGCATGTTCTGATCTATGATTAATATTTTCTATGCTAACATTTCTATCCCCAGTTATTGGCACAGCAAATTCAACAAAAAAATATCAGTAAAGCAAATAAATAAATACGAACCCTCACCTACAAAGAGAATATAGTGATTGCCATTTGTTTTACAGGGAAGTGGGAGCAGCATAAAATACATTTTAAAATGGTTTGAAGGGTTTTTTTAATGTAATGTAATGTAATGAAAGTTGCAAAAGATCCACTGCCCATCAGCTTGTACAACTGCTGACTGCAGTAGGGACTGAACTAAAACTAATAGACAGACACTGTGAGTGAAAGTGGCATTGAGTTTTCAGGTTAGTCAAGAGAGGTGCTAACTCAAGTGCTTTTTAAATTTGCATATCCTCAAGAGTCAAGAAAGACTCTACCTTTTCTATTGCACAGGTGACAAATGAGGGTCAGTGTCCTGCAGCTTTTAAATGTGCCTCTGCTGCAACGCACCTGACAGTCGTTAGCGGGACACTGGGGATCTTGTCTACATATTAAGGAGGTGATTCAGTCATTTGATTGCAGTGTGTTGGACCAGTTGCACATCTAAAAAAATCAGGACAGTGGCCCTCAAGGACTGGAGTTTGACACTTCTGATCTACTGTATGTCTTCTAAACAGTAGAAAATCCAGCATGGATTCATCATAATATTTGATATACTACAGTTTCCCACAGTTGACAGGTTGACAAATAATCCTGACTGTTGCATCTGAACTCCACAACTCCACTCTAGCAAGGCCTGCAATGAGTTTGCCAACTTCTTCAAAGGGAATTTCTTTTAAAAATGATCGAGTTATTCGGCACATCAACATCAAATTCAGCACCAATGTTATGCCCAAGCATAATAAATGTATAGAAAATGCTGACTACAAGACTTGAGAGAAAACAAATGTGAGAATTCTTTGTCCTGCTCTGTTGCGGTGCCTGACTGGCAAAGGTATGGAGTGAAGCTCTGAGAAGATTATTTGAGGAGAAGCAGCTGTGACATCAAGGTTGCCATGGATTGGAAATTCATGCCTGCAAGACCACTGAGGTAGAAAGTTAGACAAGGGAGACAAAGTGACAGAAGGAAAAGAAAAACAGAGAGGAAAGTAAGAGAAACACCTGCCAGTGCAAAGCAAGAAATCTTTCAGACAAGCTGAAATTGCAAGGTAATGTGAGGCAAGGCAAGGCAATTTTATTTGAAAATCACTTTTTCAACAACAGAGCAATTGAAAGTGCTTTACATGATTAGAAGTAAAATAAAACAAGTAAAAAATATTACATTGTAGTGGTAAAGTAAAAGGAAGCGATGACAGGTTGGAAATTGTAGTAGTGTAAGCTGGCTCATTATTCACAGGTAGACCTTTTCATAATGATAGACATGTTAAACATAAAACAGGTTGAATAAAACACTTGCATTTGCGTTGTTCCCTTTTATTCTTCCATCAGAAATGTAAACATGTTGGGTTATTTACTTACAGATGGGGCTTGAACTGGAATGATGTGCTTTTGTAAGATGAGTCCAAACCTAAGAAAAAAATACTCCATACTCTGTACTGAAAGACAGAATTAACATGTTAGGACGATGGCGGGTCGCTAATGTTATGGGGTTGTTCTTCTACTAGTGGCTATATTAGTGCATGTAAAAAAATGCAAAATGCCACAGCTGCAAGAGGTAAAAAAATAACCACTGTGCTTGTTACTCTATCGAACATGCTTGAGTTCAGACAAAAAAAAAAAAACAACAACATGATTTTTGCATCACAAACTAGAAATACGTTTTCAGAAAAAGGTCGGAGATGGAAATATTTCTACCTACAGCATTTTATGGCACGGAAACACTATTGAAGTTGAGTTCAATAGTCAAAAGAGCGACATCAAATCAAAAGAGGCCTTCTGTCATATTTGAATTGTGTGCAGCAAATATATTCCTCAAACACATTTGTCTCTTTTTGAGTCAGAGATTCACATTTTTGCTCTCTAGTGTGAATGCAAGAAAGCCTAAAAACTGACCTTCGCCATTTTGTCTTAAAAGTCAAAACATTGACCATTTGTACCACATTTTTTGAATTCATGTGTGAATAAAATCTTGGCCCAGATGTCTCTTTTCCTTTTTTATGCTCTAACTACTTCTTTGAACTCCTTTTATTTGTACAGTTTGGGGGGATTATTCAACTCTGGATGAAAGAGGGAATCATTCTTCTCCCCTCTCCCCTCCCCGATGGGTCTACATTCCTTCCTCTATTTCCAACCTTCTAATCTCATCCGCTCTCTCACTTTCCTCTGATTCCACCCTCTTCCCTTTTTTTCCCCCTCTTCTTCATTACTTTCCCATCCCATCCTCTATTTCTGCAGTCCTCACCTCCCTCTTATCCCCTTTTCTACTTGATTATTTTTCGTCTCCCTGTATCTTCCTTCCTCAGCTCTTCTTTCCATCTGTGTCTCCTGTTATTTGCTCTCTAGCCTTTAGTCTGTTTTCTATCTGCAACTCCCCACCTTTGCTGCATTTAACTTCATCCACTACTACAGTTTTCTCCACAGCTGGTAATATATATATTTTTTTCATTTCTATCCTTCCTTTCCACTAGTTACAACTCTCCTTGATTGTTTCTCCCATTTTGACCATTACTTCTAGAGTTTCTCTCATCCAACTCACTTTGCCAGGGTGTCATGTTTCTAAGCTGAACAGTTAAACCCTACAGAAGCAGTAGAATCTGCCCTGTTTATCCAACCTCTCTGCTAATTTATTCATTTGCTTATGCCCCCCTTTCACCATACTTTGCATTCCTCCATTTTTCCAACTTTGCTTAGTGTCTAACCCACTCATCCAACCCAAGCTTTCTTGCCAACACACACCCATTTAAGCACACACAAGCTCTGATTGCGACCTGGCGGAGCGTTAAATTACAGCCTCACCAACACTGCTGTGAGGGAATCTCTCTGTGTTCTGCTTATCCTTTTTCTCCCTCACTCCTTGTTTTCCCTTCTTCCACTTCTCTATCTTCACTGATCATTCTCTCCACTCTAACACCCACTTTTCTCTCACCTGTTGTTTTCTGCTTTATAATTACTTCCTTATAAAAGATTTCTGTTTTTATCATTGTGCGCCTCTTCTTGTAATTTTTTAATCTACCTGTTTTGTTTGTTGACTTTGCACAACATGCCTGTCTGCCTCTTCTGATTATTGTGATCCCCACCCCCTTTTCATTTTTTTCTCCTTTTCATCTTTGATGACAAGAAAACAGGCCGTGCAGCTATGCTCATTCCTAACGATATCCTTTTCATCCTGCCTCTAAAAAGCATACCTCTTCTTTTTGTCCAGTTCCCATCCTCTTTTTTCCCAAATCCATATTCTTTATTTCCCTAATTCTCCATTCAGTCTCTCTCCTATGTTTCTCATCATGATTCTCCTCACTAAGTTCCTTCCATCTCACCCTGCTCCCCCCAGCACTCATTATCATTTGTGTGTCTGTGTCAGGTTTCATCCTGTCAGTGAAAGGTCAGCAGCAGGGATTTCCCTGGGCATCACAGCTAGCAGCTTTAGCACTCTGCACCACCAGCCTTATGCTGCATATTAACAATAGTGCCAGAAGCCATACCCTAAAATGCCACCAGCCAGCATATTAAGTAGCTACCAACTAGCCCCAAGCTCAAGTAACAAAAGCCTTTAACAGCATAGGTTAAATACGAGTGGCTTTAGCCGTTATTATCATTAGCTGACGGCTACAACATAGCTTAACGGCAGCAGTCTTTTTTTCTAGGTATTTAAAAGACCAGCAGTTGTCGTAAGCGGTGTTTTAAGCACTGAGCCAGGTCACACAACATTCGTGGCTAAGAAATTATTATGCTGTCAATTTTATGAGGATGAAATCCAACAGATCACCAGGACAGAGTGAGATTTCTCTTAGATGTAGAATGGAGGGAGAGTGCAGATCTTAAAACTACATACCTCTGACTCTTCTTGAAGAGTAGAAGCATAGAGACGTCTACCAGAATCCTGGCCTTAGAAATGAACCTCGTAGCATGTGTGCTTTGTATGGTTTTTGTTTCTGGCATCTCTCACATCTGAGAAATGTTTCTGTCGTCCGTTTTTTCATGTACTCCCACAGGAAATGTAAATAACAGGTTTTAAATATTGAGACACTTAAACACAGCTGCTTCGAAAACCTTTTAATTTAGTCTACTACTTTGGGTATCTTGTTTGCATTGTTCGATGGGCTTTTTTTTTTTTGTTTACATGATCTCTATATTTTACATTTAAAAAAGCATTCTGTTCTGTGAATTAGGGAGACAAAAAGGAAGAGCTTTGCATTTGGACAAAGGTTTTGTTACTGTGATGTTGGGATCTGATCAATAGCATAAATTAAAGATGACACCTGTGCTGTGATATCAGGTACTTTGGGAAGCATGATTGGTAAAAAAATAAAGTCAGAAGCGAGACATTTTATCCCGCCTGATGTTCTATTTCTTTCTCTCTACTGTGTACGCACGCTAAAATCTATTCAACCCCCCATGGTTGCCTGGCACCATATCAAGGTGCTTTCTAACTCTGAGTCTTGGCACACAAGCGCAGCTCCTAAGCTTTCAGTTTTGAGCATATACATGAAACATCTGCATGACAGGTATGACCTGTAAATGAGCCTAACTGTCATATCTCCATCTATTCTGCTTAATCTTTGCAGAGCTGCTGTGGGGAGGTAGTGGTGGTAGTGGTGGTGGTGGTGGTAGTGGTGGTGGTGTGGGGCAGTGTCTGTTTTCAATGGTAAAAAGTGAAGTGCAACCTGTTCAAATCCCTAGTGAGGCTTTTTGCAGAACCTGTTGGGTCACACTCACCCGAATGCTTGACACATACACAAAACAAAACTAGACAAATTCTGCACTGTTCTGACTTTACCGCAGTGCTTACCTGTCAAAATGAATCAAGTTCAGTGTCAACAAGGTAAAGCTACACTCATTTTGCATGGACAAAAGCTTGTCAGTTTTTCTTTCCTCTCTCGATAAAAAATGACACAGCTTAACATTTACAATTTAACTTTTTTTATTCAAATAATATTTCCTGCAGTCATCAAGATATCAAAAGTGATGAAACTGAGCTGGAGGTTCCACTCACTAGTTTAGCAGTGCTGCAGAGTTACAGACATCCAACCAAACTATAAACAGCTAAGTCAAGTTAGTTGCAAATGGTAAACTTAAGAACAGTTAATATTAATATGATGATTATTATTATTATTATTATTACTTTTTTATCTTGTTTACATTCAAATCTTCAACTAATTTTTAGAGTGTCAGCAGATCATGACTAACAGTGTTATGTCTGAAGTTCTACATCTGGAGATTCAACCAGACAATGTAATAATTATAATAAAAAGCTACACAAAGCAGTTCATGAGTGGGTACTCTTTTGGTCTTCTTCCCACAGTCCAAAAACATGTTCAGTAAATTGGTCTCTTCAAATTACCTTTAAGTTCAAGTATGTGTGTGTGTGTGTGTACTTATGGTATTATGCACATAGTGCCATTTTACAGTACATCAGTCTGCAAAAATGCTGTATATATCAAGGATAACTCAAAAGAAATTTGATTTTGCAATTTGACGCATTGGACTTGGCCTTTTAAGGAGCTCTTGCGTTGACCTTTCCGACACTCTGTCTTCAGCAGGTTATCAGATTATGACCTCTAGCTTTTCCGGAGCATTTTATAACTGAGTGCCTGTTTTCCCTTATGAAAACAGGGAACATAAGATTACTCGGATCAGAAGGCATCTTACTCGCCGATGTTACTCCTTTAAATTGCCTGTACAGATCAACTTGAAACATAAAATTATTTTGACAGAGCTCTTCTTTTGCTGATTTATTTATTGAACTTTCTGGGTATTATTTGTCTTAAAAGCACCAAGATGAAATTCACAACTTTGCTGACCTGCAAGCTAGGAGCGAAACATGTGTCAGTGCTGAAAACAGATGGCATACCCATAGAAAGCAGAGATTGGTTAACAAAATCATTGATTTACTAGAAACATACTGACAGATTAATCAACTGTCCATCAATAACCATTGCTAGTTGTTGACCTCAAGAACATCTATGATTTTCTTTGGCTCTCTCAAGGGGCTGTAAAGAATTTAAATTGTGATATATTTTTTTTATGTCTAATAATCTAAATCATGTCTAATAGCTAAGTCAAAAACATACTTCACACCCAGCAAGCACAAAAGAATTTAGCTTTAGAAAATTGCACAAGGAAACAACACACGTTTAAATTGTTCTTCTACTTGTAGTACGTTGATTAATCCTCATAACATATTTATTTTGTCTACAGCTGGTTGAGGTACTGGGATGTAGTGCCATTAGCATATTGCTTGTTTGTTTTCAGCTTATCTTTTTTTCATTTAGGCTTTGTAATGGGGATAACAGCTTTGTATTAAGGCCGTCAACATCTTTAAAAAGGCTCACCAACAACATAAAAGGCATGCGGCAGTATGCCACTTACCCCTACACATAATATATGTACACACTAATGTTTATTTACACATAAAAAATAAGGTTGATTAATGTGTATGGAGCCCTCCCTCCCCCACGCACACACACACACACACGCACGCCCACCCCCACATACACACACATAAAGGACTTATCAAGCTCTTGCCTTTCCAAGGAAATGTTGAAACTATTTTCTCTGCAAGGCACATAAAGATTGTGCTAATATCCAGCCATGTATGCCAAAAATGTGCAGCAAACTATAGAATCATGACTCAAATGTTGAGACTAGGCAAGTTATTTACTCACTTAACCCTTAAAACTGAAAGGGAAATTGTTGATTAATTTGACTAATAATGAACGTACCACTTGAGGATACTCGGAGAGCAATGCATGTTTAATTTCCAGATGCTCAGTCGATTCTTTATAAGCAGTATAATGTATTGTATTATATAGAGCAAATGCAACTGGAAAAGTAATATTCTCTGCCATGACATGGCAAAACGTGAATCACACATGATAGATACAGGCTCTAATAAATATGAAGGCAAGTAAAAAAACAACAAAGTAAACAGAATGAAAAAATTATATAGGTGCACAGTATATCTTCTATAATATATATTAAACTGCCATCAAATGTAGCACTTTTTGGTATGCATGTCTGTTTTTGGGTATGCTTTGAAAAAGAAATAACAGATGGACAGACAGAGGGATGGATTTAGAAAATATGCATGTCTGTGTGCTGGCAAAGGTCCAGGATGCATAAATCAGAAAATCTTTCTGAAGAGAGTTTAAGTGCTTGTTGACTTCAAATGTTCAAAGGCTCAGTTAAAAAAAATATAATTTTTTTTTTCAAAGTTAGTTTTTCACGTTTTTGAAGGCAAACAGCTTCTTAATAGGCAAACGTCCACTCTGACAGAACAATGTGCCTCTGCAGGAACAGAGTTGATCTCAGTCACTTAGTGGCCAGGAACTTGCAGTGTACTACTTTGAAAACTGCTAATGGACGCTTTCATGTTATAATTTAGATTACCAAATGAAATTAACTTGATGTGGCTCTAAAACGGTGATGCAATATAAGTGCACTAAGGGACTAAATTTATAATGGAATAAAAGTGGTTAAGCGCAGTGGTGATCCAAAGTCCCAGCCGGACTTGTCGCGTGTCCTCCCCTGTCTCACAACCCGATTTCCTTTCTGGCAACTGTCAAATAAAGGCCACTAGAGCTGAGAAAACCTTTTTTTTTTAAATAGAATATCCTTTAAGGCTACTAAAAATGTAATGTGTAACACCCTCCATAGACCTGCTAAATATTGTGAGATGATCTCAAGGCTCTCCTCTGCCATTCAAGCAGTACTGGATTGTGACAAATTTGGAAAACCACAATTCAATGTGCAAGCAAGCATAACCCTGCTTTCCTCTTAGTGTTTGGCAAATCTGCTTTTCCAACCTTCCTGCAACAGAGCTACCACCAGTGGCATCCCCTCTGGCCTCTGACATTTCCTCACAGCCTACACAATTTGATCCTCCTTTTCTTGCTCATTATTATATTTGATAGCATACATTTTGCTTTAAAAATGCTCAGCTCCTTTTATTCCCTCAGCAATTAGTTTATGCATCTGGTGTCTAATGTTAATCCTCAACTACCTGTGTGCATTTCTCCACAGTTGGCAGCTCAGAGCAAACTGGTTTCACTATTGTTGTGGACGATGTTGCCGCAATAAATGCAGGTGTATGCAGGCCACACATTATGGATGAACTGTCAGAGCTATTTCAGATATTGTGCCACCATGCAGTCTATTGCAAATTATGAAAAAAAGCCATTTTGAAAACTTTCAGTGAGATTATGGTGATTAACCATCATAACTGCATTATTGATGGACCCTAGAAATGTATCTAAGACCTTTAAAATACCATGCATGTAGGCTAATAATTACAGTTTTCTTACTACCATGTAATCGGTCTAACCATGCATTTTGTAATAGCTCTGCAGGTTTAGGATACAAAAGTCAGCACTAAAGTCAATTCTAAGATTGTTCACCTTTTTCTGCCACTATTTCAAAATACTGTCATTCTGAGGAGTTTCATTCAGCAATTCCAAATGTATTATTTATCTTAACTATCAAAAACAGTTGAGCACATTAAAGGAACGGTTTGATTTGACTACATAATTTATCTGAATGACAAATTATGTACATTTGCATTCATTGTGATAGAGAGCGTTGGAGTACGCATTTAGAACAGTTTAAACTCTCATCAGTTCCATAAAGAGTGACTCCAGAGCATAAAATATTTCAGCAAAGCAAAAATATTTCATTTGCAAGGAGCTTACACAGCAGGAACAGCTACCAGAGGGCTAAAGCACTGGGCTCAAAAATCATACCATTGTGTAAGGTTCCTCACTTATGGCATGATCAGTGAGAGGAGGAGAATTCTTGAAACAATGGAAATTTAAGGTATCCATACATGTAATGAAGATTCTGCTTGTCCAAGAAAAACTACACAAAGGGGTTAAACCTCATGACACGGTGTGGGATCAAACAAGATCTGTACATTATGTGGATCCCACCTGGACTGAGAGAATACAGAAAAAGAATAAAAAATCGAGGAAGAGCAGCGTAGAGAGTTTATGGTTCATTAACACATTATAAAAACAGGCTCTTGAATTACACTGATGAACTTAGTTCTTCTGGAAGGTGAGCACTGAATACATTATTTGAATATCTGCAACGGCACCTTCCTTATAACTTGTAAATCAACAAACCAATTCTATTTCAAATGTTTACTTGTAGGACACAACTTTCAAGTTAAGCTTTGTTTCTGAACAGTCCAGCAATGGGACCATAAAGATTCATGAAGGAGCAGCATTCATTGAAGAGTAAATTATGTGAGGATGAAAACAACACTCAGAGAGAAAAAATAAGAAAACCAGAAAAAAATACTGAAAATAATGTTAAAATATTATCTTACAACAATCTGCTGACATACTGTACATAAAAAAACCCAAAAAACTCTTGATTCAAATTTGCTTTATTTTTGATTCATTATCAATTTCATGCAATCCATCTTTTCCTCTCTTTCTCAATTCAAGTTGTTGGTGTTTACTTCTCAGCCCTCATTTGTTTTGAACATCTGCTTATTTTATCCTCATACTTATTCATCCTCACCTTCACATAAAAACACACACACATGGTCAGACAGGGCAGTATAGCAGATGCAGTTGACGTTCTGCACCAGCGGAGCATAACAGCGTAGTTAGTCTTGCTTGGCATGAAACAGAATGCCTGAACACAGAGCCCAACAGAGCACAGCAAGGTTGAGGGCTTTGTTGAGCAGAAGGGGCGTCTCACACGCTTGTTATGTAGAAAGTAGGGCTGGGATTTTAATGCATTAATTTCCATTAATTAATTACTTGGATTTTAATCCATTAAAAATGTATAAGTTATTAAAGCTACAGTATGTAACTTTTATAAACAACATGCTTCATTTTTTACACATTTTAAAACCATCACTATGTCATAATAGTATAATATGAGGTGGTTCATCTGAGACAAAATGAAGCTGTTCTGTCTTCTCACTGTGGTCTTACTGCCATCTGCAGAAATACACCACTCAGTCAAAAACAACCAATCAAAGCCAGAAGGAAGATATTAGTGCCATCAGTCATGCTCTTGTAAGTGTGATAAACACGTACATGTTAGTAACACATATGTGTTAATTACACGAACATGCTATTAGCATGTAATAACAGCAGTTATTACATGCTAGCAGTTGTAGCAGCTGCAACTGCTAGCTACAACTGCTAGCTGTAGCAGTGATTTTGGGCCACTTTTTCTGTTAAGGTTCTCCTACTTTCTGTGTGTGTCTGCTTTGTCTTCTTTAATCTTCAGTCACTGACAACAGTTGGCCTCTTACACTGAGTGGGGATATGTTGAAGTTTCTAACCTTTCCATTGTTGCCAGAACCGGTATCGCTGTAAAGTCCTTGACTCAGTGCAAACAGTTGGGTTGCCTTAGGTAGCAAAGTTCTTTTTTTTACCATCTCGAATAATTAACTGAATTTCTAACTTAGGTTGAATAGGAATGTATGCATTTCAATATGAATCTGTCATAATTATTGGACTTAATTAATTACATATTTCTGTAAAATTGGACCTATTTGTGTTTTAAAGTGCCGTTAAAACAACATTTGTTGAGAATTTGTGCTATATAAATAAACAGAATCGAATTGACTAAACCATTAACAAATCTGGAAGCTTACAGTCAGTAGCAAAGAGTTAAAAAAATTCACTTAGACTCAGATTTGATTAAGTATTCTGAATGCAAGTAGTACAAAATACTAGTGTCCTTCGAAGAGCTGCTATGCTACTTCTGTGTTCATGCCTTTCTGAAAGGTTTGCTTGAAATTGCTGAATGTTAGTTTAAAATATGGTGACCTTGTGCCCCTAAAACTTGCCATTTTCTTCAGACAACACACACAAACAAACAAACAAAAAATTTCTCCTCAAACCCACTTGTATCATTAAGAATATATCACTGCTGATAAGAACCAGTCAACATATTTTTAGTCGCAGTGTTTTTCTAAAGTATTTTGTCACAGCATGCTGGCAATCTTTCACTGAATCATCACTTTCTAATTTAGGACGCAACACATCTGCTACCAATTAGCGGGACTGATTGAATTTGGGTTTAGCAGGAACATAAAGTGAGCACGCACAACAGCAGTTGAGCACACCCACATTTTATGGTTTTAGTGTGAAAACAGATGTTTTTCTGTTTTCCAGTGTTGAAGGTTATTTGGACTTTTACATGTGTTCATACCAATATAGTTTTATTAAATAAAGTGATGACACTGAGACGAAAGGCAAATAGTGCAATTCATTAAGTTAAACTTCATTATAAAGTCCATCACAGTTTAGAATTGATTGTTTTCTTGTTCCCTATGCTTTTTTAATTAAATGTTTTTATTTGCTCTGCTCCAAAATTATTTTAAAATTTTTTGACGCTGCTAAAAGTTAGTGTCAAAATAATCTAAGGTCATGCCATTTGTCACATAATGAAGATTATAGTTTAACAGTGAAATAATACAGTTTAAAGAAGTGGGGTGCATATTGTTAGTTATGTAAATGCATTTGAGCAGTGTTGGGGAATAAGGGCATGTCTGAAGTAAGTCTCTGTGATTTAAATAATGATTTGATCAAAATGAAATAGTTTAAAATGTTCTAAGGATGTTAGGGATTATGGACCAGAATAACAAGAAAGCAACAGGAAGATCTTGCAAAGATGTACAGACCTGTTCTACTGTGAGACAAACATGGGAAAAACAAAAAACGGGAATTTTCCAGGCAACAGGGCCATAATTAAAGTTCAGTACTATTTATAAAGAGACACAGGAACAGGAATTGTCCACAAAATGACCAAGAATGAGTTAAGATTCCGGTAGAAGAAACAGTCACATACTCACAGAATTATGTTAGACTTAAAGAAATATATGTGGGACTATTCATTGTTGTTCCCTAAAAGAATCTTCATGTCTACATCAGAAGCTGAGTTTGTAAAAGAACTTGCAAGAAAGAACACAGCAGGGTTTTGAGAGAAGACGAAGCCTCAGCTGGACAGCAGTTCTGCATCTTTGTGGGGTCAATCTGTGGGCCAGGGGTTGAGGCTTCTGAATTTGGATTTATTCTCAAGACTGGTGTTCATACTGGGATAACTCACACTTTTTTGTTGGATCTAAGAACTTCCATGGGTCATGTGGAGGGCAAGTTCAAGGACTTATGCTGGATTATAGGGATAACGCCTACCAGTCAGGAGATTTTGGATTTTAACAAGATTTACATCCAGTGCTCAAATGGGTTATCACAGGACAGGACTGAAAATGGCATGAATCCCTCTCTCTGCCTCCTTTTATGTTTATTACATCAAAAGTCTCAGAGTTGGAGAAAGATAAACATAATTTGGTGATTTTAAAATGTAAAATAAAGTAAATTATTTACTTTTTCAAAGATGCTAAAGTTTACTGTGTGGTGTACTTGCTAAATTTTGCAAAAATAAAGAGCAATCAGAATTTTATTTGAAGTTGTGGACCTTCAAATTATTTAGTTTTTTCCACTTTTAAGGGCTCTTCAAAAGTAATAACATATCTTGGTGCTTGTGTTTGACATTTGTGGAAGATTTTAATTGGTTACTTTTGGCCAGAATTCTTAAAAACTGCTGTCCTTACAGGCTGGATTAATTTTAATCCAGCCTGTAAGTGCAAGTTGTCATTTAGAGAGGATGCTGCCTTGAACGGGGGTTCCTGGTCGGCTCCAGGCTATTAAGTCAAGCCAGACCATCAGCTGAAACAGGGTGTGGCGTTTGGACAGGAGCCATTTATTGATGGACAAGTTCCTTTTGACATACCATCTTAAAAAGACAGCCTGTTCGATCAGAGAGCTGGTTTAGGCTGAGACTGTGGAAGTATATGACGACAACAGGCATGTTGATTAATTTTCATTTACAGTTAGTTTTCATATATTTCAGGTGAAGTAGGCAAATTAATAACACATACGTTGAAATGTTTCATTGGCTTCTGTAACGGGTGGCATCAATGAATTTCCAGAGGTCATTCAGTCAGGTTTCAATGAGATTTCTTTTTATTCTGGGGGAGAAGAGTAAAAACAAATCAACCTCCTCTCCAACTCCCTCTCCTTGCACTCCAGCCCCACAGCAGCGTGGAACAACGATGTCTACTACTTCTTTTTCTCAGATTCAACAAAAGTCAACAAAAAAAAAAGAAATCTCACAAAAATCATAAACTAAAAACAAGGGGAGAAAAACGCCACCTGGTGGCCACAACAACACAATACAGTGGTACAGAGTTAAACAAACAGAAATAAAAGTATAACTTAAAATAAAAACACATACCTGGGGGAGAAGAGTAAAAACAAATAAACCTCCGCTCCAACTCCCTCTCCCTGCACTCCAGCCCTAAATGTGAAAATAAAAACAATGTTCAACCGAGCTGTGCTGGACTAGCACCAGTTGTTCACGCCAAGATAAAAAAGAAAAGGAAATTATAATAAAACTGTTTATAAAAGCACACAATGACGGTCAAAACTGCAAAATAACACTAACAAATAATAATAAAAAACAACATCCATACAGATAAACAAACGTATATCGCAACAGCGAACTTTCCTCTGACTTACCCACAGCAGCGCGGAACAACGCTGTGACGGAAAAGGGGGAAGAGGAGGAGCTACGAGGGCTGGAATGCACTACGGAAGCCCGGGAGACACAAACGAGGCAGAGTGCAGAAGGGCGACCCCCGCAGGCAAAAACAACAAAACAACAAATTCACAAATGCTCAATATAAAATGAATTAGAAATAGTAATTTAAAAAGGCACATTTGTAACTCTGTTAGACTTCCACATGCTGTAAGTTTAGTGTTTCACCTTTTACTTTTGTGAACTCAAATATCACCCCAGGAGAAACTTTTAAGTTTCAAGCATGCAGAGTCAGTTTACCACAGCCCTTATCTGTTGCTGGTGCTCGGTTTATGTCTATGTTGTCTCTTCTGGTCTTATCTGAAACACACATACACACCCTTGGGTTTTTGTTCTAAATGAGAACTTAATCTTGATACTAACAGTCTGGAAGAAAATAAACACTTACTCGCACACCCCGTTATCTGACTGAGTGCTTTCACCACTTTGATGTTGACTATCTTCCACAAAATTGTATACACCTTTCCTCAAACAAACAGATACACAAGAACCTCCCTAGAGTAAACTATATGAAATCAGGAGACTTACATATGTTTGCTCATGCAACAGAGCGATACAAAACCACCAAAGGTTTTGTATTGCTCAGTTGTGAACCACTATTATTGGTTCACAACTTATCTTGTAGGATGAATTATAAGCAACAAAGGTGAGATTTGGGCTTGTGACAAATTTCAGGATTTCAGTTAGAAAATAATTATCTAAGCTTTTTCAAGATGTAAATACTGACTTTTGAAGATGTTCTCCAAGTGACTTTCAAAGTTGCTATCTTCTTTAAAAGAAAATAAAAATTTAATTATTTATAATTTAGATTCTTTATTTTTGACTTTGTTATTTACTTTCCTTCTTGCTGTAACCTGTATTTTAGTAGTGCTCTAGTATGGTTAAACTCAATTTTCAGTCAAAATGTGCAGTGAGTATTTTTGTCCTTAAATCAGTACTTGGGGTGAATCACAAAACACAATAAACATGCAGCAGATACGGGGGAAAAATAAAACACTGAGCCACCATAAATTCACATTAAACACAAACTGAGAACTCTTAACTAAAGTGACAATTGCAAATAAAAATCACAGAACCATGGCATAGCTTTGGCTAACAAAAATCTGAATGGATAAAACGTCCACCTGGTCGCTCCTCTGCACAGACATTACATATATTAGCTTTATGTCTCTTGAAAACTACCCTCCAGTTTGACTTCTAATAGACATACAGAGTATATTTGATGCAATGATGACCAACTAATGGGCCATGCCTTTTACTCCCGTTTTTCCAGTTGTCTTATTAGTGGTGGTTTGGCTTTCCAGGACTTCAGTCGGCTTTTGTGGACAAAGAGAGAAAGAGGAAAATCAATGATGCATCACATCTGCACTAATAGGACTCTCCTGGCACTGATCTCTGAACTGCAGGCTCAACCCTCTGCCATGCAGCTGAATTGAAACGTCACTTCATCACTAACCTATAAGACTTCATTGTCTGATGTAGGCCAGGGAGCTGTCTGTAGAACCTACAGCTGCCCATATAGCAAAAAGCTGTGACCAGAGGCTATCCAACCTTTCATTGTCCAATGTAGGACAATGAAATCTTGGTCCTGCCAAAGAGAAACTTTTGGTCCTGCCATCCATCTGGATTGTACTGTGATACATATCACCCACCTGAGCCTTGTTGGAGACCATTGTTGTCTTAATAGTTTACTGATGGACCGGAACCATGTGACCACACATGCAGGAAATCAGCCGACACAAATAATCAGACTTTACTTATTTTATTCTTTTTAGCGCTAAAAAGAAAGAGACGCTTACCCTTACAGGCTTATGTGGATGTCAAGTGTAAAAGCCCGAATCTATACAGCATCTGCTCAAACACGGAAGACACATTGCTTATATCCTAAAGTCCGCCTCCTGGTCTGCTGATGTGTTACGTCACTAAGGTCCTCCTAGTGGTCAGACGATGAGCTAAAGTTAAGTTTCGTTTCTACAGAAAGTGTCCATATAAAACAAAAGGCTTTTGTGCAGAATCTTTGTGTCAGTAGTTGTGTGTGCGTGAATGTATGGTGCGTGTCTGGAGTAAACGTCTCAACACCGTCTGCAGGGAATTTCATTGAGATGGAATTCCCTGATGGCTATGGCCACTTTGAGCATAATTGTAGCCCCCCCAAAAAAACGTTTAGGAAAAATCAGAGGAGTGAAACAAAAAGCTTAGGATGCTGACTTGGCCTTAAGATTCCTCAGATTAATTGAGCATCGGTAGGATCTGCTTGATCAACAGGTCCAATCTACATCATTTTCAAAATCTGCTGCTAGCATCTTGGTGCCACATACACAGCTCACCCTCAGGAATCTTGTGGAAATCATATCTTGAAGGGAGAAGCTTGTTTTGGTACCAAATAGTGGAACAAGTGAACTGTAATGTAGTGGTCAATGTAAGTTTTATTTTCTCTCTCATTATCTTCTTGCAGAGCACAAACTACTACATTTGACTAAAATTTTTATACTGACATATTTACTAACTAGAATAACAAACCAACTTCTTTTTTTTTTTTTTTTTTAGAAATTAGAACCAAGTTAAGATTCTTGGATGCTAATTTGTGCTAGCCTTGGGAAATTGTGCATAGTTACTGCCCACTGTGCATGCTCCCCTGGGGTCTTGGAATGAACACAATTTCCAGTTGGGAGATGATCACAGGTGTTTATATAGAGCTGATTGGAGGGCACTACCCCAGATGTCAAAGTGGCTTAACTCTGTAGGGAAGAGAATCTAGCTTAGGTAGACCATCATCAAGCCTGCAATATATTAAAGCAACTGTTATGAACAAAAGGCCAAAAGCCATAGATTGGCTTTTAAACCACGATTCATTGCTCCCTTTTCTGCAGTCTGTTATTTTGTAGGATTTATAGAAATCAGTCCGTTTTAACCATGAGAACAAAAAAGCAGTGGGACTCTTCTATTACAGGTCTCCAGCACAGCTTTCACTCATTTTAAAACCACTTTACAGAAGTCTATAGCCTCAGTCAATGCATTGATCTCAAATATTACATGTCCATGCCATCTTGTGTCTTTGAGAGGAAAGAAATCTCAAGAAGATTTGGCTTTAAAAACAGAAGAGCTTGTAAAATGGAAACTTTTAATTGTGTGTTTGTGATTTAGTTATAGCTACCTAAAAATAGTGTGTGTTTGGTCTGTCATTTATTGGTGCCATTAGTCAACAACACTAACAGCACAGCTGCATCATTGTAAAGACACTAGATAATAATTAAATACTACTATATCTTTGTAATGCATGTCATTTAACTCAGATTATTTTAGGCTGAGTAGTCTCATATGTATTGGTGGTTTGAAAGCCATTTATTTAAATGTTAGTGTGCCCCGTTTTACAAAGGTGGTGATTAAGGGCTCATCCACAGAGAGATGACATTAGGCGTATCTGCAAAAGTATTTTGTCATTCTCCCAAATTCAGCATTTTGGGAAACCAGAAATGATTATTTTTGAAAATGTGTTCCTGCTTTCAGGCTGCTTCTTTTTCTAAACTGTTTTGAAACGGCTGCAGCTCGCACCCACTTATGCCTCACTCTCACAAATAAACATGGTGCCATTCGGTGTTGCATTCATGCTAAGACCAGTATTAACTTTGTTGTTGGTCTTCTTCAACTATGAACTCCAACTTCCCAAGCAGAACCACGTCGCTGATTACTTCACATGGTTTCTTTACACACACCCAGTGTGTTTTGCATCGATCTGTAGCAGTGTCACAATGCCACCGATTGACCCGGCACACCTTTCTGTCATGCTGGACATGACTTTTTTCTAAATCTTTTAAAATTTACTCTGTTTGTCTTCACACGATTCAGCCACCAGTGTTGTGCAAATTGACCCTTATACAAAAACTTGTTTTAAGTTCAGGTCACACAGTTTGAAACTGAATTAAATAATTTTCAGAGATCAAGTTACATCTCTTGACAGAAAATCACTGCTTTAGATGCTGCTAGAAGGAACTCTAGAGCAAACTCTAGTTTGCTACATAGAGTCTTGATCTTTTTAAAAATGTAAACATATTCAATTCTTCTGGGGTTTTTTTTGTGCATTCTCCTTGGTTGCTCATGGCAGATGGCCACTCGTACTGAGCCAGGTTCTGCTAGAGGTTAAAGGGTTGTTTTTCCTATTCGCTGTCGCTACATGCATGCTCAAAATGAGGGATTGCTGTAAAGTCAACAAGACAATGCAAGTGGTTTTTCTGCTGCCACTATGTGCTCGTACAGGAGGAGTGAATGCTGTAAGCCAATGACTCTCCTGTGCTTCCATAGAGAGAAGCTTTTTTAAACCAATTCTTCTTTGTTGTGTCATTGCTGCATCTTTAAGGATTTTTTTATACTGACCTAACCAGAAATTTGTATAAATTCAATTACATTTCTAAAGGTCAAGGAGTGAAACCTAAAACCTTCTCCACTCTGAGAATCTGCAGAGATAAATAAGAGATGAAACAGAGGATATTAAATTTTACCTCCATTTCTGGGGTCCAACTAGGGTGATATCTGTTCACACCTTTTAGGATGTGAGTAGATTACCAGAAGTAACACATTGACAGCAATAAAGTATCTCTGCCTTTGAATTGAAGAAATTTCTCATTTGCCCCATTTCGTGCACAGAAACCTTCATTAACTGACAGCACATTGACCAGTGCTGCACAGCTCCCAAAGATGCTTCTCACGTCTGTTGCTTGTGGCAGCTCTATTGACCTTTCCTGTCCTCCTTATCTTTCTCCCATCAAGTTTTCTATAGCAAATCCCTGGGAGATGGAGACATACAACAGCTCTTTATCTTCTTCCTCCATCTTCCCTCTCCTCTGTTTGATCTTCTCTAGCCATTGTCTTCAGCATAAACCTTAAGCCTGACCCAATTTGACTTGCAATTTAATTGTGATCTTTGGCACCTTCACATTTGTCATCCATTTTTTACCCTCACATTATCTGTTATATTATTAAACATTAAGTTGAAGTCTTAATTAAAGTTTTACCTTTATTAGGTTTCAGATGCTTAGTTATTTATTGATAAAAGGGAACCTCAATATTGATTGAGTCTAGCAAGAGTTGAACCCCCAAAGTGGTGAATCGTTAAGACAATAATGAAAGTCGTCCCAGGAATTGCTAAGCAAAGCAGATTCAGTCAAATGAGGGCTAACATTTCTTTTCGGTGAGATCAAAAGTTGTGTAATACTTTTCTGTAATGTCATCTTGTTGTAGATGTGTGTTTAGATGTGAAATGTTTACTGTGGAAATAACTATTATATGTTTGTGCCACCTTTAGCTACTTAGTTTCTGAAGATCAGCACATGATCCCACAGTAACTTATTGTGACTTCTCTTAAGTAAAATATATTATCTCGTCATAGGACTATCAATAAACTATGATTTTAATAAGTATGCTTTTAAGTTGTCAAATTTTACCTGTACCCCATGTTAATTTAAGGCTAGTGTCATGAAGTGCGGGTGGTGAGAGTGGTGAGGCAGATGCAGCGGACCCAGGTATGATGAATAATGATGTTTTTAATGAAAATAACGTAGTCCAAACAACGAGCAGGAGTAACACACACTGAACACGAAGAGACTAAACATTGACGAGGACCCGACGAGGAACAAGGAACACAGGTGGAGTTAAATACACGGAGGGTAATCACAGAAACGAGACACACCAGGGAACAATCAAGGGGAGGACAGGACAACGAAGAGACTTAAGGACACAGAAAACTCTAAATAAACACAGAAAAACACAGATCCTGACAGCTAGTAGCTCAACATTTCAGTGAAATCAAACAATGTTTAGATAGTTTAACTATTCAGCAACAACTTCTTTTACCTTTTGCTATAAATTATTTAATCTAAATTAAACATATATTCTCGTTTAAACAACTTTTTATGCACACATGCTTCTAGTAACATCACAAACGCAACAGGCAACTAAAGTTTCCTGTTTTGTATTGTTCTTGTTGCTTCGCTGCTTTTTTAAAAATAGCCCTATGGAGTATTATCTTCCTTCTGTAAGGTGGTTTGCTTATGCTTCATAAAGAAGCAGAAAAGAATTTAAACAGGTGACGTATGGTTTCAAGACTGTCTGGTCATATTAAGAACCTTTGCCATCTTTACTTGGGGGAGGATGGGTCATCTTAACCTGAAAAGATTTAAACCTGCAAGACTGAACAGCTGGCAAATAAAATGCTTCCGAATATATTTGCATTTCTCAGACATATCTCATGCTGCTAGTACGTTTTAAGAATGTGTTGTGTGAAAAAAAAAACACTGGGGAGTGTTTTTAATGTCGTATATAATTTGCATTCTGTCTCTGCTTTCTTGTTTTTGCAAGTGTGTGACTGAAATTGTTGGGGTAATTTCAAGATCTTTATCTTTCTCAGTCTGTACTATTGCTCTGTTTCCACATCTGCATCAGTGTTGTGACAGTCGGCCATTAATGGGTGGTCTCCCTCTGTCTATCCGCTTCTCTCATGCTCTACGATGCCTTGCCTGACTCTGTCTCTGTTCTTTGTCCCCACTAATAGATGGTCATGGAGTGGTGGATGTGTCAGGAGATCAATTCATGTCAGCTCAATTAAACTGTAACCTTGCTACTCTGAAGGACAACACTGTCACATCTCTGGTCATCTACCACTGCAGATATCCAGATGTGGATTTTCTCCTGGAGACATAAAAGCGAGTATGTTGAATCGTTCTCGCTTGCTGAATGTTTTAGATGAATGTTGGGATATGCGCAAATTAAATGTTTGGGGATTTTTACTTTTATTCTTCATGCCACCTGTGTGTTTTGCAGAGTTCAACACTTAAAACATACAGATAAAACAACTGGCATAAAAATGCAAATAAGAGAGTGTTAATTTCACCCAGGAGCAATCTAAAGAGGATGTTTAATTCTTTATTGACTGTTCCACATGGTCCCATATTTTCTATTAGCACAGTTTCACACTTGTCAACACAGAAGGCTCACACTGGATTAGAAATATTATTTCTGTTTTTGACATTTATAAGGTCAAATATATCTGAAAAAAAGATTCACAAATAAAATGTTAGAAATTAACTGGAAAATTTTCTTTTTCTTTTGGTGTACATTTAAAACTGTGTTTCAT
Organism: Xiphophorus hellerii; assembly: GCF_003331165.1. Lineage (NCBI taxonomy): Eukaryota > Metazoa > Chordata > Actinopteri > Cyprinodontiformes > Poeciliidae > Xiphophorus > Xiphophorus hellerii. The sequence goes on along the minus strand of NC_045689.1, from coordinate 20,674,717 downwards.
TAATACAAATGACCTCACATTTGGCCCAGCTCTTCATATATTGAAAGGATGTAATTTGGAATAGATTAATTTATCCTGATAGATGCAATATGGTTAACTAAATTCTTAGAAACAAAGGTCTGTGAAAATGTCTCAATTGTGTTTACGTATCTTCTCTGTGTAACAGATTTCTGGTTTATTCAGTGAAACTCCTACAGCAACTGATTAATGGTATTCAATTGTTTGATTGCAAAGCTGAGGATCTGTCAGACTTTGGCACTGATCTAAATCCGTTGAGTAATTGCTTTGTCAATTGAATAGAAATACACAAGATACTGGTGTCAGCTAAACATGCTTGGAAGGGCACAAGTGGAATTTAGTTAAGTTTTAGTATGAAAATCAAGATCTTAATTATCAAGTTTGATTATGCACAATTTTGTCATGTTACAGCCAAAAGCTTTAATGCATTTACTGGGATTTCATGTGACAGGCCAAAACAAATAAAGTGAATATTTGTGAAATGGAAGTAAAAGGTGAGGTGGTTTTCTGTCTTACATTCACAAATATGAATGTAATTTATACATTCTGCATTTATACTCACCTCACCTGAGTTAATAGTTTGTACAAGAACCTTTTTTGCTGCGGTTACAGCTGCAGGTTTATGGGGTATGTTTCAAACTGAGGCCTTCACAAAACAACTACCTTTACATAGAGATTATGTGACTTTTGAAAATAACTGGTTGAACTAGATTTTTGGCAGTATCTGATAAAAGGAGAATGAATGCAATTCCATGCCACAATTTTAAGACTTTTATTTGTAACAAAAAAACAAACAAACAAACAAACAAAAAAACTCACACAAGTCACTTCACTTTCCTTCCACCTTGAACAAATGTTTTACGTTTTCAGGTCTTATTGCATAAAATCCTTGGAAATTTCTTGTTGTGTTATAGCATGACAAAATATATAATGCAGTATGAATACTTTTAGACACATCACGTCTTATAATTTGAAAGGTTTAATGTGTGATTGTGAAAAATAAATGTGGGAGACTAAAAGCAGATTGTAGCTGTCTATAAAACATGAATAGAACAACAAAATGGACCAGGGGAAAACTGATGGTCTAACAACAAAAAGGTTCAAAGGGGAATTGTAGCCTCTGTTCTCGCATACCCTCACTTTAAAATTCCTTATTTTTTTTTTTTTTTTACTTTTTAATGTCCTCTTTCTCTTCTCCTTGGTACACATTCTTGTCTGTAAGACTCTCTCTGAGGATCAAACACTCCTATGCTGTTTGTAAATCACTCAGCCGCTTCAGTGCACATTGTCCTTTTGAACTCTCCACTCATGTTTTCTCTCTAAATTTGGAGACTTCTGGGGGAAAAAAATATCATACCCTAAAATCTATACAAACAAAGAAAAAAAACAAACATAGAAACAAATAAAACCTTTTGGAATAAGACGCAAGGACATATGCACACACAGAAAGAGTGGCACACTCAAACTTGACTTATTGTGAACTATTTTTTGAGCCACAAAGAGTGCATCCATGCAGAGAAATGATAAGAAAGAAAAACCCACAGAGGGTTCAGGAGGGTGGCAGGCAGGGGAGATATAGGTCTAGAAGATGCAAAGACGTCTCCACCACTCCCCTTCTATTTCCCTCCCATTTACTCTCTCACTCCCTCTCTCTGTGTGTGTTACAGTGAGAGATCAGAGCATGTTGAGAGGAGCTTTTGGCTTTTCTCTCTGAGGATAAAGCTTGTTCCGGCCTTGTGCAGCTGAATCCTTCGGCGGCACTGTCCATGGTGCTGAATCAGCTGGAAGGTCTTCAGCTCCATTTTTATAGTCTCTCTCTCTCTTTCTCTCTCCCTCTCAAAACCTCCTTCTATTCCCTCCGTCTCATTCGGCTCTCAATATTCCTCTTCAGTTCACCTGAAGTTTTCACTCTTCTGATCTCACATGCCCTATTATAGTGAATGAAAATAATAAATATTATATTTGACTGAATTTGATGAAATTTTTAAATTGGAGAGCTAGATATAAATAATCAAACAGACCATTGACACATGGTTTCCTCAAAATCATGACACTACAACTAAATGCAAGAGTTTTAAGTAGTTAAAACGTGACACTTTTTCCATGATATTTTTTATTCAAATGCTCAAACCTTTGTTGCTAAGTCACGAGAAAAGCTGGTACAAATTAAATATATTCTTGCATCCAGCTGCTCTGTTGCATTGCTCAGTTTGTTTGGCAAATGTTTCTGTAAATCCATTATTAGATATAAATCTGGGATTTTTCCTCGCATCCCACGTAAAGTTAAATTGCAATTGTAACACTAGAGTAACAATTTCCATACTGAAAAAGAAGGTGGACGCAGTATCTTGGAAAGTCTCTTTAAATTATTCTTTGAATTACACTGAATTAAGTAATCCATTTCTGATGTTTTTCCTCATTAAAAAACCTCATCTGGCTGTTATCAGAATCTTCAAACAAGCCATAAGAAGTCTTGTTTGGCAATATAGAGGACAGAGCAAACCTGGCAAAAGGTACTCTGATCGCATGAGACCATCATTCAACTTTAATCCCTACATGCAAAACGTCACCTGTGACACACCACCATGAACACACCATCACCACCATAGGAAGTGGAGGTGACAACATGTTGTACAGATCTGGCCATCAATCTGTCAGACAGGGAAGCAGGCATTATGGTGGAAAGATTGATTAAGCAAGCTGATGGGCAACATTAGGAGAAAGGTATTAAAGGCTTCAAAGGGCTGAAGCAGAAGTTCACCTATTAGCAGGACAGCCATCCTAACAAGGACAACAATGCAATTCCATAACAATGCTTAATGTAAACTGCATAATTTACATTAAGCAATTTTTATATGTCAGAATTTAAATTATTTTAAAGCTCAAAAACTATTTAACTGTTATTCTTAGATATGATTAATAGACCTCTCTTAAATTATTCTATTAGGTCTTAATTTTATACTTTGTCCTTGTAAGTTTTTATTCCGTTTTGTACTCATATGACTGAATTGTATGTAACTTTTATTTATTTTGTTTTGTATACTGTACACCAATGTGCAACTTGGCCAGGTTTCTCTTGAAAAAAAGATTTTACTACAGGGGAATATCTGGTAAAATAATGGTTAAATAAATAAAATAACACAAAATAATGGGAAAGTTTGAAAGCTACATTTTACTTCTGTCACATCCATTTTTAACCAAATATAGTGACGTCTGTGCTTGTAATGTGACAAAATATGAAAAACTTTAAAATGTACGAGCACTTTGCAAGGAGAGTAATCCCAACTAACATCGTAAGGATGTCAAAACTGCTAAAGGTTTGACATATCCGCTCTAGAAATGGCAAGAAGGAGATTTAAGATAAAGGAACTGATTGTGGATGTGAGGAGGAACAAGACAGCAGTGATCCCTGTCTCTATCCAGAGGGACAATGTGGGCATTGTAGAGGACTACAAATACCTATGACTACACATCAACAATAAACGTGACTGTTCAAAGAACAAGGATTACCTTTACAGGAATAGCTCGCGTCGTCTCCACTTTCTGAGGCGCCTGAGGTCCTTTAACATCTGCCAGGCTATGCTCATGATTTTTTATGAGTCTGTTGAGGATAGCACGATCCTCTTTGCTGTTGCCTGCTGGGGCAGCAGGTTGAGGGTAATGGATGCCTATAGACTCAACAAACTGATCTGTAAGGCCAGTGGTGGGAGTGGAGTTGGATGCTTTGATGGCAGTGCACAGAGGAGGATGCGGTATGCCATTCTGGACAATGTCGCCCACCCATTCCATGACACACAGACAGACTGGTCAAACACCAGAGCACATTTAGTGGTAGACTGATTCCACCAAAACATATACCATATACCCTCAGAAAGTCCTTCCAAACTGAGGCAGTTGGACTCTATAACTCCTCCTGTCTGACACCTCCTATGTTGGATCTGTGTAATTTTTTACAAATTAAATTATTTGTGCATAATTGACATTTCTACAGTAACATGAAATTTCAGCTTTCATTAGATTATTCAATTTGGCATACATCTCCTTGGTACATATTGTGAACTTATCTCTTTATATAGACTTGTGCTATGTCATATATATGCATTTTTTTTCCTATATGTTTAATTATTTTTCTTAGTTCTATATTTTATTCCTTTTCATGGTCAACACAAAAATAAAATATTCTGATTTATTCTACCTTTTAGGATGCACTATCTCCAAAACATGGTAGGGAGAAGTTACAATCTCAAGTGAACCATCAAGTCCTTGTTCAATGCAATGAAAAGAAACAGCTATTCACTGTGGATAAAAATGAGAGAACATCACCCAGATTGTAAAATGTAACAGGATGGAATAAAACTTTGTGAGGTATATCTGAAACACCAAACATGTTGTGGGCTCTTAACAAAATATTGATAAGCGAGGCTTCTCACATGAAGACGCCATGGATTTACCTGTCCTCCTATACATCAATCATGAACCTCTGCCATTTCCAAGAGTACTGTCTTGTAATGGGGACTGAAACACCAACTCCTATTAGCTATACTAAAACCATTCTAGAAAAGGATATTTATGAGATGTCAGATTTTTTTGGATGGGACTTGTGAACTTAATTTCAGTCAATGAATATTTACAAAATTGCTTTGTTCTAAATCTATAGGCATTTAGAACATAAAACAGCATTACTCTAAGATACTCAAAATCTCCAGAAATAATGCATTTTAATGAAAATCCTCCTCAAAATATGCTTCCTGACACAATATCTCAAGCTCCCTCATTTCTTGTTGCTCAGCTGAAATGTTTGTTCCAGGTATGAGCCAAACAGTCAGAGGTTCCATCATGATCCGTTTGTCTAGTTATTTTAGATTTCTTCGTTTACCCTCAGTATCTACCCATGCTCACAGGCTTGAGCTCACAACCAGCTAAAATCTAGAACTACTTTCTGCTCTGCCAGCAGTGCACCATGTAATTTATCTCATCTCCTGCTAATGAGATAGAACACTCACCCTTTATTATCTATGAAACCCTGCAGAACCTGGAAAGTGAGCCGGATAATCTGCCTATTGTGTTGGCTATTTCTTTTTTCTAATGGTTGCAAACTGTGAAAACATATCATTGTTTAACAAATTGTTGCTGCTAACTAATTTCTCCTCCTAATCAGTAACAGGGAGAAGCATGATATCTCTCGCCCTGTTGCAAATAAGACTGGAACTTGACAGAAAGGAAAACTTTTAAGCTTTAAGTAAAGCTCACTTTTTGTGCTTGCACAAACAGTCTGTCATAATTGGGATGTTGGTTTCATTGCTTTCTTGCTGATAAATAAATATTAGAGTCATCTGTTGTGCTGGGAGCAGGCTAAGTTAGTCGGGTAGACACAGCCACTACATCCTGTCAACAAATTCCTTTACTGTGGCAGCCTCTCTGAAGTGTGTAACATGTTACATCTTGTTTGCTCAATATGAACTAAGGAGGGAGTGTAAAAGCAATATTTTGTGTTAGAAGAGGTTGCTCTGCCATGTAACATGAAAAGCCATGGAAATGTGGAACTTTTGATCAAACACAAATTTAGAGTATCTATTTGGCATGTAAAATCTCAAATACAAAGCCTCACAACAAATGTAACACTGTATGGTGCACATTTCTTTAGCCATTCCTCATTGTTATATTTTGCTTGCAAGGAAACAGATTTTTGTAATTTTGTCAATTGACAATTATCAATATTTCTGGAAGGCTTTCAAAAAGTCTGTCAAAAGATTTCTTTCTTCTTGGGCTCTGAAAGCTTTTTCGGGTGTTTTCGGTTTACTTTGACAAATTTCAGAGGACTGCTTGGTTCATCGGGTCCTTAATTTTGACCAATGAATTATTCTGGCTAAAAGGCTCCAAAAATAAGAGGATAAACCAGTATAAACACATAAAACAACTCAGCACATAACTAATTCTGGATTAAATCATTAGGTTCTTTGTTACAAGCACTCAATGTTGAGTGTGAAATAATACAAAAGATAACGAAAGATAATGAAAGAGTATAGCGCAACATGCAAGCTATTTTGTAAGGACTTTTAGTTGGAAACATGGCAGTCAGTGGGTGCATCTCTAATATTTGAATGAGATCTTCACTGGGTTTGTGCTACTTCTCAAAGACTTTCAAATAGTATTGACTTAAATTAAAATGTTTCTTTTAGATGTGGAATTTCCTTTGCCCTCCAATTGTCCTAATATTTAAGCATGCAGAACACAAAAGAAAATTCTGGTGAGGTGCAAGGAGTGCAAGGGACATTAAAGAAAATGAAGATGCCGAAGTCCAAAAAAGAGCTTTGAAAAACCTTTAAAAACCCACAAGAACTATTGCTCAAGACTACTTTAAACAATTACAACAATGTGCAATGCATTACAATGCATTAAAGTGTGAAATGACTGCTTGGTTATAGGGCTACAAATTTCTCTACATCATGATACATTTACATTAAGCTACAACTACTTTCATATTTGGGAGAAATATCAGAGACAGGCTATTCTGGAAGCTCTTTTAAATGCTAAAAGCTATTGCCACTGCCGCTGATACTGAATGTGAATCCAGAACCCATGACCGGACCCTAAACAGGTGTTACTTACCGGATCACACAGTCTGACCAGATGTATCATTCACTGTTTCATTTATGATGTTGAAAGTGGCAGCAGCAGGACAAACACCAGCTTCTTTGGCCAACATCTTCATCTTCCTCCGTTTGGTCTGCCTCATGCTTATTACTCTTTGTGATTTCTGCTTGGTTCAAATGGAAAAGGCTTAATGACATCATTGCTGTTTTGACTGGATGAAGCTAGCGCCATTAGACCAAGCATACCTCATTTACGCAGAATGCATTGCTGTGTAAACAACATGGCAACATGCTACGACAATATTTTATTAAAATGTATAAAAAACAAAATTTCCTTCATATTACTGTTTTGTTTGTACATCTAAAATAAATGTTTCTTAAATAAAGTCTGTTTAATCATGAATCCCTTTAAAGAGAAGGCATCATTTTTTAATTAGCAAACTAAATATTTAGCTCTGAACTAAATATTTAGCTTGCAAGTTAAATATTTGGCTTGCTAACTAAATACTTTATTAGTTAGCTAAATATTTATATGACTAACTAAATATTCGGCTCCACACTAAATATTTAGTTAAGAAACAATATTGAGCTCCAAACTAAAAATGTAGTAGGTTAAATACTTAGCTTCAAACTAAATATTTCTAACATTTCTTATTGAATGAATAGCATGGTGAAAAAATGAAATCCCACTCTTTTCTTTATGACAGGCCAAATAACTAAATTTTTTACTGTTATCTTTTGACTGTGTAACTTTAAGCAGTACTCCACTATTCTTGTCTTGGGCCACAATGTAATTTAAAAAAAAAAAAAGTTCGGGTAGTTTGGATACATTAATCAATGACTAAAATAGCAGTAACTTTAAATGGGCCCACCTTGAAGTCCCCGCTCCGCGCTCCAAGTACCTCCAGCCGTGCGGACCGGAGAGTCTGCTGGCGGACCCTAATATGTATCACCCACTTCTGCCGGGCGAACGCCTCGGTGATCGCATCACCCACCGGCGTCATATCGCATCCATCTGTTATTAGCAGCTTGCAGCCTAATCCTGGAGCAGCAACTCGTCTACAGACAGGGCTGCACGCCGACACAGGGGAGGGAGGGAGAGGGAGAGACCTGAGAAGGAGCTGGTGGGCGTAGCGCCTCCCGGGACAAACCGCCGCACAGTGTGAAAGTAACTGCAGGAAAGAGGGACGCGTCGTTGGAGCGGATTTTTTTTTTTGTGGAACGAAATAGGGGACGGAGGCTGATTTCTGTCTTGAGCTTGCAGCGCTTTTTAAAGCTTGCCCACGCTGTTGGTGTCCGGCATATTTCCTTGGAGGAAGCAATGCGGAGAGAGGAGAGAGGTCAAGACAAAGTCACTTCTGGCACTGAAAAGAGGTGAAAACCCGCTAATAACGGAGTGATCCTATAATTTATTTTATTTTAAAAAGTGAACTCTTGCTTTCTATATATATATTTTAAAATACAAGATAAAACGTTTAGGACGTAATATCAGCCTCCATCAACCGGCTGGGATTATCTTTCCTAAAGGTAAATGTGGATCCAATGCATGCAAAGATGAGTAAAATGTGCAGTAGTGACAGCTGAATGGAGACGCGCGGAGCATCGTCCACAGAGAGCGGATCGAAAACCAGAGCGCACTGTGGTTTCTGAGTTCCGCTTCAGACACCGGATTCCAGCAGTATCAGCCCTCGGCAGTTGGGTGTTTTTTTTTTTTTTCTTTTTTTTTAGTTTTCGCTTCTGATTAATCGATCGTGTGGACAAAAAACACAGGAAATATCTCAGTAAAGAGTGGCTGTGCGCCGGTTTAACTGGAGCGTCACATCCATCTTTTCTTTCATTCCTGTCCCAGCTGATTTGTGGACCGTTGTGGGTCAGAGCGGCTGCCGCCGGGCGGTTTAGGGGTCTTTTTGGTGCATGCTCAGCGGGAACTAAACTGAAACGCCTTGTTTCCCCCTCACCATCCTTAAGGACCCCGTTGCGCGGCGACAAACACGGAGAAAAGTGGATATGATGGCTTATTTGGCTTAAAGACGCGTGTGAGATCAGGAGGAGGATTATTTAAGAGGCTCTTTTCTGAGGAGGGGTATTCACCTGGCTTATCAAGCAAGGAGAGATAACACCAGGAGACGCACAGGTAGGCTCTAATTTCATTTTCTGTACAGTTGGTTTCTCTCATCACCCTTTTGGTTTAAATCGCTCTATTACATGGAAGAAATTTGTCATAAATTTATTTTTCTTCTAATGTTGGAAGTTAAGTCCATGGAAGAGCAGGCAGATGGAGGAGATAATGGCGCTGGTGTTTTCTCTCCCACACGACTCAGGGAGAAATTGATATCCTCTCGTTTGATTAAAGACACGAGGAAAGGAGAGGGGCGTCATGGTGGTTAAAAGGGGGTCTGAAACGTCCGAAATAAGAATTACGGACAGAGGAGTCAGAGTTTTGTCAGGGGTGGGTGGCAGATGGCTGGGTGAGAAAGGTTGAACTGAGCACAAGGGGAGGGGGCGTCGGGGGTAGTAAAACTGGAGAGGCTAAAAGGGAGTTGTTAGGATGGGTGGGGAGAATGCTCAGATGGAATACCGAGAGGGTGTAGGAAGAGGAGATGAGCTAGATGATGGGGGCTGGTGGGGTGTAATAGCAGCAGAGAGGGTGGTCTACTGAAAAGGTAAGTGGAGAAAATATGGGAGGACAACAGAAGGTAATGGAATAAAATAGATTGGGAGGGCAGAGTTGAACAGTTGGAGAGGGAGGTTGGTGGGGAAAGGGACAATAATGAATGAAAAATCATACAGAAAAGAGGTGTTACAGTGTTGTGAAATAATCCCTGAGGATAAGTTCTAAAAGCATGTGTAAAATAAAGCCTGTACTATAGTTATGCACTATTTGGGACAATCCAGTGCATGTTCACTGTCTGTTTGCTTCACAATGGAGACATGAACACATAGAGAGACCAGCAACACTATTCAGGTAACAGTTTAGGTTGCTGTGTCAGCTCATCAGCTGATCTTTATCTGGTACATTTTCCTCATTGCTCACTGCCCCATTTGCATTTTGATTGGGTTTTGCATTGGCTTGTAGCCCCATTTAAAACACATATAATCACAGATACAAATATGGCTACTAGTTTCCTAATTTTTGTCCCACGATCGGCAGACCTGTGACTCAGCTGTGCTTCTGTAGGGCTGCTGAACATCATTTTGAACAAATTATTAGCTCATATATACAGGGATTTGCATTGAACCCTTTAACTTTTTCCACATTTTGTCAAATCAAGGCAAAGTAGCACATAATTGTGAAGTGAAAAAAAAAAAAAGATATCTGGTTTTCAAAAATTGATATCCTCTCGTTTATAAAAGGAAATCTAAAATGTCTGGAAGGTATTTGTATTCAGCTGGTTTAACTCTGACAAAATAAAATTCAACCGACGGCCTTCAAAAGCCAGCTAACTGGTTAATATAGTCCACCTGCGTATGATTAAGTATAAATACAGCTGTGAAAAGTCTCAGAGGTTTAGTAGAGAACATTAATAAGCAAAGCGTATCACAAAGGAATACAATACACTGATCATAGATTTTGTGAAAAAATTTAAAGCAAAACCAAGTTATAGAGAAAGTGTCCCCAAGCTATTCTGTCAGAATACTTTTCAATCAATCATCTGAAAATGTAAAGGTTATGGCATAACTGACAGTTTCCATTTCATGATCATCTAGATAAACTGACAGATGGGCAAGGGCAGCAACAATCAGTGGAGCACCCTATGGTTACTCTGGAGGAGTTGCACACATACACAGCTTTAATACCGTCTACACAACTACATGGAATGTTTTAGATAAAATTCTTGCTTGGAATATCCCAGTCAAAGTCCAGACAAGGAAAAATGTGCAACAACATCAGTCTGTCAATTTGCAGAACTGGTAGGTAGCCTCCCCAAATATCATCCTATAATTGCAGCAAAGGTAGCCTTGGTCATTGCTTTGTCACTCGATTCTCATCTCATTTAAATGCGCTGTCGGATTTCTCAAACTTAGTTTGATTTCTCCAGCTGAATTTCAATCAGACCTTCGACATTAACTGTCTGCGCCGTTTTTGATTTGTAGTCTGCCTATATAGGTTTGTAGTTTTCAATGGAAGCAGATGACGTGAACGAAGCCGTGGCATGCTTCCTAGCCACACTTTCAAATATTGAGCAATGACAGTTGAGTAAGAGGAACATATAAGACATTTTGTTGCCGGCAAAGATGTTGTGTCTCTACTCCACATGGGGTTGTTTATCACACAGGCAATTTCCAGTAAACTTAATTGAACTGAAACATTACATACATCATGGTCAAACGTTAGCGACTGGGTAAAATGTAAAACTTCAACAGAGCCCATGTCGCCAGTAAGCGATTGTTTCTCAATAGTCGAGGTTCTCTAAACCCTGTGTGCAAAGCAAAGCATAAAAAATGGGGCTGGATTTTACCAGGTTACAGCAAAAGATGTTTCAACAAAATATGGACTCAGGAGAGCATGCCACACGTTCAGACTTTTATATGAAGAAAAACATTTTCAAGGCCATGCTTCACTTTTCTTTAAAAAAAACCATGGTATTCATAAATTTTTGTTTGCATACCTAATGAAATCCTTGCTAATGTAAACTAAATCTGATGGCTCAAGCAAGTTTACCGTCCCTCGAGAGACTGGCTATCTGCTAAGACATGAAAAAAAAAGACTTATGCTTATCATGCTTTTGTATAATTAGGAAGCAAGCTAGCACAGTTCTTGTTTACTGTTATTTTTAATGACCTTGATTCATTAAATTATCTGTGAACCTGACACATGTGCTATAGTCAGCACACAACATACTCGTGTTCTGGTGATTTTTCTTTCTTTTTTTGGTAAATGCACTATTAATGCATTTCCACGTCCCCCTCAGAAATAGAAATACATACAGTTCATGAACAGAATACTTTTCCACTGCCATGGAAACAAGAAGACACACTCACAGTTAGGTAATAAAATAACTACTGTGTATCTTATCTGTCTTTTTTAATTTCTTTTGCATTAGTGGTTAAATAGGAACACTTGATTGTTTTATGTTAAGCTGAAGCCAGATATTCTGCATAGGACTAGATACAAAGACCTTAGTAACCACTAGTAGACTTTTTTAAAATGTTATTTTAAGACAAAAGTTATTTCTCAAAAATAGCTTTATCTCTATAAGATGTAATGAAAGCAAACCTTTTAAATGATCAATACCTCAAAATAGGAAACTAAGAAAAGCAAAGTTAAGCAAAAAGCAAAGTTACTTTGTACTTTGTTTATATGTTTCTCTCTATGTATGAGAGCATTTTCTTTAGGTACTGTAGCTTCCTGGCACACACTAAAACATGCCTGATGGGTGAATTCATTTCTCTCAATTGCCTTTATGTATGAGTTTGTGCATGTGGTTTTTCTGAGTTTCCTGTCCAGTAACTGCTGGAGATAGCTGCCCCGTAACAATCCTCTATCTTCCCAGTTTCCTGTAAGAATAGGGGTATAGACTTTCAAATCCAGACCTCGAGGGCATTTAGATGTGTGCCTGGTCCAACACACCTTAATCAAATGGCATAATTACCTCCTCATTATGCAATGAAGTTATCAGGTGTCCTGCTAATGACCTCATTATTTGGCTCAGGTGTGTTGAATCAGAGGCGCATCTAAAAGTTAGAAGACACTGGCCTTTGAGGTCTGGATTTGAAGACCCCCTGTATAGACAATAGATATACAGGGGGATTTTGTTTACCTAATTGTTTCTGTGCTTACTAGCTACTTGTAGAGGAGCAGTTGGATGTAAAATCTCAGCACTAAAACTACATTATAGGTGCTTTCAAGAATGATGCAGTATTTAAGAAATACGCTCGCTTACTGAGGTGATCAATATCTATCTGGTTACTTTATCGTAAATATAATATTCCACTTGCAGCTGGCAAAGTGGTGTTGGAGTGAAGCAGACTGTCTGTTCTGTAACGTTATGTGCCATTTACTTTTTCATTAATTACTGCTATTTTTTTTCTTTTTACAATTTTTACAAAAATGATATTCAATGTTTGTGGTGTGCTGCTTCTTGTTGTGTAGAAACATTGAGCAACATTCCAGCTTAGATTAGAAATTGTACAATACCTTTTGTAAGTATATATATATATACATATATATATATATATATATATATATATATATATATTAAAGCTTGAGTGTACTTAAGTACACAAAATGAGTGTGTTTATACAGTCTAACAACTTATTTCCCTCGTTATAATAGTTGTGTTCTTGCACACATTGAATAAACTTGATGACTAAGTAGAAAGAAACTCCAGGACTATTTGTCCATTTTTGGAAATATGAAAGCAATGTGTTATTACCTTATAGTTTAGATTAGGGGTGTCAAACTCCAGCCCTCAAGGGCCGGTGTCCTGCAACTTTTAGGTGTGCCTCTGCTGCACCACACCTGAATAAAATAATTAGGTCATTAACAAGGCTCTGGAGAACTGATCTACACGAGGAGGCAATTGAGCCATTTCATTCCAGTGTTTTGTACCTGTGATACATCTAAAAACTGCAGGACACCGGCCCTTGAGGACTGGAATTTGACACCTGTGGTTTAGATGGTAAACTATAAGATACCTCCTAAACTACCTTTAAACTACCTCAACATTTATCTGTTGAGGTGATGCTGTGCATGTGAATCAGAAAGGATTTTTTATAAGGGTGTCTGACAAACATCTAATCAGAATGAGGCATAAAGATACATTTTCCCAATCTGACACCATATTCAACTAATAGTGATATAACTTTAAAGAAGTGCTATGATAAATATTTCTAACTTCATAGTTTCCATGCACTTGGCCTAAAACAAGTGCATGTCACAGATATTATTTACACATCCCGTTTAGGATTCACCTGATTAGCTTAGAGCGGTGAGGGACGAGAGTTCTGCAACTCCTCAATGTGTCCCTTGGCCTATACGCTTAAATTAAATGGTGGAACTGTGTCACTATCATGTAGTCAAGCTCAGCTAACGGCCTAATGTTGGAGCCAGGTGTGCTGAAGCAGAGAGACAAATAAAAATTGCAGGACACCAGTTCTTGCTGTCTGCAGTTTCAGATCAATGTTTCCCAAAATTGGATTTGGGACCACATTGGGCATCATAAAGCACCACTGGTGGGAGCTTGAGATGCTGTTCAACAAAAATTTACATTCTATCTGATAACATCTACACCCCTGATAAAATCTTAAAACCAAGGAAGAAATTATAAACACTCAAATTTTATGGTGGTGGATCATGGTAGGCTGTGAAGAAATCTTCAACATTGTAAAAAAGAAACTGAATCAAGACAAAGTTAAAACTGAACTTTAACTCAAACTGGCTGTTTATCAGCTGATCAAAGGTTTAGGATCACAATTAACCTTAAAAATCAATTTGTTCATAATTCTAACTGTCAGACCATTTTCTGTCTGCTCCAACAGAGCATTATTTTGTTGTTATTATTTTGTAGGTCAGAACCTGAAAGTTAAAGTATTCTCACAAAGAAGAAAACTTGATGCAAAAGTAGTACTTCAAAATGTATTTAGAATACCATTTGAAGTAAGTATTAGAGGTTTTTGATATGATAAATATGGATTTTTTAAAATTCCCCATTGATTATGGATGCTTTAATGTTTAGTTTTGAGAATTGGGGAAATCAATCGATCATACATTTAAATGAGTTATTAGATCAATTAAAACTTTTTTTTTCTGAATATGTTGTGTGTGTCATTAAGTAATTTAAGAACTTATTCTATTGACAAGCTGTGTGATTGTTGCTGTTTGGACTGTTAGAGTTGACATTTTTTGTGATATGTTTACAAGATTTTTTGTAATTATATTTTGATAAATGAAGACATCCTTCAGGCTGCAGCTAGTGATTAACCTGCAAGGATGTGAAAGCATGAGCCAACAGGAAGCTGCTGCAGGTGCTATATTCTGTTTCCTGCCAATTCCTGAACTGTGAGTACATTTGTATGGAAATCAGGTAAAACTTTGTTTTGCACTTGCAAAACTTACTTTTGGCTTGAAGATGTGTAATGTCAGTCACGTGACTCTACAGCTGAATCCTTGACAGTTAACAGGCCTGTAACAAACACAACTGTGTTTTGTCTGTCAGTGAGATTACAGAAGAAGAAGAAACTGCTCGTTGTATTTGATTAAACTTAGAGGAGATTTGTAACATGGGCGAAATAAGAATCCATTATATTTAATTGGATCCAGATCACTCTCTATAAAACTGAAAACTGGGGCACTGGCCTTAGTGGAGGATATAATCTCTAAGTGCCCTTCTAGTTTTATTTTATCCCATTAATGTCTGCTGGGAGCCCACAAGAACCCTTGGCCACCCTTCCAGCTGCCTTGATTGATGGTGAAGTGCATGCTCTGTTGGCCCAGTTTTGAGTTCATATATGTAGCTGAACAACTTTGATGTAGATAAGTGAGGAACCTCATTTTAGTACAGCTCCTCTTTTATAGGAGTTCAAACTTGACATGTCAGTTTTTATAAGAGAGGGATCACTAGTTCTAATGGTGACAGTATTAAAAAAAGAAAACCAGCTGCTGATCACAGCTTCTTTATTGTGGATTTGATCTCTCATTTGCATTTAAGGATAGACTGGATTGGCTGGCTCAAATACATAATCAAACATAATCCAGCAAAATGGAGCCTCGTGCACTGACGGGATGGAGTTTATATGGGTTTAGGCCATCGTTTGACCTTGATTTCCAGTTTAAAACAGGCTGCGGAGGTGATGCTTTACTATCCGTCTGGCTTATTGAGGGTTTAGTCTGAAGATGTCTGAAAATCTATGCAAGGGATTAGAGCAACCAGTCACAACTGCTGCCAAACCTTGTAATTTCTGAGGAGTTATATTTACACTTTTCTTTGTCAGAGCTTCTAAGTTTTTTTTTTTTTTGTTCTGTAAAACGTAGAGCAGCATAGTTTGGAGATTGTAGGGTAGATATCACGTGACATTTAAGACTCAAAGCCTTTCAGCTTTCCTGCTGGTGCAACATTTGACAATGTGAAGTACTTTATCATGATTTCAATGCATTGATTCACACTGTATTAAACATGGAGTAGGAGGGATTTGCTTGAGTGATGGGAGTGTGTTACATATTAGAAAGGAAAAAAGAAGTCTCATTTTCTGAAGCAGCTTATAATTTTGTAAATAAAATAACCTATGGAGTCAAATATTTTTTTATTGGCCAAAAGGTGAATTTTTAACCCTGATTTAGACTCAACAAGTTTTTTACCTTGTGTGTAGTCTGTGTGACCCCACACTTTAAGAGATTATTTTTGTGTGTTTTTGGAAACTGACCTTCTGACGGGACAAGCCCCCCACCCCGCCCTTCCCTGCTGTCCGACCATGACATTTGTCGTGCTTCTCCTGAGCACTAAGACCATGGCAGGGTTAAGAAAAGAAAATAGCTGTGCTTATTTTATTTTTTTGGTAAAATTCATTTAGCAAAAACTAATAATGAATATGCTTTAGTGTTATTTCTAGATTTATTCAGATGTTTGTGGCTGTTCATTCTAATGTTTTACTCAAGAAACTTTTGTACCACAGATCTTCAGAAAATAAACTTATACTTGTAATTAATTTCACAATGCAAGGATCTATTTAGGGAAACTTGTTTTATTTATTTAAAATATTCTTTCATGTTTCAGAAATTTTTGGCTGGTGATACAAATTAAGTTTTTTTTAAGAAAATAATGCTGACCTTTAAAAAATATTTCCAAATTGTTCATTCTAAATAAACTTCCTTAACCCCCATAAATCTAAGGGTATATTATGAACTTAGAAACAAAATAAATCAATAAAATTGTGGAAAAAAGAAAATCTGTAGCACATGCCTCATTTATGTCATCTAAATTTCTAAGTCAGAGCAATCACATTCATTGTGTTTCAAGTTGAATAGCCAAAATGTCTTGGCCTCATTAGTAAGCCTAGTTTTGTCTTTTAGTTGATCAGAAGTGCTCATTCACTCAACTATAGGTTATTGGTGTATAATATTTATGCTGCATGTGGAGCTACTTTGTTTTACAGAGACATTTTGTTGAGCTTTGACATTTAGGTTGTAATTTGATAATTCAGCACCTTCTGTCCAATTAAGATCCTCAACAGTTGTGTAAAACAGATATATACATAATGTTTTTGTTGATACAATTCCTGATTGGGTGGCTGTATCTCCAGCTATTGTAAGACTTTTTTTTTTCTGGAGTTATAATAATGCAAAATGCAAGACCAGTAAATTAACTGAACTTTTGACTTTCTCATGCTAAAATTACTTGCATAATCAGATGCATAATTATAAAACAGCTATATTTAAATTTTAATATAGCACATCTCTAAAATTTCAGAAAAAGAAAAACTTAATTGTTGGAGGTGATGTTTTTGTGGGTGCCTAGTTTGCATTTATTATATAAATGTGAACATAGTTTTATACTTTCCTGCAATAAAACCTTTAAAATTAATTTATTCTCTACAGCCTATTGTGTGTTTAAGTGTGTAGCGGAATCTGTTTACTTTTTTCTTTATGCATTTTTAATTTAGCTTTAAAGGGGGACTATTATAAACACCTAGGGGTTTTATCTCAGAAAGATGTGTTGTGTGTTTATACTGTTGCCTACTTTTTCTGTGTTTCTATATTTTCACTGTGCAAAGTTGAAATCAAGGCTATTTTTCTCATGCAATATTCTCATAGTATAATTGTTTAAATGCATTTCTGTCTTACCTTAACCTTCATTTCAAGCTATTTCAATTGCAATATGTAATACACTACACAAATAGAATTGTTTTGCCTGCAGTCAGAAGGATGAAATGATATATATCACGGGAGAGTCAGCATAGCAGGCACAGGTTCAGCATGGCCCAGTCTTTTGTTTGTGGTTTTTAAAGAGGCATAGACAAACGATCTAAAAGCAGTCTGAGCCAACTTTTATACAATATAGTAGCTATTTTTGGCATAATGTAAAATACTTATAATTCTGTCTATATTAAATTGAATAATGATACTAAAGAGAAGTTTAAATTCTTGAGGAGTGAAAAGTCTGATTGATTGATGTGGCTGTGTGAGAGACAGAGTGAAGGAGAAGGTGAACCCACACAGAGAAGCTCAATTTTTCTTTTTGAGGGAAAAGAGAGATTTTTATTTTGTTACTATTGGAAGGTTAGCTAGAAATTTATAGTTCCGAAAATTAAAATGTCTAAGGTGTATATACAATGAATTTAATTGTTATACAGTGCCTTGTAAAAGTATTCATATGATTTTTAACTTTTTCACATGTTCTCGTATGCATTTGTATCCAGCCCAATTTCTCTTAGTAAAAAGTGCAACCAAATTCCCTTAAAAGTCAGAAGTTTGTTAGAGCGGATTAATGAGCAAATGGAATAAGGAAAACTGAAAAACCAGCAGGTTGTAAATAAAGTTGGTGAGACGTTTCAGGTAATCCTGTTCATTTAGGATTACCTGAAATTCTGTTCATTGCATAACTGCAAGCCTTCTAACACCTGCATAGGCAAAGTGAACAGTAATCAGAGACACATTCAAGAGATCCATGGTAACTCTGAAGGAACTAATTCAGGTTAATGAACCTGTTGATAGAAACACCATTATAGATATGGAGAAAAATGCCATGTTAAAATAAAAGTCATTTTGAGATTTTGCCAGAAGTCTTGTAAAGCACACAAAACATCCAGCATGTGGAAACATTTGCTCTGTTTAGATGAGAGAAAAATGTAACTCTTTGCCCCACCTGCGAAACATAATGGGTGGTATGACCTGTTGAAAAGTGTTGGTAATTGCTCTTGCCAGATGCTTCCCATCTAATCAGACTGAACTGGAGTTATTTTGCAAATGAAAATTGGCTGTAGTCCAAGTCTCTTGATGTGCAAAGCTGTTAGGAACACACCCCAAAAGACTTTGAGCCAAAATTACTGCATTAGATGTTTATGCAAAATGGACCTAGGCCAACTAAATACATATGCATATCACAGTTTTCAGATTTTTATTCATAGAATAGTTTCCTTCCACCTCAGGACCTTGGACAACATGCATTAGTGTAAACACTTAACCTTTCAATAAAAGACATTGTAATTTGAGGTTATACTTGACAAAGTGTAAAAAACTGCCAGGGGGACTTCTGGAGAATTAAAATTGTAAAGTAATATGGTCAAAGAGTCAGAAAGGGGAACAAAAAACAGCAGCCACCATCAGTTCCAGCTTCCTCTGATGGATTTTATTACATTTTTTGGGCATCTGAGAACTCACTGTTCTTATAGGCAATTGGCAGCACACCTGCGCTTGGTTGGACTAAACCACAATGAAACGGGTCAAACCAAACAACAAAATCTAAACAGAAACAAGGATAAGGTCATTTATCTAATTTACAAACTCATCTACATAATTAAATGCTTTGCAAAATAAACAATATAATACAGGACAACTCAAACGGTTACTTTAAAGAAAAAACAATACACAAACGAAAACCCTCTATTTGGTGGAATCCAGCGATGTAATCAATGACATCATCCAGCTATTTGAGCAGAAAATGCTGGGCCACCCCCACCCATACACCTGCCCTGCTGCAGACTCTACAAGGGACAAACAATAGTGATTTAAAAAAACTAAGCAAGTAATTTACCATAAATATTCCATGAAGCAAAAGAAACAAATTCATTCAATGGTCCAGAAGTGTTAGCTTTAACCAAAACATATACATAGATGGAAACTGCAGCATAGTGCTACCACAAACAAACCTGTGATAGTGAGTGAAGCAAAGTAATGTTTAAATTTAAGTATTATGACTAGTGATGTTACGTGATGTGCCGAGGCTTCGAGGCATGTGTCGAGTAATGGAGGGGGCGTTTCCGTAAAGCGCGTATCGAAGCTTGCTTCATTTAGGGGAGGAGCCGAAAACGATGACGTCCGAAGCCTCTCTGCCCGGCTGTACCACGTGACTGCTTCGGGAAGTGGCTCAGAGTTTGGCGCGGGGTTTGACAGCTTTAGAAACCCCACAGGCTCCATTCAAAATGTGGGTTGTTGTAGGCGAGTTGCGGTCAGTTGAGAGAGTGGATAGAGTTTTGATAGTTTGGATAGCAGAGTTTGGATAGTGGTTATTTAGTTTGAGACAGTTAGTTTGGTGTTTGGAGAGTTTAGGAGAGAGATAGATAGATAGGAGATTTAGGAGCGCGAGGACAGAATAGGAGTAGGATGGAGCTGGCGAGAAAGAGGAGGATTTCCCCTATGTGGGAACATTTTGATTTGATAAGCCCTAACAAGGTAAGGTGAACTGAACATTTGCAGATGCATTAGGTTTGCTTATGAGGAACTGTATTTTTCACTGTTTCTTATTTTCTGTAAAGGTGAGGTGTTTATTGTGCTCCAAGGAGTTGGGGTACAATAATAACACCTCATCCATGTAGTGTCAAAAAAGAGAAACCGTTTGAAACCAAAAACTGTGGAGAAATTGTTGTTTCTTAATAAAAATGCATGAAATCATCCAAGTTACACAAGCATTAGCCTATTCACTACCCCCTCCCTAGTTCCACAAGCACTTTCACTGTCCTCTGCCTGATTAAGCCCATGCCATTTTTCTAGAGTCACAGAAAAACATTATTACACAACATGCCATATCACATGACACTACTATTTTGGGAATAATTACACACAGAGAATGCATTCAAACAATATTTTATTATACACATATTTTATACATATATATATGTATACACATTTGTCTACATACATACATAATTTATGTAGACAAATGATTTCGTCCTACACCTTTTGTGAAGTCATTCCCAAGAGCCATAATAGACAAAAATTCAATGCATCACACGTGTTAAGATACAGCTGGCTGTGATTATACACCTGGCCAGTAGGTGGTTTCGTGTGCACATGAAGCTTCAAGAAATGAACCCTTTCTCGAACCAGTTGGCTCAAGTGGTTCAATGCCTCATGAGGCTTCATCTCACCATCACTAATTATGACCAACTTTGGAATAAGTAAATTAATAAGATAATAAGGGACAAGTGGTAAACGCATTGAACCACTTTGTCACAAAAATTACAGCTAAAATATGAGCAAATCATGTGTTTAGGTCAGTGTTTGTCAATTCCGGTCCTCAGGGACCACTCTCCAGCAGGTTTTTGGTGTTCCTCTTCTGCCACACACCTGATTTTAATAAGTAGGTGATTAACAGGCTTCTACAGTACTTGATGGCATGTAGAGGAGGTCATGAAATCATTTAAATCAGGTGTTATGGAATAGAGGTACATTTAAAATATGCAGGGCTGTGGTCCGTGAGGATCAGAATTGAGAAACCCTGGTTTAGTTGAATGAGACAAAGATATGTTTAAAGATACAGTTGTGATGAGAAATATGGCAACGGAGATCAAAAAGGGCAGTTTTTGTTTTGGAGAAAGTCAGTGGAAATGACACAGGTAAAGAGAAAAATGTAGCCATTTTGTAATTAAACAGTTTGAATGATTTTTGGTTTAAATGTCAAAAGAATGTATTTGCGATGGTTTCAACAGACGCGTGATATCTTCTTCAGTGTGGCATTTTAACATCAACCCAGTTTGTACATGTGAGCAGATGCTGGTTCAGTGGTGCAGTGCCTCAGCACCGAGGGAGACCGTGTAAGAGATGCTGCTGAAAAAGAGTGAGAGGTGAAGAGAAAGGGGGCTGGGGGGAAGCTGGGAGAAAGACAGCGAGCGGTGTGCTGAATGCCAAGCACCCCAGTATTAGAAGGGTGCTGTGTTGAGCAGACAGAAAGACATATCAGTTGCTTTGCCAAAACCACACCATCATGTAGCGTCTGGAACTTGTGTACTAAAATTTTCTCAACTAGTTACATCATCCACTTATATTATTTTGATTTCACAATCTGTGACATATTTTCCACATGTATTATGGCTTCATGAGTCAAATAAAGCAGATAACCTTCACACCCTATTATTGTACTTTGCATAAAATTCTCTGCATGATACATAGTTCATAGCTCATAAACCAAATCATGAAGGCTGCTAGACTGAGATGCCCTGATGGCGCATGAGGAGCTCTGACTTAATTGGATTCAAATTATTCAGCTCATCATCAGAGATGTTTCAACAGCAGATCAGCACCTTTAAACCATTGTTTTACCTCAAAACCAGAATGCTGACCAATCAAAGAGTTGTACTATGGTAATTAAGAATGGTATTTGCACATTTGGCAGTGTGGACAGGTCCCATACCTTGTTGGAATATAAAATCAGTATCTCTACACATTTTTTTTCAGAAGAGGGAAGCATGAAGGTTCCCAAAATTTCCTTACAGATGGCTGACTTATTAAAACACAGCGTACCACAGTGGTATGTCTCTACAACTTTTATACACAGTCGAAAAACATACATTCAGATTAACCTTTCCATGATCTTAGAGTGACACTCAGGAAGAGCGCGGCAAATGTCACGGTTGGACAGCAGGGAAGTTGGGGAGTTGTCTCATCAGACCGTCTGTTTCCAAAACCACACACACAAAAACTCCTAAAAACACAAGTGGGTCTCTGCGAGTACAAAACTAAGGGGTTCTAAATGACACCCGCCCCACGGCTTCTCTTAAGACCACGGGATGGTTAACTTAGCCATTCTACTGTGCCTTTACATCGGAGTGTGTGCATATATAGTTGTTTTTCATGAGAGTCTCTGTGTTGTCTTGTGATGGACTGAAAACCTGTACAGGATGTACCTCACCTCTTACCCACTGACCACCGGTAGGTGCCCGATGGAGCGGTCTCCATCGGGCACCTACCGGTGGTCAGTGGGTCTCCTTTGACTCTGCAAAGTATAGAAAATGGTAAATGGTTAGATCTACTTGCTGAGAAAATTATTGCAAAAGAATCCTACATGACAAAATTACTGGCAATGACATGCTAGCTCCAAGTTTTTAAAACAGAATTAGTATGAGTGTGGGAAGATGGTCAAAGTTATTTATGTAGCATGGAATTAATTTTAAAGATCTGACTAATCAGTGTTTTGAATCAGCCAACATTGAATTTGACTTATGCTGTTGAACTGACCTTGTTTTTTTTATGTTCTTCTCTACTAAAGACAAATTCTTAGCCTATTGAATGAAGTGAATGTACACTGCCTGGCCAAAAAAAGTCGCCACCAAAAACTGGTCACACTCTCTAATATTTTGTTGGACCGCCTTTAGCTTTGTTACAGCCCGCATTCGCTGTGGCATTGTTTCAATAAGCTTCTGCAGTGTCACAAGATTTATTTCCATCCAGTGTTGCATTAATCTTTCACCAAGATCTTGTATTGATGATGGGAGAGTCTGACCACTGCGCAAAGCCTTCTCCAGCACATCCCAAAGATTCTCAATGGGGTTAAGGTCTGGACTCTGTGGTGGCCAATCCATGTGTGAAAAAGATGTCTCATAGCACTGCCCCCACAGGCTTGTACAGTAGGCACTAGGCATGATGGGTGCATCACTTCACCTGCCTCTCTTCTTACCCTGATGCGCCCATCACTCTGGAACAGGGTAAATCTGGACTCATCAGACCACATGACCCTCTTCCATTCCTCCAGAGTCCAATCTTTATGCTCCCTAGCAAACTGAAGCCTTTTTTTCTGGTTAGCCTTACTGATTAGAGGTTTTCTTACGGCTACACAGCTGTTCAATCCCAACCCCTTGAGTTCCCTTCGCATTGTGCGTGTGTAAATGCTTTTGCGTTCACAATTAAACATACTCCTGAGTTCTGCTGTTGTTTTTCTTCGATTTGATTTGACCAAACGTTTAAGTAATCGCCGATCACGATCATTCAGGATTTTTTTCCGACCACATTTCTTCCTGGAAGACGATGGTTCCCCACCATCCTTCCAGTTTTTAATGATGCGTTGGACAGTTCTTAACCCAATTCTAGTAGTTTCTGCAATCTCTTTAGATGTTTTCTCTGCTTGATGCATGCCAATGATTTGACCCTTCTTAAACAGACCAACGTCTTTTCCACGACCACAGTATGTGTCTTTTGCCATGGTTGTTTAAGAAATGAGGAGTTACTCATTGCATCAGCTGGGGTTAAATAACTTGTTGCCAGCTGAAAGATAATCGCCTATGCAGTACTTATCCAATAGGAGGCTTGTACCTATTTGCTTAGTTGAATCCAGGTGGCGACTATTTTTTTTGGCCAGGCAGTGTATAAAAATAGTGTAAAGTAAAATCCAGATCAACCAAATTAACTATGAATAGTGATACTTTTTTCAAAATCACTATTCACACTTTAATAATGTAATGTATTTTTATATTCATCAAATTAGAGCAAGACTTTTGTTAAATCAGTGTTTTGTATGAGAATGTCCTACCAACTTGCAGTGAAAGCATGCATGTATTTAGGATTCCCTTGAAAAAGAGTCTTTTTTTATCTCAATGGATTTTTATCATAGTAAAATAAATGTTAAAAAATATATAAACATACATAATGATTTTGTTCAGTTACATTTTTCTTTCAAATGTTTTGTCAATTATAGAAGAAAAGTGCATACTCAAGCAGCTTCCTCTGCTTTTTCATACTTGGGAAAGTAAAGGCAGATGACTACAAACTAAAACTGGACAGAAAGGGGATGGAAAGAGCTGATTTGATTAGCCATGAAAGGGAGAACCATTGGCCTGAGTCCATTTTAACACTCTGCTGAATCCAAGAATTACTCTGAATCAAACACAATGATTAAACTATTACATTTGCATATTTTGCGGTGACCTGTTAGTACATTCAATTTATTTTGTGTGTAAAAAGGCAGAGAAGGCTCTGGAGATAGGGATTTGGGTTGTTGTGTTTACATTGAAGTATTATGGTCTTACCATATTTTTGTGTACACCATCTTCTTCGACACGATATGTAAATATTCTATTCAAACTGGAAATATGACATTTGCATTGAGGGAAACATGTAGGCTGTTTGATTTAGAATAAAATTATAATTTTGATTAACTGAGTGAGCTTACAGTGTGATGCACTGAAAGTATTTGACATACACAAATGGCATCAATGCAGTGTTTTGATAATGATAAATGCAGCCTTAAGTTGCAGAAGATGGATGGTGGATAGATGTGCATCTGTACTGAGAAGACTGGTTTTGGGGACACCTCTGTTTTACCTAATATTTAGTTACGAAAATATTTCTGCCCAGACCATCTGAAGATGTCTTTTTACCAACGGATGTTGGATTAAGTTTAGTGCTAGAAGATCACGTATGTCAGACCTCTATTAACCAAGGGTTTCTGCTACTCCAAGATTCTAGATTTGTCTGTACAGACAATTTCCAAATGCCAGTGGTTTAAGGTTCTGCAGCTGATTTAGTGTATACCACAACAGACGGATGGTGTCAGATGAAGGATGCCTCTTCTTGCAGCCTCTTTAAATAAACATGTGGGAATACAGTAACTTATGCTTCAGGGCTGCCAAGTCCCATGCATAGAGTGTGTGATACTCACACATTTGACACTTTCCTCCAACTCCCACACCAGCCATCTATTTCCTCATGCAGTGAAAACAGATTCATAACTGATAACTTTGCAGCACAATGAAGGACACTCACAGGAAACAGAGAAGGCATCACTGCACTGTTGGGTTTTCCTTATTCCCATTGCTGTTAGTCTGTTCCTGTTACAGAACACTTTGAGGTGAGCTTTACACTGTGATTACTTACAGGATTAAATCCTTATGAGGAATATTAAACATCCTTGAGATAAATCTTTATCATCTTTTCTTTTAGTAAGGTATTAGATCTTTTTGTGCTATGTTGATGATATAATGATTCCCTAAATCAGTAAACACAATAGGATATAAAAAGCCAAAAGACTTAAGACATTTTTTAAAATATTACATTAATGCACTTTGTTCTGAGTTAAAGGTTTGAGTCATCATGTAAAATGCAGAAATGGAGGTACTCTTGTAATCCCTTAATTTTATGGTGTTTTATTTAAATTGACTACCTCAATTCAAACTTAGACAAGTAAGTTTGACTCTTATCCTCCTGAATAAGCCAAAAATCAGAATAGCAGAGATACCTTGGAGAAAACCAAACCTTGCTCATGGTCAGAGGTAGTTTGATCTTTTCATCTGCATTAGAAAGCTGTCTTAAAGGCATTTCTCAGATTTGTGATGCGAGATTCTGTTAGTTAAATACAAATAGATTAATCTCAGTTTAGAGAATTTATAAGAAGCAATTGAACATACTGCTGTTGAGAAGAGGAAGGATCTATTTTAGAGTGAATTTTAAAATAGACACAATTCTAACAATAAAAGCTTTACAGTCACTAAACATCATAGACTTGAGAAAAGTTTTTTTTAAATTACCAAGCATGGTAATAGTTTGTCCTGAAACCTGTGGGTGGCTGATTTGAGTGACTGCTCCATCTGCCGTTGTGTCTTTGTGCAATGTGCTTTACCTGCCTTGCCTGCTGGTGGTGGTAAGAGGGCTCGGTGGCAGCCTTGCTTCTGTCAGACTGCCCCAGGGCAGTTGTGGCTACCATGTAGCTTACGTTCACCAGTGTGTGTATGTGCGTTAATGGGTGAATGACTGAATGTAGTGTGAAATATTTTGGGGTCCTCTGGACGTGATAAAGAGCTGTACAAGTACAGACCATTTATCATTGGCATTTGAAAAATGGTCTACAGCAGGGGTGCCCAAGTCCAGTCCTCAAGAGCTGCCATCCTGCCACATTTAGATGGATCTCTACTCTTACACTTGTAAGTCGCACAGCTGAATTCCCTCACCAGGATTAATTTAGCTCTGTAGAGACCTGTTAATGAGCAATTTGACTCAGGTTTGTCAGAGAAAGGATGCATCTAAAAAATCTTGGATGGTAGCCCTGGAGGACCGGACTTGGGCGCCCCTGGACCACAGTTTGCTACAGCAAAGTTTGAGATGAAGCATAAATAGCAAAATATACGGTGTTAAAAACATGAGGTTCCTTTAGGTTTCTTTAGGTATGTGATATGCCCATTATAGTTTTGAATAACTTTCGCTGCGTTGTTGCAAATGGCGTAAAATTTGGTCAGGCTCTGTAATGTGTTGTGAATTGCAAATTTTTCTTGAATTTCTGTTTTTCTTCTTTCAGTCATCAGCTTTTTAAACAAAAGTACAGTAAAGGTACAATCTCTGCCTTTACTGTATTATTTTTCCTATTGATTCCCATTCAAAATATTTTTTTTGAATACACTACCAGTTTCCCCATTTGTGTTCATGAATGTTTATTATGCATCTTAACTACAGAAGTTAATCATGACATTTCTTAAACACTCAACACAAATATGTTGTTACAAAATTGTAATCTTCAAGAGAGGATTTTGGCATCCAAGGAATTCGGGTGAAGCACAACATAAATAGTGACAACTTTATGAGTCAAGGAAATGTATTCAATGCATTTCAATTCACATGAAATGATGTCTCAAGGGACTTTCAAAAAATCATTTCACTTCAGTCACACATAAATTCCATACATTGATATGTATGTATGCACATAAATTGACTAAATGTAGCGACAAAGTTTCTAAGTTAGCAAAAGGGCTTCTTTGGTGCACAGCCCTGCTTACCCACTCTGCTCATCCACACACGTGGCACCTCTGTGTCTTTTGGCTCCACCTACTTTGCTGGAATCATTTTTCAGACTGGTGAGGAGTGAGGTTATGCTTTCACAGGGGGGTTTGTTACACTTTAAATATCATGATGCATTTATGTAAAGTGCCAACAACATTTCAGTAGCTCTTGTTTGTTCCCAGATACAAAGTGTGAAAAGAACTGCATTCATTTTTTACTGTTTATCAATCTTTTTTGCCTGGGTCCATGTATTTGTCTTTAACTGTATTCCCCCCACCCACCCCTCCTCTTAGTAATTGTCTGGGTCTGTGGTAATGGAGCAGACCTGACAAGCAAACTCAGATAGCGACTGGTGGCAGATAGAAGAGGAGTGTGAGCTCTCTCCTCTATATCTCCCCATCTATTACTTGTGTCTGACGGAGGCAGGAGCGCATGATGGATGGATCCCTCGCTTTAACTCTGTCTGCTTCTCACTCCATTTACTCTGATCACTGACTGACTCATTTTTCACCACTTGGTTTCTCTTCATGTTCACATTACTCAGTTCTTTCATTTTTCTGTAATTTGTCTCTCTTTGGCCATATTTCATTTATTTTCCATCTGTTTTCTTCACTCAGTGATCTATTCTCTTAACTTACATGGCAGGGTGTGTGTTGCTGGATTTGTTTGTGTATATGCTAGGATTTAAATGACGGGCTTATTGCGTACGAAAATAGAGATTCAGATTTCTAGAGTGCAGTCATCTATCACTCTGTATTTTTAACATTTATTTATTTGCATTCATTCACTGGCCTACATGTTTCTTGTCTGTGTATACATTTAAAAGTCTACGCTTGCTACTGGAGGCATAGAGGCCTGTAAGTAAATTGGAGCTAAATTTTCACCTGCTGACCAGAAGCTGTATTAGACCTTTTCAATGCATAATACAAGATCCCAGACCACTGTTGCTGACCCAGCCGCCTTCATCAGAAAACATAAAAAATTCACTCAGAATATCAACAACAGGATGGAACCTTAAGAAAAATCTTCTTTTCTCAGATGGATCCAGACATAAAGGATAACCTGAAGAAAGAAAACAATTGTCACATAGAAAGCCATATTTATGTAGTGGAATTTGCTAATGTTTTTTAATTTGCTGTTGGAGGGAACAGCTGATGAAAGAAATGGATTAACCTCTCAGTTTGAAGGTTGATCACAACTAATTACACACTAGATTTAATTATTCTCTCATGTCGGGTAAGCTTATGTATCACATTCATGTTCATAGAGAAAGTTCAGATTTTACAAGTGTGAACTACGGTTTCTATGAGATTGAACCTCAAATCAAATTGCCAGGATTTGTAGAAGAATTGCATGTAGTTCAGAAGAAAACATACATTTTATGGAATACAAAATATTCTGCTCCCAAATTTTTAAATTTACAAATTGAAACCCTCACTAAAAACAATGGCTTTAGTAGAAAATCACATCCTGTGTAAGCTTTTTCAGGCTTTATCTTATTCAATTGACTCTGTGGTAAGTCAAAACTTTAGAATTTTTCAAGTTTCAAAACTGGGTGTGTAAATCTGGGAAGCATGACTCACAGCAATACTAACAACACATTTGTTAGCACTGTTTAATTGAAACAAAAAATCTGCATGACTGAGTATTTTCTCTAAATAGCTGTTGGGTATGAATGTGTGCACGCATGGTGAATTGTTCTGTTCCTCCCTGTGTTGTCATGTGATAGACTGGTGACCTGTGCAAGAGTACTCCACCTCAGCCCTACTAATAATACTTAATGGATTAGTAGTTATATGTTGAACTTCCAACTAGGCCTGTCACAACAACACATTTTGCTGGATGATAAATTGTTCAGAAGTTATAACAAAAGACTGAGACAAAACCCCTTCTCTTCTGCAGAATCGCTCCATCAGCAAAGGATCTCCTTTGTTTTCTGTGAAGCTCATCCTGTTCTTGATCAGTCAAATTCTTGTTCTTCTCTCATATTTCATTTCATAATGGCAGGTAAAATTGTGATCCTTAAAGTGAAACCAGCCCCCCTCTGAAATCCACACCCCAATCCTGGAAAATTCTGAAAACTTTCAGCAAAATGATTTTCTATTTAGGGGGGAGTTTCAGTTTAAGCACTACTCTGTTCTCCACACACTAAGCGCACAACTTTACGGTCGACTTCAGCAGAAAAATAGTCCGTGCTTTGTTAGAAACTCTGCATTCTTCTTTTAATTAGTTAATATATTTGGAGCTGCAGTATTTAACTTTGATTTTTTTTAAAAAAAATAGTTTTTTACCCTTTTGTTAGAACTTATACATTGCCTGATCAGAAACAACCAATCAGTACCAGGAGGGTATAACACATTGACATACACAAATGGCATCAATGCCATACACACTGCTCACACTCTCCCACTTGCTCTCTTCTACGCTACAGCTTCTCCCCAACAGAAGAGCCTGTCATGAATGCTCAGGGTAGGTAGCATGGCCACCAAAATTGTAAATTAGCAGTTTTTCTATAATAATAAGTTGTTTCTTTACCATTAGTACATCGAGCACTGCATACAGAAAAACATGATTGACAGCACTAAGACCTCACTGGTATTAGCGGTCAAACTTTAAATACTTAACTCATTACAAGGGGAAAAAAATAAATTAAGGAATTTTCAGTTGATATATATGGCTTTAGCATTTCTTAAGGCATCTTAGATTTATATTCTTTACAAATACCACTGTAAACAATGCATGGAGGAGTCATGTCTGAACTCAGTTATGGCTATAAGTTTCCATTAAATCATTAGATTTATCAGTAGCAAGACATCCAACCACCTTAGTAGTTAAAAAAAATTGTGTTTTGAAACAGGCTATGCTGTGCTGAAATGTTCCTCCTGTGAGTCTGATAGTCGACATGATAGTCAGATACATAATTGCAGCTTAGATCACAATCTGTTGCAGGTAAGAAGCTCTTGGGAACGTAGAAGGTAGTTTATAAAACTGAGTGAAAATCAATGCTTGAAAAGAGAATGTTGTGAACCAAAAAAACTGCCAAAAATCGTTAGTTATTATAGTTTGCATCTGTGTGCTGATTATAATCTGTACTATTACATGGTTTGAAAGGCTTTGTGTGGCATTCTAATTGTCTGGACATCCTGGCTTGCTTCTGGTTGTTATGATATTGACTGCATAGTGATTGCATTCAGTGCTTAGCTGGTAACAATTCCCTTATGTAACAATTAGTCTTTCTGGGAAGCTTGGTCGTGTTCAAAAATGTATTTCTCTCAATTTCTGAAAGGAAGGGAACTCTATAAGTGCTCTGAGAGTTTATAACAAATGAACATCATTCTCTCAGGAAATCAGAAGCCATTCTTCATTTTTAACCAATTAATGCTTTATCAAGTGTCTCACTTGGGACACATTTTCTGGCTTTCTAGAAAGAGTATTTGTATTATGCTTTTTTTTAAAACTTGTACTAAAACAATTTTCAATTTGGTTTCCTTTTACAAAACTTGCACAGTGTGCACCTTCTGCACATCAGAAGGTTCCACAAAATTTGTTTGACCTAAAATGCTTTATTCAGTATGTCCTGTACAGTGTTTCTATCTTGCTGGTTTTCTTGCGAGTCCTAAAGCAAATGCAGAGGCAGTGGAACGTTGTAGTGCTTAAGATATGCATTTGTCACATACAAACAGTATGCAGCAGAATGAGGTCCTACTTATATTGCAAAGCGTTTGCAAATATGCCTTGACTGGTACTTCCAGCTAATTGTGATTAAAGAGAAACTATATATATATATATACATATATATTATTCATATTCTATTCATATTTGAATATATGCTGAATGTGCTGTTGATGTGTTCCGTTATATTGCACCAGGCACATATTTTTAGTTGAACAAGCTTAACAACCTTTGATTACTGGGTACTGTGAATCAGTGCAGATGAGGATATCTTAAAAGCAGACTTAGAAAAATATGAAAATGACAAAAAAAAATGGCTGCACAGTGGCACAGTTGGTAGAACTGTTGCCTTGCAGGAAGAAGTTCCTGGGTTCGATTCCCGGCTCGGGCTCTTTCTGCATGGAGTTTGCATGTTCTCGTTGTGCATGCGTGGGTTCTCTCCGGGTACTCTGGCTTCCTTCCACAGTCCAAAAGCATGACTATCAGGTAAATTGGTCTCTCTAAATTCTGCCTAGGTGTGAGTGTGGGTGCATGGTTGTGTGTCCTGTCTGTCTCTGTGTTGCCCTGCGACAGGCTGGTGACCTGTCCAGGGTGTACCCCGCCTCTCGCCCCAAACGTTTGCTGAAGATAGGCACCAGCACCTGTAAGTACTCATAAGTGCTGGTAAAATATTTTACCAGCAGCCTATTATTCAACATATTCTAAATGTTGAATAATAGTCATTAGAGCTGAATTATTGTCTAATTATGGCCCAGAATTAGACAATAATGCTCCACATCACTTTGTGTTGTAAAGTTACTAAAAGTTATACAGTTGGTTAGATTATGTTTTTAAACCTCGGTCACTCATAATGGCAAGAACCATTATGTTACTGGCTAGTATTTTGTAAGGAAAATGATACACTATTTTTTTATCACTAGAAAAATCAGTCCTTATGTTCTATGAAAGTCATTATAATGGATTTCTTTCACGTATTTGTTCATTCCTAAACAAACTAAATCTGTCTTCAATTTAATCTTGCCCTCAGTTGTGCTGTGAAGGTTGAAGAGATTTGTTATAGGACATTATTGATCAAGTTGTGGGAAAGTTTAAATCAGGGTTAAGTTTTAAAAACAATAATAATGACATTTGCATATGTCACTTTCCATGCAAAAGTTGTGAAATATAAAACAAACTTAATGGGAGACTGTGCGATCCGTCACACAAACTCTGACTCATACGTGAGTTTATTTTGAACACAGGAAACTGGAGACTCAGAGTGTGAAATGGGAAATTGAAGTCACTTCATCACGATTCATCCCAGACATTTATTTTCTATCCATGATCAAATTTGATCATAGATTGATTTCATCATAAGCATTCAATACAGCTGTGTTTTTATGTGTATCAGTTTCTCTTCTCAAACAAAGAGAAACTGATAAGCCAAATTAAATCAATATCCATGACATACCTCTTCCTGGTTGATCACCCGTATGATGTGGACCACAAATTAACCCTCCTGTTATGTTCCGGGTCAAATTGACCCGTTTTAAAATTTACAAATTAAAAAAAAATAAATAGAAGCATTTTTTTTGCATGAAATGTTTTCTATTTGTCTTAATAGGTGCACTCTAGACATAAGTTGAAAATTTATTCATTTTACACATTTGTACCAAACCTTAGGTCTACTTTTTACATCGATACTGTTCGGGTCAATTTGACCCGGCAGTCAGGTTAAAGTGCAAAAAAAGATTTTATAATGTCCAATTCTATATGTTTCCTTACAGTTATGAACCATATTTCACCACACACACACTCACACACACCCACACGCAACCACACACGCACAAGCCCACTTTCTCACTATTCTCTTTACTTCACTAGGAAACTGCGCGAAAGCAGGTGTTCACACAACCTTTGACGGGAATCTTTTCTGTTCCTGTGGACAAACTCCACCCACACTGAGTGGACACTCAGCAGAAGTGGAGAAAAACATAAATACTCTCTGCATGACTCATTTATCTTGATTTTAATCAGCGGGTCAATTTGACCCAGAACAGTATGTGTGTCTCAAGTTCAATTATAAAGATCACCCTTTGGTAAAAAAAAAAAAGTATAATATAAAATAATTTACCAAAGGTCAACTTCAAGGAAATTATTGTTTTTTTGTGTCTAGGTTTTTTTCAGTGGACATTAAAAATCTAAATTCCATTTTTTATGTCCAAATGAGTAAATGAGCAGGTTGTCGTCATTGATCCTTAATTTCTGAGAAATAATAAAACATCATTGCACAAATATTGATTGAAATGGTTAGTATTGGAGTTAATAATCAGATACAAAAATGTTTTGGAGGAATTTTTTGGTTTCTGACACTATTGCATGATTAAACACTCCCTGGGTCAAATTGACCCACGAACATTTTTGCTGTACCCTAGAAACGAACATAACAGGAGGGTTAAAACAAAATGTGACAAGGAGTGAGGCAATCAGAGTGATCGCTGTTGACAGGTAAATACTATAGTAACACTCATGTCTAATGTTGCGGTAATGGATGCTTTGGCACTGCTGGAAGATCTAGCAAATTGAATTTGCAATGCAGACATCTTACTTTGTACATCACACAGAACATCCAGTCTTCATGGTGAAACATGGTAGTGGCGTCATCATACTGTTGAAATGATTTTCTTCACCACACTGCACTCACTAGATTGGCACTGCAGCTATGTGCCCAGCTTTGGCATTTTACCTCCCTTAGAGTTAACTTTAGAAACACTGACAAACTCAGCAGAGTTGCGTGTGCACATAAATTAGACCTGTTTTCAGAAAGGATTATCAGCTGGCTAACTGCACTTGAGGGGGTCGTATGGACTGAAACATCTGGCTGATGCTTCTGCTGCAGATCAACTGAGGACGATACTCCTTTAGAGAACTGGGACCTATTTGTTATTAATGTGCTAAATATTCAATGAACAAGGTCAAACGCGAACACAGATTACTCTGCAACAGCCCCAGGGTTTGACTGTACAGAAGCATAATTTTTTCCATCAAACGTCGTTTTGTCTGACTTATTCTACAATCCCTTAAAAGTGGTTCTACTCAGGGTGAGCTTGAAATAATTTCTAATGTGGTAGCTGCTTACACGACATTTATAAATAATATTTAATATTTTTAGTATTTACAAGTGGAACCCTCTGTGTAAATCTGTATGCGTCTGTGACAGCTGGAGAAGTCCTTGTCCCAGCTGTTGTGCTTTGCAGCCAACTCATTGAGCTGGCAGCTGTTATAATCAACTTGCTGTGCACTCTCCTTTTCATTTTACAGTTATCCAGTGGAAATTTTGAGCTGTTTTGATCACTCATATCTCAAATCCGACTCTAAAGTGTGTCATGGCTGCTGGTTCTACACCTTGCCAGTCTGCTGTGGTTTCTGTCTCAAGACCTGCGACAGTTCTGAGACGTAATGTTAATTATAGTCAGAAGAATTATCATTTAATTGGCTCTTTCCCCTGAGGACATTTAGTCACGACGAGAACATGTTATATAACAAATAAATAGGTCAAAATGTTAGAAAACAAAGTGCTGCTCAGAGAAGTTCTCTTGAGCTAAGTTTTAAGACATTTGTGAGATCAGGTTCACAGAATCCTTTCTGCCAGCTTGTAGATTGCCTGTTTGCAGTCAAATTACAAAATCCTAAATTAATTTCTTTTACATAATGGCTGTTCTGTTCGGGGAAATGTTGCAAAACAGCTGATGCTCATTTAATTGATTTTACCAGCTGGTTTGGTTTTCGCAAATCAATTCAATTAAAAAAATAAAAAATACTTCATTAGACCCAGAGGGAAACTAAAGGTTGTTCTAACTCATACTACACAATTTTCTTCAAAGAACTGTTGTAGACGGTGATTACTGTGGGCAGAAAAGGATCTACTGTAGTGGTCCGTATTACAGCATGTCCGAAGAAGCCTCAGACTGAAGACAATTTGTTGTTGCATAACAACCTGTGATTGGTGTAAGCTACCTGTGATCAGAGACACATTACATCACAAATACACTTCACCTGCCTTGCATGCTGGTGGTGGTCACAGAGTCTAGTGGCGCTGGTTCATGGCTGCCTCACTTCTGTCAGACTGTGGCTACTGTCCAGTAACTTTCTTACTATAAGCCTGTGAATGAATAGGTGAATGACTGAATACAGTATGTAGCGTGATGAATGTAGCGTGATGTACTTTGAGGTCCTGGGGACTTGATAAAGTACTATACAAGTACAGCCCATTATGCCATCTTTTTATAAGTTTTGATTAATATTTTGGAGTAGAATATTATTTATGTCTTATTTGTGGGGACAGTTTACGGTAAATGTGCGTATTACATACTATGTTATGCCTATAGTTTCATGTTGTTATACAGGGAAGCTGATCAGATGTTCTAAATTATTTAACTTTGTTAATTATGCTAAGCTAATAGTAGGTATTTTATTTCTGTCCTACAGTTTTACTCCATGTTAAAACATGTATGTGGTTCATGACAGTAAACTGGAGCTGAGGAAACTACATATTCGCTCGAGTATGAATTTGACTGGAGTGAGACTTCCTGCTGAATTGTTAGACATACAAGGAGAGCAGAATAATTATAATTTTGTGAACTCCTCCAAGAGATAATTAAGTCTTCCAAAGAGTTATCCATGCAACCTCATGAAAAAGACATTTTCATTGTCTAACGCTGCTTCAGTTACTAGTTATAATCTTCGGGGACTAGATTTGTTGCTCTGAAAGACATCAGTGATCAACATAGAGTAAATAATGCAGTCATAGGCATTATCTTATATTCCCTCTTTTGGATTGCTTGGATCCAAACGTTGTAAGAATACATCATTGCTTGCCATTTCATTAATTAAGAAACTGCTGTCAAGAAATATAACAAACTATTCCTTATCAGGCCTTGCTAAACAAGAGTTATCTATCTGAAAAGGATTACAGCTTACATGCAGTGTGGTAAAAGGAAATCCCTCTTTCTTGCACTTTGTCCCTTCTTTCATCAATCATAAGTTGCTGTTGCTCCAAAACAAACAAATTTAAAATAAGCTTAGAAAAACTTCAGCACATAAGCAGAACTGTTTTATAAGCATCAAAATGTGATCCGCCTCAGGAGCTCCTCCATAAATTAAATCAAGTCTGCACTAAATGAGCTTGTTGATGTGTAACAGGGGAAATGTATAAAACATTTTTTTTTCACTTCAGGTGTTTTATTTTATCTTGAAACGATCTGCGTGTCCTCTAATTTAGTCCTGCTGACAGAGCCATAAACAGTCTAATTTCCCTGTATGACAAGAGGTTACTTTAAACTCTCCCAGCTTTATATAGTTTTAGATGTGTGCGAGTGTTTGTTCTTTCTGCAGAAACATCCCTACTGATAAAGTTTGTGTGGCATTCTGAGCTGTAAGAGCTCTCATTTGATGGATTGGCAATCAGAGTGACATGTAATTTAACAACTGATCCCTATCAACCCCTATTATCAAGTAGTGTAGGACACAGTCCTTCCTTACAATATACAATATGTATTCACTGTATTTGTCCGTCTTTCCCTTTCACTCACAGACACTTCAGCTGACTTAGTCTCAAAGTCTCCATCTTTCTCCTTGACGTATGAACATCCACACACTGGCTCATCTTGTTACATAGAGGTTACGTCAATAGCAGAGTTAGGAGCCCTTTTTACACCCTAAAAGAAAATCAATTAGAGCTAATGATTGGCACACCAATTTGTGCAGGCGCGTAATGTTTTTCACCTACCCAGAGCTGAGAAAGTGTGTCTGGCTTCTTGTCTGCTTGAGTGTCCCTAATGTCTGCCAGATATGAGGGAAGAAATTACCTTTCAAGTTCAGGGCTGCCGCTTCTTATGATATTAAACCAGTGAAATACCTTGGACTGTGAGATCAAAGGAGAGCTAATGACTCAACTCTTTGATATGAAATCTATATTTTCTCTTCTAGGATGTTAGTTTTGTTATGTCATTATGTCACATAAAGTATTTGCATTCAGCAGTTTCAAAGAAGGCGGTGATCTTTTTTCCAATTAAAATTTTGTGTGCTGCTGACCAATTGTTTGCCTAAATGTAAGCCTAATGCTAATGTTAGTTGTTAGTGATACAAAGGGGGTATTGTCAGCAAGCTACTTTGCAACTATTTGTGTGTGTGTGTGTTCTCTAGCTTAGTGGAGGAATAAGAGTTGGCTTTAGGCTGCTGACATACTGACATTCTGCCGAGTCTTAGAGGTTTTGCAACCATAGCTGGATTGGAAGTGCTATTACTCCAGCGCTGTAAGAGGCAGGTTAAAATGACAAAACCAAACTTCAGAGCCGACAGCGTGCAGGAGGAATTTAGAGCAGCGTCAGCATCAAATAATCGTTATGCTGCGGGGTTTTGCCAGCATCAACTTAAGATGTGTAATCATTCACTCAGAGCACAATGAAGAAAGTCACCTTCTGGTGCCTCTGTCTTCTGCTGCAAAATG
Organism: Xiphophorus hellerii; assembly: GCF_003331165.1. Lineage (NCBI taxonomy): Eukaryota > Metazoa > Chordata > Actinopteri > Cyprinodontiformes > Poeciliidae > Xiphophorus > Xiphophorus hellerii. Next base: position 20,637,315 of record NC_045689.1, on the reverse strand, counting down.
ATAATGGCTATTGTTCTTAATTTTGCTATTTTAGAAGAACGAGGCTTATCTTCAGCTGTTCCCAATTAGAGTCAAACCCCTCATGATTATTTTAATGTCGCTCAAAATGCACTGTATGAAAGCATGGCTTATTTGCTAATATTATTCATGAATGATCTCTGTGTGTTATTTTAGCCATTTTTAATTTTTTTTGGTGATGTGTAGATATAGCTGTGTATCTTAGTCACCTTTTTCTTTAATAAATGTATGGGTATATTTGTATGTGAAGATTTAGCTGGAAGTTATGCATACTGGCACTTGGTAGTTTATTCTTTCATGAAGTCCTTAACCCCACTGTGGTCTTGAGAGATGTGGTAATTTTTTGTGTCTGTGTGGTGTAGGAAATTAATGGTCTGACGTCACAAACCTCCGGCTTTCTGACCGTGACATTTTCCTCCTGAGCATCATGCCGAGAACGCGGGAGGGTTAAACCAATTTGATCTTTAAGGTTTGCGCATATAAAAACGTGCAATCATGTTAGCACACACAAACATGATCTACAAACAAGGTGCACAAATGATTGCATAAGGAAAATGAGGAGATCAGCAGGTGCAAAAAAAATTCATGTGTTCATGAATATGCAAAACATATGCTGATTATCTAAAAGTAAGGAATTAAATGAAGTAGTTTTGAACTTTATTTTGATTGATCTTTGAATGTTTTTACTTGCCACATTGTGTACCACATTGTATACATATTTTATTGAAATATATTATTATTTTTATTATTGTTACTATATCTCCAGCTCAATGACTTTCATTTTTTTTAATGGCCACTTCACTTTCCAACACTCTCAAATGATGACAGAGGACAGTCTGTACCACTCTTGCGGGTGAATTCAGTTGTACTCAATCTTTGTAGACTGCATGCAATATACCCATTTACTGCACATGTGATTTTTTTTCCTCATGCTATTTAGGTCTCTTTATTTGAATTGTTGTAGATCGGGCTCTACAGGGTTCTGCATGGTTAAATCGAACTGGGGAAACCAGTTCTCATTGTTGCAGTTGTGTGACGAAAATTGCATAATTTTCACCAAAGTCGAAATCCTTGTTTAGAACAATCATGGCCAATGAAGTTGATTCTAACTAAATTTGTTTTTGTTCATAGCTAGTTAGTCACTTTCATCTATGTTGATTTGCAAGAGAGTCAAATGGGTTCAAAACATTAATAAATAATGCTGGCTGTCAAGAACTGCTTAGTATAATCTCTGTGCATTAGAAAAGCTATGAGGTCAGACAAATTTCTTGAGCTATATGAAATCACTTTGCACTGTTTTTGCATTCCTACAACTCCTCTTCCTTTTCTATCAATTCTTCATTTCTTTACAACTTGTCCTTCTGGTCACCATAGTGACTCAGCCTTTTCCCATCCAGAAACGCAAATCTCAATCCTGCTCCCTTGCCTCATAAACACACACTCAAGGACATGCAGCAGTGTGTTGGTGCCAGAGGCCTGATGAGAGTAATGACAGATTAACTAATGCCTAACGGCCAGAGCTGGCCTCTCCCTAGGCAGCTCATAAACAGCTTATTTCTCCTCTTATCTCTCCCCCTCATATTTTTCTTTATTGTTCTTTACTTTTGCTTTGTTCTTTGTCTTTTCTTATATCTCTTCATTCTTCCTTGGCTTTTGTTTGCCTTCTCTCCTCAAGCCGTTCTTGTGTTGTTTGAGTGAAGGCGCTGAAAATTTAATTAACGATGGAGTTCACCTCACCTTAGGCCAACCATGCATTTTTAGGATGCTCTGGGGCACATGAGATTAAAAAATGGCTACCAGAGGATTTAACACAGTTCCCAGATAGTGACAAATTATACTAATCATGCATTATGGTTTGCTGCAGTGCATGATTAAAACCATGTGCTTCATTTTACCAAGTCCAACCTTTACAAGTGGAGCATCTGCTTCATCATATGCGCTTATGCAAATAAGCGCTTAAAAAAAAAATCTATTTCTTTTAGTCAAATTAGAAGATGACCGACCCTAACCTCTTATTGTGAAGCACTGTTAACAGTCCAGCATACTGGAGAGCAGCTTGTGGTCTCCCATTGCAGCAGTCTTGGAGGCTAAGTGTTAAAGGGCTGGCTCAATATTGACAGTCTGTGCACAGTACAACTTCTCTTGACTCACATTAAGCCCTACCAATAAAGAAAACACTCTTAATAACTCACTAAGAATTTGATTTAAGTTTAAATAAATATTGCAACTTGATTTCTTATTGCTGTCTTTAAAGCTAGAGGTTCCTTAGAATAATTAAGCATGAATCCAATGACAGTAAATAGTAAAGTCTTCAAGTCAGCACTCCTCCAAGGAGTGTTGTAATTTAATCCTCTGTCAGAAGTGATGCAACAACAAGCACAAGCAGTACCACACTTCCTGTCGAATAGTTTGGTCTAGTTTAGGATGACTATACTGATGCAGTAACTGTACAAGAAACTTTAGGTTGTCAATGCTGTAATCAGGAAAATACAAAAACATAACCAAAACTAATTTAAATATTTCAGTGTAAGAGTAAAGAAAAAAATTGTTACAGAATCAGTTTATTTTGTACATCCTGCTCAACATGCTGGCTTTGATTTCAGCCGCTGCCTAGTTTTTCATGTACTTTCTAACCAACTTATGTTTGTGTATCGCAAAAGATTTATCATGTGGGTCTCAATGTAAAGACAATAAGCAATTTCTTTCTTTCATACGTTAACAATTTGGAGATTAATGTGGGTATATTTCCAAGAAAAATTTGGTTTAACCAGACACTTTGAAGAGGCTGTGATGCCACGATTTAAGGAATCACTAGAACCAAACACTCTGACTTGTCTATTTGCAACTTCGACAAGAAAACATTACAGGCAATAGAGAAAAATAAACAGACTGAAAAATATAACCCAAAAAGAATATAAAGATATCTACGCAGCACCAGGAGAGAATAAATTGACATTTTTTGCAGTCCTAGACATTCAAAGTACACAAAAAAAGTGTTTCAGGGCTAAAAAGGTGGATTTTGCATGACATGTTCTCTTCAAAGGAGCAATTTATCTGTCTGCTGTTGAATGATACTGTGGAGGTTTTAGGTATTTAAATGGACAATTAAAAGGTGTTAATTAATTCTCAGTGTTAGACCAATAAATGAACTACTCATTTGGTAAGACAAACATTTTATTGGCCATATTTCTTTGTTATTTTTCCCAAAGTACAGCAAGTGATCATACTGAGCCATAAAAATGCACAGACCAATACCACAAGATTACATGATTCCATTTTGTTGCACATCCAGTTTCTGCATGGTATTTAATTCAGGAGCCTGTATCTTCTTGTAGCTATCATTGTTTAGGGTAAATTACCATTTTAATCAAAGACATGCCAGCATATTGTTTATGCAGAGCTGTTGTATTTTATTTTTTATATTTTCTGTACTTTCAAACAATTCTTAATTCAAGCACACCTTTGTCTCTAATATACACAAGGTTTCAAAAATTCAGAAAGTATGTTGTTACTGCATATTGCAGCTGGATTTGTCAATATTTGTGTTGGGACTACATTGCACAGTTCCTTCATATTTATAACAGCTCAATTGGAGCTGGATAATACTAACTGCCTGACTGTAAATTTTTTATTCACACCTGAAAATAGCTAAGAACCAAAACAGCATCCCTAACTGATATTTTCTCCATTTGAAAATGGACATTTTCATGTCTAAAACATAAGCTATTTCTTGCTGTATGCAGTCCCAAAATATACTAAGCACAGATTGAAAGCATGTAAAACAATTCTAATTGTGTTTGACTCTGGCTCAGTCACCTACCAGGACAAGGACATTGAAAACCACAGTGCTTTGTAAGCTTGTTAGTCATATTGTGCATTTTGATTGTAACCCTACTCTGGCAAAAGTAACAGGAGCCTCTTTTGTTACTTGTAATGCCCTACAGCAGTGTTTCCCAACCCTGGTCCTCAAGGCACACTGCCCTGCATGTTTTAGGTATTTCCTTGCTTCAGTCCAGCTGATTTGAATTGATGGCTGATTGACAGGCGTTTGTTGAACTGCAATCAGTTGAATCAGGCACATTAAACCAGGGTTGGGAAACACTGCCCTACAGTAGTACTGATACTAAAAGACTTTTTTTCACACTACAACCACTACTTAATTATTAGGGTTTTATGTGGTAGACAAGCATGTTTTTTGTTTTTTTTTTTAATTTTTGTTCTGATGTATGACAATAATGATGTTTTTTATTTAAATTGTTTGAACATTTTATTACCCTGTTTATGGTTTGCTACCGGCCATAATATTATAACTATTATGCATAAATTTAAAACCATAAGAAGAAAGAGGGGATGCATTTCGTCCTCAGAAACTGGGGAAGGTTGTGAGAGCATAGGTCAAGCTTAATCCTGAAAGCAAACTTTTTTGAGGCTACAAAAGTCTTGAAACTGGTGAAGATGTTTAGCCTCTAATAGGAAAATGACCCTAGACATACAGCTTGAACTACAATGAAATTATTTAGATCAAAGTAAATTATATAAAGTCGTAAAATGGTATAGTCAATGTCCATTTCAAATCTAACAAAGGATTAGTGACTTGAAAACAGCAGAAATTAAACTGAGCAAAAATGCAATTCTTAAGATTGGTTCTACAAAGAATTGGCCAAGGGAGGACAAAATACAAATACAACATGCAACACTTATCAGATAAAATCCTAAGGAAATTTGTTGAAGTTCATCCTTGTAATGATGTGATTTATGGGTAATGTTATATATTATTTTTATGCTAAATATAGTATTGTTAATCGTTCGCAAAACACTAAAAATTTAAAACAAATCCTATTCTGGTTTCCATCTTCCCAGCAGCTGGTTGTTGGATTGGCACGAATATGGGCGCAGCATGACTGTCTGGAGTCTGTTTTGTAGCTCTTAGTATGACCCCTTGATGATGATTATGTAATCAAACAACACGCAGTAGTAGAGCCATCATAAGCAGTGGGTTCCACAACAAACACGTAATTTCAAATGTTGCTTTGAAGTAGAAGTTACTAACATTTCTATAGACAAAAATTGTTAATTAGTGCAGATACATCTGATCAAATTTAGAGCTTAAAGCACTGTCAACATACACAGCTGAACACACCCTTTTGAAAAATACAAAAAAAAAAACATTTTTCTAGTGTGTGGCATTAAATAAGACAAAGTTCTTCCTGTTTGAAGTCAGTTAGAATATCTTATCTATTTGCTAAATGCCAGAATGAGCAAAGAACCTTTAGAGTGTTTTTTTTAAACTTCAAAGCTTCAAATTTCTAAGTTTACATACTCCGTTCATTTTAAAGATGTTAAAGACCCAGGATAAACAGAACATGTCTTTGTAAGCTTTCAATACTTTAATTCACAACAATTTAGGTAAATAGATGCACCTGTCAGATATGTCATCTCTGTTGTCTGAAACCTTGGGAAAATCAAAAGAAATCAAGCAACATACTCCAAAAGGAATTGTGCACTTCCGCAACTCTTGCTATACCTCAGATGCAATATTATGACTATTATGCACCAGGCTCTCTTCGCAAATGATTGCACACAACATTAAATTTCATGGGAATGTTTTGCCATCATATTTTTTATGATGAAAACAAGTTTTTTGTTTGCAAAAAGTGAGTGTGAGTGTGTCCACAATGAAACAAGTCTAGTGCAGATGTTAAACAAAGATAAAGAAGTAATTACTCCAAAATCAATTAGCAAATTCACAAACAGACAAATCCTTAACTTAGGAGGCATGTCCTGTCGTCTGATAAAATGAAAAAATGACTTGACAATAATGCCCTTTGTTGCATTTGGAGGAAAAAGTGTCAAGATTGCAAGCCTGGGAAAACCGTCCCAACTGTAAAAAAGGGAAATGGCAGCATCAGGGTGAGTGAGTGTTTTACAGCAGGAGGGACTAATGCACTACATAAAATAGATGTCTTCATGAAGAAACAACACTAAAGCAACATCTTACGGAAAACATTAATCAGGAAGTTAAAACTTGGACACAAATGTGTCTTACAAATGGACAATGGGTCTAAGCATACCATCAAATTAAGTAAAAATTGGGAAAACATGCTAACTCACCTAAAAATAGAAGCCGCTTAGTGATTCAATATCCGACAGTGAGAAAAAAGATCATGTGTCTTTATTAAATACTACAAGTAAATATCTATAAATGCACTGCAAATTTTAGCATTTGTAAAAAGGAACTAAACAGGGAACCATGCTGCATAAAATCTTTGCTTTATTTTTGGGAAATGTCAAAATCAGCTCTCATTTTTCCAAAACTGAAGTCGTAATTTAATACAGGTTGCACTTAGTTTCCTTAATTGGAAGAATGTAATCTTCAGCACTACACAATATGCAATAAAGATACTAAAACCTGCATAAAACAAAGCATAACTGAGATTAATACAGTGCTCTCTAAAAATGGGTTCAGATAAGTAAATTTAGGAACAGATTATGCAATCACAAAATTAAATGACTGCTTTACTTAATGTTATCTAAATCTTTATAAGTACCTTTGCGACCCTGACAGGTAGCACTGTATTAAAATGGTTCATTAGATTTGGAGCTATAATTCAATGATGACTGGTTCAAAGTAGATCTAATGTGTCAGTGAACCCAAAACATTTTTTTCACATTGGCTCAGTTAATAAATCATTACCATCATGTCAGACATATTGGCTTTATAGAATTTGGTCCTGTCACAGCTCAGTTAATAAGTTTCTGGTGTGAATGTGTTTGAGGTTTCGCTCTGCAGTCGATTAGCTGCAGAGCTTTTGAATGGTGCTTTTTTAAACCGGTGAATCAATATCTCAGATAGACAAGCGTCACGAACGGAGACATTGATGCTAGTGGCTGTGTAACTCTGCTCTTTATTGCTTTTTTTTTGCTTTTCTTTCACTGCTTTTTCTTTGGACTTTTTTTCCCTAAGAGGCTATAAATAACTCTTGTGTGTCACCATCTGGCTACACAAAGGCTGCTCACCTCTGTATTCGCTAGTCCGTGTGACTTCTGGGAAAGATGACAGCCTGTTGGCTCAGATACCATGTTACTGTGGCCTCTGTAAAGCAGCAATAGTGTCAAGCCAGCTGGCTGGTGGCACAAAGTTTAGAATCATGATAACATACCTCTGCTGCCCTGCTTCGCCTTGCTTGGCCATCTTTTGCCCCGTTGCCCTGCAGCAACCTTACATTTTTTAGTGTCCAGGATCACTCGTTGCTGTGGAATGAAGCTGTCTTGCTCCATTTACAAAGGAGATAAGACTTTATGTTCTCAAAGAAATAGTTTGTAATGGCTGAGCCTCAAGACATATCTAATTTTGCTAGTTCTGCTCTATTTATTCATAACTCTATAGGGTTTAATGTTGTCTTCAGAGGTCTGCTGGAGAGAAGGAGCAGAGACATTTCCAGCATATCCAGTGAGAGGATTTTTACCAGTTTAAATTGGGACTCAAAATAGGCTGCAGACATATTCCTTGTGGCTCTTCATAAGACATGAGAAGAAATAGGCTCTAATGAGTTGTGCTTTTAAACAAAGAATCTAAACTTATAATTAGAAGCAGTGCGGATAGCCTTCTTTGAAGCCAGAGGACTGGATTATTCTCAGTAACACCTCAAATGCACCTTTAGGAGAAAAGGACATATGATTAAAATTGGAGGATTTGCTTGTATCATCACATATATTGAAGTTTTAACAGTTAGATAAAAAAAGGTTAAAGTTAATTGAAAGACAGTCAAATATAAAACAACATCTTGACTCAGTAGGACTGAATACATGTGCTGGGCACAATTTTTTTTATTTTATTCATTAAGTAATACATTATATATTACACCGACATTTTAATGTGACAAAGTGGGAACAATTTCAAGTAGTAAAAATAATTCTGAAAGGCACTTCAGAAGACACAGATTTAAATCATCTACTCTGTACTTCACACGGTAATACATCATATTACTGCCCTAATCAGACCCCAAGTAATATCTTGGGTTGACCCCTTTTCATATCTTCTGCTTCTTTGTCTGCTCTAACTTAAAGTCTGCTTGTTTTATTATCTTTGGTAGCAGTCTTTCAATTTAGTTTTTTAAAAAAAAATTTTTAAAAAGGGTGCTCGTGTCAAGGACACCCAATAAGACAAGTCAGTCCCCTTTCTTTTGACATATTTTATTTCATATTGGGTACTTTCCCTATGATTCATATCTTTTCTATAAGAATGCAATAAAAAGGAAAATGAACTGAGTAAAACGGGGATTAGTCATACCTTCTATGCAAGTTTCATTGACTCCAGCGTAATAGAAATTGCTGCACACACTTGATAAATTTTGCATTTAACAAAATGGAATCAGTCAGCAAGGTCGGGAAAGCAGCGAAATAATGAACAAACGGTTGAATAGCTGGATCAATGGGGAGAAAAAGGGTCCAGACTGTGGCTGGTTTAATCCCAAAGGATAATCACACCATCTTTGATTTCTTTTCCTTCCCCCCTATTCAGCCCATTCCCTCATCCACTTCACCTGCTATGGCTATTTTGTGTAAGTGGGTTTTTGTGTGTGTGTGAGCGCATTATACAGTGATCCAGTGTTCATCACATTCTTTGACACACTAACCTTCGTTCTACAACTAATCCAGATCAAGCTTCCCTGTGATTGTACTAGGAACTGTATTACATTTTAAATCTCTACACGAGAAACCCAAAGTGCTTCTAATTTTAGTTTTGAAAGAGGAGCCTATCAAGATAGAGATATAGATTTTATTCCTCATGGTTTTGATATTGTGCTATCAAATTTATACTGAGAATAAACACCATGTAATTCAGTAAATATGTAGCGGTGATGCAATTATACAGTCTGAAATCCAGACAACATCAGATATTAGGATTTTGGCATAATATCATTTGGTTGCTTTCTGAATAATCAATGTGTTTTGTATAAGTCACAAACAAATTCTATCAAAGTAATTCATAATTTGTTGTGTGTAATATCAGCATCCTTGGATGTCACTCAAGTTCACAAAAGTTTGCAGCAGTGATTTATAGCATAATAGCAAAGTTTCAAAAAGTTAAACAGCTTGAACTACAAATGGTGACATTTGTGGTTTTTGGGGCTTGTCTACAAATCAGGGCACTAAGTATCTAATGTTGCAATCCTCAACTGACCTAATAACTATCATCACTACCTAAACTAAATGATAGTTAATACCAAAGTAAAGTTTTTATATAACCATAAAGTAAGTTCTAGATCCTACTAAGAGACTTTTTTTGTCCTGCAAGAATGATGGAGTTTATCACACTGTGTGGTTAACAACTGAACGGAAAATATAAGCATTGCTAATTGTGTTAGCCACACGTTACTGGTTTGTACAAATAGTAAATCAGCCAGTCACTTTTTATGTAGAATCTTGCTATGGTTAATTCCAGCAGGATAATATACTAAGTCACAAACCTCTAATCATCTCTGGGGTTTTTAGTTCACTGTTTTCCTCTGGCCTCCACTGTCACCAGATTTCAATTCAACAATACACCTTTGCAATGAAATGGAAAGGAGATTTGCATAATGGATGTGCAGCTGACAAAAGTGCAAGAACTGTCTGATGTTGTCGTGTCAATGCGGACCAGTCTTCTGAGGAGTCATTTTGAGACCTTGGTGAAACTTTACCGTGAAGAATTGGGCATTTCTCAAGGTAAAACGGGAATCTAACTTTGTAATAGCATAATGTAACTAGTAAAATAACCAGTAAGAGTAAATCAAGAAGATATTTCCACACTGTACGTCAGAAACACACAAACTTACTTGTTTGCGATAAACTTTTCTTTGAGACTCCTTTCGAGTGTTTTGCATCTGTCACCTTTTTATTTCTTGTATTCATATTACTCTGGTCTCTCTAGTGTACTCTCAAGGAAGGAAGCAGTTTGGATTGAGCCTGGAGAAAGATCAAATTTTTCTGGTTCTGCTCTATTTCTTTGTGCCTCTGTGGTGCTTAATGTTTTTGGAGTCAGACCATATGGGATAAGAACACTGACATAGTTTTCACCATAGACAGGCAGAATTTCTTCTTTTTTCTTTCACTTAGGTCGAAACCCAAAATAGGTTACGCACTTATCTCTTGTGGTTCTCCACATGACAAGAAAAGCAATATGCTTTAATGAACCTTGTTTTCACAGCAAGAATCTAAAGCCCTTAATTGGATTTTTTACTGGAGGCATTCTCTGATGTCTTCCTTAAAATGAAATAATTTCTTAAAAAATAGCATAGTATTCTAGCAGAGTGAAAATATATTTAGAAATTACACTGCCTGTTTGATTACGTTTTTGCACTAAGAATAGTCCCTTTGTGATTTGTGTAATTAGCAAAAGAGCTTGTGGGATGTGTTTCAAACATCTCTTACCTTTTGAGTGAGTATTATCAGTAGGGTAAGATATTTTTTGAAGATATAATTATGGAAAATATCATGGTGAGATTGAATTTTGGGGTTCACATTTTTGTAAACTTTTTGAAAGTTAAGCAATTAAATGTACAGAAACATTTTCTGTAGCTGAATCTCAAAAGTTTGAGATGATTGTTCAAATTTTCTCATTTTACACATTCAAGTATTAGACCATAATCTTTAAATCAATTTTCTAAATTCAAAACAAAATGCATAAAAAATTATGTAATCCACTTTCTATAATACACTAAACTAATGAGTTTTCTCATTAATGATTGGGTGACAGGCTCAAGTCATCCAAAAACAATCTGTCAGGTTCCTATCACTGGTCGACTGATTGGTGCATAACATTTCTTTTTCTTTGCTGGAACAATTTATCTGTAGCATTCTTTCTTTGTTAATTTAGAAAAAGATAAAATAAATGCCATGCTAGTATTTTTATGAACTAATAAGATGTCATGCATGCTGTGTATTTTAATCAATAAAATTGTAACTAAATAAAGAAAATATTCAATGCGCTATAACGTATTGAATGTCATGTCCCCCAAGGTAGGGTTTTGTTAATATGATATGCTCTGGCACACTCTGTGTATATTTAAATAGGATTACTTGATTTGGTACTGATGCATTTCAGATCAATTTTTGCAGTGTTGGATCACATCGTTCCACCAGAGGATCAGTACATCAGCAGTACATAACAAACATTAGATGCATGCTAAAGTAATGTCTATGAAAATTTCCAACTCAAAGGATTTTCAGCAAAATCATAAAGAAAATATAGCAGACCAACTAATCATTTTTATATGCAAGTCCTGGTCAGTGTACTGGTTTTGCATAATTAACAATTTTAAATCCCTGAAAACATTGCTAAATTTATTCGCACAGCAATCGGATTTCCTTAAAACTGTTGCATTAAGATTTGACAAACTGTACTTAAATGTGCTTCAATTGTATTATTTGTCAACACTCAGAAAGTTCTCAAAATATCACATCTAAAGAGTTTTATAAAACTCTCTGAAGAATTGATTGTCTTCTTTCAACCATCAGCAGTGTTAATTATTTAGTCAAATCGCAGGTGACTTCTTTCTGCATATATTTACACTTATTCCTTTTTTGTACATGTAACTGTCTTAGAAAGCTCTGGGTGTTTGCGTAACTGGAGTTCTTCACTGTGCTGAAAATGTAAGTGTATGAGTAGGAGCAGATGCAGAAGCTTTTGGAAAGAAAAATATTCTTTGAAACCTTCCCTAAAACTTCTATGGCAATATTGACTATCATAATAATTTAGGAATCACTTAAATTAATGCTGTAAATCAATGTTGTTTAATTAACACTTATTTTTTTTTTCCAAAGCAATTACTTAGTTACTTTTGTTAGGTAGAGAATAGCTTATCAAGGTTATTTTTTAGTTTACTTTTTCTTTCTTCAATTCAAATACCAAAAATATGTTCACCAAATCTTCAACAGCCCACATGTTGTGTATCAAACTGTGAAACTGAATGTGTGTTTCTGTTGCTGCTGACTATTTGCTTCAAGTTTCAACATGTTGTGTGTCCAGAGATGGCATTTTGTATAAACTCGGTGAGATGATTGAGCTACTCAGTTGTTTCATGCATCTTAGCTCTACACCATGTCCAGTTTGCAATTCTAGTACCCAGCCTTCATCTCCAAGCACACCACACCATCGGTTGAGTCATCAAGCGGACTCGTCATGCATTTTCTCCTCCATGACACAACTTGTTTTTCTGGATCATTGCTCATATAGAACAGAGTGAATTGAAGTTGGGAATTGACACATGCTTCATATTTGATATGATATGGGAGGTTATGGGAGCCCAGGTAAGATGCCCCCTGAAGTTTTCCATTATTTAGAAGAGGCACAACAGAAGGATTGCAACTATTGCATCCTGCGGCCTGAATATGTCTGTGCCCAGTGACTCTTGACGTTTTAACTTTTACAAGCTGTGACTTACATTTCTCCCCTTGTGAATCTCTCCCACTCTCTTGAATGTGCTTTGGTTCATATATTCTCTTAGAGCTACAGCTATCCCTGTTGCATCCTTTCTTTCAACTTTTCATTAATTAATATGCTTGCAATCAGTACTATGGGAACAACTGCCTTCTTTGGCATTGACATCTTGTTGAGAGTGTTATAACCTGTCTGCTGGACAACTGTCAAATAGAAATCTTTCCCATGACTGTGTGGGTCATATCATGGACTTAGCTATTCTGCAGTTATTATATGTTTTATTATTTTTAGCAGTATGCAGTATTTGCATTCAAACTTAAGTCATCTAAATGAATAATAAAAAAACACTTGAAATACTAACTCTGTCCATAATAAATCTATATACAATTTTACTTTTTAGCTGTATTATCTGAATTTTATAAGATTCATCTGCAGTGACCTATTAATATCCTCAGCTCAATATTAAACAAAATAGATACTTCTGCACAATCCAAACTCCAAAACAAGCAAGGATGAGAAAGTTTTATTTTAAAAAGGAGAATGTCTTATGAACTTTAATATTTTCAGTGTTATTGAAAGACGGGATGATGCAAAATTGTTGTAAACTCTTCTACTGTTCTTTTTAGTAGTCAGTTTATTTTGAGTTTCTAGCAATGATAGGCTGTATTATGATACTGTTCTTGACTTAACCGTCTCTAATTGAGGTGCTGCACAGACATGTCTGTGGGACAGATATTCACAGGCTTCTGAACAGCCAGTTGTATTAGTTAAATCATGCATTTGAATCAGGAGGAAGTGTGAAATTTGCCAAAGATAAATAAAAAAAAAGTCATCTTGCCATAGCCTCACCGGTTGCTAGGCAGCAGTGACATTTCCATCTTCTCCAGTCTGTGTTGGAGGGAGAGATTTAAAGGGAGATAGATAAATTGACTCTAAGAGAGAGAGAGAAAGAGAGAGGACTCTACCTAGTCAAAAGTGACAGTGGATATATAAATACCACATCACATGTACACAAATACAACACAAAAACCTAAGTTTTGTGTTGTTTATTGTACCTGTCAGAACTTCCTTGCAACTCTCTCTCCTGCACAATACCTCATCTATGTCTTTGTGTCTTGCAGCATCTTAGATACTTCTCTCAGTCTGTACTGCATCCTCGCTTTTTCCCTTTCCTGTAATTATTCTCTTATTTACTGCATGAAAAATGTAATCAATTTATTCCCCTATAGAAGCTTCTTCAGCAGAATTTCCACAGCTGTGTAATGTTCTGAAACAACCGCTGTCACAATGACAATGTGAAGAATATGTTTTTATATTTGTGAGGAAACAAGTCATTTTTATCACAAGCCTCACCTATGTTTAACAGCTGTAGTGTGAAGCTCATGTGGAAGCTTCCCATTTCTATTGGGCAAAGTAGGCAGGGAGTGCATGGAACAGGAAAGAAGCAAGCCTGTGCTTCTTGTAACTGTTATGGAAAGACTTAAGCAACTTGTCTGCATATTTTCAAGGACTGAGATATTATCTGCATCAGGAAAATGCTCTCGTTGCACAATGTTGAGTTAAAACACACATTAAACCCTGAAGGAATCCGCCCATAGTCTCACTGGATGAGCAGTGAAACACATCAGTTGGTGTGAAATTTTTCAGCAGTGGGTGTCTCATTAATATGACAGACGCCTTGGTGTTCAAATGCTAATGGTTATCCTAGCATTTCAGCTGCTAAAATGCCAATGGTAATATTTAATGTGTCTTAGAAGATAAATATATAAAAATGATCATCTATGTGTAGTTTTGGAAGATACATGAAGTAGTTTTATCAAAAGAAAAAAAAAATCATCCTGACACAAAGCAGGGACAATAAGGCAAAAACAATAATTGAAATGTTTTTAATTGTCAATAATCTATTTCTGTACCAGCCAATACCATACAGTCATTGACTGTCAGCTTAAGTATTACAAAAAATTAAGACTCTTGACTCTTTCAAGGGTTAGTATAACTTTAGGTTCCTTCAGGTATGTCTGACGTTATGTCTTCAAGAAGGCAAATAATCCAAAGATGGCAAAGAACATGGAAATAAATGATCAATGTACAAAGACAAAGGAAATCCATAAATGTTCATAGTAACAGCAGTGTAAAGTGTCCTACATGTTTTCCGTGTACTCCTGCTTTAAAACACCCTAAAATCAAGTTGTCCAATATCTTATTGATCTGGAAAAAACTCAACACCAGAGGTATTTGGCTCAGGGTTTTGCAGAATCATGGGTGTTGGAAATTCTGTGATTTTGCAGGATGGATATCATCCTGCAACTTTCAGGTGCAATCCTTCTCCAATACCCTCATAAAATTAATTCCCTTCTCTATGAATATGTGTCTGATTTTTGAACTTCAGGGTTTTTGCTTTTTGGGAACGATAATGATTACTACTGGAAGGAAACCCTGGGGTAGGTCCAAAATTCAATCAAGAGACAGAATCTTTCCTTAAGTTTGATCCTTGGATAAGCAGTACAGAAAAATAATGCACTGCCCCCGCCCCCAGTTTCTCAGGCTTGTTCTGCAATGCAAAAATTGGCATTGCTACGCGAGTCAAAATTGGCTTTATTTTAGATGTATAGCATAGTTATTTGTCTCTCTTACTGTTAACAGATAGGCTTCAGTTCAACAGGGAGACTCCAACACAGGTACAAAGGATTGATGGATACAAAGGATGGATGGATAGACTTTAAGGACTCAAAATGTGCAGCCTTTTTTTGTTGGGCAGCCCCTGGAGCTCTGTCTCCCCAGTGACATTCAGGGTGCAATGGACTAACATAGAAGACATAGAAGAATCAGAAGTATGAAGTGAGTGGGATCTGGAAGGACAGCTTGATCCTAGACATGTGCTGCACTCTTCTAGTCAAGCTTCTTACTGACAGGTGAAGAGAAGCAGCTGGTGATGTGTATCAGAGTCGACAGGGGCCTGTCAACAACATCCTTGGGCACACAGAAAAATTTAGCAGCGCTATGGATTACAGCACAGACAGATAGGGTCAGTACATTGTAGAAGGGGTTGATGTTTGGTTTTAAGTTACTTTTTAAGTTATTTTTGGTCATTTTTAACACTGCATTAAAATACCACTGATTCATTTTGATATTCAGTCAAGTGCTATTATTATTTTAACATTATGATGGTAGAAAATACCATTACCAAATTTCAAATGATTGCGTTTCTGAAGATTGCTGTTCTACATTTGGCAGAAAGGTCTTAAATAGACTGTTGCAGACAGACGGGTTATAAAGAAACAAAGGTATTGTAAACAAGTCAAGCCATATTAGGCATATAACCTTACATACTTTACTGGTGAAATTTAACTTAACTTAAAATATCATTTACAATATATAAAATATCATTTTAATTGTTTCACTATGATCTTAGGTCTAGATTACTGAATGAATGAATTGGATGACACAAAAAAGACATTTTAATTTTTGTTTATTAACAGAACCTGAAGTTACTTTCATTTTACTCTCACATTTCAAGTGTTGCATACATACAATAAATATTTTGAAGTAAGACGCTGGATAAAACTGATACTTTGTCACATGGGCTTTATGAGCTTCAAAGGCTTTTACATCAATGGATTCATTAGAAACCACATGAGCTTATGCAATACTAATCTGTGGGCTCTGCACTTATTTCACTTTAACCTAATGCATAGTGACACTCTATCTCAGTATACTTACATATATTTATTCTGCAATGGCCTACATACTGGGAAATTACGTTAAGCATATGCTTTGTCATTCTTTCTGTCTGACCTCTTTTTTTTCTCTGTATTGTGAGTTACTGTATTTGTGATTTATCCAAAATTGTGATCCTTCATTACTCTAGGACTCTAACTTTGTGCAGAGCCTCTTACACAAGCAGGCACACAACTGTATCAAGTGCCATATTGCTGTCCAATTGTAAGTGGATTTATTGGTTATCGAGACAGATGCAGATGTACTCGTACACAAAATTGCGCACACCCACGAACACGCACACACACGCAAACAAAAAAAAGAGCACTGATGAGGGATGAATTAAAGTGGGGTTTAAGCATTTGTTTATCTGTCTGTCTGTGGTGCTCTTTTCTCTCATAACACATTTGTGTATTACTGCTTATGTGGCTAGTCATAATGCTGTAGAAACTTCTGCATAACCCATTTAAACAATCAGCAACAGAGCACACACTCACAGAAGCACAAACTCACTATCTTCCAGCAGATGCAAGACAACACTATCAACTGCTACAGTGCAAAATAAAAAAATAAATCTCTTTTGTGATTCCATCATCTATTCCTTTCTTTCTGTTTATCAATCAATCATGTTACCTGCATTTATATAGTGCTAAGTGTTAATTATGTGCTTTTTAGTCTGTGTATGTTTTTTTTTTTTTTGTGGAGGAGCTTTCTAAAGTAAACATCAAATTTACCATAATCAGGCAAAGTTATGTAGCAGAATTTCTTGGCTAGCAGCTTCTGCAGGAGCCTGCATGTTGTCAGCAGTGATTATTTAACAATGAGAAAAACTAAAGAAGTTTACTGCTTCTGGCAAAACCCAAGCAGCAAGGGCTTTGAGTCTAATGTATTTTCTGAAAGGCGCAGGCCTCTATCAGTGTAACGAATAATTTATCAAAGTTAGCAGGTTTAATAGGGTAGTGAGCCTGAAGAGCTCTGCTGCTCGACAGGGGCGCAACTACATACTTTCTGAGGTGTATGCGAACCTGTCATCGCCCCCCACCCCAACTATGACATAAACGTGTACAACTCATCTTTAATTAAAGTATAAATAATAATAAATGTGAATATATGTGAATGAATTGCTGCCTACTGGGCAATTAAAAAAAGAATGAAACAAAAAACAGGGCAATATTTTATCATTTAATATATTTGAGCCAAAGAGCCACTTCTGTTAGCCTGTGTCTAGAGCCGCCTATGGGCTGCAGGTCTGAGGCATTTTGTTAGCATGTTTTCTATCATTTTTATAGCTTGATAAGAAACCTGATCCAAACTGGTCACCCACATTAATAAAATGGTGAAATAATATTGACCACAAAACATCCTGTTTAGCCTGGAATGTGTGTCTTCCCACTACCACTACAAGAGTAAAGTGACTGAGGGTCATTGCGCGTAACACAAACCCTGTAAATTCTAGACACTAACAGGTACCATAGAATTGTACAAAAATCCGTGAGGGACGGCGGAGTCCCTGCTCGAAATTCCGTGAAAGAGGTGTACGGAGCCTTGTGCCGGAAGCCCATTGAAAGGCTGTTTACATCGTTTTAAACTGCGTGATTGTGAGCTTGAGTGGGAATAAAAATAGCAATAGGTATTTCGTTCCATATAATACAGTAGGAGTGTAACCGGTAAACCTTTTATGGATGCAAAAGCAAGATCCCCCCACTTGATGACTTTGTGTTTCTGTGTTTGATATGATGTAAAGCACTTTGAAATGCCTTGCTGCTAAAATGGGCTATACAAATAAAATTTGATTGATTGATTGATTGATTGATACCATCTGTATTTTTGCCAGAGGTTTTAGCTTCTAAGGACGGTGTAGTATCGGGTGGACATTTTAAAAAGACACTGGTTGATAGCAGCTCACCGTGGCGCGTAGTGTCCGTCGCTAAGCAATCGTGACAACAGCGTCAGTTTGTGAGGGTTAGGTTGGGGACGGGGTCCTATTTAGGTCCCACAACGACAATTTAGCTGACCTTAATATTTCCCGTGTTTTGTTTTGGTCATTATTATTACACTTATTGTTGAGATGTGTGTGATAGGTGTGTCTATCAGACATTATAGCAATACGGAATAAATCGCGTTCTATATTGGTTCAATACGGGGCGGAGACATGTCATCTTAGGCTAGCTTAAGCTAACCTGAATATTTACAACTCTTGTTGATACACTGACATTTCCTACCTACTGTCTTTCAACCACTTTGAAAAGCTTTTCTTTGTCTCTCCAACATCTTTATCCCTCCCCCTCTTCTGTTTTCTGTTTTGTGCCCTGGAGTTTTTTTCTACTGCCCCATATTTAGCTCCCTGTTGTCAAGTGCACTACCACTATAATTCAAATTTAAAAGAAAAAAATAAAAACATGCCTCAGCTCGTTCTCGAAGGGACATGTGCCCAAGCTACCTGTATGGGAGGGGAGAACGTCTGGCAGGAGCCGCTCTTTCCTCCCATTAGGGGCGACTAATCAGTGCTGTTCCTCTGTTATTGATCATTTCATACACAAACAGCTGTTAAAATGCCAACTAGAAAAAAAAATTTCACGTTGTTTTTGCGTCCCCTCTGGTGCAGTGCCCCTATGCGTTGCATACACTGCATACCCACTTTTTGCCCCACTGGGTTTTGAGAAACTTCATCTCAAACAAATGAAATGTTTGTAGTACATTTGAAACCTAAGTTTTGCTTTGATCAAGAGTAAAGTATATCTCACAAAGGTGTTACTCTAGAAAGTTTGAGAAAATAACTATCTATGCAGCCTATGTGTTTTCTACACATAAACATAGGGTTTTGTTCTCAATCCTAGATTTTTCCACACCTTTCAGTGTAATTTTGGGCTTCTTCATGCCCAGGCACAGTTACATAACCACCTAAAAGATTTTACACAGAGGATGGGTAAAAAGAACTGATTGCTTGACTAAGCAGCCCATCAACTCCAGCCTGACCTTGTGCGTTTTGATCTTAGTCAAACTGCACAGGAGATACAGCTCTAGGCTTATGTAAGCAGTGACACTGACTGACTTTGCTAGTAAGCTAAGTGAGCTGACATGGTCTGCTTCCATCTGATGGCTGAACCTTTAACCCATAATGTGTATGTATTTGTGAGTGGCGAACATGGTTTCTGATAGGTGATTTTCTTGATTACCTTGAGATATCAGGTTTTCAGTTTATTTTGTTTTCTGCATGCAAGTTCATTTGCTCAATACATGTGAGTAGATGCATTTTTTTGTCAGCCTTCTTTATGCTCATACCCCTAAATAAAATTATGTACAATTAGGCCTGTCGCGATAAACGATAAATCAATTAATCGTACGATAAATTAAAACTATCGACGTCATTTCAATTATCGGCATTATCGTCTCTTCTGGCCTTTTTCTCTTTCTGTTGATGACACTGAATGAAAAAAGGCTAAACTCCGGTGCTCTCCACTGACCCTCCCTTCCTCATTTCCTCAGTGTAAAGCCCAGCGCAGACGACACGATCTTAGAGCTGTCGGCCGATTGTCGGCCCATTTTCAAAACCTGACAGACCAAACATTAGCTGACAGAAATCCTAGGTATAACGGTTCCATCGGGTTCGTTCCTGCCGTGTGGTGTCCAACAATGGGCACAAAATAATGGCTGCAAGTTCAGTGAACTAATTTTAAAACCAGGCATTAATCAATGCTTTACTACAATCTACCTGCAATGCATGTGGCTAGTGTCAGCGTAAAGTCCTGACTGAATGAAAATCATTAGAACCTGTTTACGTCACGTTAACGAAGAACAGCTGAAAAGTTACTGGGTTGTCAAGAAACTCCGAGCTCATCCCACTTCTCCATGCTGGAGATTTTAGTTTAACAGTAATAATAAATAAAGTTATCTTTAAAATGAATCACTCAAGTGACATCAAGGCCCAACAGTAGACTTAAATGTCAATAAAATAAATCTGGTTGTGTGTGTTGTTTTTGTCTCATGCAAACTTTGCTTTAATTCTACTTTTTTCTATCTAATCATCAGAAATCATAGTCAGTCAGAGAGAGTCATGAAACAGGAAAAGCAGGTTTCCTGGAAAAAGAGGAAGCAAGTTTCCAGCCTGCAGATTTATAAAAATAGCTGAGACTATTCCTTATTTTAAAGCATGAAAGTTTTAAAGAATGAAATCTAAACATTTTGAGTAATTTGATAAGATTCAAAGTAAAATACTTATATTAATATTGATTTACTTATAATAATACTTACACTTACATTTGTGGGAACACTTACAAGAAAAACAAGTAACTGTAACTTTGGTATCAAATAATTAGAATCATGTATTATTCTTGGTTTCATTTTAGAAAACATCTGTAATAACTCGCATTAGGATTATAATACGAGTAATAAGTTATGGTTATAAAATTATAAATGAATGCTAAATCAGAGAAGCTAAAGAAAATAAATGTGATATAAATGTGATTTTGACATTGAACTTGAAATGGTGTAAAAGGTGTAACTGTAATTAAACGTCACTGATATGTTGGAGGTAGATGGTAGGTGAAAGGTGAACGATTAAGGGAAAAAAGGGGAACTAACAGGAGAGCAGAGATGATCAACGCCTTATTTAGAAACAGATTGAACAACGTAAACGTTTCAGAGAAAAGGTCGTGCAGGCAAGGGACATAAGAGGTTGATCAACCCTGAGACATTAGCACAGACATCAGGAAATGTCTGTAAGACAGTGATGGATATGAGATCATCTGTCTAAGCAGACAGCCAATGAAACAAGCACAGCATCAGTGCTAGCCAATGCAAATGCACCAAAAGGGTGGATAAACCCTATAAAAGGTGGGTGCAAAAGAGGAATCTTTGGTTGGATCCTCCAGGCAGCTTCGAGCCAAGATCGAGATGGACAAAGAACTCTGCAGCTGAAGAAGAGCCGGGGCCACAGAGCCGAAGACTGTCCTGCGCATGGGGACCAACCCGTTAGCCCCACAACCTGTGGCTTCGAATCGCACTTCTCTCATCGGCTGGGTTCAGACCCCAAAGACAAAGACCAAGGCAAAGACAAAGAACAAAGGCAAAGAAGAAGAACTGGTGCCTTCCTTCCTGCAAGTCCTGTGTGACCTCACCATCCATGCGGAGAAGAAGCTCATCAGACCTACAGAGATCCCTGCCTTCGCCGATCAACTTCTCCTCCTACTGCAACACCTTCTTCATCATCAGGCCAGGTCTGGGGTTCGAAACGCCAAACTCCGTCCGTCTCTCTCAAAGGTTCCCTTTTTTAGTTCTCAGTGTCAGCAGTAGGGAAAGATAGACTAGATGACTGATTTTACTTGTTTGATTATTTCTGCTACTGAATTAAGCTGTACTGACCCTTGCAAAA
Organism: Xiphophorus hellerii; assembly: GCF_003331165.1. Classification (NCBI taxonomy): domain Eukaryota; kingdom Metazoa; phylum Chordata; class Actinopteri; order Cyprinodontiformes; family Poeciliidae; genus Xiphophorus; species Xiphophorus hellerii. Next base: position 20,615,788 of record NC_045689.1, on the reverse strand, counting down.
CTGCCTTACTAATAAAATATTTAGCATAAAGAAAATCTAAAAGATGTTGTGGACATTCAGTTAATGAGTCACCTTAAAGTTCTTTGATGGTTGTAAAATAGCTGTGATGTTTGAGTCTGGAGAGGAAAAAGTGGAAAATGTTTTTAGGTTGCTGGTAGCCCATAGTACAAAATCATCCTTGAGACTCGCCCGAGTCACTAAAACCTACCTGGTTCAATAACAAATGCAAGTTGTAATTTAGAGAACGAGCGACCGTTAACAGGTGTGCTCTGTGAAACTAGTTGGCTGTAGGCTGCTCAGTCTGGCTAATTCACAGGGGGAAGAAGGGTGGGACACCTGGATGTAGGCCGTCAGAAACCAGGCGAATCGTTTCTCGAAACCAGCTTAAACAGAGTTTACTTCAGTTCTGGACAGGGTAAATCCCAGCAGATTTAGGAAACTCAATTAACCCGTTAGAAGGAGAGCTGGTAGCACATCTCCCCTCTCAGAAGAGGAAGTACGAGAGTGAGAGAGTAGAGAAAGAAGGGGGGGGGGGATGTTGCGCAACAACAGGGTTTATCAACTGCGGTAGCAATTTCGCTCCAACTCCTCCTCTTGTCATTTCTATATTCTTTGCATGTTGAATAAACATTAATGTTGTTTCCACATATCATCTCCAATGTCCGCTGGACTTCGGGTTGCGCCGTGTCAGCTGTTTGGGATTCCCCTCCGTAATTTCCCCTCAGAAAGCATAGAGGAGAATCCACGCTTTCTGATTGGCTACCTGTCACATTCAACAGGTGTAGTTAAAGCTCCCAGTCTGGGAAAATCCCTGATTTGGATCGGAGCGGCAACGACGATCTACCATAACACACCACACAATCTTAGAAAGACCAACGTTTTAAGATTGTTGTAAGGGGAAAAATAGGAGCAAAAAATCATGTAGTGTGAACTATTGCATCAGGTAGTCGATGTGCCCATCTTCTCTATTTAAATCTAATTATTACTGAAGGGCAATATAATATACAGACTTCATAATCTGCACTCTTTTGGTTGAATGCAGTATTTATTTCCACTTTGGCTTTATGTTGTTTAGTTTTTATTATAGTACATTTTTTGTTAATGGAGACTGAGAATCCATTTTGTTTTTGGTTGTTTTGTTTATTTTGTTCATCAGTTCCAGTGTTAAATATTCTTTTGAAAATAAAGTGTATCTTTGGCAGGAAATCACATGCATTATTACGTCATTTACATTAAATCAGTGTAAAAAGGTCTTCAAACAATATTATCGTTTATCGCAATAATTTTTTGAGACAATTAATCGCTCAGCAAAATTTGCTATCGTGACAGGCCTATGTACAACCAGTTGTCTTTAGAAGTAATCTTTTAGCAAACAGAGTCAACATGTGATGGATTTAATCTCAATACACGCAGTTTTTCTGTAAAGGCATCAGAGGCTTCCCAGAGAATACACCATAAACAAAAACATTTAAAGTAGGGTTAACTTTTAAAACGGTATTCCAAGCTTTTTCACAGAAAGTTTGGGATGAGGGAATGAGGGAATTTTACATAATGCTGCCTGCCCTCTTTAGCTGAACGGTGAGGGAGAAGTTACCTTTTCTTGTGAGAATTTTGTCATTTTTCTCTTTTAACTAATTATCATAAACTGTAAGTTTAAAAAAAAAATGTTGACCATAAGTTAAGAACCATTTAAATAAAATAAAAAATTTAAAACATTTCCTCCAGAGCCTTATGCTCTACATCAATACACCTAATTGCCACGTCTGGAAAACTCCAGAAAGATGTCATGTCACTCTGTTGGTAATGAGTTCCACATGGGTTTAGTAACTCTTTGATGAAGAACAAAAAAACAGCAGTGAAATGTTTGCTATCTGAGTATCATTGCATGTTTTATGCATTTTCTTTTTTTGCACATGCTTGCAGTTGCAGTAGATATTTAACAGTGTAAATAAATTTGAATTTTCTAACCTTGCATGGAAATATTTCAATTATAGACATAAATTTAAAGATCATTTAAACAATAAACCTATGGATGATTCTTGTGAGTTCTCTGGACTACTGAGTCCATTGACTTAAGATTTATTGAACTCTACTAACTACATCAATGTATACGTCCAATGTACATTTCTGAGGAAAATCCTGTACCATGGATGTGTTTGATAGAAAGCGTGTGTGTGTGATTTTTATTTGTGCCTCCATTTAAACGACCTAGAAAATTCATGTGTTGCTTAGCGGTGGTTTATTTAACAAGAGAGCAGTGATGCAAAGGAGTTGCTATTAGGAGGTAGTGTGCTGGGACTTGGTATGTGGGAGAGGTCTGCGGTGATTCTTAATCATTCTTTCCCATATTCCCCACAGGAAATGTGTTTATAGCTGCTTTTGATATTCAGTCTTTTCATGTGAAGGTGAAGAAGTGCTTCCACTATCCAGGTGCACATTCATTTTTCTCAGTTGAGTAATAATTGCTGTTGGATCTACAGTGATTCTGGTGGTTTTGGAGTAATTTGTTCTAAACCTAATCCATTCATAAACTCCCAGATGTTACACAAGCTACAGAAATAAGAATTTATGTTACTCTGTTTTACTTTTACAAACATGCAATAAGAATGTATTTCATGCAGTCATTAATGGGTACAAATGTATCTAGCGATGCTAGTTGTCAACCACACAAGGACAAGAGTTATTACTGACAGCCAGCTTGCATTGATGGTTTAATTATACCTCAACATATCACCCATGTTAAGATTATGAGTCACTAATCTTTTATCCAACTTAGACTTGAGAAGCTATTTCCTTACCAGTTAGTCCTTCTACAAAAGCTGTAATAAAAAAAAACTCAATGGCTTTAGCACAGCTGAAATATTTTATAATGGATTTAATGAGAATGATATTTTATTTCAGACTCAGGAAAATTGTCACTTTTTGTATCTGTTTTCTAGTTTGATATTTTGCCAGTTGTGATTTTGACTTCCCAGATATTACAGTCTTCTCTGTTTAACAAATTTGTTATAACTAAAAAAACCTTGCTTAAGATGAATACAATGACCAAAATACATTTATTTCTATGTGTCTTAACCCACGCTTCAGTTTAATTTATCTCCAGAGAGCCAAGATGTCAAGTTACGTTATTATTCATTGGTAAAGATATCAAAAGCCTAATTAGAAATAATAAAGTCCTCGTCTATGTGCAGACTAACCTTGTATCTTGTTAAATATACAGACTTTAAAAAATGTGTAATAATACATAGCATAACTGCACATAAAAAAATGATCTAAATAGAATAAGAAAATATCTTATAGGTCTGTTGTTAAACAATAGTGTTAGGACACTGGATTAGCCATCTGTGCATCTGTTGACATCTATCATTGGCAAGCCTTGCTAAGCTCAAAAAATGAACTGATAAAAGCTTTGAGCACTGAACTTTGCTGTGTATGAATAAAAGGTCTGGTTCTGATATTGCAGATGTCACAGCAGCAGCCAGAGTAACTGATTGATGAGAACCCGCTTAGCCTTGCAAGATGGATTATCATGTGACCAAGATCTTTTAAGCTTTTGAGATCTTGAGAATGCAAATGAAGCATGGATGAAGTGCAATAAAATATTGTCAAGTATTTAAGCTAATATTGGCAGTCTTGTGCAATATCAGGCTTGAAAAACTAGTTCTAAATGCAGTCCATAGATGATGTTTATTCTTAGCCACCTAAAAGGTCTCAATGAAATTTACAGCCCCGAAATTAATTGGTTGCGGTTATTTTATATTTTATATATTCTGTCAACTCCTTTCTTTAAAACTATAGCACTTGAAGTCATGTTCCAGGTAGTATATTGATTGCTGTCACATCATGTAAAGTTTTACCATCTGCTTTCTCTGTATCTCGCAGTAAACTGCTCGGCGGGAAAAAAAGGTGTTGACATCAAACTGTTTTGTATGCAACACCGAGCTGATAAGGTTAAGAGTACATGCAGCAATCGTTTCTCAATAGCCGAGGGTCCAGACCCTCTGTACGAAGAGCGAGGAGCTGTTTATTTTTACCAGGCTAGCTCCAACCCGCTGTGCATAGCAGAAATAATTTCAAGGGTAGAATAAAACCATTTCCGAACACAATTACTATGAAGAAAAAAAATCACACCAGAGATAAGCTCACTAATGATCCCTTATTGTTAAAAAATAAAACTCACTCATTCTTTCTCCCCAGAACTTGAAGCTTGTCATTGTCTTCCTAAAATCATTTTTATTGGTAAGGTTTTATTGTGAGTTCATAGCTCTTAATCTCTTACCTTTTTCATCAGTCAGAATACAAGCTGACCATGTTGTACCAATCTGAGAGGCTCAGTGCCTGTTTTAGTTTCAGTTAGATGGCAGAGGACCCAGGTGCAGGGATATTTGATGCACTTAACCCCACCCAGTTCACATTGGGAGGCTGGCTGATGTTTTTTTTTTGTTCTGGATAAGGTTCCCTGTGGAGACCCAATGGAAAAAATGAATAGGAACAGCTGAACTCCTCTGTCTTATTTTTGTGATATCTTAAATCTGTAGCGCACCCTTTCATACACTTTCATTTTTTTGTCTTTTACATTATAACCTTAGCTGAATCAGCTTTCTTTCTTTCAGCATCTCCATTTACACCCAAACTTTTGCTTACATTGTTCTGTTTTCAGGAATTTGTAGCTGGATGACATGATGTATAGAGAGATTATTGATTTATTCTCCACAACACCACCACCTGCATTTGTATATCTTGCCAGGTTTAAATTGAACTTGGCTTACTCGATGTGTGTGGCCATTACTTTCAAAGATCGCAAAGCTGGGGTGTGTGTGTGAAAGAGAGAGCTTATGTACAGAGGTGGTGACAGCTTGTCTTAGAGGAATTGAAAGATTTACTGGATCAGATGACAGATACTGTACAACTGCCATAAACCTCCGTATACACACACACAAACACACACCCCAACACACACCTTCTACCTGACGCTGACAGGTGTTTACTTTCACACTCATGCAGATACACACTTGGGAGAACACCCCTTTCATGCATCTCAACCCCCTCAGTCAACTCTTTTCTCCTCTTTTCACTTTTTCCCTCATTTTCTTCTTCCTCACATGTTTAACTTTTCACTCCTGCTGTACTCTACTATGTGCAATATTTCTCCTCATCCTATTTCCTCAGTTCAGTTCATCTCATGAATTTATTTTTTGGTGTATTTCCATAGCAGTGATGGATCCTTTAGCAAGTTTTATCAGTTTGTAAGCATCTTATAATATATTTAAGTTGGAAACCATTGCCGGCAGGAAGAACTATAGTACTTTGGCACAGACAGAGAGGCATGAGATGGAAAAAAAGAGACAGAAGTAGTAAGAGGCGGCATAGATGGCAGAGACGGGAAAAAAAGCAGCACTCTGGGGATGAGACGCTCTGATGGACGAGAAAGTCAACGCACTCAGCTGAGAGACGGAACATGCAGAAAGAGGGAGAAATGGAAAACAGCAAGAGGGAAAGAGTCTTTCCTGGGATACAGAGGATCTTGAGGTAAAATGTAGGTAGTAATCGAGGATACGTAGATGAATTTTGATGGTTTCCTTTTTTATTTCAAATTAAATATTTCTTCAAATTTTGATTGCAGGATTTTACAAAAGTAAGACTTTTTAATAAGCTCTTTGTAAATGGCTAATACTTTTTTCTTAGAAAGTGAACAGCAGAAGAACATGAGGATCTAGCTGATGCCAGAAAGGGTTGTAGACATCGTCAGTAAACCATGAGAACAACCATATTACCAGGATGTACACAAATTTTCAGTTTTTCAACTGTAACAAAATGCTGGAAAACACTTTTAACATATTATGTTGTGGTTTCTGAGGCATTTTTTTTTCCAGTAAGATGAACTTTTTCATTAAGAAATGCAACTCAGATGGAGATTACAGTTTTTTTTTTCAATTGCTCATGCACAGTTTTGAAAAATGGGCCCAGTTTTTCATAACACTTCACACAATGCACAAATGCTTCAAATAATTAGCACAACACTTTATGTTATTTGCTACATTGGACACTTAAATCTACGACTTAATACAAAAACCTTTTTTTCTTATCAAAATATTCAACACCTCAGTTATATAGTATGATTTTGTTGGACTCAATTAAACACACCTGTGTTTATTTTAAAATAATTACAGCATTTATACAGAGACTAAAAAAATAATTCACCAACACTACATAACAGTGGTTGTACAGACCAATGGATTTATTTATTTCTCCTCAAGTCACAGTATTTTGTAATGGCCCAAGTCCAGAAAAGAAAGGGGAAAAAAGATCAAACCAAACATCTCTCTGCCTAGCTAGGTCTGTCCTCGTCAACATCACAGGCTATGTTCTCATTAGCAAGGCGACGTGGGAAGATTTTCCTGGAGTGACGAATCCATGCCTATGTTGATGTCACGTCAACTCAGTCACTGTTCCAAGCTTCCTCCATAGCCTTGGTGAGCAGCATCTGGACATACGGCATCAGATCACACATTGTCATGCTGAGAAGAACTCATTGATGAGGTCTATAAAGGTTTTTTTTGTGGAAGTTGTAGAACTGTAAATTGTGGTGGCTGAATCTAATTATGGACCTCAGCATAACAACATCATTTTAGATCACAGAATGTCTCAGCTAGTCCCTTTAATATATGTCTATCCTGATGTGGTGTAATCTGTTTGTTTGACTGTTTTTTGACAAGGAAGTAACATTATGATTGATTTCAGTGTGAAAGGTATAAAAGAGTGTTTCAAATCACTGTGTAGTATTTTTCAAAAAATTGAAGCTGTTAATGTGCGTATAGTTGTTCAAATCTTTCCTGGTGTTTTGATCCTTGACTATTAGGTTTTGCTAATCGTGGGTGTTATTTTGGTGTGTCTGCAATTGTAAAAAATAAAACAAAAATAAATTAGGTCTTACATGTTTGAACTAGAATATAACAGGTAGTCCACAGACCAGAATGAATGCTAACCTGTTTGCCAAGCCTAAAGCCGTTTGTGAGGATAATGATTGTTTCCACAATATAAGCTGGCACATAAGCTGAACATATTTATGTTCAACTTAGTTTTTATTTGACTGCATTTTGAACCTATTTTACATTTACTGTATAAATGACATTGCCTGCTGATATTACCTCAGCTAGTTAGGAGACTTCACAGCAGTCACTCAAATGAAATGATATACCATGGCATACATTTATAGCCACTTTTTAGGAACATTTGTTCAAGTACTTGCTAAAAGGTATAATGAATAAGTCAATCAGACTGCAGTAACTGAATGCAATAGTCAGCTTGGTGCAGGTAAAACTGAGCTTTGTAAAGCAGAGAAAATGAGATTCAAGTGTTTGAACGTGGCGTGGTTGTTGGTGCTAGATGTACTTTTCAGAAAAAGGTACAGAGTACTGAAAGATGAGATTAGCATAGTGAATTCACAGACAACAAATCTTTAGAAACCTTGTGTTGCTATATCACTATGGCTAAAGAGCTCCAGCAAATGTTTTTGACACCTTGTTCAGTATTTGAATCTATAATTAGCAATTCTGCAGGAAAAGGTGTCCAACTTTGTATTCACAAGGTTTACCATATATCTTGTATACCTGACCAGTGAGTATGTATTATAGTTAATTTACAAAGTGCTCTAGCAGAGCAGAGGACCTAATTTTGTGACATGTGGATTAGGTATGACTTAATGTTCCTCTATTAACTTTTCACAATGCACCTCAGTCTGTTGTAATTATTCATGTACGTCAGATCATGTGAGCGATGGCGGTGTCGATGGTAGGAGTACATCCTGTAATCAGTCCCTGGCCAGTGCATTGCAGCTTTGTCATTGTGGATGATGCAGCACTTTTTTAAGGTCATGGGAGGTTTTGACATACTTTGTTGTGGAAATTTTTTAAGTTTCAGTCTATCCTGATCTTCTGTACAAAACACTTTCATGTATTTATTTTTTTGACTCAAGCGGCCTTTATTTGAGAGTAGTTAGACAGGAAAGTGGGTAATGAAAGAGGGGTAATACATGCAGCAAAGGACATCAGGCCGGGAATTGAACCTGCGACGGCTGCATCAAGGACTAAGGCCTTCTTAGTGGGCTGTGCTCTACCCCTGCGCCACTACAGCTGGGGTAGAGCTGGGTCATTTGTGTTTTTTATTTGTTTTTGGTTGTTGTCGAACAATCGTATCTCTACACAATGTTCTCAAAGATGGTCCCGACTGGAAAACAAAATACACATAAATCCCACAAGCCGCACCGAAGAACACTTTCATGTACCCTTCTGATTTATAAAGTACGAGCCATATCCATATATCCGCAGTTTGATTTGAAACCAACATTTAACCAGGATTTTAGACTTCTTTTTTTATCAGAATGTGTTTGGAAATACACATCCACAACACATCCCTGCAGTGTCTCTTATTGCTTATGTGAATTATTGTGAAATAGCTCCTCTCTCCCATTAGGGCTCCTGAACAGTGCTTCTCTGTAATAGCTCCTTTCATAAATCCCTCACCAGTCACAGTGTAAAAACCATTAAACATGACAGTAATAAGTAAACAGAGATTTACTCTTAGCTTGGCCCCTGCGAAACTAATGATGATACTACTGAGCAATTGGTGAAAAAAATAACATTATGTTACTTGTGAATACATCTTAAAGGCTTAAACACTCCAGACTGTGTAGCCACATTATTGTCTCAAGTATTTTTTCTCAATTCAGATTAATGATAATAGGGGGAAAAAGACTGTAAGCAAACTCAAAAGAAAAACAACAGAAAAGAGGAAAGCAATACAAGTTAGAAACAGAGAGAGTGAGAATGATCCCTCAGGGCATGTGATGAGCAGTGTGCAGTCATAGCAGTAATCGATATCCAGCGGAAACTGATCAGCAAGACCAGGATTTGAGGAATACAAATGAGGAGGTGGAAGGCCTGAGAGCACGAGCTGGGGGTGATTTTCATTTGGATGCTGTTACAGCAAATTTCCCTTCTCGTATTTCCAGTTTCCATGCTACACTCAGTAGCAACATATTTTACCATCCTCCTCCTTTTTTCATCCATTTTTTCTAAGTGTTGGATTCCCATTTCTAGTACAGAGGGAAGTGTGATAGCATTCATTTTCCTAAGTCTGAGATGCTATGATGCTTTAAATGAGTGCCCTCCAGCACTTAGTAGTTCTACTCAGTGGTTGAGAATGGTAGACACAGAAGCTCGGTGGGTTTTTATCTTGAGGTTGCGTTCAGATTCTCCAGAAGTGGCTGCTATTGAAACTGTGAAGTCTATACAAACTTGCAAAAATAAAAACTTATTGGCAAACACAAACCTCAAGATGACAACAAGCCCTATCAGGGCTTGTGCATTTTTGTTGTGGAAAAAATAAATAAGCAAATTATAAATCATGACCGTCATCTACACCTTTTTGGAGTTTTGTAAGACCAATGTCTCATTCTTATCTAATGTTATCTCCTGCAAAACTACATTGCTTTATCTTCAGTTTACGTATAATATAGGAAAAACAGTTAAACGTGTCAGCTTTATTGCATTGCTATGTCAGTCCATCAGACAGCAAAATAGAAAGAGGGCGAAATAAATGAATAAAAATATAACCATAAATAATCACAAGGACCATGTTTCTACAAGGTCTTGTGAATGAACCAGTGTCATGCAAGCAGAAAACATAAAATAGAAAAACAAACCTACCCTCTTGAACACGAAAAGTCCCTGGAATTAAAATTAAAGCTGTGTGTTTTCTTGAGCCGAGGAAGTCACTCATGTTGCATGCTGAACAGGGTCGTGAAAGGGTTTGTGGGTGGAAGTGAGAAGGATGTGTGATGTGCTCTTGAATATGTGTGAGTGTGTTTTAGCTTTACTTACCTCTTAAGGCCCATTTTTTCCCACAAATGGGTTAGGATACAGAAATGAATAAAAATAAATGGCAGTCAATGCAAAGTCCTTGCCAAGATAGGAAGACATACGATAGATAGATCTATATCTATGTATGTGTTAAGGGGGGTGTGCATGTATGTGTTAAACATGTTTCCGTTTCATTCACAGCAAATGTAATGTGGGAATTCTGCTTGGCACTATCTTCAACAAAGTTCCTTCTTATGGAGTTGTTACCTCCCCTTTCCATTTTGTGTTTGCCGGTTTTAGTGTCTTACTGTCTTTTATGAATCTTCTTGTACAGACCAGGGGTTCTCTTCTTGACCACTTCAACAGAGGATGATTTGAAGTTATTTAACATAATTTATCCATGGTCTGTAGGATATAAATTCAACTCTCTCTTCAATATATTAATCTATCTAACAGGTGGAGGTTTATCACAGTCATTCTAAGTTGTCTTGGAGCTTTATCTAGTTAATTTTCTCAAAATTTTGGAACATTTAAAAGCAATGTCTATTTGCAGTGTGATTAGATAGCAGTGTCAAATATAAACAGCTCTGTTTCAGGTGTTATCCTTAGACTTTTTTTCCTGTAGCTGCAACCTATTTCCCGTAGCAAGGATAGCTTGTAAAGCTTAAAATACATCACCTACAAGGACAAAGCGATCTTGTAATTCAACACCAGTCAATACGGTTGTTCAGTAAAAGATAGTGCCACACAGATGTTGCCTTAATGTTGGAAGTCCATTGTGGAGGGATAAGCAAATGTCTTCCTTTCAATCGGACCATTAAAGTAAACAATTCACTCTCACACCTTGCACAAGGAGAGTATGAAAACTCCATTCAGAAAGACTTCAGACTGGAACTCAAACCTGGGACCTTCTTCCTGCAAAGCAACAGTGCTACCAACTGCACCACTGTGCAGCACCGTCCCACTACTTTTACTTAGAAAAATGTAATTTGAAAATATCCACTTTGATGTGAACCATTGATTTAGTCCTGCAATTATTTTATTTTATTATTTAATTGCCTATGTTTAGCGTGTGCTTCCATTTGCCTGTCAATTTGCTGTAGACAAATAAATTGTACTGCTGAAGGATAAAAGGATAATTCTATACAAAAATAAATTGGGTTTAAAAACAAACAGATTTGGTAAATACGAAGCACATTTTTTACAGTGTAAACAAGGATCTAGTCTATTCAAGTGTTTTCAGCAGCAGCCTTGTACAATTTCTGTTTTTCTTGTCCTTTTCAATGTTTTATTTTGTGATCAACTACAGCAGCAGGCTAGCTTACATGGATTTGTTTTGTTGCTTCACTACCCAGTGGCCAACCAAGATGTCAGCTGATTAACATATCCCTGCGTTAATTTGTACCACAGTAGAACAGGGCTTTTATTGTCAGCACAGCCAGTCTGTGGCACCCTTTGACATTTAATTTTTTTTCCCCCTGTCTGTTGGCCACATAGGGAAATTACCTCCTAACAACACTTTAGTGTTTGCCCTGTTGGCAAAAGAAGGTCAGATATGTTTTTTTTTTCCTGGATGTACTCACCATGTTAGAAGAGTTAAAAGCCCCTCTAACATAAAGTAACTTATTCTAGAAGTAACTTATTCTGCAGGTATTCTAAAAGTGATTTATTGTTTTGGTCAGTTGAGTGGCTGCAGGGAGCAGCAAGGCAGAATGTGTCTAACATTGTTCAATATTACTGAATATATGATATTGCTGAATAAATAAGTGTGACAATTTGGGAACATGATAATGAGTCAGTTTCTATAAATTTGAATGCCAATTAGATTCTTTAATAATTCTTTTTCCTAGAATTGATTATATCAAAATGTGGACTATTTTGATAATCCTGCCTTTTAGTAAGGTTGTCACATCTAAAACGAATTTTAGGTCTGATTCCCAGTCTGGGTCATTCATTGCACATAGTCACATGCTCTGTTTCTGGCCTTGTACTCATCTGACAAATGTCAGATAAAACCCAGTCATGATTCAAAATCTTACAAAATCTAAGCATCAATTTTTTATGCTTTGAAAACACTTGAACTTTGCTTACATATCTTTCAGTCTTTAAATGAGTGTAGCAGCTGGACAAGGAGTTGAGAGTTAGATGATAGATTAGCAATATTACAAGATGGATAACTCGATCTAGCTCCAACAAGCAAAAAGGGTAAGGTCATGGATTGCAGTCATTTTCTTGTAATCAGAGAAGAAGTGTTAGTCGATAAGTCATTTGCAACTGTTGTTGCAGATTAAATTCATATTATTTGATATTTTCTCTGAATAGATGAGATGGCCTTTGTGTGTGGGTGACAGTGAGTAGGAGGGAGAGAATAGCAGAGGACAGACAAGAGAGATAACCAGAAAGAAAAGATGGGGAATCAAAGATAACACATTGTTTTTGGTCTACTTTTTATATTCTATGTCATTTCCAAAAAATTGATTAATTTTAGAAACGGCAAAGTAATCGATTCTTTATGATGTCCTAGTGTCAGAGGATATTGCAGTAATCATACAAGGTTTGGGTACAAGCTGATTAATCCTATTTGAGTTGCTTTTCTATGTGATGAGAAAAAAAGCCCAAGAAGGGTATTATGTTAAGAATTTTCTTAAAATCTGATTTCATGGAGTCCCTAACATAAGACAGGGAATATAAAATTCTTTCGGGTCAACTATAGGGATGTCTCCAACTCCATCTGTAGGAGTTTATGATGGAAAAATAACAATTACATTAATTACAGGCATATTATTAACACAACACAAGAACTCATAGTACTATACCCTTGTCCGTCTTCCAGTGGACTTAACCAACAGCGTGTTATATTTCCAAAAATCAGAAAATTATGTAAACGTTGCTGAACATTGAATATTGGCGATTTCGGCTGTGAATAACCTTTCCTTCCTCATCCACCCTTAGGGCGTCAGTACCACTCTCCTTGATGCAAAGCATCTCATTGACTAAAATCTAAATCCGTTTATAGCATCAAAGGCATGGAAAGTCCATCCATCTGGCCAAATAAATTATTTGCATGTACATCAATATAAGGCACTTAAATATAATTGTCTAGCAGTATGCTGCCTCTAAGCGGTCTTTTGTAGTTGTGAAATTGCACACATGGAAGTTGCAATGACTATTGAGATTTATTGTGCAGCTCTAAAGTCTTTTGGTATTTTCTTATACCGGAGGTGGAAACTAAAAGCTTGTGCAATAAAGGCAAAATTTGGTGCATATTATTATTCATTTACTCTTATATTTGAAATATTCTTTGACTGTAGACACTGTACATGTTCCCTTTCCACTCCCTCACACAGGAAGGTCATTGCGGTACCCCAGCCTTCAATTATGTTGTAAATAATTATTGGCTAATGTGTAAACAACTGCATGATAAAACCATTTGATGGTTTAAAATTTTTTAACATAATATACAGCTTTGATGTTTTTGAGATTGGATTGGCACTTCTCAGACCTCACTGTTGGCTTTAATCTGAAGGACCCACTAATCTGAATTTTTACCAAATGAAGGCTGTAATAGTGTACATTATGAGGGTGTACCGTAAATTGTATATATGAAAAGTACAACTCACCTAAAAGTAGAATTAATAGGGGCAAGTGTGTCAGCTTGGCCCAAAGCAATTTGTGGACACCAAGAAGTGTGCTGAGAATATATATCTTTGCTGAGGAGCTTAAGGTTTAAGTATGAAATTTAAGGACACATCTTAAAGTAAAAGGTGATTTGATATTATTGTCTTTCTCCTTCAAAGCTGTAAAATACAACTATATAAATCCGTAGAAGCTTATTATTTTCCAAACAGCAGATGAATGAATTCACAATAGTCTTTTAGTGGTAGAGAGTGAACATATCACACACATGGGTACACCCCAGTCCCAGGGAACTGGAAAGAAGGTTGCATCGTGAATGTATCATGTAAAGCCCATCTATTATTGAACCAGCATGTGGACGGTGTCTGTGTGCAGAGCAGAGTGGACCATGACTCTTGCCTTGAAAAGCTGCTTCATCCCCTACATGCAGCTGTATTCATTCTCGAAAACTCACACACACACGCCAACCGACACGCGCATACAGGAGAAGATGTGGAGGCTCAGCGGGAGAGCTGACAGCTCGGTTGTCTTTCTAATGATTTTTCTCTCGCCTCCTAGGCTGTACTTGCTTTTTCTCCTTGTTTCCCTCAGCCAGGTGTGGCCTCCACCAACAGTGGTGTTCAGAGTAAATCAGCTGTTTGCAATTCTGTGGTTGAGGCTTAGCCTGTTAAGCGGTTGACACAAACCTTAAAAACACAGTCATTGACTATTCAGCTGACTAGATCTGTGAATGGCTGTGTATCATCAGTGGACTCAGTAACTTAACAGCATAAAAAGAAAAATTGGATGCACTTATACAACAAAAAATGCAGGAAGTTCAGGTCAAATAATAGAAGACACTATGTTTACTTGTCTTACTCTTGGTGCATATCACTTCCCTAACAGGGCTCAGTAGTGTATTTACTGCCTGTTTTAAATTAAGTGTTGAGGAATTGCCTACATCTTGTGTGCTAGAATTGGCCTGTTTGCAGCTAAATCATGACTAATGCCAATGTTTTTCCATGTGTTTATATGCTTAGTTAGGCTCAGTGCCCTCATTAGAATACTTACCACAAGGTTTCAAAGCTTGTGACATTAGTCCGCCTAATCACAGGTCCCTTGCTATTACAACTAATTTAATATGTAAGCTGACTGCGTAGTTTCAGACATTCTCATGTGGAAACAAGCTCCCTTAAGCTAAAACGCTCACACAGGCCTGACATGTTTGAATCGTAAATGTGCCTGATGTGACAGTTTATTGGGAAAAAATTGTACCCAACATCAAGACAGAGAAAATATTCATGGTTTCTGTCACGAAATATGCATTTGGCAGATTTTACAAGGCTTATGAACATAACCACAGGGCTTGGGAAGAAGAAAAAGAACAGACAAGGGATTATAGAAAGTCTTAAAAATTTCTTTGGACACTGAAATATTTTTTATTAAAGTTAATAGCAGTGCATTCTAATAGTTATTTAAATCTGTCCAAAAATGTTGACAGGCATTACAAGTATAGTTTTTTTTTTCCCATAGGGATAGTTATAAACAAGCTTAAAGAAATAGCTTTAATTAGAATGCAAATGACAGCTTTCCAATTATGCAATCCAATCAGGCTGTCTTTCTGTAGAGAAGTATTGATCGTGGTAGTACTTGGCCTGAGGAAAGTTTCTCAAGATTAGATTAGCTCCTGTGATTATTGCGTTGATGTTTCAAGGGTCTTATTTGTGTTGCTGATGTAATTTCTCCTGATAAGAACAACAACTAAAGTGGAGGCCCAAAACTGCCCCAAAAAAGTGTTTGGGTCATTGATTTTGGTCTTGATAGCCAACGAATTATCAGATTTAATGGAAAATTAAGACAACAAAGGGCGTCCAGGGATCTGCTAGTGTTAATTTAAAGTTCAATTTGTAGCAGATTGCAACATCAAATGTCAAATGTACCTATTTTAACTTAAAAATCTATATTTTTACATCATTTCAGAACTTTTTTTTCAGTGCAGTCCAATGCTTGGTTTTAATAGCATTCTAATGGGTCAATTTTGAAGAGTTTAATTTGAATCTTCTTCACGTTTTTTGTGATATGAGAAAAAAACATAATTATTATGAGCCCCTGTGTGCTGCCAGTTTTAGAACAAATTCAGATTGGTTGGAGGAAGCATCGGATCACTTTATTAGGACAGCTTGCTTCACCACAGGCCAGCTGGCATCCAGTCAACACAGTCATATACACACAAGTAATCTGTAACACACAGACCCTCTCTCTCTGTGTGTTTCTATCTCATAAACATATCTGAGGCTGCCAACACGGAGGAGCCACTGGTTGCAGGATTAAATTGTCACAATTTGTCAGTGATACAATAAAACGGGAGGCTTGGGGTGGGAGACGAAGAGTGCAAAAAATAAGTGTAAAAAAACCAAGATGAATACAGGGGACAAAGGAGACAACCTAGTTGCAGTAAAAGACGATGTGTGAAAGAAGCCGGAGATGCAGCATCAAAGTGAGGAAAAAGAAAAAGAAAGCACACAAAGGATACAATAGGGCTGAATGTGTGTTTATGACAACCCAAGGATATTACACACTCCATACAGAAATTACAATATTTATGGGTTCTGTGTGTGGATGCTTTGGATAAAACTGAACAATTTACTCTTTTAAGGACTTAATAATTTTACATTTTAACTGAGGTACAATTGTTAACCGTGGATACCTCCACAACAAGCAAACAAACTCTTGGGTAGACGTCAGGTGTGAGTAGTTAAGCAGCTGGACTGAGAACAGTTTGGTAGATCTATAGATTTGTACTGGTGCCACTTTTGAAAGCGTGCCTGTGAGGCAGCTAGGTTTGTATACAGGTTTTCATAACTTAGGATAATCTTGTTTAATGTTTCACTTTAAGAACAGAAAAGAAACAAAATATGTGCTTGTCTTCGGGGTGATTTATTGAACGTAGTTGATCTGAGCTGGAGATGATAACATCTACAAAGCTTTTGGCCGTGTGCTTAATCCTAATAGTATCTTGATCTGATGAATAGCAGATAATTCTGGAAAAAAAAGTATTTTTTTGTCAGATTCTACAAAGTCTTCTTTCAATTAATGATCCTTTTTGAACCAGATATGTTTACATATAATTTATGTTTGATGTAAAATAAGTGAAGTGTCAAATCTCTTTTAGGTTTCAGTCCAAGTCAAATCTCAAGTCAAGTGCCAAGTCTCTCATGACTGAAATAAACCTTCTCTCCTCCAGTTTTTCCTATGATAGTCCCTTTCAGTGGCTTCCTAATTAAAATATTGTATCATTTTATCCTTAGGCCCACATGAATATTTAACAGTTATCTTTTTCACAACATTTAATTCAACATGTTGCTGTGAATTACTTAAAAAATAAAGGTATAATATTTACATATAAATATTATATATCATGTACAAAATATAATTGCTGAATTACCATGTATCTGAAAGAACTGCAAATGTCTTTGAAAAGACGTAGTTAACACCTGAAGGTCCCTGCGTTCATATTATGCAGTCATTGCCAAGTTGTCAAGGACCAGAACCCATTTTGAGTTTGTCTTTATATAATTTTAGTTGCATGATTTTTGCAAGCGATGTTCAGTTTACTTCCTATACCTTTTGTCACACTTGTTTATGAGTGTCATTGTCCTACTTTTTCCTTGTATTTTGAGTCATTATTATGTTTGTTCTGCTTGGTGATCGTTTGGATTTATGTAGTTTCTGTTCAGAAATTCACTTTCTGTAGATTCCCATAGCTATCTACTCTGCTTTCTCCCACTTAGCTGTTTTCATTTAGTGAGTGCCTCTCATAGAGTCCCTCTCACAGCAAGTAAACGTGAGTTTAGCAAGTAAACTCAAGTCTACTTGCTATGAACAGTAAACACGCTTAAAGACATCTTATAAATAACAAAAAAAAAAGAGACAGAGTAATAACTTGGCTTCTGTTGAACAAAATCTAGAAATGTATTTGTAATGATATTCAGCTAACAGCAAGAGAATAACATGCTAGAAGTAAGTAAAATAAATTTTGTTCAAGCCATCATAAAAAAACGTCTTCAGGCCATCTATGGGTGTTGCTTTGGATTTTACATGAGTTGCATGTTATCATAACACCACCTTACATGGCCGAGCTTGCCTTGGCACCATCTAACCCCTTGACCTAAAGGCGCCAACTCCTGCCATTGTAAGCCTGTTATCTGATGCAGCATCTGAACAGACTAGTTAAATTTCCATCCACCAGCCACTCCACACTCGATGACTCACACTTGAACTATTCCTGCTGAAAGTGGTCACTCGACTGTCTGTGGCTAGTCGCTTGTTGAATCAGTCCACCTTTATGTCTCTAAATGTTAATAGACAAAAACAGTTACAAACGAGTGCAACTACAGGGCCTCAGAATAGCAGGATGCTCAAATTTTGACTTTGTAATCACAGTTTTTAAAAATGTGTCGTGTCACGTTATTTCTGCAGAACAAGTTGGCAATGGTGTAAAAAAGTGGTAAAGTAATGCTGATTAAAAGCATCAGCATTTAAGTAAGGTAATGCTGATTTAAATTATGTGGTTAAAATATGGCTGAAAATGGGCTATTTCATGACACTGGACAAAAGAAAAAGAGCGTGACAATGTTGTGCTCTAGTGAGCTACATGCTATAACTGTTGGAAAGACACTTTTGATCTTCAAATATAGATTTTTTTTGGAAACATACAAAATACTAAAAAGGATTTGAGTTTAGTGAGCAAAGATTAAACTTTAAAAAAAATGTATTCACATATTTTTCACAAAGTTGTTCTTTCTGATATTTCTCGCTGGAATTGTATTAACTGAGCAACAAACACAGAGTGATCACTTAAATTACTATTGACAAGAAAACTAAAATTACTTAAATCTGATTTTTTTCTTCTTTTTCCTGACAACAATTGATTATATAAAATCTGGTAAAGAAACAACTTTTTGGTCTGTTCGTTAATGTGCCTAAACTAATCCCAAAGCATACAAAATAAAATATTTACCAATGCTAAAAATACTGGGCAGCCATCTTCTTGTTTTATTTCTTTGTGTGCAATGGTAAAATGTGTTGGGAATTGTGACGCCGTATCATCTTGTTGACACTATGGTGAGCCATGTTGGGAATTTCTACTATATGGAAACAGCTGTGCCCTTTACTGTCAGTCTCCATCTTCCTTGTAAACAAACTCTTTTTTGAGACATAGAAGCCAAAAGGCCTGGAAAAAATGCTATGTAAAAAAAGCACAGTGACAGACAGAAACAAGCTGAGGTGCCGATAACACTTCAACAACAGGAACCATATCCAGGCTTTATGTAATGGACTGATAGACAAAAATGTAGTGAGGGACACACACAGCCAAAGACACACACTGACAGACACCGTGAAACACAATTAGCTGCTCCTGTGAGGTAGAGGTCTGCAGAGGATTGTATAAATACGTTTTGGATCATGTTTCTACAAAGCACACTATGTGATTCCCTGACATAAAGACATAATGGCACCACTGAGTAGCATGCACTTGAGTTGACCATAAAACCAGGAAGGTGCAATGACCTTGAAACAATAAATTACAAAATATTTTAGAAACAAGAACTAAGCCTCTATGGTATAAGCAAAAAGATAGTATGTAGCGAACAGACAGTCCCTTGCAAAAGTGTTTCTAGCCCTTTTATTTTGCTATACTTTGCCACATTACAGTCAATTTTTATGTAATCAACAACAAAAAGTAGCATTCTGCAGTGAAGTGAGAGGAGAATGATAAAGGGTTTTATACATTTTCTACAAATAAAAGTGCTGAAGTATGTGTATTCGGTCTCTTTTACTCAGATACTCCCAAATAAAATCAGTTTTCTGAAATCGCCTAATCCTGGTAGATAGATTCCACACATGTATAATTTTATCTCAGTGAAAGCAAGAGTACTGCTTAAGTACTCTTGCTTTATATCAAAGTATGAATTATTTATTAAGAAATCTGTCTTGTTTTTCTTCCTTAAAATGTAAAATCCCAGTAAAATAAAAGTAAAAACTCTGAAAACAGATAATGAAGACCATGCAGCCTTTTAAACATATTACTGAATATTCTATTACTTTTGCAATATGAAGGAATTAAAATACAAAAAAGATAGCCTAATAATAACCTGCATACGTTACTTACATTTTTTAGTAAACTTTTGTTTTAGATGCACATTTCAGAAATCTTTCTCTATAACATATGAATTCACTACCGAGCTGTGTTAAATAATACCGCTTACTGCTGGTCACACTTTGAAGCACTTTTCATTTTCTGCCCTTATTCTTGAGAGTTTATCTGTCTGTGCTCACTGGATCTCAGAGGATAGCTCTGAGTAGACTGTAAAGTAATTTAAACTTCTCTTCTTGGATATTTAGCTGAGCCTCAGGGGTAGTGAACAGAGCTCAGTAGGTGGTACTCTAACACTGAAAAGAAACAGCTCTTAAGAACTTTCTCATGGGTCTTTCATTTAACTTGTACAGCATTTAAAAACAGAAAGGTGAAAGCTCTAAAGTAGTATATGACATCCGGGTGCTCAGTAGTACATATTGGTGTTTAATTGTTGAGCAAGTCAAACTGAGAAGATGTTGAGGAACAGGCAGCTGAACAAAATGTTGGATTACACAAAACTCCCAAGCAGCAGTTTCATCTGTCTCATGAGAACAAAGGACTTCATGGTTCACACTTAGCTGTACTTTTGAACATGTCATACATTTAAGTGGAATCAAGTATACCAGTCAAATTATCAGTGAGTCATAAAAAAACTGAGAGTGACCATGCTATTATTTGTCTAGAATTTCAGCAAAAGAAATGCAGCGTGTTACCAAAAACATTAAAGTGTCTTTTTCAATGGCTCCCATTAGCAAAAATGTTGAGAATGTTCAGCAAAAACTGTTATCAGATCTTAAATTATGTGGATATAAAAATCCAGTGTCAGAACATTTCTGTTAATGACCTCTGACTGGTTTATACTTTGTATTTATTCATCCCATTGCATGTCTTCATGATAACGCAATTACCAACTGTTTACCTGTTGGCATTCCGTGCTACTACCAATAAAATACTAAGATTACAAATCACTTATTATTGTAAGAGCATGTGTTATCTGTCCTATTTTTATGTACTGGAGAGTAAAGCTGGAGGCAATTTAAGTCAAGTATTATTTGAGTTGTCTTTTGCTGAATAAAGGATCAATTAAAACAGCAATCAAATTTAGTGGTCTGTTTTGCACAGACACGTGTCTACAAAGAAGTATTTTTTTGTAAAAAATGAATGGAAGTCTTTCATAGAACTCCATCTAACAAATGCACCATCCTCAGAGGTGTTGCACAAGTGTTCTTGTGTAAACGCGTCATGCACAATTTTGCAGATAAATTCTCATTATGTGTGCTTATCACAACATTAAATGAAAGCCTTGGTGAATGCACCTTGTAAAAAGGGGGATCTACATGTCGTGCTGGAAAGCATTCAGTGAATTAATTAAAAGTTGAAAGGGGCACAGAGAGACTGTGCCAGGGGAAGAAGTAGCAACAGAGATGGGCTTTCTGTTGAATAGAGACATTCCACTGAGTATAATAGAACTATAACTAAGAGGTAGATAGCATTTACCAGACACACACTGTCTGCCTGTGAAGGACAAACTATCAATAAATCTAGCAATTTATGCATTTGCAAACAATACTTTACAATTTTCCAAAAGTATTCAGGTGGTTTTGATCTGCCTGTTCCGACATCTTTTCAAACTTGGTCAAATATTGCCGTGCGGGGGGTGGGGGGCAGAAGCAGGCTATGTGAGCAGACCTGCTTTAAAAAGGAGGAGGGGAGGAGACAGACGGTGGAACACCAGACATGAGATGAAACAGTGGAAGACCAAATGTGCCTATTAAATCATACAGTAATGAGGTCTGGGGGAAGTCAAGTGTTTAGGAATAGACCACAGGATACATGGCGTGTCTCGGTGACCATGGCTCACTGCAGTGGTGTGTCTGCATGTGTGTGTGTGCCCATGGACTGAGGAACTGTTTTATTAGGGAGGGTTGATTGGATCATTTTGAATGTTTAGATCTGTCAGCCCCCTCGTTATCACCGCAAAGGCTCAGATACATACGTTGGCATGAGAAGGATTAACAGATAAATGAGTGAGCAGTGACCATTGCACCGTGGAGGAAGACAATGAGGAGAGAGAGGTGGGGTTGGGAAGGAGGAAAGGGGAGACAGAGAAGAAGGTGGGAGGAGGGATAAATGAACCTCCCTTCCTCTATCCTTTCTGATAGAGAGAAGAATGAAGCACCGAAGGCAGAGTAATCAGGCCCTTGAAGTTCTTTGAAATAAAGTGACCTTTAGTTAATTATCATTAGTTATTTAATGTTAGGTATCTATAATCATTTTGTTGATGTAGAACATTTACTTTGTAATTAATTCTAGCGGGATAGGATGGATTACATTATCTACAATGACATATTAGATCATCTAATGTTTTAATGTTTTTTTCCCTAAACAAACATAAGCTGCAAATTTAAAAGCAAAAGAGGATTTTATTTTTCAGTTTTGACATTCAAACTTATTAGTGGATCTGTATAAATATTCATAAATGTTCTTTTAAATTACAATAAAACAACACACTACAATTAATCAGAACTAAACTGACTGTAGTTGCTTATATTTTCCCTTTATATAGAACAACAGGTTTTTTGTCCCACGAATAGTGTGTGTAGGACATCCTAAATATGCTGAGTTTTCTTAGAATATATTCACACCAGCATAGTTTAGTCCACTTTGATCAAACTCTTGTTCATTTACCTAAAAAGTCCAGTTCATTTGGGGAGATGTGAATGCGTAATCACATTCTGATGTGAACTCTGGTCCACCTGAAAAAGTAGGTCTCGGTTCAGTTGACATAAACTCTGACGTGGTTCGAATGCATATGTGAGACCAGAGAAATCCTACAACTGCTCCAATCTGATGCCATTACATTTTTGTTTAGATTTTATAAAGAAGAAAGTTGCACTCATTTCTTCCACCACAGGTGAGGGGTTGAACAAGTTTTTCAAAGAATTTAGTTTGTTTGATACAGTGCAGTGTGAAAGCGAACCACACCAGTGGAAAACAAATATTGCCATTTGGTCTACACTGAGTCTACTGAACTATCAGATGTGAAACCACCTTAGTAGCCTTAGCAAAGCTGTAGTAGCCTCTAGTAGTAGTATTACTTAGTAAAAGCTACTAAGGTGCACTCATGTTCTGAAAATGTTTCACCTAAAATGTGATTAACTTCATCACCTGTTTCCAGTAATTATGTGAGTCAACACACAGAGCTTTCTCCTTCCCTTCTGTTTGAATGTAGCATTTAATGTCACCCTACTCTAGTGAATAATTAGTAATTTCCTCAAAACTCTGCGTATCTAGTAAATATGTTGTTAAAAATTTTCATACTTTCCAGAATATTGAATCATTCTGATTAAGGCTACCATGTGCTTTTGCAATGTATGGAAAACAGAAATTGGTCACAATTTACTTATCATAAAGGCCTAATATGTCAATTATGATATGAACTATTTAACAAGACTTAATAAAAAATATATTTTTTGTTTCAGGATTTAAAGGATTCAAACCCTGTATAACCCCTGAGGAATTCAAGACAGAAGGTTATTGTACACAAATGAAATTTACCCAGTAATATTGCTGTGTACAATAGAATTAAAATAAAAGCTAAGTTTTTAAAAGGTAACTTGATGAAACACAGAAGAGATAAGAGAACAATAACATATGCTCAATTTTTTGTAAGTTTTTGTAAGCAAGGCTGGAATAAGAAACAATATATTTGAAAATGCAGGAGACAGTAAAAGAGTGATTGATCTAGTGAGAAGAGGAAAGACAGGCTGTGTTATTGTGTGGGAGGTGAAGAGAAAGCATAGAGAGGTCAGTGTTAACTGCTACGGTCTGGCTTTCTTTCTGAGACCTATCACAACAAATAACTCACTCTGACGGCACACACACTCACACAGTGCCTCCCTGGTGGGGTGGGCAGCGTAGACAGAGAAAAATAGTGGGGTTATAAGTGGTTTGGAGATAAAGGGGATGAAGGAATTGTTTAAAATGAGTGGAACTGGAGCAAGATCAGGATTATCACAGATATGGCTACCATTGTCAACTCTTCCATGTAAAGTCAGAAACCGGTTACTAAAGCAAAAAGTTTGATACTCAGTGGTATTTCTATTAAGTTTGATAATCAAAGCTTGTTTCAAGTAGATGTTGCCACATAATGAATTGCAAGAGGTAAATGTTATTTTTGACAGCATATGCTTTTAATATTTAGAATGGATTCAATGGAGAGCAAGCATTTTCCAAAGTCAGAAACACAGAGCAAATGTGCTAATCTTTGTTACCACAAAGATACTTCCTAAAATTATCCAGAGCACAAAAGAGCTTGGTGGCCTGCTGTGAATGGTGTAGGTAAGCTAATACACTGGGAAAGAGAAGAGAACAGACTGAGATAGATAAGCTGTTGGAAGGGCGATGTGCCACAGGTGAGTGAATTCAGCAATCACTTCATGGTCAGACAGCCACGCCTAGGGAGAGGCAGAGACAGACTGTAGAAAAAATAAACAGAAAACAGGGGAAAGGGAAAATACACACAGCAAGGATGGAGAAGCACAATCAAAATGACTTATGTTAACCTAGAATGACATCTTCAGGAATTATTTCTTGTCAAAGTTTACTGAGAAAGCACAAATTAAAAGAAGTTGTCACAATTTGTGTTTACAGAATAATTCTTAAGTGATGGAGTTCCTCTTTGTTTCATTTTCTAGCCAAAAAATGGCAAAGTAATCAAGGCTAACTGGGACAATAACAAGTCAAACACAGATTATCTGAAAACTGAGGCTTTGAAATTTCTGACTTTTTATTGGTTAACTGGTGATTCTAAATTGATATTGGGAGTTTGGGTCTGCTTCCTTGTTTTGCATTCTGTGTAAAAAGGATGGTGGGACAGGCTTTTGCTTAATCCCCAAATAAGATCAAATTAATAGATGTCTGTGCAAATTAAAAGTTTGCTCACAGCCCACCTTTTGGCTAGAAATTACCCAAATAGCTTCTGTTAATTTGATTTTAGCAGATTCAGATTTGTCCTTATTAAGTAAAAGAAAGAAAATGGAAGGCTAGAAATATTTTTTTCTGCATCCCTGCCATGAACAGGCATTAATTATGTATATTAGAAGTAGAGGAACGCTATGCTTCTGCTTCTGTGTGGAAAACCGACTATGAAACATGGTTTCATTATTTTTTTTTGAGAAAAAGACACAATTTCTGTGGAGCTGGCATTTTAAACTTCTATTTAATGTCAAACTCCAAACCTCAGTGGGCGGTGTGCTGCACTTTTTTAGATGTGTCCCTTGTCCAACCAGTATCACCACGACCCAATGCTATCCACATTTTATAAAATCCTGCCAATTACCTAATTATT
The DNA here is from genome assembly GCF_003331165.1 of Xiphophorus hellerii. Lineage (NCBI taxonomy): Eukaryota > Metazoa > Chordata > Actinopteri > Cyprinodontiformes > Poeciliidae > Xiphophorus > Xiphophorus hellerii. The sequence continues at coordinate 20,590,824 of NC_045689.1, read as the reverse complement.
TTATTCAGGTGTGCAGACACAGAAACATCTGAATGTTGCAGGACACTAGCCTTACAGAACCAGAGGTTGACATGGGTGCCTCGGAGGAAGAAGATCATTACCTTAACTTTAAGATTTTCGAAAAGCTGCCAGCATTTCCAAATCCAGCATTTTCCATGATAGACAGTCCTAATCTCCCTCTGTGCCTTACAGCCTGAGCGGACTCCAGGCATGTCTCACCATGTCAAAGTTTCCTTTTAGATAACTTCTCACATATTTATACTTTCTTTGACTTTATTTCAAATAATAATGATACTGAAAGCAGCGAGTCTTTTCATTCGCAGAAGACTTCCACACAAAAAGGTATTTAGAAATTACATTGTTAGTATTGTTTGACGAAAGAAAAACTTAATAGCTAAAAGACAGAGTGCATCTTGCAAATTATTGTCTCATCTTACACAGATTAGACATATGTTTAGTTTGACTAAACATCTCTTGGAAAAAGAGATGTTTGGTGTCTCTTGGAAAAAAAGATTCACAATCCCAATGGTGGTATCCTGGTTAAATAAAGGTTAAATAAAAGGTGGCAGCTTGACAATTTTAAGTAAATTAATTCTAAATGTAGGTGGCTAAATAATTGACAGACATAACCTTATTAAATGGTTTATCAATACTGCCCTGTGCTCAAGAGAAAAAAAATGTATGTAGTCATAGTTTTTTCTGGCATACACATTACAGCAGTTCAGAGTTTTTGTAATTAAGATATGTCATTTTATTTTTAAGTAGGTAAAAATTGTCAGCTTTGTAATAAAATCTTAAATGGAGTTGCTTACACCAAATAACTAATCACTGAAATCTTTGAATTCTCTGGGATCTTGTATCCCTTTGGCATTTTCTGGTGCATAAAAATGTTATTTAATTTTTTTTTTTTTTGTTTGTTTGTTTGGCTCGGAACAGCCTGTTTCTTTGTCATAATAAACAATTGATAAAAATACCAATTGCCAGCCATCTAGCATCTAAAAAAGCAACACTTTAAGGTGCTGCATCTGTATTTTTAAAGGTAAGTGGACTTGATTTTGAGTGTAGAATGAGGAGGGAATGAGAAGGAAAATGAGTAAAGAATCAGCTGTCAGTCACCATCTGTCATGTGGAAGCTGATGTGCAGACTGGACAGTGATTATATTCTAAATCATCAACCAGCTGCACATCCAGACAAACACATTAGACACTCCTGTGTAAATGTGTTTGCAGGCATAACTCTGTTGGGAATTTTACTCTAGGCTTCGTTCGATAATTACCAGCAAATTAAAACTATATTTGGCTTACATAATAGTTACGTGTGATTGAGACTTACAAATCTTAATTTATGTCTTATATTTAATTGTCATTACAAGTTCAAATGTACTTTTGGGAACAATATTTGGAATATTAGTACGTTTTGCTTCTCTCATTCTGTCTGACATACAGGCATTCGTCTTGATTGACACAGAACTCCCCACAGACAGACAGATGTGGTGAGAATTTATAAGCCAACTCTGTTTACCAACTCCCCTCTCCACTACGTCTACTTCAGATTTCTCAGTTTCCATTTGCCCTGTTTTTTTCCCCCTTTATCTCTGGTCCATTCTTAGAAGCAAATTAAAATTCAGTTTTTATGTTTTTCCCAACTCTTCCTGCATTTGCAACACAATTGCTGATGGCTAGGTTTAATTCATTGAATAAAATATTTCATGTTAGTTATGAAAATAAAATGAGTTATAACACCTTTTGCATGATAATGCGAATTATTCCAGCTGTTGAGATCTTTTCAAGTTGCTTTTTCTTGTTTTGTTTTACCAGTGTCTATGTTTGAACCAGCATATAACCTACTATATGCAGGTAAAAATAAAATTTATGATTTTATTTCATTACAAAATTATTCTCAGTCAACAGAAAGTTACTCCATTTATGGTGGTGTCTTCAGTAAAAGCTATGTAAAACATAACAGACCACCTTATGCCTTGGCTTTAAACAAAAAATATATATTTCACAGCAAGCAAAAATGAATTCTGACATGGAATAAAAAAATAGGACCTATTAAACAATACATATCGGTGAAACAAGGGCGACATTATCAACAGGGTCATAACAGCTTTGAAATGATGCATCTGTGATATGCGAGGGTGGATTTGTGTGTCAACTAAGCTCACCTAATGTACAATGTTGTCTTATCTCAACTAACATGAGAAATAAATGTCGGTGATATGTGGTTATTTCTCATCAAGTGGTGTGTTTAGACAGATTCATCCTTTCCTCTTTTCTAATCTCTAATCCTTTGCACAGCTGGGGCACTGGGTGCGTGTTTGTTTTTGTGTGGCTTTTTTAAACCTCTTGCATGTTTGTGTGCACTTTGTTTGACCTCTTTAGGGATTTTTCCAGTATAATTAATGAAGTTGAGTCAAAGTAGTCCTCACTGTCACAAAAACCCAGTCTTAATGAGACTAAAATATTTTTCTGGGGTTAAGGGTAAGGATGAAGTTGTGAGATCCAATTTGAATTGTACCCACAATGGTAATAATTAAAATGTTAATAGGTTGCTTTTGGCTCTACAGAATTAATGGAGGTCAAATTGTTGTCTTTTTAAGGACAGCTGTATGTGTGCGTGCGCATGTGGTAATTATATATATACTGTATATATATACTGTATATATATATATATATATATATATATATATATATATATATATATACACAGTACAGACCAAAAGTGTCCAAACTTTTGGTCTGTACTGTATATGTAAAGCCCATATATTTATAAATAAAACCAACCACAAGCACATTTACATGGACACATGTAAATGTGACCAAAGTAATCGGAATCAATGGCAGATCAGAATGGATAATGTGGACACCTCAATATTATGATCATGCTATGCTCATCATTCGGAACAAAATTGTAATCTGTTTTTATGTTCAACACAGACAGAAAAACAACTTTTGGGGTTATTTTCTGGAAAATTTTACATCTCTGTGCATGTCATTGCTTTTACACTGAATACAACCTGGTGCATGTAGATGTGCATCATGATAAGATTAATTAACTTTGTGCCCATATAAATTATGCATTTGGACTTTTTTTTCTTTTTCAATCCAGATACATTTGAATCTGACCAAAGAATTTTGCATATCCAAACATAGCTACTGAGAGAACCAATAGGTTGGTGCAGAAGACTAAAACATGTATGTATATGAAAGCATTGCTTACCAAATGTACTTTTCAGCATAGAAATGAAATTACTTCAACAATGAAGAGTTTTTTTTTTCTTTCTTTCGGTACATCGGCATTGTCTTTAAAAAGTTAATTCTCCTTTTTGATATTACAAAATATGCGAACAGATATACATAGTAAAAACAATACAAAAAAAGTTTCCAAAATACAAGTTTAAACTAATTTATTTAATACATTGTGTGTCATAAGGAGTTTTGTAAAAGTAGATAAATCATCAAGGTTGAGGTAAGTATGGTAATGCCTTCTGTGGTGTCAATGTATCATTGAAACAGATGGACATTCCTGTATCTGCATGACTATTTCTCAGCATTAAAGCTATTTAAATTCCATTTAACTGTGTTAACGTAGGTGTTTTTAATGCCTCTTCTTGGTTCACATGCTTTTCATTTAAGCCTGTTTGCTTACTGTGCTTCATTTTTCAGCAACAATAATAAGCATAACAGGCAAATTAATATGACATCTCTTGAGTGCATCTCTTCTGCAGCGAGTGCCACAAATGGCATATATATACCACACTGAACATGCATTAAATCTACTGTTCTGAAGCACACTGGGGCCATATGTGTAAACAATAATGGCAAACCAAAAACCACAAAGTGATCAAAAGCTGCACTCTTTTCTGATCTTTGTGAGTTCCAGTGAACATGCCTAACATCCCCAACACAGCCTGCATTCACACGTTTACACATATACCTACACATACCCACTCCACACTTTGTTCACAACACTTTATCTAACATGAAAGCAGAGACTTAAGTTGCATGTGTGACTTTTCACCAGCAAGCATACATTCAGTGCTTTTGGACTAGTTTTTGTTAATTCAAATAATCACACTTTTTTTTTGTTCTCTCGACTTTGAGGCATCAGCTGTTTTCTTTTTCCTAAAATATATTTTATCATCTGAATGTGTATATTTTACATGGCCATTATTCTAACAGGACAAGAGGTAATGGCCACAGATCAATGCAATAATTTGTCTCATTGGTGAAGTGAAACGAAAACACATAATATTTACCTGAAACGAATAGGGTATGTTGGTGTAAAGACCCTCTGGGGAAACTATTTGGAGTATGTCTTCAGCAGCTTTGGACATTTAGATACCAAAAGATTTGTGTACTCTTAATGCAAGAGAGTTCAATTTAATTAAGCTGAATGAAGATTTTCTGTGTCGTTTTTTTAACTTTAGTAACATATCTTAAATTATAATTAGGCATTAACTTTGACCAGGCTGTTGTAACTCATAAATGTGCTTTAATTTAAACCAATTCATTGTTTTTCCTGCTCTTCAGGTCACCAGAGGGTGAACCTCAGTCTTCTAGCATACTCAGCTTTCTCCATGTTATCGTCATCACACACACATTTTCATGGCCATGCTAAAAGAATGAATAAAACATTCTCACAGTATGACCACAATTATTTTTATGGTGCGTTCTTAGTTATCTACAATTGGTGTCTCATCTAATCACAGCAACTTCTTCCACATGTTTACTTTTCTTCCTATGGAAGCTTTTAAAAAGGGTCTCTTACTGCTTTCTTCCGACAGTGGCTTTCCTATTGCCACCTGCTGACTTGTGAAGGCAATTGGTTCCACTGGATTTTATTTATTTTGAGGGGCGAGATTAAATGGGACACTATACTTTTCAGAAATTGTTCATAAAATATCCAAAAACATGTGTCCTTTCTTTCACTTGACACCTATGCACAACTTTATGTTGGTTCACAAAATTCCAATAAAATGCATTCATGTTTTGTTGTGTAACATCAAAGTAATTATAATCAGGATTTTTAAGTCTTGTTTCTGCTGTGAAAATCTACCTCTACTTTAACTGTTTCAATATTTACAATGTGTAGGGTTGTTAAGTGGCAGTCACCATGGCAACCTTTTTCTTCATATTTTCTAAAGTATAACATTTGTTCACAGTTCTCATAGGTCTTATTTTCTGCACCAAGGGAACCACAGTAAATATGAACATTAATCTTTGTCAGTCAAGGTTATAAGCAATGCAAACATGCCATAGCAACAAGAAAACAAGTAAAGAACAGATTTCTTACATTCAGATTCAGTCTGGTTCCCCTGCTCATCAAGATACAGAGACTGCCCTTGTTAAAGTGTTCAATGACATCCACAGAAATACAGCACTTGACTCTGTTGATGATCCCATGCTATTGAAACAACCGCAGGCTGGGTTGGACTCTGATACTCTACTTGACAAATTTGAATCTTACCTAAAAACAGGGGCTTCTTTGTATCAATAGGTAAATTCTTATTGGAGTAGACAGACATCACTTGTGGGGTATCTCTAGGTTCAATCCTGGGCTCCCTGCTATTTAATACCTACATGCTATTGCTAGCTAAGGTTATAATGAGTAATAAGAATAAAAAAACGTTAACATGACTATGGAGACACAGCTCTACATAAAATATCACCATGTGACACCAAACCCATCCAGGCACTGAACAAAAGCTTAGAACAAATCAATGCATTGATGTGTCATAACTTTCCCCATCTGAACAGAAACGAAAACCGAAGTTATCATGTTTGGACCAAAACAGGAATGCTCTAGTTAGCATGCAGCTGCAGCTATGACAGATATTATAGCCAGAAACTAGTGATCAGGCCCGAATCTGGGTGTAGTGATGGACTCAGACATGACTCATCAAAGACACATAAAGACAAAGTCGGTCTTCTACCACCTAGAGAACATTTCCAGGAGTAATGTATCTTGGTCCTAAGCCATTCGATCTATTCTCTGAGTTACAGGGACACAATGAAAGTGCTTTAAAACTGGGATGATTTGCCCTATGTTCCTAGTTTTAGTGAAAACGCAAGCAGCACTGTTCTGGATCAGTTACAGCTATTTGATTAACTTTTTATGCAGACCTGTGAAGACACTTTTGCAGTAATCAATGTGACTAGAGAAACATACATGGATGAGTTTCTTTAGATCTCGCTGGGACATAAATCTTTAAAAAATCTGATGTTATTTTATCAATCTTCACGTCTATCCTGCAACCAAAACTAAACATGTAGGATCAGCATTCAGTCTTTATGTTCCACTAATCTGGACTGTCCTTGTATTGAGGTTTTCATTGGCACGCAGAAAGGATGGTTTAAGGCGGTAGTCTGGTTTGCTGACTTCAAGTGAATCAGATTTGTCTTCCTTAAATGTATCACCATTGCTTCCTGTTGCTTGAAGGTTTTAATGAGATACAAAATGATGATTTTTTATAGCGGAGGTTTAATAGACAAAGCAATTTATCTGAGTGTATTGACGATAACATGGAAAGATGGAAAAGATTGCTGACCACCTTTTCCATTCCACTGTGGGGCTCAGTAAATTAGACTGGCATCTTTACCCGACTCTCTGTATAATTACCTTGGACCAGTCACTCCAATTTTCTCAGTCACTAAAACAGGTCAAGTGATGTGACTCTAATAAGTAAATGGGGTGAGGCTGAAACAAGAGATTTTCTTTGCTTCAGTATCTCTAACTCGATATGCTGGTGCTGCATTGGTTGGATGCATAACAGCTGCCCTTGTAATAAGGAACCAAAATTAATCTGATTATGGTGACCTGGTCATTAAACTATATCTGAAGAAGAAAGGTTATAGTGGTGATGTTGTATGGTTGATTTAACAGACAATAAATTACGTGAGTTCAAGTGAAAGACAAATGTGCTTGGGAAGCACAGTTTTAGTCTCTCATAGTTTCTTTTTATAGACGGTAGCTATTTTGGTCATCTGTTTTCTCTTCAGCACTGCAATATATACACTTCGTGTTTTCAGTCCAAAAACTTTTCCCGAGTTTGTCACTTTTGATTATGCACATTAAGTAAATCATATATTTTATTTCGAACAGTGAATTTGTACACTGAAAATGTGTCTGTGGAAACAAGTGTCCCCATTGAAAAAATGAAAATGATCATTTATTTCCATATTCAATCTGCACTCCCTCTCTAAAGCATGCAATATCACATTTGTTGGTAATTATCATTAATTCAATTTAATGCCATTACTGGAAATACTGTCCAGAGACATGGAAATGAAACAATGGCATTTAGGACTATTTGACAAGGTAGAGATCTATGAGATGAGGAAGCCACTTATAATTTAACTTTAGGTAAGACATCACTGGATCCTCTCTGTGCCAAGGACATTTTTCACTTGGCTCATAATCCAACACATTGGGCACAGATTTCAGCACTGGGATCTATACATAACTCCCTACAAGCTCTGGCTGCACCTGTGTCACTGTCTCCAGACTTGCAATTAAAAAGGAATTGGCTCATAGATAGTGACTTCTGTCTGCACTTCAAAATATTAGAAAAAGTGCCATACCATTGTAATTGTAGACAAGCATGCAGCATGGATCAAGAACTGTGAATGATGCTGGAAACAGAAGCTTTGCTCTTTTTCCCACATTGCACAATCCACTTTGATGGTTTTGAAAGTGAGCACCTCAAAAGAAGCAGTGAAAGCATTCCAACAATGTAATCTATCTTTTATCTCTAACACAGGAAGCATACTCTGCTAAAACAAAGCCAAGGTAAGATAAGATCTATCTTGCGCGGCAAATATATGTAATGTAATCATAAAATTTGTACTTGGGATATTTTGAGGAGAAAAAAATCAGATGCTTTCGTTTTTAGAGGTTACACTATTTCTCGATACTTTGATTTTTATTTGGTTAAGCTATTGTCTAACTGGTGTTCTCTTTTTGTTTAGTTGCTTTGTCCTTCCTACACTCACTAATGCGCTGCCACAGCTGCTCCTCATTCATAAACAGGTGCCACTCGTTCCTGATGCACTAACTTTCTTTGTACAGTATTTACAACCTTGTCAGACACTTCTGTCAGACACTCTCTGTGTGGATTTTGCTTTAATTTTAAGTTCATTGTTGTCTATAATCCTCAACGTAGATCACTGTAAGTTTTGAGTTCATATGTACTCCACAAGAAATACAGCAGCTAGTATTGTATGTGAAAAAATTGTTTAAAAAAATCACTTCACTGAAGATAATTTTATAATAGGTGTTACAACATTTATTTTCACTTTGACATCAAGTGTTTTGAATTTTAATTGAATAACATTAATTCAAATCCATGAGGTTGCAATCGATGTCTAAAGAAAACGTATACAAGGCACTGTTCTTCCACATGTAGCTTTTCTTTAGATGTTCACTTTTCAGGGAGTGCTCTGTACAGCTCTTGTCCACCAAAAACTGCTTTTGGAGACTGAAAGTGATGTGACCAGCATCACCATCACTCACCTTCCCAATTTAAGCGCTTTATCCCTGTTTCTGATTGATTTTTTAAATGTCTAAATGCCTATCATATATTATCCATTTAGTAATTCAATAAATTCACTAACCAATACTCACAGCATGACTATCACACTCTAATATGAATAAACAATTCCAGACTCCCACTGAATTAATTATACTTCTCACACGTTCAAGCATTTTACATCTGAATTTGCACCTAAATTGGAGAGAATTTTTTTAATACTTATAATTTAAGTATTTCAAAAAATACCTTGCTATTGCTTTATTATTCTAGTAAAGAAACAGTCACCGAAAAATTGCACGTCATATTGTATGTAATCTATCTTGTGGTAATTTGGAATTACCACAAGAATATCACCGAGGTGCTAACAAACATACACCCAGAAGGTTAGTAGAGATCAAACCAGGAACTACAAAACTGCTTGACAGTGACAAAGATAACAAATTAGCGTATTGCATTATGTTGAAGCAGCAACATAAAAAAAGTTACTTCAAAAGGAGGGGAGGAAGAAGGAAGAGCAAACATACTTGAAGGAAATAATATGCATTCATGCCATTTCACTGAACCATATTTGAATGCATTTTTAAAAATAGGAGATATGGGTTTCACTTCAGGTATCACTGCTGTTTGTTTATATAAAACCATTTGTTGTTGCTTCTTTTAGGTTTCATGATTAAAGTTATAAATCTCTGAGGCTCATAATCCATCATGTAGACAAGTATATTTACCCCTCTCCTCCACATATACATACAGCATATACAGTTTTCCATATTTTAATTTTTTCACACACTCCCTAGTGCCTGAATACATTGTATATATACTTCTAAGCTCCCCGGCAGGTCAGCATGCACCACATAACATATCTTGTGCAGAGGGGCAGTCGCTAAAAATAGCAGGGGTCTATGCGGAATATCAATACCTTTTTCGAGATCATACAGTAGTGTATGGTTCAAATGAGGCAATAATAAATTTTTCAAAGACATGTTCAAAGCCCAAAGTTGGCTAAAATAAATGTACTCAGAGCAGATAAACTGATTACTTTGACAAATGCACCAGATCAGAGTTGTCTACTTGTAATTTATCAGTATTTCCCCTGACTTTTGTTTAACAAGCATAGGGTTGTTTGTCTTGGCCAGCCTCTGTGATGGACTGGCAGTCTCTGAACTGGGATGAGCTCCCGTTTCTTCATGACCACAAAAAGGACAAAGCGGACATGGTGAAATTAATGTTTGTCTATTAATATTTACTTTTGTTTCTAACCACAGCAGCTCATTGCTTTGTTCAGAGTAGTTGCAGCTACCTGCTTTTAATGACTGGGAAAGTGCATCAACAAACTGGGCAGAATATTTTTGCATTTTTGCATAGCTTTGACCAACTAATTTTAGCCGCTTCTAATCTAAATATTACAGCAATAATGCATGGCAAGTTTATTGCTTGGAAGAAGAGTTCCCAAGAGGATTTTCTCCAGTCATGGCTGGACAAGCTGAAAATCAGACTTTTTTGTTGCGTCTCTTTTAAAGCTTGTCAGTATATCAGCGACAACAAATCTCCATTTTCCCCATATTGTCATATGCCATTATATTGCTTTTGATGTTACATATTTTAGCACCTTACTAAACATGGGTTAGTAAAATGGATACAGTGCTATTAGACTGCTACGTTGTGTGTCAGGTGTGACCATCTATTGCACTAAGACTCCATCCAACTCACATTAATAACATTAGTATTATTAACATTGCACATGGTGACATAAAATGTCATTAAGTATCTTCTTGACTGTGGTGTGCTTTTAATTGTTTTCCTACTACTATAAATTAGTAGGATAGGCTTTTTTTTTACGAAAAGGAGATTTTAAGATTTTAATTTGCCGATGGGATTATTTCCCCTATTAAAACTGATATGTAGTTTTTTGTAATGAAACTCTAGGGTTTCTGAAAGTTATCATGCAATAGAGTACAATAATCTTATGTACCTTATTGAAGCCAGAAGCACCTGCCACCAGGGACTTAACTGCAGCTGGATATCATGCTGCCAAGTATCCTCTTGGGTATTCTTTTCATAGAACAAAGAGTTGAGGCAAAAAGCACACATAAATAGAAGATGAGACTGTTAAGGGGGGAAGATGCCTCTCATGAAAGATAATTAGTACTTTATACTTTTAAAACAGCCTCTGTTTTTGAGCAGACTTTGACAGAAGTGTTCATGTTGGTGCTACTTCTCAATAAGGCACATTTTCAGGTTACGTCAGGAAAAAAACAATGCGTTTAACATTATTACAGAAAAAAAACAAAATTAAAACTTATACCCACACTCTTGTTCTTTCCGAAACAAACCGTTGTTGATCTAGATTTGATGAAACAATGAATTATTAAATTATCTCTGCTGCATTTAATTAGTGTGCAGACACGACTTTCTTCCACACTTGCTGATATATTTTACCACCCTAACCTTTTCTTTATGATGTGCAATTATCTACCTCCTCTTTATGTAAAGTTAATAAACTCTATTACCCAGGGGCCATCTGTTACTTATGTGCTGACTGCCACATTGAATGTGAGGATGTCAGCTGTCCTTTTGCTGTGTCACCTTTTTACAACATGAATTTACAATGAGACCGCTTTAGATCCCTGATAGGAGTAATAATAATTTTCTAATAGTCTTTGGCTTTTTAGCTCAGACAGCTTGGAAACTGAATGCCATAATGCCTTCATCCTGTTTGATGTGTAATTCATTGTGGGCACTCCACTAAAACTCAAAAAGTACACACCGTCAGTTTCTTTTTAATAGTGCTTTGATCAATATTGGATGGATGGTTTAAAAGAGGGACACATTTCTTCGCATCACTGCCCACAATTTTTAAGGTACTCAAAAATATTTCTAATGTTGATGGTAAAATATTCATATTATGTTCTGGCTTCTGGGTTTTTCCTTCCATGAACATAATTGTAGTCTTAGTCTTATCTTAGAAAGCTCTTAGTATGTGTAGAGTTCTGTTCAGATAAACATAAATAAACAATAAGGAGAAATTAGCTTTGTCCTGACTGAGATTTATGATGGTTGAAGTAGTTCTTAAAGTATTGCAATACACCTGGACTTTATGCAGATCACATAATGTAATTTCAAATCTTTGTGTCGAAATTTCTGATATACTTGTGTTTTGAACATCAGCATCAATGTATGAAAGGAGCAAGTGCAGTAATGTTTTACCTATTGTGACCCAAACAGCAAACTTTTATGTCAGAGTTTACCAGTGATGTATTGCAGGTACCACAAATAGGTGGGGGGCAAAGAGAGAGACCCACTCTGAGGAAGGTTTACAAAGCCACTGGGATGTCTGGGTTTTATTAGCTCTAACCATGTTCATGTTTCTCTGTTCTTTCTCAAAGGGCTTTGGATCCATTTCCCTCAGTCCCTCCTCTTTTCTGTCCATCTACCTGTCACTGTGACTGCAATTTATCTTCATGTTGAGTCCTAATCTAACACACCATATCAGATAGAGGTAGGCAATGTTTATGTTTTTTCTTGTGTTTTATGAATCCAAGAGTGTGCTATTGCAAAATGGACTCTGTAGGAAACTGTGGCATTGCTATTCTACATTTGCATTACATCTTCTGGTTTGAAGATTCTTATTGCTAATTAACAGTTCAATGAATCTCCTTTGAAAAATGTAGGCATATAATATGCTTCCGTATATGCTCACATGCATAATTTTCTTTTTCACAATGTTAAAAATTAAATGTTTATTAAACCATTCTTAACATTTTTCTATTTAAACTTCTATTGACCTTTGGAATTTAGTGACCTCTATCTGTTACACATACTTCATAGTTACGCACTATCCTCTATTTGCATATACATTAAAATGCATGCATTTACAATACTTTGTAAAATTATTCATTGGTGATGTGTTGCTCATCTAAGAAATTACTATTTTTTGTAAATACATTCTAGTATCTCTTGAAGTTCTTGAATCTGTGCTTTGACATTTACCTCTGTGTACAGAATTAGTTACTTCAAACAAAAGTATATTTATGATCATCTGTTTTATATGATCATAAAATATATGATCATACGTTTTAATGATCACCTGATGATCATTAAAACAAATAATTACTCCAGTATCTATGCTATCATTAAAATGGTGTCCCTCAATTATAAAGGTCACTGTACAATACATAGCTACTCTGAACAATAAAAATCAACCTGTTCCGACTGTGACTATGCAACTAAAGTAACTGACCCAGTTTCTCTGCAGCTAGATGAATAACTTACTTCACGTGTAGCAATTGTGTGCAGGTTTTTACAGATTCAGCACAGAACAAACTGGGGCTGAACAGGTGCAAGTACTGGCTTACTAACTTACATGTAACACAATTATCAGTGCACTGCTCAACCAAGCTATATTCCGGCGGCTCGTGCAAATAAAAAAAAGCTGCCCCTGGGCATCTCACCCAGGATTAACAAGGCATGGTTTGGAAACCAGAAACAGTCCCGTTCAAGGCATTAAACATGGCAAACTGCATAAACACATTAGCCCAGGTTAAATATACACAGAGATGCATTGGCCGGCGGCTGTGACACTAAGTCAGGGAAAATTGAGATCTTTATAACATTGTTTGGTGCTGCTGCAGAAACCAGCATGAGAAAGATTAATCCAGTTTGATAAGAAAAGTGATTAAGATAATTATAGAACTTTAAATGTCCTAAATATGTTCACTCTGCACTCTGAGCTGCAGTAATTGACCTGTCTGTTGGAAATATTAACAGGATGCAGTTATTGTGTTGCCGACCAAAGTGTAGCTAAGAAGCCAGTTTTACATATTTAGTTGAAGCTATTAGAGAGACAGAGAGAGAGCAAGAGAGAGAGCTGTGAGTTAATGTTGAGACCGAAGACATTCATGTAATTCTGCCCCAGACACTTACTGAAGTCACCCTATTATGGACTTTTAGCTCTGGCTCTCATGCCATCTTGGAAGTAGGTAGAAAAATGATTTCATTTTAGTGGCAGAACAATTTGTACCACTGGCTTATTTTCTTCTTGTTTGTAGCCCTCGCTGCCTTCTTCAAACCTAGTTTTGTGTCTGCCAGAAGGGGGAAGGATTATCTGCCATAAACAGTTTACAAGATGCATTTTGAAAAAAAAAAGCCTAAATCATGTGTGATATGTCATACCTTTGTACGTATATTTTGTGTGGCAACATGGTTTTCTTTAAAGATAAGAAATTGTTATAATGGATGATATTAAATCTGATAAATTTGCGAAAGAGTAAAAAAAAACAAAAAACTGCAGTGCCACCTGGAAATATACCGGAGAGAGAGGATAGCAGAATAAGCACACAAATTAAGGCTTAAAAAGTTTTTATAATTTAATTTTCAATATCCAAAAATGAGAAAAAAGTAATATAATATAATATAGAACATTGTTTGAACTTTTATTAAATTTTAAACAATTAGGACTTTGGCTGAGGTTAAAATATATTTTAAAAATAAGGGAATACTGATGTTTACCAGTAAGGGAGTTGTGAGAGACAGGGGGACAACATCCACTGAAAGAAAGGGATAATCACCCTAGACATTACAAAAACACAGCAACCAAAAGCAAAAAGGGGTGCTCCAACAAGAAAAAGAAACAAAAAACAAGATAACATGGCCAGGGGTCACCTCTGCCAACATAGCCCCAGGCCCTCAAACACAGAAATGCAAACAAACCACCTTAGTAAAATAAATAAATAACAGCAGTGTCACAATAAAAGATTCTGCATGCAGGTACACTTCCCAGTGGCAGCACACCATTTATGCTGCTACTGTTTGACCCAGAGACACAGAATACCTGCTGTAAAAATAAAGGTTAAAGAGGGAGTATTATGCAAAATCAACTTTTTTGAGCTACAATTTTGTAGTCAAAGCAACATACCTGATATGTTGCTTTGACTCATTCATGAGTATTTGAATGAGTGTTTCCTTTAGACTAGTGGCAGCAGCAATTGGCAAACATCTGATGGAACCTCATGTTAGCTGAGAACAGTTGTACACGGAGTGATGAAGGGGAATTTAGAACCTCCACATTCTAAATAACTTACTCTTTTGACCGAATTGAGTAACCGCTATGGTATAAAAAATAGATTGTTCTATTTGTGGTAAGTGAGGTGAGCTTGTTGACAAGTTATCCAAAAATAACTTACATGTTTCCCTAGAACTCCTTACACTATGTGGATAAACACTTCACTTCATTATCCAAATGTGGAAGCTCCCAACTACAAATGATACTTGCTGCTTATTAAATGAAGTTACCAATTTGAAATTCACCAAAAACATCAATCTTGATAAATCAACCACATGGAAGAGCAGCCAATGGATTAATTTACCATTTCTTTAACTATGTTTGGTCTGTGTGAAGTTTGCATTTTGTCTTGTGCATGCATGTATTTGATGGGAAACTCTGCGTGTTTATAGAATCTTGAAGGAAAACAAAGTAAGGTAATTGGCTGTTAGAAGCTGATCTCAGGAGTGATTTTGAATAAGCGAATTTGCTTCTCTGATGGTTTGTGCAGGTCATCACCTTCCTCTTGCCTCTTTGACAAAGTTGGTCCAGAAAATTATTTAATATGCTTTTCTATTTAATTGCACATATAGTGGTGGTATGAGTGTGCCAGTAATAATGTTCATCAAACAGAAAAGACATAGGAGAAATCTAAATTTAGTTACATTACAGCTTATGTTGGTGAGTTAGCACCAGTTGACATGTGCAGAGATAGAGTGATGTGTCTTACTTTCATGATTTCCCAAAGCTATATGTATAAATGTATCTCATCTGCAAGGTGACAGCTCGAGGAGTGGTTTGATGCTCAGGCGAAATTCCACACCCTAACAGCTGCAGTGAAACATGATTATACAGATGAGGTGCTGTCTCAGCAACACAGATATTAATTGAATATACACTGTGTGCACACAATGCATAAGGCATGATTATCTTGTTACTCCAGACTGTAACTGTCTGGGTTTTAACAGTGTCGACCTAAAGTTTCTTGTAGATTAGATCCGATATGCTCCTACAACAATGATGTGGTCAGTCATCAGACGCAATGTTAAAATTGATCCAGTGATTATTTCTAAATTACTCAGTCACTTGTCCATTTGCTTGTTCATTCTTTCCTTTCTATTTATAGTTTTTGGTGATATAATTTTTGAATTAATCACAGTACAAGCACATCAATAATATGTGCTTGTATTTATATTTGCCTGAAGATTAATAACTCTTAGATTTTGAGTCTGGAGTTTTATCTTTACACATGTAGGAATCATTTAGTACGCATGAGATACTAGACATATTCCAATCCATGGTAGATTCGAACTGCTTCCTATGTCTCTCACGGCCTATTTGTGTTCTTGCAAAACTTATCTGAAATCAAAATTTTTCAACTGTCTACTGGTGGTAACTCACCAACAACCATATTTTGAAGCTGACCTGCATCAAAATATGGTTTGGACTAAGTATATTTACTTGAATGGAAAAAGAGGGGGGTCTGCTGTTTTGGACTGGGAGTCATGTTAAATCATTGTGGGATGAAAAAAACTTTCATTAGTTCTTAGAAAGCAGATATATACTTTGAGACTGAACCAAAAAAAATGGCATCTAGGGTGAACACAGACAAACTTTTATCTAAACAGAACTGTTTTTCGCATAAAAAAACCTTCAAAGCAAAAAGTACATCTGCTGTGTTTATACTTTAAAAAGAAGATAATGTGTCCTTGTTAAATTAATGCACCCATACAAGTGTAGATGATGGAGAACAAATAAGCCTAGAATAAGCTCCCAGGCAGACGTTTAGTAAGTGAACATCACGAAAAGTTTAACCAATCTTGGTAATATGATTTGAAAGAAACTTGAACAGTGAAGAGCAGAAGCAAAAACTCCACCAAAATATGACTGTGACTGAGAAAAAAGAGTTTCATTTATTCCTTTATTTCTTCCTTCATGGAAGAAAGAGTTTCATTTGTTCTGTTGCATCATTACACTTGCATTCAATGACAAGACTTCTTATCCTTGTAAATACCCACAGGTATTATTATTTCACACTGTCAAAGTAGATGCCTTTGGCATAGATAAGTTATTAGATTTTTTCTCAAATCATTCAATACATAAAGATTCCCAATATGTCATTGAAGGTGAGACTTGTAGCAGCCATATAATTCTTTATAATTCTGCTACTAAAAGCCAGAAATTTTATTTTTTTTTCCACATTAATCAAACCATTTTTAACCATATAAATACTGCACAATATTAATCACATCACACACCTCTCTGTGTTTTTCCATCGACAGGGATCAATTTAAAGCAGAACCCTGAACATTGGTGACAATGCGTGAGAAAGAAAAACGGTGTATGTGTGTGATTTTGGTGGGTGATATCTCTACACCAAACACCTTTGTAACCACTACTTAATTTAATTAGCAATAAATTCAGTAGGAAAGTTACTTTTGTTCTAGGGTCACACAGGAGGATGATAAGCATACAAGTTTTAACAACTCAAGTTTATTTTTCTTTCCCCACAAAAAAATATAATAATCCAGGTAACACTAATTACCTTAATAAAATTAAGGTAAAAAACTTAAATTGTAAACCCTTATATAAAAATATCAAATTAATATATAGAAAATTGAGGATAGTTTTTTAAACAGTAGTTTTAAAGCTTATTTCAACAAAAGAAATGACATATTCCAGTTAGTCCTTGAATATAACAGTTCGGTCAGTCAGTTCAGTCAATGTGCACATAAGTTGTCCGTTATGAAAATGTTCATGAACAAATAGTTTGTGGAATAAAAAAAAAAAGATTTGGGCCCCCCTTTTTGTTCAATAAGCTTATCTGTTGTCCACGCAAAACATCCAGCTCCAGCAGCACCAGTCCCTCCGTCTTTCCCGGCTTCAGTCCGAGTCACAAAGATGGCGGTGGAACCCTCCTGGTTCTGGAACCACTGGATCGTTCAGGTATCGGTCGTCCAAAAAAAAAAAACAACCTGCATGCAGAGCGTTAACCGATCAGGCAGGTATACAGAAATCATAGAAATCTTTCAATTACTTCTCAGTGAAAATCAAATTAGCGTTTAAAATAAACCAAAAACGCTCAGTAATAAAGAAATTACTTAATAAACATCACTTCATCATAAACGGTCTCATTTCACAGAGCTATGCTGCTTACAGAGAGACACTTTATACTCCGGTTGGTTTTTTTCCAGTTCGAAAAACACTGAGCAACGTTTAGCTCCAGCTAGGTAGCCATTCTGCGTAAGTAAGCAGCTGAAAATAAAACAACAGACTCACCGGAGAACTCTCAGAACAGAATGTACATTATCCAGTTCAAAATAAACAGATTTCTCTCATATCACAGCAGCACTTATGCGTAGTAACTTATCTACTTCTGCTGAAATGTGCTTAGACTGCCATTTCTTTTTTCTTCTTCCCTCTTCTTCTCGTACCAACACAGGAGAAACGTGGGTCTAGTGCCCCCTACAGGACATTCTAAGAACTAACAAACAAACACATTAAACATACAGACAGATCAACATAGTTTATGGGGGTTACACCTGCATGGCAAAAGCTGCACAGAAATGACTGGTGAACAACACAAAATTATCTTTTTACTTTCCATTTTATCATCTTGTGTTTTTGTTTGCATTTGTGCTGATAGGTCAGTTCTTCTTGCTTTCTTGTGTTTCTATCGTCCTACCTAGCATTTCATCTCCTCTGCCCATTTCCAACCCTCTCACTCCAACTTTGTTTATCTTTTTTCCTCTTTTCCAGTAAATTATTTCCAAATAACTAATCACATAATGAGAAGTGTGAGCTACATCTCTCTGAAAACAAGACACGTATGTCAAAGAAAACCTGTGAAAAAAGGAAAGACAACAAAAAACTCAGTCGATAGGAAGTTGTATAAAAGGAATCAAAGCAGCCAAGAGTAATAAAAAGAAGAGTAATGAATAAAGAGACCATAAACGAAAAACAACAAGTAGGAAACAGGAAAATCCTAGACATGGAAAAGGTCTATTCTAGTTAATATTTCAGGAATAGCTGTGTTTGATATAGAACTCTATTAGCTAATCTCATGAGTTTTTGAGAGGTCTTGCTATAGATAACGTGTGCGAATACACATAAGCAGGACAAAGATAGACAGTCAAAAGACAGAGTGAAAAAAATGAACTCGGAATAATAGATTTAACTGTCTTTAGTTGTAAATCCCAGTGAGGGGAAACTGGTAATGGATGGTTCAAACATAAAACCGTCACAGATATGGAGGTGAAAGCTTTAAGGGATTGCAGTTGTTTTCATTCACCAATTTTTCTGGCTTGGTAAAACATTGATGGAAACATCTTGTCGGGTCTTTAAAGTTTTCCAAGGTCAGCTTTTCCTGCATTTGCTCCAGCATATCAAACAGTTTCTAGATGTTCACATTACCTTTTAATAGTATGGTGGATTGAAATTCAAGTTATGTTTACACTGTTTATGTTTCACTTTTTACAATGCTGTCATCACATTGTGTATTCCCTTGTTGTAATCTTTTATATTCAAGCCAAGAGCGTTAATTTATGTATTGTGGGTAGTAATGGCCTTTAATATTTGACCAGTAAAGCTGAAAAATGAGAGACCAGAACAACTTCATTTTTTGTTTGTATTTAAAGAAATAGTTACTTTAACTACATTCCATGTTTTAATTCAAAAATGTTTTAATGCAAATACTTTCATACAGAGTTGACCTACCATTTCCAGATTCACCTGCTTTGGAAAGCATGTCTATAAGGTCTAGAAGTGAGTTTTTGAGGGAATATTTGAGGGAATATTTATTTATTCAAGTAGGTCATTTGTGGGGTCAAATACTGAGGTCTGACTCACAGTCTCCACTTTACTTCAACCCAAAGCTGTTCTGTCTGGTTGAATGTGTAGACCATTCAAGTTTCTATCACATCAGAGTCACTCATCCATATCCCTATGGATCTTGCTTTATATTTTGGTATGCAGTCATGTTGGAACTGGAAGGGACCATCTCCAATCTAACCATCATAATCATCATGTTATTCCAACAAAGATAGAATAATACAATTTTCTAAAATGTTTTAGTATTCATAAGCATTAAGCGTTTTTTTTGTTTGTTTTTTGTTTTTTTTCACTTCAACTAAGGGATGAGTCCAACTCCCAAAAAGCTTCCCCCGCATTACAACATCCTCTGCACCAAACTTTACACTTGTCACAAGGCAAATCAGGCAAATGTCATTCTCCTGACAACTGTTATACCAAGATTCATCTATTGGACTGTCAGACAGAGACATGATTCATCACTCCAGAGAACATGTCTCTGCTGCTCTAGAGTCCAGTCACTGTGCTTTACACCACTGTATTAAAGACTTCCTACTGCACTTCCTGATTTAAAGTCTGGATCTGGCTGCTTGGACTTGGAAACTCAATCCATGAAAGTCTCTATGCAATGTCCTTACATTAATCTGAAGACCACATAAGGCTTAGAGGTATGTAGCTATTGATTTGGCAAAAAGCTAGGGACCTCTGCACACTCTTCCCTTAGCATTTGCTGACTCTGCCACGTGATTTTACATGATTTACGATTTCATGGCTGAGTTGCTGTTGTTCTCAATTGCTTTCACTTTGTTATAATGCCACTAACAGTCAACTGTGAAAACACGGTGCCACTCCGGAGTTCGCTGATCTCCTGGGAGCAAACCATTCTTTTACAGATATTTGAAAAAGCAGTCTTTATATACTTGGATATGTGCTTGTTCAGGGAAAACAAGCCAAGTTGGAATAACGAGGCTCATCATAAGAACTGTGAAAACAAACAATAAAGCAGACAAATGTGCAAATGAATTCTCATTAATGTAAGGAACATTTTATTTAGTAAGTGTGTACTTTGTTCTATTAATGGCCACAGCTATAACACCTTTCAAATCAAATGAAGAAGTTTAGGGGAAATGTTTGTGTTGAATTAGAATATTAAAAAGATATGTATTAATAAAAACAGGTTTATTGACATTTCTATGCCCGCATCTCAAGCTTAGGGGAGTAACATGGATATTATCAGCACCATTTCAAGGTCACTGAAGGGTCACTATGAAGACATTTTGTCAACATGGCATATATGCCCAATATTGCAAAGAGCTATAATAAAATAGTGATTATTTCTCTGGAAGGAGGACAAAAGCTGCTATAAATTTTAAGTATAAAAGGAACTTTGTGGTTGACTTGTGATTTTCAGTGTATCAGAGCATCCCACAACACAACAAGCACTGATGCAGTGTCCCGGCAGCCACAATCACCTCATTATCTGATGCAGCAACAGGAGGAAGACAGAACATTATAACATACAGCAGAGGGACACGGATGGGTGGGCGGGATGGCACAGAGTAAGATGAGAAAAGAAGAACAATATTAACAAGTTAAAATAAAAAAAGACCCGGAAACAAAGTGTGATAGAGCAAGAAAAAAAAAGGATCAAAGATGCATCAAAGGAGCCTTTTTCTAAATGTACCATCACTCAGATTCATGAAAGAACACATCTGTGCCTGTTTGTTAGAAGTATGTTTCAGATCACAGCAGTGTAAACTTCCCAGATTGGAGACACCAGTTGGCCAGGGTAACTGCTGTGGGTTAGCACATGTGTACCTGTAAATATAGGCATTTCAGCCACAGAAAACGTATATTATTTAGAAAAAGCACAGAGACTAAACCTGACACCAATTTCATAAATGGGTTTCAGTGACTTATCAGTTCAAATAAGGTTTGACTGTAGGTTTGTGATAATAGCACGACCCCAATAACTTTTCAGCTCCCTATTGTCATTCAGATAGCATGGGTCAATTTTGCAACCTCATGGCGCTATGTGTCCTTTAAAAACACAAATCCTGGGTTATCATGTCAAAGAGGCATGAGGTGCAGCTGCTCTGACATTTCAAAACCCTGACAGTTCCTAACCCTTACTTCACAGAATATCGTTCTGTGAAGTATCTTTTGTATCAATCGGTCAAATCACTTTTTATTTGTAGCTCATACAAAAACAAACTCTTTTTTAAGTTTATAACCAGAGCAGCAGCTGTCAAAGCAGGAAAAACTTGCACAAATTTTGTACATTGACTGCTTTGGTCAGAGTACGTCCGGAGTGAGGTTTTCACTAACTGATCCCTTCAGGTGAGTTTGTCCACTGTCTGCTGCAAAGCCTATTGAAGGATCTGTGATGCCATGTGCCTGTTTATTTTCCAAAGGCCCTGTCAACTTTTTTAGAATGCATAACATCTTTCAGTCTCTTAAATACCTGGAGATTTTAAATAAAAAGTATTATTAGTGTAGGATTTAACCAAACTTTGGAAGGAGGACTCAGAACTTCAGCCTTTCAGCTGGCGGCATGATTTTAATCTTAATTCCCCAGCAAGTAAAAGTGTGTTGTGCAAGTGATTGCAGAAAAAAATGTCAAAACTAAGAAATACGTAAAAAAAAAAAAAAAACTCTAATATTTTCAAAGTAAGAAAACTGAACTTACAAAAACATAGGAGGTTACAAAAACATAGAAGGTAGCACTGGGCCCCTTGCTGTAGAACTCTTGCACTCTGTGCTTGCCGAGGCACAAACTGCACAAACCTCATGAGGAGGCTCTTACTCCAGACTTTATACTATTTATACTAGAAGTTGCTTCTACACGAAAAACCACCATTTAATAGAATAAAATCATTATAGCAAGATACAAATAATACAAAAAAGGACATATTTACCAGTACCCTAATCTATTAAGATTAGGAGGGTACTGGTAATAATTGATTATTTGACATAATCAAATTGTTGGGTTTCATACACCTGTTTTTGTTCTCTTCTTAAAAATGGTCTGACAAACACAAACATCCCTGGTGCATTAGAAATGTAACATCCCACAAACAACCTCTCCACATAAGGCTTTGAATTCTTTCTGCTGTGTTTGGACAGAGCAGCTTGGAAAATACATGAAGCTTAGATGGAACCAACAATCTCTGGTAGTTTTCCCATCAGCCAACAGGTGATCATCACCACACTCACCGTGGAGTACCACACAAACCAAGCAGCATAGCTCTGTAAGCCAACCTGATGCAACAAAACAAACAAAACGGTGCAACCATTGGTTATTTGTCCACAAGCGTCCAAGTTACTCATCTAACACCATGGGTTACCCCATGGCACTTGGACTCTGCCAATAATCTGAAAACTGGTACTCAGTGAGTTTAGTGATAGGATAAGGATGCAAAAAAGTCTCAATTTAAGTCCTATTGAAAACATCTGGCTAGAGCAGAACATACCACAACAGAGGAATCAGTAATCTGGATAATATAGCACTTTGTATTGCCTTGTTGCTGAAAATGTGCTATATAAATAAAACTACCTTACCTAATAGAGAGGATTGTGCGATGATTGATTTCCCCGCTTTCCCAGTCTTGTAAAGTGTTGAATACTGATCCTATATTAGATTCCCACTTGTAATCTTGCATAAACAGTATTTTCTTAAACTGCATGGTGAAGTTCTTAGTTGCCTTGCAGCAAGAAGGTCCTACGTTCAAATCCCAGCCCAGGCCTTTTCTGCATGGAGTTTATATGTTCTTCTCATTCATGCAAGACCCCTCTCAGGGTATTAAAACTTCCTTCTACTGTCCCGAAACAAGAAAGTTAAGTTTTTTGACTTCTTTAAATAATTTACAAATATGCATGTACATGTGTGCATGGTCATTTGTTCCATGTGTCTCTGTTTTGCCCTTTGACAGATGATCTTTCCAGGTTGTAACAAACCTTTCCCTATGATACAAAAGTTCTAGGTAGGCACCAAATTATGGTTGGTGCCATTTCGCAGTAGAAGGTTATTGTGGGTCACATTATGGGGTATTGCTTTCTCATTTTTGTCATAACAGATGTTTTAAAGTTCAACCTTTTACTTTAAAGCCACCCTGGAACTTGTTTCCTACTTATTACTTATTTTATTCTAGTGTTTTCTCAGTGGCACAGAGGTTGTGGGAATCTCATGCTCTGTTTTGGTTTTAGAGCACCAATTAATCTCATTCACCTTGTTTTTTTCAGTAATTTCTATAATGAAATCCTTCTCCATGAGGATGTAAACAGGCAGCTGCACAATTCCCACAGAGGTGAGATTTGGCACGATTTGAAAACAAACAAGCTTTCCAACCATGTGTGGAAAGACTCGAGGGAGAGTTTGGATGTGCTTTTGGGGGAGAACAGGGGGTTTGCCATGTGATGAGAAGGTTAAAATTAGAGAAATCTTAAGTTTATGTGATAAAAATCTGCTTCATTAGCTCACTTTCTAAAAAAGGCTTGACGCTGTTAGTGTCTGGAAAATCAGCTTCTTACTTCATAATTATTACACCACCAGTAAAGTGTCTCTTCCTCTTGCATTCATTGGAACTCTCCCATGCTCACCCCCTCTGAAGGCAAGCATCCAGATTCATTACTTGTGAAATCACTGGACCAATCTTGCACTTTCTTGCAGCCCCCTACACACACTCTCTCACACACAGATGCAGGCTTTCTATCTCCTCACTGTTACCAACCTTCTACAATTGGACGTTGCTAAGCTACAGGCCCCCATCAAGTTTGTCTTTTGCAGCCAATAGAAGCGTTTCCTTCACCGGCGCTTTCCACCGATGCTGAATTCTGTGGCAGCACTTCGTTGTTTCTTCAGCCTCATCTATGCTCAGTACTTCCAACAGTTTTAGTCTTTCCCTAGTTGTGAGGCTTGCGCACCTTTTAAAGCATTACTTTTTTTTAGCTTTGCGTTAACCCTTCAAGTTTGTTTACCCATTCAATTCATCAAATTAAACTGTCATCTTTTGAAAATGACACAAAGATTTTGTTCAGTAGACTGTAGAAATTTATTTCACCATCATCTTTCATCATTACACGCAAACGAAGCTAACCGAACAAAGGTGACTGATTGACTTAGCTCACAAAACGTGAGATTACCTATACTCACATTCACTAACAAACACAGTATACTATAAGCTGACCAGTGATGTGTCGCAGAAGAAGCATGTGTGTGAGTGAGTGCGGCAGATGGAGGTTGCTGCTTTCAAGGTCGTTAACAACCTAGTGCTCTTACTAGAGCAGACTCTGCAGAAATACGTAAAACACACAAACACTACCTTGTGTGCATTTAAAAGCTAAGACACAAAGGTAAACAGTTGAGTACTTAACAATGTATGACTGCTCCTAAAAGAGCAAGAAGCATGTATTCATTCTTATTATAGGCTTTGGAATATGCCCTAGAATACAATACCTCCCCCAGTTTGTTATTTTAAAGGTATAGGATTCAGTGAACATGCATATGCACATATGTTTGTGCTTCATTATGCACACAATACTTTCTAGTGCCTCTGCAAGAAAGCTGACAGGATAATCCATCTTCGTTGCACGGTGAAGGGGTACTATAAGGTTGCAAGCTGGACAGTGTGCGATGAGCCAAAATTATATGCTCACACATACCAACCAGCACTTGAGTATCTGTTAAAGAAAATGATGACTTGCAGGTATGGACATTGGGGAATTATTTCAGTTTTATTTAATGATTTTTGGTCAAATTCGAATGGATAATGTTGTAAAAGATTGTTGTCAAGTCAGGTCTGTCAAACAATGTTTACAGCTATAACATCTGGTGTACTCAGGATAAATTGCACATTATAAAATCTGTTCATCCTTTCTATTGCTGCACCATTGCTACATTACATTTCCCTTTTCCTGCAACATTTTTACAGTTTCTTTGTGTTTCCGTTTGTCTTTAAACAAAAGCCTGCTCAAGCTAATTTTCATTGATTTGCAGATTACAGAGAGTAATGATACCGGCTTTCCATTCTCTAAACCCTTGGCTTCTTATGGAAATGTTCACTTTATTATTTCCATGCAGTTAAAGTCTTACTTAAGTGGGAATGGGTCTGACTGAGAGTGAGACCAAAGATGGCCATTCTTGGTAAAATTTAGCACCAGAGGCCCTCACAGTAAATTGGATTTTTAAAGATAGAAGATCACCTAGCCAGGTTGTCATTGGTGGTATGCGCATCGAATGTGAAGGTGCCCTTCAGTGGGAAAGTGTGCTGATCTTTCATTCATTCAGAACTTACAATAATGTCGTGTTTTTCAGCAATTTCTTAATTGCTAGATTGTATTTTGACAATGATTCTTAAAAAAATGTCTCTACAGTCTATTGTGTGAAAAAAGTGTTGAATTTCAAATGATATAGAGCATTATGAAGAGAAAAAATGTGTTTTCCCTATTGGCCTTCTCCTCACAATGATGGTTGTTAAAGATGTAACAACCTGGCCGTATATTTTCATTTTCAGTGAAAAATAGAGACATTTCATTTTGTGAATGAATTTAATTTTCACATGCATGTTGTGTCATATCCCTGTCATATCAGAATTAAAAAAATAATAAGCATGTTCTAAAGTTTGTTTTTGCTGGTTTGTATCAATAGTTTTATAGAAGCAATCTCTTAACTCATTTCACTACAACCACAGTTTGTAAATTTGATCTGAATCTTTGCATTTACATGTTCAATCGACATTTTAAGCTACTGTTTTATGATTTATTTTCTGCCTTTGTATGCATTTTCTGATTTGCAGTGTGTTTTCTGATCTTTTTTTTTTTTTGCTGCGGATGTCTGCTTAACACTATTCTGTCTTGATATATCACTGATTTGTTTTGCTAATTACTTGATGATTTCCTATAACTACCAATTTTTTAAAGGTCTCCTAATTCATGCTGTGTTCATTTTGGTGTGTGTCACTGCTGCAAAGTTGATCATATTCGGGACAATTACAATCTGGGTCCTTCGTTTTTCCGTAACCCCATAACTGCATCATTTATGCATTAAAATGAAACAAGGTTTAGTTGGATTTAAGGTGCTTTGATCGTGTCTTGTTTTTTTCTTACCAGAGAACCTGCTCCTAATCAGAAGAAGCTCTCTTTGATCATAACCGCATTTAAACTCAGCGATTCTTGAAGTAGGTTAAACACTGTAGCACTGCAGTATGCTATGTTTTCAATAAACATTTCACCTCCACACCTACAAGACACCTCCACGTTTCCATTGATTTGATGAGAAATGGTGGAGAAAAATAGATTGGAGCACAACAGACTGTTTTCACAGATAGGGTCGATATGACCTGTGAAGGACATTTTATTTTCCTTAGAAAAGGAAGCAGTGAGTAATTACTGCCACCATCTGAACTCAACCGTTCTGCTACAATGCTGAGTGCATGTGTTTGAATTGGTTAGAAAATCCCCAGATTTTTTTTCTCTTCCAACTGATTAAACACTTTTGTAAGAAGAAATATAAATCTGTGCATTTTTAGTACGCAAAACAAAACAGCTACTCCGTCACTATATCTGGCCTGAACAAAATAAATAAATAAAGATACCCTGTCTGGGAGCAGCTAAGTAATTTAGACATGCAAATCGGGCATCATGCTGTCAAACATAACAAAGTCTGTGTGTATGTTTTTGACTTTTTATTTACAAAAACAAGAAACATCTGTCATTCCTGGAGACTTCTTCACTTTTCATGTGACAGCTTTTACAATCACTTGTAGAGAGTGATAAACAACTGAGAGATTCTTATTGTAATTGTTGTAGAATGATGATGGGCATATTTGTCTGACTTTCAGTCATAACAACTTCACCATATTTTAATAATCTTCAATGATTCTCCATGAAATGTCTCAAGGGGAGGAAAAGTTTTAAAATGTGCTATCATATTAAATTACACCTATTGGAGTACATCCATAGAAGATATTCCAATTAACCATGTTTAATTAAATTAACTTAAAAAAACACACAGCTTAATTTAAATTGAGCTCCTAAATTGCTTTTAAATATCAGGGTATACATACCTTGTGTGTCCCTTATGTTGCCATTTTGTGAAATTATGACCAGTCTAGGGTCCCATTCTTTATCAGTGTCTATGTTTTCTTTTGGAAGACCAAGCCGGAGATCAGCAGGTACATGGAGAGCTGTGTTTATGTACTGTACAGCTCTGGCCAAAAGATTATTTCACAAATATGTCGCTAATTTTACTTAAGCCAGGTGGTCAAAGAAGCTTGTTCTCTGCATAAGGTAAAGGTTGTTTACTGATCTAAAATGATATAAAGGTACCTGTAGGAAACTTGTATATAGTTTTTCTTTCTTCCATCCAACAATTAAGCAACACCAAGCTCACTTTTACCTTATTGCACTCACTTACCCGTAACTAGACCACTGAAAGGTTTCTTTCTCCTTTTGGCTACATGTCATGATTTTTTTGTTAGGTGACTGGCATACACATTTTGAATTTATTTTGCCACTGATTTACTTTATTAAAACTACAGTACCTCCTGAGACCCGGGCTTTTGTTTGATGTGCATTTTTTATGTCTCCTTACTATTTGGGATTAGTATGACCTAATTTTAGTTGAAATTAAATTTTAGCTTTCTATGTGCTCTTGAACTATGTCAAAACCAATGCCCTCATATGAGGACAATGGGTCTGTTTTTGCATATACATTTTTTCCTTGTCATTTGGGATCATAAGGACCCAATTAGCCTAAAAATGAAATTTTAGCTTTCTACAATAAGTGGTTATCTCAAAACCCAATGTCCTCAGACGATGACATTGGGTCTATCTGTGTGACGATAAGACCATTCAATCAATGTTATTATTTACATCTGTGTTTCACAGTATGTACATTTACGCTGCTTTCTGTCCAGACTTTCATAATGAAGACACCGTTGGTTAACAAAGTACAAAACTTTATTTTATACTGTCAACAAACATAAAAGTGCAGATAAAAGTGTGCAGCTTTTGCATGGAAAAGTGCAAACTTTATGAACTTCATTATGAACATGTCATAGCGAACTCAGTCATTAATTCAAGTATTCCTGCTTGCCTATGTGAAAGGCTTTGCATGGAAAAGTGCAACGTTTATGAGCATCATTATGAACGTGTCATAGCAAACTCAAACAATAATGTAATGATAAAAATGCACAATCTATTTCCTTGTAATAGGAAATAAAAACTTGCTCCACTGGCAAATTATTCTACTTATTTTTTAGTGGAAGTTCGCTTGAAACAAGTGGTGATTGTCTAAAAACAAGTTACTTTTTACAGGATGAGTCTTATTTTAAGTGTAATAAGACTTATTTTGACTAGAAATTAGACATTTTGACTAGAAATAACACAAATGCTCTTGGAAAAATTTTACGTTTTTGCACTGAAGGTAGACCTGATGTCCTTAAAGAAGTACGTCATGTTTACAGACGTTGTAGCTTGCTAATATTACTCAAATATATCAAATAAGCATGCCACGTGAAGCTACAGACATTATTGTGCATAAATAAACTAGTTTCAATCATAAAATTTGATTAGGATTTTTACCTTGTCCATGTTTCTGTCGGGAGCTGCCGTAGAAGACATTCGCTGTTATCCCCGCCATGTTGTTTTTTTTCAAATGAGTGTAATTTCATTATGAGACCACTAGGTGGTGCAGGCAGGGCCCCCAGATGAGGGCAATTGGTCAAAATTCTTACAAATTAAGTATCATGGTGCAGAACAGCAAAAATGTAATGTCCTCATATGAGGATGCAGGGTCTCAGGAGGGTATGTAACTTTCACAAAAATGTGTTTTTTTTCCATACTTATTAAAACCTTTAACATGTTGTGACAGTTTTATTCTGTGAAAAAAATCAAGCTCCTACAGCTCCTCCTTGAGCTATTATAGCATTCTGCAAAAATACATCACTTCAGTAAGAAACATAAGTATCCTGCAGTCAAAAACAACCAATCAGAGCCAAGAGGAGTGTCTTAGCGCTGTCAGTCACCCTTGTGTATGCACCCCTTCATGTGCTACTGAAGTTGTTTATCACAAAACCAACTTTCCATTACAGGAAAAAAGCTTATCCGTCATCATCCATGGTCGTGCTACCTAGCTTCAGCATTTGTGGCAAGCTATGTTGTGGTAAGAAAGCTTTTGTGCATCAAATAGCAAGGGAAAGGGAATGAGCACAAGAGTGATTGACAGTTCTCCCCTTGGCTCTAATTTGTTGTTTTTACTGAGTGGTGTATTTCTGCAGTTAGTACTGGGAGAAGTGGGAGAAGGAAGAGGAGCTTCATTTTTATATTATATTGTCACAATTTAACCCTCCTGTTTTGTTCGTTTCTGAGGTACAGCCATAATGTTCGTGGGTCAGTTTGACCCAGGGAGTGTTTAATCATGCAATAGTGTCAGAAACCAAAAAAATCCTCCAAAACATTTTTGTATCTTATTATTAACTCCAATACTAACCATTTCAATCAATATTTGTGCAATGATGTTTTTTTTATTTCTCAGAAATTAAGGATCACTGTCAACAATTTACTCATTTACTAATTTGGACATAAAAAAAATGGAATTTACATTTTTTATGTCCACTGGAAAAAAAAAAACCTACAGACAAAAAAACAACAATTTCCTTGAAATTGATCTTTTGTAAAATTTTTTATATTACATTTTGATTTTTTGGGTTTTTTTTCAATGGGTGATCTTTGTAATTGAACTTGAGACACACATACTGTTCAGGATCAAATTGACCCGCTGATTAAAATGAAGATAAATGAGTCATGCAGAGAGTATTTATGTTTTCCTCCACTTCTGCTGAGTGTCACTCAGTGTGGGTGGAGTTTGCCCACGGGAACAGAAAAGATTCCCGTCAAAAGTTGTATGAACACCTGCTTTTTGATTTTTTGGTTTTTTTGGCATGTGTGTATGTGGTGAAATATGTCTCATAGTTGCAAGGAAACATATAGAATTGGAATTTTTTTTACCCTTCAACTTGACTGCCGGGTCAAATTGACCTGAACAGTATCTATGTAAACAGCAGACGCAGGAGGTGGCGCAAATGTGTTAAATTAACCATATGCAATTTATATGTAGAGTGCAGCTATTAAGACAAACAGAAAACGTTTCATGCAGAAAAAATACTTCCAACTATTAAAAAAAATATAAAAAATTCAACTTTAAAACGGGTCAATTTGACCCGCAACATAACAGGAGGGTTAATCATAATTTAACAAATATCTAAAAATATATATTTTGCATTAAAGTATAACATACTGCAGCTATAATGAGGTTTGATTTTATGACTGAGTATGAATTAATGTTGTAATTGGGTAATTCAACAATGTTTTCATTGTTGAATTACCCAATTACAACATTAATAGGAACAGGAATATATTTAGCTAAGCCATTCTAAATGTTTGGCGATAGATAAATTAGATCATTTCAGATTTGTGATTTGTTTTGCTTTAGAGCCACCGTAGACATTTTTTTTCACCCTAACACCTAATGAAAAAAACTGGAAAATAAATAACAAGTAACTGAATATCTGCTTTCTTGCGGTTTGTGGCTCCAGTAAGAAACTTAAGTATCCGGCAATTCCTGGAAGCAGCCTATATTGCTCTACACCGGAAAACATAACAGGAACTGATCAAGCGTTGCAGTAATTGTGTGTCAGGGGAACTGCTGAGGTTTCAGGGGTTTTGTACCTATGGAAAACCGAGGTGAAAATTAAAGCCAAACGGAATTAGGGTGTGAAAATTAAATGTTTATAAAATTTTGAGTAGCAATTTGGGTTTATACATTATTTTAATGTGTTTTCAAAATGTTACATAAACCCTGCAGCGTCACCAGTATAGGTCAATAAAACATGAGGGTTGGTGTCCTGCAACTTTTAGATGCATCTTGGCTTCAACACACCTGAATCGCATAATTAGGTAATTAGCAAGATTCTGAAGAACTTGACTGCATGCTGATGAGTTAATGCAGCATGAGTTATTAGATCCAAGTATGTTGGACAAGGAGCACATTTAAAATTTTCAGTGCACTGGCCTTCGAGAGCTGGAGTCCTGTGGTTTTCTTTGATAGTCTGATAATAATTTGCCCTCACTCATTGTTCTGATAAGCCTCAGCCTACTTTGTGCCCCCAATCGAGTTTTCTATTTTTGTGCCACACAGAAAACAATTATTTTTATTGGAGCAATAAAATATGACAGTATGGCCCCCAAGGGGTGGAGTACCTGTTGCATAACCTATCAACAGGTTGTGAGAAGAATTCAGTCAGACGTATTGCAGAATTTGGAAGACACCAACCCTTTAAAACCATAGTTGTTCACCTATAAGCTAGAGTCAGTAGCACCTTTTGTTTCTTAAATATGTACCAATATGGAATGGTTCCTCTCAGTATGGCTCGATCCTCCTCCTGGCTCTTATTGTTTATTTATAACTGGGAGTGGTGTATTATTTCTCCAGTCTGCAATAGTAACACTGGGAGGTGGTGGAAGAGCTCAATCTTTTCACAGATTATCTGGATCACATTATACTTTC
Organism: Xiphophorus hellerii; assembly: GCF_003331165.1. NCBI lineage: Eukaryota > Metazoa > Chordata > Actinopteri > Cyprinodontiformes > Poeciliidae > Xiphophorus > Xiphophorus hellerii. Next base: position 20,558,876 of record NC_045689.1, on the reverse strand, counting down.
AGGGCATATAGTGACAGTTTTAATAAATATGTAAAAAATAAAAAAAAGAAAAAAATTATGAAAGGTACATGCCCCATCTTTAAGTAGAGACAGAGAAAGTTGGTCAGAGTAGATGGGAAGATGGATAAATGGATGTGCATGCAGGGATATCCTAGAAGAAATTATGTTGCAGTAGAGCCTGAAAAACAGTTTAAACTCAGGCCGGAGGCCATTTTCCAGTGAGGCAATGGAATTGTTTAGATGAAAGCACATAATTACGTGTCAAAATGACAGACCTTAATCCAATTGAGACTTAAAAACGATGTTATTTCTCCCTCACAATCTAACTGAGCTTGAGCTATTTTGCATAGACTTACGCCAAAACATTTGCTGTTTGCCATGGAGAGGTATTCCACACATTTAATATTGTCATTGGTTATAAAATATATTTTAAAAACTAGTTTATGTGGGTCTGTTCCCAAATTACCAATAAACTGCACTGATGTTTGTCATTGTAAAGTGACAAAATAAAAAATATGGTCAACGGATATGAACACTTTCACAAGGCATTGTACTACACAGTGTCATTCACAGAGATTTTAAAAAAGAGCATAGCACAATGCAATTATTGTTTTAAATGAGATTAAAGCATTTATAGCTGTCAAAATGATTGAGGGCAGTGTTCACTCTGGTCTGCTGAGAAAAAGGTCAGATCAATCTGTGAATCCATACACACAGTTAATAAACATATGCTTGAATTTATTAGTCATGCTCATAATAAACAATCCATCCCACAACTGGGATTTATGTGCAGCTGACTTCAAATAAACAACCTCATAAAACAAGGCAATGTGCTTGTGTGCATGCTGCTGCAGTGACGCTGATATTCATGCCCACAGGTGGGGATTTTTTTTTTTTTTTGACCAGTCGGCTGTTTGCAGTTTTTACACATCACTGTGTGGTACTTTGAAGTTTGGCCATAGCTTGTTGTGATAATATAAAACCCTAAAATAGCACACACTTCTTACTTCTGTACACAGCAAACATCACTATAGCATTTAGTTAGCATTAAAGCACAAGGTTCATAAATGACTGGTCAAAGCCAAATGTAATGCTTAAAACTATGCTGCAGAGATTTAAGCAGCCAACAAATTTAGATGAGCAAAATGTATGAACTGAATCCACCATGAAATATGTCAATGACTGCACTTTTCTGTCTTTTCTCCTCCACAGTCAACCCTGGAATCTTATGCACTTCTATAAAACCTTTGATGTTCATTGTTTGGGTGTTTCTGAAAAAGTGGGTTAGAAGCTACATTTGGGATCTCACTTCATTATTTTTGCTCTGCTCAAACTATAACGTGCCAAGGGAGTCTGAAATGTGCAGGCACCATTGCAACCGCTTAAAATTAGTTTGGGAAAATGTCAAGCTGTATCCTGCATCAAATGTATTGAAATAACGACCATTTACATGCATTAACTTTATTTATTTATTTTTTTATATAGAAACAGTGTTACATTGCAGAGTAATGCCTAATCTATCCAGATGGTTGTCAAGCTAGTGAAGTCCACACTAAAAATTATCCTTTTACATTAAAAAGACTTAAGTATGGTGGCTTCTTATGTATTATTATTATTATTAGTAGTAGTAGTAACAAAGCTTTGAAAAGCATGGAAACAATAAAAACCACTTTCTGTAACAGACATTCTTTATAAATGCGGTTTTATTTGTAGAAGAGAAACAAACAGGAAGTATAAACCAGGACAAGAAGATGCATGGATGTTAAAAATAAAAATACAGTAACAAGAGTTGCTGCAGAGTAACAGAAACCGCAAAGAAGCCTGTGGGGGTGATGAGAATCTGAATAAGTGAAGTCCTTAAACCTTTTTTTGCACAAAGTTGAAGTGCTCTTACATTGTATTGTTTGTGTAGGTTACGTTCACGAGTCTAAAATAGATATAATGTAGCCAGAAACATGAAAATGAGAAAAATATGGATATGTGGATGCCTGGATGCCGAATATGATGTTGCTGGAGGGATTTGAGATGGGGTAGGTTTAGTGGAGGGAGTAATCACAAATAATGGGAAGTTATATTTAATCTAACACATATCCAGAAAACACGGAGCAGGTGAAAATGGAAGGGCTGTCAAAATAGCCCATGCATCTTGTTTATGCAAGTTATTTATTTAGAATCCCAGTTGCACTGAGATAGTGGAAAGCATGAACTATCAAATTACAGCATAAAATCAATTTTTCACTAGGATTGTGAAGCTGCACGCACTTTACTTTGTTTCCTAGATGATGCACTGGGAAATCATACATGAACAGAAGTTGTCGCAGCACTGCCTATTTTTAATCTTGCGAGGCTGTGGAGCATTGTTGTTTCTTAATGAGAAGGTTCTGTTGAGGATATTATGAGTACCAAGAGAGGGGCAGGTTGTAATGGAACTACACAGGACCCACTGCTGGATTAAAGTTCAATGCTATTGATTCACTTGTAAGCCTTACTGGTGAGGCTAATGTACTGTTGTCCACCAAAGCACACATATCACACAACAGGTTTTGTTCCATATACAGTGATCAAAAATGCAACTATGCCTCTGTGGCTGCCTGCTTAGGCAAAGAGAGAGCTTACGTTTTGACATTGTGACGTTGACATATTGAGTCAGACTGAAAACATATGTAGATATGAAGACATGAAGCTTACTTTATGAATTATCATTGAATGATGTTGCTTTGATGCTATACTTGGGTTACTTCTTTTTGACTAGTGTCTTTTTTAAAAAAATTTGTATTTGTTCATATTTTTTTGATATTTAATGATGAGCTAGCAACTTTAGGCATAATGTTAAATTCTTTATACACAGTCCATGATAAGTAGTTAAAATAAATACACATGTAATTGATCAGGAAAAAGTTTTAACTCATAAGCAAATGTATTAAAATGAGAGAAATGTGGATATGTGGACGTGTGAATGCTGAGTATGATGTTATTGGAGAGAATTGAGATGGGGTAGGAGAAACTTTTAAGTGTTTAGCGTGCTGGTTTAGTGTGAATGGGTTTTGATCAATAAAAGAAAAGTTTTGGGTGTGTACATTGTGCCTGCAAGTTACAACATTCATGCCTTGGAAGTTTTCAGCATACCCAAAAAATCTGGCTTATTTGAAGATTACATAATTTATGCTACACTATCAGACATGTGGAAACAAGATAGTATACCATTGTTAACTTGAACAAAATTCAACTGTTAAACTACAAAGTGTATACATAATAGTGTGAAAGGGGTATTTGCGCCATGCCAGGTTCAGTGGCAATTAAGTTTAGATTGAGAATTCATAGTGGCAATTCTTAATCATATATATATATATATATACTGTATATATATACAGTCAATCATTTGAATTTCTCTCTTAGACCGCAACTCCCTTCCTCCATTATTATTATTATTATTATTATAGTCACAGTTCTGATTACAGACACTCTCAGTATATATATATATATATATATATATATATATATATATATATATATATATATATACACACGTAGGTTGATAATGTAACACAATGTAACATCCCAAAATGTCAGTGTCCTGAGATTCAAGTCACAAATTTAATGACCTTAGACTTGACTTGAATTTTTACAGTAATTACTTATGACTTCACTTTGACTTAAACCCTTTGACCTGATATCTTTTATCAAGCAGAAAGTGCATAACGCAAAGAAAACCGTTCGGCACGGAGTCATGGAACCATGCCAGGCATGGAATCCAGCCTGCTGTTTACCCCCCACTACTTCCCAATCCCCCCTCTTGTTGCTACAACAAGCATGCTCCATCTACCGTGCTGTTTACCTGCTTTTCTTCTGAGTCCTTTGATGACGGCAAAGAGTCTGATGGTGGTAGAAAGGCTCTTTCATCTAGCAGGGTAGTGTATGCAAAGGTGGAAAAAAAGTGCTGCATAAACAATGGGTAGGCTACTATACAGCTTAGCTCAGTACCATAATATTCAGGCACTTACAGTAAGGTTCTATACACAGATGGAAGCAAGTGTCTTAGACTGTTTCTGTCTCTGTTCCTGCAGAGAAACAGAGACAGAAACAGAGATGAGAGGGTTGTCAGCACCTATATGAACCTTAGTATGAGATGCCAGAGCTGACATAAAGGTGTGGACATTATGTTGGGCCGAGTGGAAAATGCTCTACGATAGAAAGCAAGCATATGTTCTCAAAGTCACAATGGAAGTGTTTTTTCTATTTATTTTACTTCTCCTAAACCTTAACCTGAACCTGTTTCTTATCACTTAAATGCTTGAATTACAGCATGCAGTGCCCCACCTAAATACTTCTACCATTTCATTGTCACTTTTCCCATTTCTCATTTCTTGCACATATTTCTCTGTCTGTATCAGCTGTGAAGGGTTTCCATATGCAACATGCTTAATCAATTGTGGTTTTGTCTGCATCAGATTTGATTAAATTTTTTTGCCAGGCTGTATTCTTCCTGTTATTTTTCAATATATTTAACTGTTTTGGGAATTTAACACAAAAGGTGGTGCATTTTTTTTATTGTATAAACTATTATAGTATTTCCTAGTTATTTAATACTTTTCTCTAAAAAAAAGAAAGCACTGGAATATGTTAAACCTATCAGCTGAGTTCCAGGTATCTACTCTGCCTTACTAAGATTCTGTCAAATTATAAATAGTTGTTCTCTAGGTGATGCAGTGATGAATCATTTGACATTTAACAGGTATTGTAGAAGCATCTACTAACTTCGGTGCTTTATCAAGCCTTTCTCAGAACCACTGGTATTATTATAATGGCTTTAAGCTAATGCTATTAACTAAGACAGAAGGAAATTACCAAATTGTGAATTACAGCTAAAATGAAATGCATTTGCTATTTCTGAAACATTCCAACTAAAGTATCAAGTTCTGAAAAAAATAAAAAAATCTCCACTACATCTTAAGAAAAAGTTTCACCATTAATAGCACATTGCTTATGTGCCCGCCTAATGCACTGCAAGTATTTTTGTTTTTCTATAAAACTCCAGAGTTTTTACTTTCACACCTCAAGGTTTCCAAATTTTGTACACATAAAAAGCCAACCAACATTTTTATGCCGGTCCAACCGCGACAGTCCATTGATTTTCTTGAAGGACAGCAGGCCAACCCAATAAAACCTGTGATTCCTCTTTGGCTTGCCTCACCACTCTTCTCTGACTGACGCTGTGCATTTTGTCATTTGAGTTTTGAGAAAAAAGCCTAAAAACATCTGAGTTGACACCCACACAACAAAAATGTTCCAATCTTGTTGATACACGTTTGCCACACAAAGTTCCAGCAGGTTCAGGTCTGGAGACGGAAGGGGAATTAGTGATTCAGAGGGATTCATCATTGGGAGTGAGATGTAACCCAGGGACAGATTGGGAAAGAGGTCAAATTACCTACTGTCAGCCCAGTGAGAAGCAGCTGAATGTTGGGAGGAGGGCAGGCATGTGTGTGCATGAGCATCTGTGTACATGCATGAGGGGAGTAGCCTACATGTACGCTGGGACACTAGTCACATGTTGACGCATTGGTTTGACCTTTCTCGTCATTAATTGATGTGCAGGGCGCTCTCATTGAATGTTGTAGAGCTCCCTAAGCGTTGGAAAGTGACGACATAGGAATAAAGAGAATGACGAGTAGGGAGTCGTGTATATATAGACAGTCAGAAAAAAACTGTAATGATCGTGGTCCTGGGAATTAATAATAGAAATGTTCTGAAATGTGTGTAAAATTAAATAATTATAGTGAACCAGAAAACATAAAAAGTAAGAAAAAGACAGTTTTATCAAAAAAAAAATAATTACAAATTTAAAACGAAAAAAAAAAGATTATAAACACATCTTCACTAAATGGTATTTGAGGAAATTGTTAGGCAATCAGTAAGAAATTATTGTAAACCCATTTTATTAAGTCAGACTGAAAACACGCGTATCGATATCAGCCTATAAAGCAACTTGTGCTTGTGTACAGAGCTACAGTTTTGTGTCCAGACTGAGTGCGTTAGAGAGAGAAAGACAGAGAGAATTGCCTTTGTTTTCAATACTAATGCTATGCGTAGACAGGGTGTCCACCTTAGTGTTTTTTCAGCTTGTCATATGGGTCCAGTTTGCAGCAGATGTTACATTTTACAGTTATTGTCATGCAATATTAGTATGCAACATTGCTCTGCTGAATGGATAACTTAATTTATTTAATTTACCTTTGGGATCATTAAAGTATTTTTGAATTTAATTTAATTGAATTCTGTCATTGAGGTTATAAAATATTGTCCAAAGGTTTGTACAGTTCATATAGCGCTCTTCAGTCTATCCATTTGAAAATGGAAAGAGTTTGTCCAAGACATGATCATCCGCCTTAACTGAAACGCTGAGCAAGGCATCATTAATCTATGGGGGAGAGGCAAGACTGTGGAGTTGTTGCAAGTAAGCCACAAATCCCATCTGAGGTTTCTCTTGACATGTAATGGACACGGCAAGCATGTAAACGAAGGTGCTCTGGTAAAATGAGACCAGAATTTAACTTCTTGACACACATGCGATGTCTCAGTGCAACGGAAAACATACACCCTGAACACACTGCTGCTTGTGTTACGATGTGGCTCATTGAGCTGGAACAAATGACAACTTTACTAAAAGTAAAATAATTAAAATAAACTGAATAAACAGGAAGGCAACCCCAAGGCAGCTGGCATAGCTGCATCCTAAGCAGGTGGAATTAGCAAGGCCTATGCCAACAAAACGCCAGATTGGGCCACGCAAGAGCTGCCATGACACACTGGAGCACAGCTGCTTTTACATTTGGGAGATGCTGGCTGGGCCCTAGAGACTCCTAGGAAGAATGGATAAACATTCCACTTTCTCAATAGATACAGACCTCCAGAGACTGAAACGGCAACTATAGGCGTTTCCACAAAGTATTGAGTAAGGGATTCGGAATATAAACGCATGTTGCATTTTTCAAAATGTCATTTATTTATTAACTTAAAATGTAAATTGCTAATTCCCCTCCATCACAATCATGCATTAGTTTGTGTATAATATATATATATATACAGTATATATATATACACAATTATATATATACACTATATATAATAGTTTTAACACAAACTATTATATATTAAAAAAGCATTAATATATATTGAAGTTCTTATTTCAAAAAAAGTAAAGAAAATGTAATGCACTTGTACACAGAAACATCTACATCTCATTATGTGCTTATATATCAACGCAAAATGGGAAGTTATTCTGAAGAAAATGTTGTTGCTAAGAAACATGGCCTTAAAACTTCATGTTTGCAACAAATGTTTAATAATCTTTTCAGAAGAATCAAACTGACCAGAATTTTCTGTTCTGCCGTTATTGATCTCTTATCGTGTGATGTGGGAAAAATAACACATTTTCATGCCTGCCAGATGTACAATAGCAGATGTGGCTTGGCAAAATAATGCAGTGAGACAATGTGTTGCACAACAAGAGGAAAGAATGCATTCTATTATTATTGACTCTTTTTCTTAATAAGCTTTACTTACATTTGAAGATTCAAAGCAGAATTTCCCCCCAAACAATAGAGGACCTGCAGTAAAAGCCCTGTATCTTAACAGCATGATGTTCATAAGCTGGCAGATTTACCAAACTACTGGAGACAACCTGTATGTTTCTTTACCTGAACAAAGAATCTCGGAGTGCAGTGATTCACCCTGGTTTGTTACTTCCTGGGGGCCTTTGCTGTAGCAGTACCATTCTCATTCTCCACTTTAATTCACTCCTCTGTTTTTTTGTGTCTTGCAGTTGCCCTGTTTCCTGGGGAGGATAATGGAACGGCTGTGGTTCTCTTTTCTGTTGCTGGCAGCAGCATGCAGAGGACAGTCGTGTCCAAAACGCTGCATGTGCCAGAGCCTCTCTCCATCACTCGCTATCCTCTGCTCCAAAACAGGTCTGCTCTTTGTTCCCACTGCCATTGATCGACGCACAGTGGAGCTACGTCTTCAAGAAAACTTCATCACAGGTATCATACCTACTGTGGGGTTGGATCTGTTTAAATGACTGTGTGTTATTTTTACAGATAAACTGCTAAAATTCAAATGACATATTTGCATATCCCCTTATTTCCACTATGGGCATTTTGTTTATTTTACACTATAATAAATTCAGTCTTATATTATTAATTAGATGCATATTGACTGTATCTCAAATTGTTTCAACAGCTCACTGAAACAATTTATTTACCGTTAACACAAATACAAGGTACTCTTTATTCTGTTACTTGAAAAGGAATTTTTTTGCAGTGTTCGTGATCGTCCTTTTAAATTTAACTACCTTTTTATATTATTTTTGTTTGGCCGAGCTAATCTCACTTGTTTCTTTTAGATCTTACATCAAAAACCTTTTTGTGTTACTTTGAAACATGCTTATTCTTTTATCGGTTTATTTCTAATCTGTAGTCACATTGAGTCTCTAAACAATAGTCCACTAAAACAAAAGGGACACAAAGCTAAATTAACTTCTTCCTAGTTTTATTCTACAGAAAGATGTTCAGCAGATACTGCTTTCATTTAAAACTTAAAAAGTTGAATCTGGATATATTAGAATATCACCTAAAATTTAATTTATATTAGTATAAAAAATGTAACTCGTATAGATCCATTACATACAGAAGGAAATAAGCATTTATTTATGCTATAAAAAATGAAAATTTGGAATTTAGTTTCTGTGAAAACAATTCTTAACACTGAAATACCCTAATAAAAAGTATGTCCACTTGTACAAAACATGGACTCAGTGTTTGGTCAGGGCTCCTTTTTGCATGAATTATTGAATCAGTGAAGCATTGCATGGAGGCATTAAGGAAGCAGAGGTTCCTTTCGTTCAGCTGGTGTCCCTCATCTTCCTTTTGAAAATTACAACATGGATTTTCTTTTGGTTGTAAGTAAAGCTGGTTTGCTGCCAATCAAACAGAGAAATACTGTTGTCAATGAACCACGTATTGGTACTTTTGATAGTGTGGCAGATGCCTTGTTCTGCTGGGAAATTAAGTCAAAATCTCCATCAACCTTATGAGCAGAGAAAAGCACTTCTTAGAGTTTCCCATGAAATGAGTGCCGTCTTTGGACATCATGAAAGGCAATGGAACAATAGCAGCTTTCCAAATACTTTCTGACTGAAACTTTAGACTACTCCTCAAGAAACTTCAATTGTGTACATTTCTCCTCTCCAGACTTACTTTTTCCTCTTTCCAGACCAAAAGCAATTTTGGTTTGCAATAAAAGAAGAACTTATGACCACCGAGCAGCAGTCCAGAGCTTTTTCTTCTGGGGAAGATGCTTCTGAAGTTGTTTTTGGTTCAGGAGTGGCTTGACACAAGTGATGCAGAAGCAGTACCCTCTTTCCAGTCCAGCAGCAGTACATGCCTTGTGAATTTCTTCCAAACTGTTAAATGTGCTTTTCTTTATAAAAGCTGCAGTTATTAGAGTTAAAACTAGGCCTAAAAAATCCAGCCAACCACCAACCCAACCCCACTAATTACCTCTAATTAGAGGCCAGAGCTCATAGTGAACCTGACATATTTTAAACTGACATCAGTTTAAAGTATTTCCAGACCTCACTCTGCACTCTGCTTGCAAATCTTCTGGGATGTATAATTGTTAGGTGCCTAGCAGAATGAAACATTTGCACCTTATTTCCTTCCTTTCCTCAACAAGGTAAAGTACTTCCTCCTCTATTTAAATTAGAAAAAAAATAAATTAAAACAACTTTATATCATGCATTCTTGTTTAGTTTTCTCTGTGCTGTATGTATTGCAGGCTATTTAAAAATGCACCTCAGAAGCCTGACCCCAACCCAGCCATCAACCATATAATTGTGGCCCAACCCAACCCAAATTTTGGGTCGGGTTTGAGCAATGGATCTAAACTCTAGTGGTTATCCATGTTTCTTGTACAATTTTATCTACAATGTAATTTTTGTCTGCTTAACTTTCTGAACAATTGAGTTGATTACAGTACTCTGTGAATAGCCAGTACCTAGAGCAATGAAGCTATGTGGATTGAATTTATCAAGGATCAGTTCCTATCCACCGGCAGTTGCACCCAGTGTCGTCCTTCGCCCTTTCTTCACTGTCTGGTTTTCATTGCTCATTGCTGGTTCCTCCCCTTACTTTACGCATATTTGTTATACTTTTCTCCTTCTTCAAGCCCTGCACATTCCTCTGTTATCTTAATGGAGATCTATAATATGGTTACATTTTTATTTTTTGGTTCAACAAATCTAAATCTATAGAAAAATAGTGTACCAAAAAATAAAAAGATTAAATATACTAACCTAAAATAAAATAAAAAGAAATTAAAAGCTAACATAAAATAAAGAAAACAGATAATGTACAACGACAGTTAAACCCCGATCTAAACAAATGAGTATTCAGCTTTGTCAAAGGCAATGTTTGTGCACATCCCCGCTTCAATGTGCCTGAATAAAACAATGATTAAAATATGTTAAAACACCACAGTAAATATATGTTATATAATACAAAATTGGGATTTGAAAAAAAAGTAAGCTTTAAACATTATTCTTTATTAACAGTCTAAATTCTCTTGGGAATGCCTTATTGTAACAGCTTCAAGAATAGTTCTACTTCGAGAAGGACATTTCAAAGCTCTACTTTGGATGTTGGTTGCTGTTAGTTCTGTCAAGATGTCCTTGCACTGCTTTGATTATTTCAAGGTCTGGTCTCTAGGGATGCAAATATATCACTTTACAATGTTCCCTTCAAGTATGCTTTTACTGCTGTGGGAGGGTGTTTGATGTGCAGAAAGTAAAGCCTGGGCAAATCAAAAAAAAGTTCCAGGGTACACATTATACAGTGAATTAAAACGTATTAAACAAACCCCACCGCGCCAGGAGCTAAAATGCAACTGGAAGTCATGACAGAGCATATATTATGTTTTACAGATGCTTACTGGTGTTCCTTTTTACCTTTCCTGCTCTGTATGGGACGACTTGAAGATAATAATAATATTTTCTCAGAAGTTTCTAGTTTGGTTGTGAGGTCATTTGGAATACTTGAGTTTTTCCTTTCTGGTTCCCTTTCATTAGAATGACAGCCACTGTTTCATTGATGATTTACCCACATTCAGAGACAGTTTGTCTTGATTGATTGCAGTTATAGATAAGTTCAGCCATGGATTTTGGTAACAGCTGACTGCAAGGTGAGGAGGAATTAAGCTTGATATAACAACTATGTGGGACCTACTGCTCTATTTCTGACTGTCTTTGTTAAATGTCATAGTTCCTGGCATTCCTTTTTATAAAATCTTTTTTTTTTGGTGCTTATTCTGCTAATTTGCAGCGGTTCGAAGAAAAGACTTTGCTAACATGACCAGCTTGTTACATCTGACGCTGTCCAGAAACACCATAAGTCAGATTCTTCCTTCAGCATTCAGTGATCTGCGGCGACTGAGAGCGCTCCATCTGGACTCCAACAGATTAACTGTGATAAAGGTAAGATTCATGGATTGACCAATTATGATTCACAGCAACTAATATTTAGCTACATGACTGCATTTCAGGATCTTATTGCCTTTTCACATTTCCGACCACCAGGACGACCATTTCAAAGGTCTTACTAACCTTCGCCATCTGATACTGGCCAATAACCAGCTCCACTCCATATCTCCTCACGCCTTTGATGACTTTGTGACCACTCTCGAAGATCTAGACCTCAGTTACAACAACCTTGACCAGGTGCCGTGGGACACGATTGGGCGTCTCACCAATGTCAATACCCTGAACATGGATCATAACCTCATAGAGAATGTTCCCCAGGGAGTTTTTACCAATCTACACAAACTGGCCAGGTAAGGACATGAAAATTAACAAACAAACTGAACTGAAAAAAACTGAAGAAAAGTTTACCTCTACTATTGCATGAACATTTTTCAATTGTCTTTCCCTGTTCATGATTAGGCTGGACATGACTTCTAACAAGCTGAAGAAGATTCCCCCAGATCCATTGTTCCTGAGAATCCCAGTATATGCCAAGTCTAAAGGCTCCCCACTCTCTTCTCTTGTGTTGAGTTTTGGTGGAAACCCACTTCATTGCAACTGTGAGCTTTTGTGGTTAAGGAGACTGACCAGAGAAGATGACCTCGAGACGTGTGCCTCCCCTTCAGATCTCAGCGCCAAATACTTTTGGACGATACCAGAAGAGGTAGGAGCATTTCACCTTTCACTTTTAAATTTCAAAGAGAAAACAAACACCTACACACAAATATTAAATATATCTCTTAATCTACTTCTCTGATGTTCCTTTTAGGAATTTATTTGTGACCCACCAGTTTTGACTCGAAAGTCACCTCATACTGTTGCTATGGAAGGCCAGCCTGCAAGTCTAAAATGTAAAGCAAATGGAGACCCAGAGCCTGAGGTCCACTGGATCAGCCCTGAAGGCCGACTTATATCCAATAGCTCCAGGTATCACCATGATATTACAATTCTTGCTGTGCCTGTAGTTTGAACAATCTTGCAATAATAAATGTCCATTGTCAGATCTTTGCAAAAATTCTTATTTGAGAAACTTAAAAAGAGGAGATGTTTCCATTCAATTTTCAGTGTTAGTCCATGAAGATAAAACCTTTGTCCTACTTAAAGGATCTAACCATTTTGCTCATGCGAGCCAACTGTGAAATATGGTCCATTTAATGGCACCCTTAGAACAAATGCTTAAAAATAAATTAATAATTTCTTTCAATTGTATAGTCTCACATTGAATAAATATTGTAGATCTCTAAATGTGATATTTAGACCTGCTTTTCCATCCTGCTCACTATGGTGAGCAGCAGACTAAACACAAGAAAGATGTAGTTATCACAGTTCCAGTTGTTTTAAACCTTTTGAAGTATTCATCTGAATTTAGATATGGAGATGTTTCCAAGAGTAGCTGTTGTCTTGAAGTAATTTATTGACCTATGAAGATCACTTTAAATATGTTTTATGTGAATTGACATTTTTTGTCTTTTTCATTTTGAAGAGTGGATAAGGGAAAAATGACCTCTTTGTCACATTATATGCATCTTCAAAGAAAAAAGGCAATTTTTTCCACTAAAGAAATGTACTTGTATAAAGGCTATGTTCTACTAACTTGTAGTAAAAATGTACAGTAAATGGATTTATTTACTAAAAAGCTTCTGACAGGTTAGTTTCACAGCCAAGATACAAAGAGGGAGAAGGAAGAGTCTGGTTTTGTCAAAGGGTTATGATTTCAATATGCTGGATGGTGTCAACTTCCTCTATTCAAATAATTATGTGTATGTATACACAGCATGGTCAATATCCAGTCACTGCACAGCTCAGAAAGCAGTCATGTTCTCTGACCACACAGGAACATGGTTAGGAGCAAAATGTGTATCAATCCCAGAGAAATAACATATCTTATAAAAAGTTTTAGCTGAAGCTGTTGTCCATTATTATCTAGATTGAAATGAGTTCTACACTGAGTGGCTGAAACGCCACCTAGTGAGGAAGAAGACATTACTCCAAAAGCAAATACAACATGTTTGTGAACTTCCAAAGATTAAATAAATCTCTCCCTATTTATTCTGGCAATTAGCAAGCTGAAATTATTAATTATTAATCACAGCTGATAAAAATCAGGAAAAGTTTAGTGGAATGTACTTCCTATTTCCTACTCTTTTTTTTTCTCAGAACTTTAGTTTTCCCCAATGGAAGCCTGGAAATCAACGTTACGTCCCTGAAGGATTCAGGAAACTTCACCTGTATCGCCTCAAACGCTGCAGGTGAATCTACAGGAAGGGTGGAGTTAGTTGTGACAGCTGTGCCTCATCTTGCAAACAGCACAAGCCGCAGCCGAGATCCTTCTTCTGAGCCAGCGCCCTCTGACATCCTGACCTCCTCCAAAGTTGCAATGCTTAACAACGAAACAAGAGGGGCTGACAGGAGGGTATCATTGGTGGAGCTCACAGGAAACTCTGCCCTCATTAGATGGAGCAGCCAAACTCCTACATCCGGAGTGAGAATGTTCCAGGTCCAGTACAACAGCTCCGGGGATGACACGTTGGTTTACAGGTATGGTTATCCACACTGAATACTCATGTTTTTTGCTGCTCCCAAGATTTCTTTTGTGCTGTACTTTCAGTGTGCCTTTTTGAAAAGGTTATTTATGAAAGACATGTGGGTGCTTGTATCTGCATGCATGTTTCAGAATGTGTGAACGCAGCTGAGCATTCGCTATCCTAGAGGCTTTAGCTGTTGCTCTGAGGATGAGAGCAGATGACAATTAATGCAAGTGGAGATGAGGGCGAACAAGCCAACTGAAATGATGGTAACATCTGGAGTAGAACAGATTCATTGTTGAGTTTAGAAAGGCAATATCTAGACATTTCATGTGATTGGTTCCTCTGGATTTCTTCCTAATTATAAAAAGATAGTTTTTACTCACTGCTTCTAGTGGCTTGAGTTCTGCATGAAAGATGTATTCATATCTAGTTTGCTCTCTGGTATGAAATGTTAAAATTTTCCCCATAAAAACCTTTTTAATATTTTTTTTTCTTCATCTGATGATGAAGTAAACATAACTACTAAGTGTTTCTAGTTTCTCTTGAAAAAAATATAATCCTAAAATGTTCTCATTGTTCAAACCATGATGCAATACTGACTGAAAGTCACTCTGGCTACTGTGGGAAACCCTTGCTAAAGAGCTTTCAGATGTTGTCATGGCAATATGAGAGGAAGATCTCCCTGAGCATGTCACACACAAATCTGTTGAGATACTGTATAATGTGTCAGTTTGTTTGTGAAGTGCAAATCAATTGGCTCAATATATTATCATTATGTGTGAATTCTATTGATCAGATACAGATGTATGTTAATAAGTGACCAATTTGGAATAAACAACATTTGTGAGTCATGAAAGTTAGAATATCTGTGGATTTATGACCATGATGTTGTGTCTTAGCAAAATATCACAGTTTTACAGATTTTTCCATCCCTGGATTTAAGCTGGTTTTCTGTTTCAAAACCCCATACATTGCATATTAAACATTTGGAGTTTATAGTTTGAAATCATTTATTGAATTCATGTTAGACTTCCTCTGTAAATAATAAAATAATAATAAAAACTCAAACAGAAATAAAAAGTAACAGTTTGGTTTGGTATAGACCGTACATAACTGTACTAGCTGAGTATATAAGTATAATTACAGCCATTTTATTTATTCTTCAGACTCAAGTGTAGTTATTAGCTTAACAGGTTTAGCCTCAGTTTTCAAAACTTTAATGAAATGTGAAGCCTATAAATTGACCCTATCTAAGCTTTTATTCACCATTTTAAAATTGCTATAATTTGCATTATTGACCTATTTTTTAGAGAGAAGTTGCAATAAACTTTTCTGCATTTTTAAGTTAAGTTAAGCAGTTTTTTTTAAATTAATTTATTAAGTTACATTATCTTAGCTGTTTTTTTGTTTTTTTTAATAAACTAAACATTCCTCATTTGACGATACTGGAGATAACCCCCGGATAACTTTTGCTTAGCAATTTTCTTTCCTGACTTGATGTCATCTGACATCATTTCTGCCTATGAGTTGTCAGGTTTATAAATGGCACATAAGCTAATCAAAATACAAAGACCAGGAAACAAATAGATGCATTTTATACCAGTGGATTATCCCCTATGGTCTCATTTATAAACAAGGTGCATGCACAAAATGGGGCCTGACACTGGCACATGTCACTTTCTATGCAAAGGTTGTGATCTACAAAAAACAAACTGGACAGGAAAATGTTAAGTTTGGAAATGCAAACTCTGGCCCATATGTACACTCAGTTTGGAGATAGGGCGACGCAGATGGTGAGGTGGGGAACTGAGGCCACACTGCATCATGATTCTTCTCAGACGTTTAATTTCACTCCATATTAAACTTTAATCATAGATCAACTTTATTGTAAGCATTCAAAACAGCAGTGTTATTTATGCTTTTGTTGGTGAGCCATAATTTTACTCAAGAAGTTTTTTAAAATAAAAAGAAAGATCTCCAAGCCAACTTAAGTCTTGCATCAAAATCTGCACAATATTTTATCAAAGTTTTCGCACCATCACATTCCTCTTACCAGATGATCACGAGTGTGATGTGTACCACAGAGTAGCACAAAAAGTTGACAAGGTCAAAGGCAATCAGACTGATTACTGTAAACATTTAATTACTGAGGTGACACTCATGAGTAATGATGGATGCATGGGCATTGCTGAAGAAACCACCAAAATTTTCTAGCTACTGATGTTCAAGTCATATGTGACTCAAACACGTACCTGAAAAATTTAGTGACACGACGCCCTGGCTCACATGACTCTTTCATCTTGGTGCAAAGTAGTGTAGGGAATAGGCTGCCAATGGCTGGCTTCTTGGAACGTCAATAGAAAATTTATTCGGGCCTGATTTACAAACACAGTATTCCACTATAACCTGCAGGGGACAGAGGCTTCCCACTTACATGTTGGCTCCTACTCTCCTTTCCAGACCCGCAGAGAGCAGAGGAGGCACACTTTAATATCGCTCACACCCAGGAGCACTCAACTGTGGAGTGTGCCATCGGCCTCATAAAATGCCAATGGCGATGTGTAACTTTTACTTGTCACGTCACTACTGTGCCTACCAAAAATTCTATCTTTTTTTTGACTCTTGAATTCATTCAGCAACACAGTGGTTTCTGCCTCGATGAAATTGTGTTCCCTTTCTCTTTTCTCTGTGGTTGCCTTGTTGGCCATTAAATAACATTGATTAGTGGGTTTATTTAAAGTCATCTTAATATTCATGAGGGGCTTTACATTGGTCATTTATAGTTGAATGAGGGCGAGTAAAGGGCAGGACATGAGGTGAAACCTTGTACACAAAGGTGCAGCTGTGACTAATAAAGAGGAAATTGCTTTCTGGCATTTCCATGCGTGCGCATGGTTTTAGTAGTCTGGATTTTTTGTCCCCTTATGCTATTTTTGGCTTTTGGGTGTGAAACCTACACAATGTTTTAGAAATCAGACCCCTGGATGTAAGTAAAAATTCAAACTGCAGAAATAGGCAAATTATTTAAAAGTGCAATTGAATTCAAACTGGCTGTTCATCAGCTGAACAGAGGTCTAACTCTGTAGAACTGAAACAATAAACACCAAGCCCAAATCTGGCTGATGGGGGAATTTTCTGTCAGGCATTTACTTTCTAATGACCTGGCTGGAAAAGACAAAAAGCCTTTCTGTTGTTAAATGTGATAGGATCATTCAGTTACAAAAACCCACCCTCTCTGTCTGCTGCTGAGTTTTAGACATTTTAAATGTCTTAAAATACCCCGGAGGTTATAGAAATGGAAAGGTCAGGAGGTAAACATAAATTTTTTTTACCTGCTCTGAGGAATCAACTTCAACTGGCTGGCTGTGATAAGACAGGCATATTCTCAACTATAATTAGACCCCATCTGATTCTAACTGGAGTCTAGTGACCATAAGATGGTATCTACGAGAGAGAGGCTTAAAAAACAAAAAAGTGCCTTTAAAGGCCATATTTCCTTTAAGGCCACAAACTTGCCTGTTTGGACTTTACGAATAGGTCGCCGGTTAAAACACCCACTCTGTTCCTCTCAGTTGTCTTGTCCTTGGGCAAACGTCACACGGTCCGAGTTGAGCAGAGGACCCGCTGCTGGCACCAGTTGTATGGCAGCCTTGCTTCTTTATGCGGTGACTACAATGTGCTAAAATGCAACATTGCATTTTAGCACATTGCATTTTAACAAGTCAGAGGGTGAATGACTGAATGTAGAGTAAAATTCTTTGCCGTTAACTAGACTAGATAAAGTATAGGCCAATTACCATTTAAGACTGATTTTAAAGCCAATCTGGAAGTGGCTACATTAATTCTAAAAATAATAAATAATAAAAGTAAATTCTTAAAAGCATATTTAGCAAAAATGTATTTTTTAAATTATGCTACCTAAAGTAACCAAAGAGTGAAAGACTTCCAATTTATCCTGTGAAACAACAACAACAAAGAAAATAAAAAAATAAATAAAAAAAGAGCTTCTCAAATATTTTTCCAACAGCACACCATTTTGATACTTTCATTCAGAAAATAAACACAGACACAAGGTTGTTTGATTGGGAGATGCAGTTGACACAGTGCACACCTCCAACTTATTAATGCTCCCTGTGGAAACTATGTGAACCATTTGGAGAAAGAAGTCACACAGAAATGGGTTGCTCTGCTTCATTAAAACGCTGCTTGTATGGCTGTGTTCCTGTGCTATCTGTTTCTTAATTACTGTGTTTGTAATAGACTTACAAATGTATTAATAATCAGTCTCAAGCATAAGTATTGGAGGTACACAACACGAGTGCTGCCTTTACAGTATGATCAATGTTAAATATATAAGACATATTAACGAGAAAGGAAGACTTGAAAACAACACTATATAAATACAGACTAGAAAGTGGCATCTGTGCAATAGAGCAACACCACAACTAATCATACTGTACATAGCTTAAAGACTCAGCGGTGTGAGTCTGATTCATCATTCAAAAACATAAAAATCACAGAAAACTTGTTGAGACAATGAATATGACAAATTAGAGATTTCAGTATTGGACTCAGTATGGATTTGCAATTGAGAAGCATATTTCAATACTTTATAAAAACCTAAATCATTCATTGTGTGATGGGTAGCTACAGTAAAATATGATTTTTAAAAGAAAGCATTTAGCACATGTCTTATACAAGTTCTGATAAACATAGGTGAGACTGAATTTGCTATGAATGTTTAGTAGCTGTAAACTATTTGGGATAAATATACTCTCTTGTGATCATACTTTATCAAAGAATGTCATGGCTAGTTCATGAGGATTACATTAAAAGAAAGATCAAATAATATTAACATCCATTAGAGGGCATTAACACTGTACTAGCTCAGATCTCAGAAAAAGAAAAAAAATGAAATGGTTCTGAGAATGTGCATATGTGCCCACTTCCTCCCCTCCATCTGTCTTTGCTCAATATCCATTAAAAGGAGTGAGGTGAAAGGTAGTGTTATAAGATAATGTAGCAGAACTGAGTTGAATGTCTGTAACTCATGTTAGGAGGAGGACCACAGCTGAGAAAACATAGGAAATAAGTAGTGATATTGTAAGGGGAGACTTTTTGTGGTCAACATATTTATTTAGTTATGCATTAGTTATTTGTTACATTTTTCAAGTTGTGTATTTTTTAAGCCGATGCTGTCCACTTTTGTATAGCTTTAATAAAGACGGAGCATTTAAAATTATATGGAAAAAATAGAGTAATAATATACTGTGTTCATTCTTCAGAGAAGAAGGTACATTGATTCTGCTTACAAGTTTTCCATGAAACACAGTTGAAATATTGTTACATTTTGGAACACAATTGCTGAAATTTTGTCGATGCCAACTGGACATCCTGTTTCAAGAGTAAAATTACTGTACTGGGTTTCATATATCAGAATGAATGGCAAAAATCATCTGGATTTTTCTTGTTTTATAATGCAAAACTATGTTTAGCAAAAACACACAACAGTGGGATAGAAAAACAGGAGTACCTTACGTGATTTAAATGCTGGTGAAACCACCTTTCAAAACACTTACATGAAGTAATCATTTTCTGTACTTACCACTGTCTTTGATCATTGTGAAGACATTTTGGCTCAAAGTTATTAGCCCTGCCACAATACTATGTATCTGTCTTGCTTTTCAATGGCATATGAAGGTATAGCATGTTTGGTCAGCAAACTTCCAGCATTATATTCATGCAGATGTCATAGGGTAGCTCACACAATTTGACCTTAGGTTGATTGTCACAGATTTCAAGGTATGTCAATATATAATACACAAATGTACCATTGCTTCAGAATTTAACATAAGACAATATACTTTATTGATCCCCTAAGGTTCTGTTTTTATTTATTTATTCATTTATTGCTATTTTGCTGGCATTTAGTAAAAATAATTATTTGTGCTCATTCTAATTAGCCTAAAACAAGAGAGGTTTGGTCTGATTTAAAATGATGTTAATGTATAATGTATATGTAAATAAATATCTGGTTTCAACTGTAACCAAAAATGATAGTGAGTGAAGAGAGATGGATGGCTTTGAGAGATTTTCTCTTGCATGACATCATCAGACAGGGCTGTTTGGCAAACTAAGAGCCGTCTCTTAGATATGTGCAAGGAAGTCTTTTGGTATTATGACCATGACACAGTGGACATGACAGCCAGTGGCTCGAAGGAACATGGCTTCATTAACAAGCACTGAAGTTCTAATAAGGCAAAAGGACATGCTGCTAAGTGGACTTCTAGGACATTGACTTTGGTACTCAACATTTACCTCTGTATGTTGTCACTTAATTTTGTGCAGTTTTTGCTTCGCCTTAGGCATCTAAATTGGCAAACACAGCTTTACTTTTTACCTCCTTAGGATTCTGCTAAACTAGCAGATTTAGCATTTTATTGACCACCAGTCCCAATAACACTGGCTGTTTTGTTTGTTTTTTTACAGACAGGGTGGCTGATTATTTTGTTTGTTATTTGACACTCATCATCTACGGCAGTCTGTGTGAATTATTATACTGTCAGAACACCATGACTATCGCAGACCACTTTCTTCACAACTGCCACATTGTGTCGTGACTTGGTAAGGACCCAACTGAGTGAAATTGTAAAGGTATTTAATGAAAAAAAAATCTATAAGAGACTTAGAATTGAAAAAGCAAATACACGACTGGGCAAATAAATGTGGAAGAAACACCAGAGAGAGAACAGTAAATTCCAGGATTTAGTGACTGAAAAATGAGGAACTTAAATATTAAGGGAGTTGATTACTGGATAGAAAACCAGTGGCTGATTACTAACAGTGTGCATCTGAAAGAGAAAGGGAGAGTGATGGCATGGAGGAGGGGCAGAGGAGGAGAAAACACAAACTGGCAAAATATAATTCTAACCAAAATAAAGAAAATCCTACGAAGGAATGTAGTAACACTAACTCCCTAAACATAAATATTTACACAGCTATGGTAAAACTGATGAAAATAAACAAAGTAGACAGGAAACAAAGAATAAATAAAATTGGGCATAAATAACATAAAAAAAAGGCAAACCAAAAATAACTTCCCTGTGATGTAATGCAATAGTTATCAAACAGGATTAATGCATGTACACAATCAAACTACCATGATGTATCGGTCAAATAATAACACACCTACGGTCATGCATGCTTGTGTGAACTCCTCCACACCCACTGGCGGCGATGAGTAGTCAGTTTGCTGTAGGTCATTGTCATTTAATTAAATGATTCACTGGATATGCACTAATGAGCTTAAAGAGCTAAAGACAAATGGCTGCCCATGCATGCGCGCAACCACATTTACACACGCACACATGCACGCACACTCACATGCATTTCTGTGTCTGACACCTGCTGTCTTTGTGCCAATTAGATGCATAACTAATGAGTCGAATCAGGGAAGTTTACTTCAAAGACAGTGAAGATGCAATCTGTTTAATCATGTCTCTTTTTCACATCTGCAGACTGGTTCTTTTTTCTTTATGCAGAATTCCTACTATGTCTTCATCCTATGTCTATTATGCCATATATTTTATTGTACATAATAAAAAGCTACTTATGTTATTTGTTTGGATTACTTCTTATTATTTTGTTTAGGTTTTCTTATATTTTTATACTATATCATCAGCATATCCTTTCCTTCCACTGCTGGGAATCTGTCATTCTTGTTAGAATGCTTTTTGCTGCCTGGCCTATAATCCACTTGCTTGGTTTCTTGTTGGCATTTTCATCAGTGTCCCAAATCAGTGCTTAATTATAACGTGACAACTGCCCCCTTCCCAAGTCTCTGCATGCTCAACCTCTTTTCCCATGCTGCCTCCTCCCCCTTAGCTTCAGATCTTGGACACAGAAAAAAGTCATTTAAAAAGATTTGTGACACCCAGTTAGCCAGGGAATGTGAATGTAGGAGGATGACGATGATGGTGATGGGAAAGAGAGCAAGAAGAGTAAAAAAAGACACCACAGTAAGAGAGGGGTGAGTAACGAAGGATTGAGGCATTAGAGGAGGAGACTGTGGGGCAGAAGAGGGGAGGAGCAGAGCAAACGAGACACTGAAGAGGATAAGGAAAACAGATAAGAAGGGATTTGCTATGGTAGATGGGGATAAGAGGCGAGGGCTGGTGGATGGATTCCAGTATGAGCAAACAAATTCTTCATCAGTGATTAAGCTTAAGTTTGGTTTTCTTAAGGCTTCCTTGTGGCCCTGAACTTAACCCACTTCATGCCACTGTTTTCTGACGGCACAGTGGCCGTCAGGAAACAGGATGCAACAATGTTCCTATGGATTGTTCACTTTTCATTAAACTAACCATTAATATTTTGACTATATTTTATGAACATCTAAAGTCATTTAGCAAACTTTTAACTATTTATGTCCAGTTGGGATTTCACTTGTTTGCAATTAGACAATTTTCTTTCCTAGTTTTAAGTATAGAATACACATTTTAATATAGGCATTTTATACATCACCTAATCTTTATAAAAGAGTCTCTCAGATTCCTGTCTGTTCCCTTTCACCCACATTAATCTTTTGCATGGTGACTATGATTGTTTATACATATCAATAAGGAAAGATGAACTGGTTACTCAGTGGAAAAAGTAAGAATTAAACTGCTTTGTTGTTTTTTTTACAGTTTACTCTTGCCATTGCTATCATTACTTGTTATAATATATATGTTACTGACAATGACTTTGTGATATCAAATGCGTCTCAGAGGCACAGGAGATGCCAGACAACAGATTGTAGTAAGCCCAGATGTTATATTATATTCGAAAACAGACTGTAGTTAGCGGGAGTAATCCTTAGAAGTGGCTTTCCAGCTTTTTGGAGATTATTTTTCCACCAAACTGGAAAACTAATGCTAGCAGTTGGTCAGCAGTTCTCCTCCTTCCTCTGCTTTAAGTTCTGACTCAGGGTCAAAGATGTACCTTTGTTCAATTGGGCATTTGTTTGCAGCCATTTTGATGTGTAAGTGCAGATGTAAACATTGAGGTGAGAGGTGTGGCCAGCAACAGCTTACTATCATAAAAGTGACAGAGCCCTAACACAGTTCAATCTGAAAGTAGCTCAAAATAGCAGAAGAGAGCAGATAAAATGTCTATGTGAGAAAGATTTTATACACACAATTTATAGCTCGTTTAACAGAAGGCAAATAGGTAACCGTTAAGACAAAAACCTTTCAAATAATGAGCTTTGACATTAAAAATTCAGATTGATATCAGAATACCACAAGCTCACTGTCTCTGATCTTCTTGTTGTTTATTTAGATGTCACTCTTCAAAGAGCTTAAGTAGGTCATTGTTCTCGTAGCCAATATTTTCCACTTGCTGCATAAGTGCATAAGATCGACCCTCATTTTGCAGAATATTAAGCTGGTTCTTTTACAGAACCGCTTAAGAACTGGCTCCATTAACAGTTTGGTTAAGCTCTAGATCTACTTTGATGGAAAAGCCTTGTTTGATGTCCTGAATAAAAACACACTTTTTGTAGTATGTGTAGCTTTATCAGACGCTGCTTAACCTGCCTGAGCTTCTTTTTGTAATTTTTTGCACAAATCGTTTGATCAGGGTTCATAACCTTAGTATGGGTGTTTACTCGATAAGGACATGACAGTTTTAAATGCTTAAATAAAGGAAACTGGACTTTTTCTTGTTTCCAAAGATATCTCACTCAAAAGGCCAACTCATTCCTAAGGCTTCTTCTATTCAGAATATTTTAGGTAAAATGTCATTACATAACAAAGATAAGTCAATTTGGTTATCTAACTGATACTTGGTGCATTTCAAAATCTCCTGATTTTTATTTATTCAATCATTGGGAACACAAAGTCAATGAAAAGCCACATAATTTCTGGCCTGCATTTGCTTACAGCCATTGGATAAGTATGATACAGCATTCTGGCAATAAAGTGTTTGAATATTGCACAACCTCTGAGGAAAATAACCAGCTGCTGCTATTTATATTTAACCTCATGCATTCATCGTCATTCCTAAATCTGTTTGCGGTTTTTTGATGAAGATGTGAGGTGAGGGCCATGAATGTTTGAACTGGGAAAAGCTGTGCTGACATCTAAGAAGTACAGCTTTTACTCTGCACACTGCATATTGGTGTTGTGACAAGCAAAATGGCTTAATAATGCATCTTACACCATTGGTTCAAAGTTTCCTCCCACAAACTGCAACAGGTGCTTCCTCTTCATTTAAAATTTACATCCCCTATCAGTCATTTTCCTTGATGTGGAACCTGGTCTGTAAAATCCCTGACTCAGACCAGTTTTGCCCTATCTTTGATAGTTAAGTCACATAAATCTTTAATACTGATGAGGTTAAAGATAATAAAATTTATTGCATTTACTGTCAGAGTTTATCAGGCATTGTAGCCTCATAAGAACAAGTCTTGGTAGTGCACAGCTTTACTCAAGCTTGAGTAATAACAATATAACTCACAACGTCTATATAATGTGGTTCAAAATACTTAACCCAAAATGTGATTTAAGTTTTTCACCTCTTGTCATTCTGCAACAACTATAATTGTGTCATCAAATACATTGTTTTTATTATCCTAATAACTGGTGCAGATTACTTGTCATTCCTAGTCTGGGTAAATTTATGTCCTGGTTATCAAATGGGGTGGGGCAGGAGGGTAAGAGATTGGGGGCAAAAGTCAGGGAATTCATGAATATCTAATTGATTGTACAGTAAACGGTGTAATAACAGGGTGATGAAATGTGGCCATTCACTGTTGGTATTGATAAAAATATTTAACTGTACTCATTGCATAATAGTGAAAACAATTTATCTGGGGGTATTTTTTTTTCCTGTTTTGCTCT
This sequence comes from Xiphophorus hellerii, assembly GCF_003331165.1. Taxonomy (NCBI): domain Eukaryota; kingdom Metazoa; phylum Chordata; class Actinopteri; order Cyprinodontiformes; family Poeciliidae; genus Xiphophorus; species Xiphophorus hellerii. Next base: position 20,533,893 of record NC_045689.1, on the reverse strand, counting down.
TGATAATTACTAAATATTACCAAAAACTACATATTAAAAAATTACTTTCAATCTGACCTACAAATAAATACAACAGATTTTAGGTTGATAAAAACCAGAGGCTATTAAACAGACAACATGAACTTGTACATAAATCTATGTTTCAGTATACTCGTTTATCATGTTTAAACATTGGGAAAACATATAAAACCTGGAAAAAACTTTAACCAAGGCTTCTCAGTGCTCTGTATTATTATATCTTATGAATAAATTCTGAGACTTAATCATTATTTTCTTGTAGTTCCTTATTAAAATTCCATTTATTTCATTCTCTTTTGATAAACGTGTGTGAGCTGCAGCAGGGAAATCATTTCAACCTTGAAGCATTCCTCCCAGTACGATAAATTTGCTGAACTAAAAGTGCTTGCTAAAGAGCTTTTCAGAGTTTTGAAGTTCAATAACTTGATTAGAGGAAGAGCCGTCTTGTATTGCAAGTTTTAGCATTATTATTACAATTTGCTTTGCATGTATGCACTCCTTTGCCAGTGTTTTATTTGGAACAAGGACATTTGAATTTATAATGAGGAGCATGTCAATTTGCAGGTCATGTGAAACATGTTTTACAACAAATGTATTGATTGACGTAATGCTCCGTGGACGTGTTGGATATTGTTCTTTTCCTGCTGGTAAAGACTTGAAATACTACACCGACTGTCTCTCTTTCTCTGCCTGCTTCCTTCTCTTTTCCTGTCATATTCTCATTTTTAGGTTTCCTCAGTGTTGGTTTATAGTTTTTAGATTTAATTTTCAAAGGTTATGATGTATTTGTATGCTTGTTTGTTTTTTTTATAGAGGACTTTGCAGGCTACTACAGGATTAGCTAAGATGGAGACATGCACAGTTACCATGATAACCTTTATAAACTCCCAAGGTAGATAGTACTTTGTGCTAACCGCTGGTTACACCGAGTGAATTGGATAAAACCTGTTTTGGTATATAGGTGCACACATGTTGAATGTAATGGACATTGCTAATTATAAACTGTTCATGAACTGATGATTTGCATTTCCTTAAACAGATTGCAACAATGCTATATAATACCTGCATTATTTTTGTGTTCGAAAACATTAAATGGAGAGAACTGTATTGCTGTCAACTTGTATTGATAGCTGGTTAGCATTGAAACAAACAGGAAATCAAAAATTTCAGGTCTGCTCCCCAAAGCTCTCAACTTCTGACATGTAATTTGCAGATCTGAGATCCATTTTCTGACACAAATAAAAATATGCATTTTTCTGCTATACTTTAAACATTAAATTTACACAGTTAGACACCTTTCTCTTGTTGAAGAGAGAAAAGTGTTTTGTTATTTCAGCGGCATGTTAAACTGTAATCTCATATTTTTTCCATACACACTTAAACTAGCCATTATGACAACCTATGAACTCACCACACAGATGAGATAGAGGTACGTTTTCAAAGAAGTTTAATTTGATTTTATCTTTCTTGTTAGTCAAAAACAGAATGATATTTGTAATTGCCCAGCCAAACTTCTCCTGCTTGACAGATGAGGTAGTTGTGACAGTTCAAATGCTTTTCCGCAGACATTCTTCTCTTTGGCTCCAAATAACAAGAACAGGGGGGAAAAAGTTGCTTCCATTGTAGTATTTTTTTTTTAATCATTGTTCACATATACATTTCTTAAGAATTGGGCTGCTGCTAATATCTAAAGTGACTTACAATAACTTCAAAGAGATGCATAAACTCATTTTCATTTCACTTCTAGTTATTAATTTTCATATTATTAAGATGCGGGGGAGCAAGAGAGAAATAGGGCAGAGTCTACAGTGAGACCTGAGGAGGAAGCAGGCAAGAGGCAGGGAGGAGGCATGGGTTAGAAATGGGGACAGATGAAAGAGAAAGCAGGTGGGCTAGAGGGAGAAAAGGGAAGAGGAAAAGACTGGAGGAATAACAAAAACAAAACATTGAGGAAGGACAATGAGGGGGATTAAAAGAAGGGGTTGTGAAAGGTGAAAATGAGAGGGCTGAGGGAACGTGGAAGAAAAGAGAAAAGAAATAAGTGTAGGAGGGAAGCCTCATTAGGGCAGAAGCCCTGGCTTATGCTCCACACACAGGACTTGATTTTGGTGTCTCACTGAACAGGCATTAGGCTTCAACTGAGTCACCATACTCCTGAAAACATGCCCCAATGTCCCAGTATAATTCATGCTGAATAATAAATAAATAATAAAAATCTGATTCAGTGAGACAGATAAAAGATAAAACAACAAAGCTCTGCCAGTGGAAGGTGTGAGGTTACTGAAATCCCATTCATTTTTTTCCCAGCAGAGGGATTTAAAGTGGATTGTGGTCCTCTGTTTTCTCTTTTTTCCCCCCTTCCCGCTATAGATAGTTGTATTGAGTAGAATAAGTGTCAATAAATTGAATAACATTAAGGATTTTGCTTTGCTGAGTGACAAACAATGAAACAGTCTGAATGTTTCCGGAAAGCTACTATATTACATTTCTGCCTGAAAAATCCTTTTGCAGACTGAGAGCAGAGATAAGCACAGTAATTCACAGTTGTGGATTTTCTCTAAATACTCAGACAGATGTAATGCCATTCCAAGGTTTTGCTGGTAAAGAAAAAAATGTTTGAAGATATGCCAACAGAAAAACTTTCCCTGTTTTATTGAGTAAGATAAGTAACTTTTTAAAAATAAAGCTTAACACATTATTTTTAGCCTCACTGGTGCCTGGGCTGCTATGACAATTTAATGTTGTTAAATTGTGTTTCTTAATTGCCTTTCTCTTTGTATTTTTATTGGTTTTACTGTTTTTGTTTTGTTTTATTTATTTTTTTTACTGTGAAGCACTTTGTGACTATTGCCTGAGAATGGTGCTACATAAATAAAATTTATTTACTTACTTAGATACTTACTCTTTGTGGAAAATTCAGTCTTACAGAAAGGGTCCAAAAACAAACTGCATACTTGCAGTTGTGAATAATGCATTATGTTATCATTGGGACAAATTTTATATCGTTGCAGGGAAATGCTTTGCTGCCCAGCTACAGTCTCCAAACTCACCACATTCCCTCTGACCAGCACATCTTCATGTTAAAGAAACCAAATTAAGATGATTTGAGCTCTGTAGCAAGCTATGTGGCAGCTGGAAGAAAATCCATTAAGGGATGGACACGTTCATCAGCAATAGCCAGGTAGACTGTGGCATTTGAAGGAGGCTCAGTTAGTATCAAGGGACCCAAACTGTGCCAAGAATGACCCTCCCACAACACAACCATCAGTGTGAACTGTTATTTTACAAATTTGACAAGCCTTTGTGAATACATGTGAGAATTGTGGCCTCAGTTTCCTCTTCTGAAATGACAGGAATGGTACTCAGTCTTCTGCTGAACATCAGCTTCAGAGGTTGACCTGTTGTGTGTCCAGAGATGGTGTTGCAAATACCTGCGTTGAAATGAAGAGTTATATCAGCTGCTGAAACTTGTATCATCTAAAACAAGTCTGCCTGTTCTGCCGACATAATGAAGGCATTTTACCTATATTGCTCCCAGCCCTAGATATTTTCTCATTTTCTTTGGTAATTTTTGTAAGCCTGAGAGATGGCTGTGTGTGAAAACCCCACTAGATTAGCAATTTCTGAAATCCCATCTGATAACTTTACCACATTCACAGACACCTTCCTGTTCCTCCCCTCCCCTGTTCTGAAGCTCAATTTTAACTTCGTCTTGTCATCTTTTTTTTGTCTGGAGACCTGAATGCATTGAGTTGGTGTCATGTGATTTTCTGATTCACTTTTGGTGTTATGACTAACTGAAGAGGTGTATCTATTAAAGAGGCAGATCAATATATGTTTAGAAACTGACAGTTTACTTAACTCAAATAAACGTAACATACCAACAAGGCAAGTAGATTGCATTGTCTCTAATCAAATATTTGTTTCCTCTGTTTGACTTTGTGACCTTATGTCTGTCAAAGCAGAAACTGCTTTTTTTGTTTTTTTTTACCACAAATTTCTGAACCATTAAAGGAACAACAATGTCTTAGTATTTGCATCTGTCATGATTAGCAGTTAGATGAGGTCAGGCAGAAGCAGCGGACCCAGATGTAGGGAATGAAATGATGATTTTAATGCAGATTCCAGGAAATACAAAGTCCAATAATCCAGGCAGCACAGAGAGAGCGGAAGGCTAAAGCTCCACAACTGGTAGCAACTGGAACAAAATGAAAGACTGACGGCAGACTAGACTTGACAAGACATAAGACCAGACAAGGACCCAACAAGGAACACAGGTGGGTTTAAATACACAGGGAGACAATCAGGGGAAAGAAGAGACAGGTGTCACTAATCAAAGGGTAGACGTGACAACACAGAGACTCCACAAAAACACAGAGACCAAAATAAACACACAGAAATACTCAAATCACTACAGCCTCTTTGATTGAACATGATTGACCTCTGTTATTCTTTATGGTACTGTATAACAGCTGTTCATGTAAAACTCAATACATCCTCTTGTCAGTGATCTGACATTTACTGCCAGATCTTCCAATGACTCTTCCTTTTCTGTTTGTCATGCACCAAGCCCATGTTTCTGTTTATATTTGTTCTTTATCTCTGTTCCCTCATCAAACACCCTCTCATTTGCATGTCTGTTATATTCTCTTTATCATCTCCCTGTCAACATAAACCTACAGTAATAACCAACTCATACGCATCTGCAGCACACGCCGACCAAGACTTTATCTCACACTCGTTCACAGACATATATTGCATAAAAGGTGTAACAGGAATGGAACCCAGTCTTTTGAGGGTCTTATACAAGGAGATAGACAGAGGTAGGGTAAATGTATATGACAGACCGAGAGAGGCTTTAAGTCAACATATGAGAATAATCAAAACCTCCTCACTCTTTTCCTCTCTGCCAGTAGCTGCTTATAAAGTACTTGGGTCAATGTGTGTGTGTGTTTGTGCACATTTATGATTATGTGTGTATGGAATAAAGAGCCATACTGCTTCAATGGATTGTTCTGTGAGCATGAAATGTACACATGTGAGAGCATGAGTGTAACGATGGATAAAATGTTATATCAATTATGTAAAGGCAGTATTTAGCGTGACAGAGCGTGCTATGTGTAAGGGTCCTTGATGTCCATTTTGATGTATGGTAATGGTGTAAAAGCTTTTGCTGACAGTGCATTTACATAAGCCCAGTAGATCATCAGCAAAGACTGTGTGTGTAAGGGGGTAAACATGTAGCTAATCCAGCTCCCATCAGAGCAGAACATCAGTATTAGTGCGTCTTCATGCTTGAATTATTCAACTCAGTCTCTTCATTTTTCTTTCACAAAAACTTGTGTGCCTATTCTTTCCCACTACAGCTCCTCTTTTTCTGCATTTGCAGTTTTTGCTCTCTTTTCTACTCAGTGCAGTTTTCTATGTTTTTAATTATTTAAAATCAATGCTCTGGATCTTGGATTTAAGATTAGAGCAGAACAATCCTTGACAAGTCAAATAAAAATGTAATGTATTCCCAGCATGAGCCTGTATTAGGGCTATTTATATTTAATGACAGAAAACTAGAATATAGTGTCGCTGTTAGGCTGTTGTCATTGTGTGTTTTGACAATATTGCAGGGTCATTCTAGGTTAGTTTATTGTATGTCAAATTTGAGGCTTCTCAGAAGGGTCATGGATATTCTGGGTTTCTTTAAGCACTCGGCCATAAAAATCTGTAATTTTCTATTTAGGGGATTTTGTTAGCTGTTTCATCGAAATTAACAAAAATAAATGAAATGTATTGTATGTGTTGAATCTGTTAATTAATTGTAATATATTAATCTATGAGTTTCACTTTTTGATTTGAATTAATCGAGTTATTATGACCAGGCTTGTCGAACCAAAAGACTGGAAGACACGAACTTCAAATAAGCTTTTTATTGCACAAAATTAAAAAAATAAATAAATAACCAAAACGGACAACAACCCCAAGGCAAATGCCATAGCGGCTGCCAAAAGCAGGTGGAAGGAGTGGAGAATGATGCAAAAGAAAGAAATCCGGGGTGGTCCGTGCAAGTGGCCAGCTGCCCAGGAGCAGAGCTGCTGAGCTGAGCCACCAACTCACTCAACTACCAACACACAGGAGCTCAGCTGCTTCTGTAGCTATACGCTGGGTGCCGTTACTTCTCTTTGCCTCGGAATAGAAAAACAAGCAACAAAATAATGGACATATCCTTCCACTTAAAGGGGAGGGAATGCCATGGAAGTTCATTACTTTTCAAGGATATTCAAATTTTTTAAGATGCTGCTACATTTTGAGTCTAAACTGCAGATTTGGGCCCAAAGGCCTACCCTCTTAGTTTAACACAAAAGAAAACTATTTTTTAAATTATTTTTGTAAAAAAAAAACATAAATAAATAAGGATTTAAGGCCTTTTAAAAACTTGTGCCTGTGGACCATGCACAAGTTTTCAAAGTCTGTCTCAGCCTTTACAAGACTTCTAATCCGTTACCCAGCCCCACTGATACTCTGTCCCCCCATGGCTCACTTTGATAAATGTAAAATTAGTCCCTAATCCACCAGCTGAACTAAATACATGCTCCCTAGTGTCAACATTGCTTTTTTCCATATTTCATTTCAGTTTCTTCGAACCATACTCTCTTTGTGATTTTCTTCCACATTCCTTCTCTTCCTGTCTGGATTTCATTTGTGACCGATGTGCTAAATTGAGTACATGACCTCCACAGTCAACACTGCACTTTAACTAAATTTAATCTCCCCACCCTATCTTGTTTCCTTTGTATCTTTTTCTCCTTGCTGCCCCTATTTCACCCACCTCTCGTGTGGACTGATGGGCCACAGGCGGTTTGCAAATCAATAGTTTTGAAAAATGAGAGAAGATTTGCCTATGGCTGTTAAAAATGTAACCTATTACATTTGGCTTTTTCAGGCTAGCCGGATCAGCGTCCCAATCTGTCCCCCAGTGTCAGAACCAAAATCACTTAGAGAAAGGCAAAGACAGACAGGAAAAGAAGCACAGCCCAGACAAAATTGCTTAAAAGCTGGCTTAGAGACAGAGTATATTTCCTGTAAATTACCCCATGCTTACTGTCTAGCAGCTCTTTCAGACTGTTGAAAGGCTATTTGATAGTCCAGTGTTTATTCGCATTATGTTGCATTATTGAAATAAACCTGCACAAGTTCATTTGTGCTTAAATTCTGTGTACAAATTACAACAAATATTTGCAGCGCTGTGCTTTGTTTTTAAATCCATTGTCTTATTTTTTTTAAATACAGCTAAAATCATAAATGTGATTTTTTTTTCCCCCTCAAAAGCCATTGTAAAAGAATGAATCTTAGTGAATTGAATGTCAAAAAACTTCAGTAAACAACAAAAATAATTACCACGCTTGACGTTTACTATATTAATATTCTGACCAGCAACGTTGCCAGAAATACTCCTGTTTATTTATGTTTAAAGAGTTCCAGATTTAATTCAGTGATCTATAGAAATGCCTCACAAAACTCTGTGGCCAGAGTCTATTTTTATTCAGTGCATGTCTTATAGTTATCACAGAAGAACTTCATCAGGTCATCCCGAAGATGCCTTGCACACACAGGGGTTTCTTTTAGTAGCAATGCGTAAATGGCTGAGGGCCTTTGATGAAATTTTGAGCTTTTTTCCTCAGCCAGGCAGGTTTGCAGCCTGTTCCAAGTTTTCAACTTTATTATCATGTCCCCAATGGTGTCTCCTGAATTGTTCTTCATTTTTTTTTTTTTTTAAGGATCTTATATTACCTTAGGCTCTTCAGGTGTGATGAAATAATCTTTTTTGTCAGATTTTGTCTTTTACTTTGTCTTTCCTTTGAATGGGTGTCACCTTGAGTTCCTGTGTGGGTGGGTTCCAGATACAAATCACATTTGAATCAAATCAAGGAATGTTCCCGGAGGCTTATTTTTTTTGTTTCCCTTAGACCATGGAAATTGTCAACCAATCAATCAGACAATCAGTCAATTAAGTTTGTTTGTACAGCACATTTCAGCAACAAGGTTGTTCAAAGTGCTTTACATCATAAAAACACAAAAATAACACATCACAAAAATAACATACAGTCGACAATTGAGAAAACAGTAACATATCGTCAATACACATTAAACATATTGAGGTTCAAAATTAACTATAAACAGGTGGGTTTTTAGCCTTATTTTAAAGGAACTCAGTATTTCAGCTATTTTGCAGTTTTTGGAAGTTTGTTCCAGATTTGTGGTGCATAGAAGCTGGATGCTGCTTCTCCATGCTTACTGTCAAAGCTTTAATAGGAACAACATTATTTAGGGGTTGAATCATTTTGATAAGGCTGTCTTAACAAAATATACTTTTACATAACAATACCAACCAATATAAAGCTGTGTTTATTGCATCGCTCAGCTCTTAAAAATGTTGGATCTTGTTCTTTAAAGATAGTTCAATGAATTCTTAAGACTTTTGCTGGGTTTGTTTCAGATCACAATTCTAGATTAATCTGTCCTTACCAATAATGTATTTGCTTTACATTACATGGATTTTTAAAGGAAAGAAGCAGTGAGTGAGAAAAGCAGCCAGTCCTACGTAGTACAGATGGAAGACAGAGTTGGCTCTTAATATTTGAGATGGAATTGCAGAAGATAATTCAAAACAAAATTAATGAGCCTTGTGCCAGATTATTTTTATTACTTGGAACCAAAATATACTCATAAATTAGTTACAGTTGTAGATCATGTCCTTTTTTGGCAAAAAAAGGGAATAAAAGCATGATTAAAAAGCTGGACAAGCTCTAAGCTGAGCAAATTAGTTCCCAACTTGCTAATAAAACATTTGCTTCTCAGCTATTTTGCTGAGATTTTGGTCTTCTTCTTCATTTTCCAGTCTTTGTTACACATGCTTTAATCTGTCTGTCCATTACTCTCCATTCCTCTCTTTTCATCTGTGCCAACATGAAGCTACAGTAATATTCAGCTCTTTAATAATTACCCAGTGCACTGGTTCAGTTATATGACCAACTTCCCTCTACACACGCTCACACACGCCTGCACACACACCCCCACACACACACCTTGTATGGTCACACATATCAAACAGTACGGTGTGAACGCTTCATCAACAGGGCCATGAATTGGATATGGAGAAAGCAAGGGAGTGATTTATGAAAAACAGTACTGAAGTCAGCAAAGGAAAATAATTCCAAACTATTAACTATTTTCTGCTTTGCCACTGCTCACCATTTACTCGTACGAATATGTGGAGTATGAAATTGTTTTCATGTATACTTCTTTTTGTTTGTACAGGCAAAGCCGAATAAATGAAGGCATGCATGTGTAACTGGATAACTTGGAGTGTACACAGACTGAAGAAAACCTTCCATTCTGTTACATAAGGGGTTCAGCTTTGCAGACGAGAGCTTGTAATTTTAGGCACTGTGAATGAGGGGTTTTGATTTTGCACATATGGGTGGTTATTTTGTAGTAATAGCCCTGTATCAGCATGAATAAGAAAAACATCACCTTGTTTCGTGCATACTGTATCATACTGATGCATTAGTGAAAGTATGCATTTAAAAGAAATGTGTTAGCTGAAAAAAGGAATACATGAATATTGATTTTTAAAGACAGGCTTCAGTTCAGCATTGGTTTACAAACATTCTATATTGAACATAAACGTGGTGACTCATTAGCCAAAGGGGCACTTGGCAGGAAAGCTTTTAAAGACAGCCTCTTTGTTAGACTTCGTTAATCTGTGATATTTTCCTTAGTTTAGCAAATAAATGTAATCCAAATAAAACTACACTTAAAGTTTATTTTTGTTTTGTTTTGGAAATAATGTCTTTACATTTCCAGATTGCATTGAATAACTGCTTTCTTGTATGAAGTGTTTCATTGTTATTCTAAAAAAAAAACAAACAAAAAAAAAAAAAAACTGGGGCGTCAAAGCTCACTGATCTGAGATATCTGACAGAAATGGATACAAAATAAGAGGGAAGCAAAAAAATATGCACCCAAAGATTCTTTCAACAAAGTTTTCTGAGGATGAGTGGAGGTCATGAGTCAAGTTAAGGGAAGCAAAGACAGACACGTGAGATATGCCACAATCATTCTAAACTGAATAGACAAAGAATGAACACACGGTGTAATAAACACACAAAAACACACATGGATCTAACAAAATCCACAGGTACGCAGATTAATCGAACTGCTTATTTTGACCTAAAAGCTTATTCTTGCATAGGGTTACCAGATTCACAGCAGCACATTGTGGTCTCAACACAAGATCGATGAACGACAGCGAAACGTGAAAGTTTTCCGCAAGAGCAGACGGCAACAAAAGTTGAACATTTTTCAGCTTTCTTATGTTGTGTCTTGTGTGCACATGTTTGTGTGATGAACACGAAATTTCACAAGCACAAATTATGCCGGTCGCTTGACTGGATGAGGACAAGTGACTGTCGTCTCGTTGCACAGGTTCCATGGGAAATGAATGGGGAGGGCCATTTCTAAATTAATGTTTAAAACAAAATGGCTTAATTTGAGTGGCCTCAAACTGCACTCCTCAAAGTCCACAGCCCTCAAAGAATGGAATACATAAAGATCAAGTGGAGTGTCAGAGTAAATCTATTGGACTTCACCTTGGCAGTCAGACAACAATTCGGAGTGACACACTGCCAAATAGGACATATTAAAATAATAATAATAGTTATGTTTTCATACAGTGTATATAACCAATTACAGATAAGAAAATTAGATAACAACAATCTCTAAGAAGCCCCCCCCCCCACATCACAGATGGACAAAATACATTTCTCAGTGCAGAATACTAACAGCAATAATAAATACAACTCCCACTCACCCACCCAGGTTAGCTGCTTTGCTGTTTTATTTATACATACATTATCCACTGCGGTGTTTGTCTTATTAACATTGAAATGTTAAATGTTTTTTTTTTTTTCCATTGTGAGTGTTTTTCTGATAGATTGTCCTCATAACAGTAGTTGCTTCTGGACAAGGGCATAAATGTTCCCAAAAACTCCCTCTCCCTTCCATGTACTGTAAATCTGGTTGTAACCAAGACTGATGGAAACATTTACTCTGATCTATCTCTGTCTCAGAAGTGTCAAAAAACCTTCATAGCGCTAATGCTAACACAACCTGTGATTACACTGTACAGATACTAAAGCTGCTGTTGGAGTTGCGAACATGCTGGTTTAGAGGGGACAGCTGAAGGAGGCATTTCATTTTCTCAATATTTGTGGAGGTATAAATCCCTAACAGAGCTCAGCAGCATGAGGGTGCACTGAGACCAAGGAGTTCATCCTCAAGATAAACACAGACAGCCTCACACTCTTGTCTACGCGAGCACACACACAAATGCACAAATAGACTGACTTTTTACACTTGTCTTCTTTTTTTCTTTCAAACACACACTCAGGTTGAATAATGGCCCCAGTGAGTAGGGCGCCTACGAGGAAAGCTGTCAGTTTAATTGAATCCAGTATTCTCTATTCTCCCTGCCTGCTAATTGATTCTGTCAGGCTCGTCTGCTTGACAAAGAGACTGACATTTTTCCCTGCATGGCCATGACTGTCACACAGCAAGTGACGGGGTGTGCTTGTCGGTGTGTTTTTTGAAATTGTTGACATGCTAATTTTTGTCCTTGCATGCTATTTATTTTGTGCTCTATAAACCTGACTGTGTCATTGTTTCGTTGTATGTTTTCAGAATATTTTAGGGGAAAAAATTAGCGAACAAAATTAGCTTACAATGGAAAATGTCAGGTACAATGTTAGTTATGTCACTTGCTTTCATTTAAATTTTTTGGTAGGTTTATAACAAGTAACATCAAGAAACTTTATACTCCAAAGCAGATATTGACGTGTTTGTAATCTATTCAAACCTTGCAAGAACAGGGCATTTTTTTGTCTCTCCCAGGGTTGCCAGGACTAAGTCACAGCATTCTGCTCTTGCAGCCTATGTTAAGAAGTTCTTTTCCATAATTTGGGTAAAACATAGTTTTTTTCTTGTGTGGTGTTTCAGAACTTATTTTGCTAAAATCCTGAGGAGAAGCGACCTTAGAAGAAATAGTCACCCATGTCTCAATATGTTGCTAAGACTAGGCTGTAACATCCAAAACAATCGACCCAAAAAAATAGGAAACAGTATGCTTTTTCTTAAAATTAAGGTAAACTTACAAGATACCTGTCTAGAGATTCTGGTCTCTAAACAGGTCATCAGTCCATCAAGGCAGTACAGCGACACTTAACTCTGCAAGCACACAGTCTAACCTAAGAGCAATTTGGCAAGACCAGTAAACTTAGCTTAACATCTGTCTAAATGGATTGTGGAAGGAAGCAGGAATCCCTAGAGAAAACCTATGCATACATAGAAAGAACATGCAAAAATCATGCAGAAAAGTTTCGGTCAGGTTTCAAATTAGGACCTTATTTGCTAAAAGGCAGCAATACTAAACACTTTGCCACTACCAAAAAGTATATTTTAATATCTAATTTTGCAACAGATGTTTGGTTGTGAACTTATCTTTCAGAACAAAATCAGCCTAACGAAATTTACTTCCTAGCAAAACTAGAATGAGATTGTCTAAAGACCCCATCAACATAAATCCTGTTTTCCAACAAGGTACTCCATGTTTAGGATTTAATTGTGAGTTTAAGATAAGCTAGACATTTTTGTGTCAGTACTTTCTCTTTCAGTGCACACCTGAAATCCAGCGATTTCCCTGGGCCCTTAAATAATGCAAACCAGAAAAGGTGAGCTTGTTTAATACCAAGGAGACAGAAACTGTATTTGAAAAGATGCAAACTCATCAGTTTCTTATGCCTTGAGGGCCTTTTAATTAAGGGCTGTTTAAAATGTTGTAGTGGTTGTTGCATCGATTGTGTTACTTCAAGTCAGCAAGCAATGTCTTGGCAAACAGGTGCCTGAGTCCAGTGCTCGACATACACTATATTCCAACATTTAGATGCATCCGTTCTTCTACATACCTGAATCAAATGAATGACGTGTTACGAGACATCTGTAGATTGTAAAAGAGAATAAATAATAAAACAGAAAACATAATAGCTTATTTAGGGACACATGAAGGTTATACCTGTCTGAGAAGAAACTGCTTGTATTCATGTTGAAATGATGGTCAGTGATGTAAAAAAAAAAAAAAAAAACTTTGGGCGGCCCACTTGTCAGTCTCTGTCTTCCTCTTTTTTTTTTCTTGGAAGCAAGCTGTCTGTCATTCTGATTGTGTGCTTGTCCACCTGTTTCATTACTACATGTCCCTCAATTTTGTCCTTGTATCCCCTTTTGTTCTGCCTTCAGTCATCATCGGTCTTTGTGGTTGTTGAATTTCACTTTTCTTCCACACTGTATGCACACAGTATACAGGATGCACAAATAATCTCATATTAATCTCCACTCAGATTATCCTTTTCTGTTTGCCAGGGTGATGGACTGTAAGGCAGTGAGGAGAAAAGAAGAAAGATTAGAGTTTGGGGTCACTAGCTTATCTAGTTTAACCAAACACTGGACAAGATTTTCAGGTTATTTCACTGTGCTCCCTCAGACACTTTCAAAAAGTTAGAATTTGAAGGTAGGAATACCCCACAACAGTTGATTCATATCCTTGATTCTGCACCTATTTGGCAAATTAAAAACAAAACAAAACAAAAACTGGGAATGCGTAGTAAATTTTACAACTGTGATCTGATTGGAAAGTAGATTAAAGCTCAGTACCAAATGTTTCGCTCTGGTGATTACTAAGCCTGTACCAGGATTTTTATAGAATTCCTGGAATCTAAATACTTTTAATTTATTGTATTCAGAACTGTTGTTTTGTGACTAACATCATGTATTTATTGTAAGGGAAATAACTTACATTCTTTAGAAAAAGCAAGTATAGCACATAGATATAGTTATCTTTGATTATATGTAGTTACCTCTCTCTCTCTCTCTCTCTCTCTCTCTCTCTCTCTCTCTCTATATATATATATATATATATATATATATACAGTATATGATAATATATATATATATACAGTATATTCAATGTCTATCCACATTGGAAAGACATTTATTATCAGGCAAGTATATGCTGAGAAAATATGGATTCTTTAATTACTTGATAAGGGTCAGATTTTTCCACTATTGGTATTCAAACTGTTGTCCAGATGTAGCTTGATATAAATGGAAGATCTGGACCTAGCAGACAAGATCAAAAGTGGCACCATCCACAAACAAATCTCATGCAACGCTTCAAAAGGGCATAAACCACCAACCTAAGAAATACCAGGGAGGATTACCACAATTATTTATATTTGTTAGATGGCAGAACAATGGATGAATAAATTATTTAGAAAATGTTTATTTTTTCCTTCAATTATGTGCACATAATTTTCCTCAGATGAAACGTCTCTAAGACCCTGTAGGCAGCCTTGCTTCCTCACAACTTTTTAGATCTACACAAAAATTGCCTACTTGGATGAGATCAGGGCCACTCCAAAACATTGACTTTGTTGTCCTTAAGCCATTTTGTAAGTAATCTGGTTGTAAGTTTTGGCTCATTTTTCATATAGAAGACCCATTTGCTGCCAGGCTATTACTTCCAGCAGAATATCTTGAGATGTTGGTCCCTACAAAGTTTTCCTTTCCCATAATCTTATTTACTTTGTGAAGTACACCATGATGCTGATCATTTCAAGCCTTTATTTTGTCAGATGATTTTTCACTTGCATGCAATAAAAATGCCATTTAAAATTGGAATATCATTAGATTACACTTCATTATTACATTAGATCACTATTAAATATTTTTAATACATAAGAGCTGAGTTTAATAGAAGGTATCATATTTAGCTGCTTAAAGATTATTTTCCTATGGTACTTTTAATCTGACAGACACGCCTAGTTGGAACACATACTCCTCTGAATCAAATATGACTGTGGATGACCATGAATTCTGATGTCTTTCCATGGTGGGAAGATATGTGGAGAACTCATTTCCCGGGGAGAGATCAATAAAACATCAACTGTGCGGTGAAAGACCTACTGCAATGCATAGTCTTAAAGTGTGGTCACAGTGTACATCAATCCATCAACTCTACCAGCTTTTTCCTGCAGAGAGTCAGAGTCTATCCAAGTCTTCACACAGCAAGAGATACTGGGAAACCTTGGGCAGATTGCTAATGCATCACCAGACAAGCCCGCAGACAAAAACCTAAGGCTAACTTGGTATCACTGATTTATTGTCTGTTTGAACTGTAAAAAAAAAAAATGACAGAAAGAGGACAAGAGATAGAAAGAAAGACCTTGCAATAATTGTGTTACCCACCTTGCCACATATTGTGTAGCATTTATTTGGCACAACAAAACACAGTGTGTTTGAGTCAATTGAATATTTGGCATAGAAATTGACAGATCCACAAAAGGAAGTGCAAAAAAGAAGCATAATTTCATCAGACTCAACATGAAAGATATTTAGCTCAGGGTGATGTGTCCAAATCCAGAGCTTTGACTCTGTAAATTACTTTTGTACTATGAGACAAAGGAAATGTCTGTCCTTAGTTTCACTGTGACAGTAACAAATTCTGTACTGTTCATCTGTCATGTTTTAGGTAAAAACCGATTACTTTTATAATGATCTTTTGCAGAGAATGTAATAAGTAGCAGGACTATATTATAAGTAGCAAACTAACAAATTCTATGCATAGAGTAACTATTATTTCTAATAAGAAACTAGGCGCAGGGGTCCCCAAAGTCGGTCCTGTAGGGCCGGTATCCTGCATGTTTTAGTTCTCTCCCTGGTGGTACCAACAACCTTGACAGCAGGTCAATGCTCATCTTAGGCCTCTAACGAGCCATCATTTGATCCAGGTGCGTTTAAACCAGAGAGAGAACTAAAACATGCAGGATGCCGGCCCTCGAGGGCCGACTTTGGGGACCCCTGAACTAGGGGATTAACAATTTTTTTGACTTAATGATCGTTTCCCTCTGACCTGTAGTTTAACAAGTGTTAAACTACAGTATGTTTGGTTAGTTATTTTGAGGAAAAGTATTAGATTTAATTTTTCAAAATACAGTAAGTATCTGTCCCACAGTGCGCATTAGGAAGGGTTGCAGACAGCTTTTGGAGCTTATATGTAAAATGCAGGTGTACCAACTGACCTACTTATAACTGTGCCCAAATGCCATTTGTAGAGCCCATCCATGTTCCTGTGCCACCACTGGCTGTAATAAATGTACATCAGCAACTAGAAAGCTACATTGTGCATCCAAATGACAGCTTGGCCCCCAAGGTCTTTTCCACATCAAGCAGATGGATGTCACTTCCAGCCTGTCTGCCATACAAGAAAGCTATGCCACTCCAGAACTGATGCAGTATCTGTGGATTACCTTGCAATGAATTAATTAAAACTCTTCTAACATGCTCTTAATAATGATAATGAGGTTCATAATCACCATTGTGGTATTATGGAGCTTTTAGATCTATTTTCAGTGCAGCATTTTAAGCAGTAAAATTGGGCTCCTGGGACTTCTAGGTGAAAGAAGTGCAGACAGAATAGGAGTTTAAATTTAAACCTCGTTAGACAAAAATGAAGACATCGAATTATGTGCCTTTTTTACATTTTAAATGCAAACAGTTGGATGATGATTTGTTGTTATAGTAAAAGCCACAAATAATGACACTGAGGCCTTTCTTTCCTGCAGACTATGCACATTTCAAATGCCAAATCTCCACTTTAAATGTCCATGCTCAGTGAACAAAGAACCTTGCTTATTGCTGCAATTGTTAACATTTTATGGGAGTCATTTCAGGGTAGCAACCTGGAACCTACAGTATATTTATTATTTAATGACTGAACACAATAGGTTGAGAAAGGGGGGAGGGGAAGTGTAATATTTTCTTTTGTCTTGCCATTATATTTCACACCAGGCATGCCCAATGCTCCTGTTAAATTTTGCAGCTACGTCGGGTGATTTTAAAGGGAGGGAGAGGCATATTATGTATTTTCCAGGAACAAAGTGCCATTTTATAGCAAAATTAAGTAACCATGTTACCGTCAATTATAAAAGCAAACACAGTGCATTTGTAACAACAATCTCCACTTTACCTCAGAGGTAAAGTGGGTTCAATTTCACCACGGAACAAATTGGGACCGCCCATTGCTGACAGACAAATTAGACTGATTCACAGGTGGCATTATGTCAATAGCTGCTGCTGCTGCTAGTCTGGAGGAGCTGCGTGTGGAAGGCACAAGGGAGGGGTGCTATGTGGGGCAGAAACTAGGCTTGAGACTGCAACTACAAGGAGATGCTTTATGTAAACAGGGAGAGCGTTGTGAAAGCAAGCGTTTTAGGCAACCTCAAATGGCTGCCACAGGAGATTCAAGGATTCCTCAAACATGCATGAAAGAATCACAGCGGCACTTCAGGTATGTTTTGATGAGGGAAAAACATTATTACATGATATAAAGCTCAAACCTTTCCCTACACCCCAACCTTCCTTAACATTTAGTTTTGAATATTTTTCTATCCTTCAGCAACAGGAGAACTGTCTCTTCTGAATGAAATTTAATGTTCAGATGAAAATAAATCATTATCACCGTTTTCAGACATACTGTGAATGATTTGTAAGATTTTTTTCTGACGCTTACATGTAGTTATGCTTATTTGAAATTTATGAACACAGACAGGAGATAATACTACAAATTAGTCTGTGTTCTACATGCCATGATTAAAGTGGAAATAAGAGAAGCAGCTCTATATCCACTGCACCTGTTGGGAATCCTGCTGAGCTCTCCTGCCAGCTGGAAACTCTTCCAGGCTGCTTCGGCAGCACATCCTAGGTCTGCGGTCTGCGGCGGATTGTTCTCTCAGTCATCCGTAGATGGCGTACATTCAGATAGATGTATATGAAGGCTTGGCGCTCCCTCCTGATGCCAAACAACATAATCTGGCTCCTCTGAATGGGGAGGAGCAAGCTTAACTCTAAAACCCGTTGGACGGTGTTGATCTCACAGTGTCACGGAAAACAATTTCAGTTAACAGGTGGATGGAATCTGTTTAGCTGACATAGCTGCATATAATCAAGGTGACAAATTCATTCATTTAAGGTTCCAGTCACAATCCCTTGCTATGGTCTAGTAGTGTGTCTGAATATATGTCCTCTTTCTGAAAGGAAGCATTAACAATTATATTGAGTGAAATTAATTTGCAAATTGCACCAAAAAAGGTGGTAGCTCCAGCTAAGCTGTTTTTGGCTCTGTGTTTTAGATTCTGGTCAGTGGATCTTGTAACAGCAAGTTGTCAGTGTCTGTGGCTGTTTCCCAACAAAATAAAGTTTGGTTAAAATTTTGAAACAAATTAAAAGTCTATTTAGTGTATGGCTTTCTGTAAAGTCAAGGTAGGACAGACGATTGAACAAAGGTAGATGATGTTAGAAACATCTTAAAAATGATTAAAAAGAATAAAAATAAATTACCATGTGTAGGGAAGAACTATGTAAAACTCCACAAAGATGAGGAGAAAAAGCTGTTTGATTTTTAACCATTACTGAACAAATTCTGAGAAGGCAGTATGAATTAGCCCTTTACTCATTTTCCAACATCTTACCAGATAACATGTTGAGTTGCCCACTCAAAATATATCTGTAAAAAAATTGCTTTTGTGTATCCGTTGGGTGAAAATATTTTTCAAGGCAATTTCAAGCCTGTTTTCTGAAACTTTGTTCTGTCAAAGAACATAGAACTGCAGGAATTTCTTCAAACAAGCCTGTATAAACGAACACTTTTTACAAATAAATAACTTATCTATAATGTTCTAAGAATTTTGGAGTCTGAAAGACAACTGTCAGTAAGACGAGGTTTTTGAAAACTTCCTGGTTAATACAGAAGGATTACAATTTCTGTTGCGGTGATCAACCTCACAACTCATCTACTGTATTTTCCAGGCTAGGTGTCATACCTGAGTATAAGTAGCACAAGTCCAAAAATGTCTCATGAAGAGGAAATCATACATAAGTCACTTCGAAGTATAAGTCACATTTATTTAGAAATTGTCAAACGTGAAAGGGACCTCCAGGTCCAGTTGCCCTACAGTTGCCCTAAATTAAATAAATATGAATTAATGGATGACCTAGAATTAAAATCTTAATGTTTTACTTTGATTTTCAATTTCATTCTTATATAGCTCAGTCTTTCTACCTGACCGATACATGAAATTCCACAATTACAAAACACACAAGCAGGCATGCCTAAGGGCACACACAGAAAACAGGTCACACTTGTAATAGCAACAGATCTGTAGTCAGCTGAGAGCACAACCAACCAGCCAGCCTAGTGACATTACTATACTGACAAGTCCCAATATGGTTGAATCAAAAAAAAGAAACTACCCAGACTGTCTCTAATTTACGCAAATGTCACACACTATTCATTTCTCACTGCAGAGCAGACCAAGTAAAAAAAATGTGAACTGCTTTGGGAATGGAAGCATACTTTTTTGTCCCTTTGTATATGTATATTATATTAGGGTTATAAATGGAAATTGCAGGTGTAAGAAGAGACTAAACTTACAAATTTCTCTTAAAGCCAGTATTTCCAAGTCTTTATCCTGGCTCAATGTGAAAAGACGAGGATAGCATGGGGGGTTGTGTGGACAACCTGCTGCTTTTATGCTTTTGAGGCATAAAGTAAGGTAAGCCTGCTATTGGGCAATTTATTGTGTTGAGCCATCTTACCAATTTGAAGGTGTGCTGCAACAATTAGATGGTCGGTATGGCAAATTTACAGCAAAATCCCATCAGGATCTGGGCAGCTAGGTCCATCACGATGACGATGCAAAAAACACAGATTGTCTGCTGAGACAGCACAAAGTATCAGACTGCAGCCAAGGGTATTTGCAGTTCTAGTGGAAAATAGAACATGTCACACATCACCAATGTGTTTAGCTTACCCATAAAGGAAGATGCCCAGTACTCATTTTATGCATGGCCCTCTATTTATACCTGACCAAATTGCATCCCTCATTTAGTTTCATGAGGGTGGCAGGATTTCTGAAAGGTTTCTAACTTTGAACACCAAAGCCTTGTTTTGTGTTAATAGACAGCCAGCTGCAGTTGAGAGCAGTTGGTTTTATGGCTTAATGGCAGAACACTTTTGTGACAGGGGCTACTATAATATTTAAATTTGTATCATTGACATGGTATTATTGATATAATTACTTTTACTGGCTTCTTTATTGGTTACACCCATTAAATTTGTTGTTAGCGCAAAGAGCCAATCAGCCGTTTCATGGAAGCAACTGAGTGCATTTAAGCACTAATATATGATGTGTGACTTGTTGAAGTTTAATCAGAGCATAGAAATCAGGAACACATGTAATTAAAATTAGTTTTAAACTATCAAAGACTTCAAAGGACTGCATTGTAATTTTATGTACAACTGTCTCCAGTTTGATAATGAGAATGATAAAAAATAAATAAATAAAATAGAAAATTCAGCAGTGAAGGAAAATGCCTCAAAGTCAGAGGCAGAATTTGGGAAAGATATTTTGAGATGCTATAAAAGCAAAAAATTCATGTTATCGAACAAAGGAAACTCAGGCTACAGTTAGCATAGGCTCACCGAAACATGAAATGCATGAAATGCATTGAGGATCAAGACTGCTTGGAACAAGACTGCTTGGAACAAGCAGTCTTGATCCTCAATAGGAACAGAATTTGGGCAAACACAATAAAAGCATGGCTCCATGTTGCTAGATTAACATTTCAGGCATGTTGTGGTGATGATGTGATGGTATAGGGGACATTCTTGTCATTCTTTGGGCCCCTGAGCATTGCTAAATGCCACGGTCTGAATATTGTTGCCGATCAGGTCTATTCCTTTATAACCACAATGTTCCCTTCATCTGATGGTCACTTCTTCTAGGATACGGCACCACGTCACATAGTGTTCAGTGCTCAGAGCTTTTCAAACTGGTTTCAATACAGAAGAGCACATTTTTGTTTTACACCAGCAGATCAAATCAAGGATATGCAGTTGACAAATCTGCTACTGTATGATGTTAGCATGTCAATATAAACTAAAATCTCAGGAACATTTCTGACACCCTGATGAACTTGTTGAATATAGGATTAAAGTCATTTTGAAGGAAGAATGGGTCAAAACTGTGCGTACCTGGAAAGTGGCTGATGACTGTACACATAATAAACTTCCTACTTAACCCAAGCGCTTTCCTTCTTAATTGCAATAATAACAATGTAATCACTTGATGTAAAGATGCTCAAGGTCGTGAAGTTACATTATTTTAGATGTTTTCAAGAGAGATGTTGTTGCAACTTTGCCAAATAAGAGCTTAGAGGAAAGCTTTGATGTCTTTCTGTAGACTTGAATAATATGTCTTGCTGCATCTGCTCTGAGCTGTGGGAAAATGTTTATCAAGATAATGAGCTCCCAAAACTACTTTTTAAATATGTATGGTGCACTGATTTTTGAATAACACTGTAAATGACTGAAAGTCATGTTGCAATAGAATATGACAAAGCAAATTATCTAGTTGTGTAGAGTTATGCCTTCAGGAGAGAGATACTTACAAAGGCTGAAGACAAGAGACTGGAGAGGACTTGAGAGATAGGGCAAAATTATACACCATGAGATTATGATAACAGTGAATGAGGAGGGTCGTGTCACAGGTGTAGCCAATCAGAGTGACCCCAAATCTACTGACTCAGATTCTCAGGGAAGGTGTATCTCAGGGAGTGGCTCATCTCTTCAGAAAGGTCAACATGACAGGGCATACAGCACCTGAGCTTCAGAAGGAAAAGTCCCCACAGAATGATTAACAGTGTTGCAGGTATGTTTATTACTAAAGCTCATGACATCAAATCTCACCTCCTGACTTGTAAATTACCTAATGACTGCTCTGTTCTTCCAAAAATTGCATACGCTGACACTTTTTTGATTGACTTTTTTATGTTGTATTGTGTAATTTTTTTTTTAAAGAAGAGTCAGGTTTAAAGAATAGTCAGTTCAATCCAATGTGCTTGAATATCATTTTTCAATGATTCAGTGTTTATTGTAAGTCAGCAAATAACTTAACGTTTATTCATGTTGAGTTCACTTTTTTTATTGCAGTATATCCACAAAAATGGACCTGGTGTGCATGTTGCTGGAGCTGTGCTGTCAAACCTTTGCCCTTCTCGTCTCTGGACCACCTGCTCTGGTGGAATAATTGGCACATTAAACTATTTAAAAACACCCAGGGCACATTCTCATCAATATGCACTGGGCGTTTTTGCTTAGATCAACAGTCACAGCCCAAATCTCAGGATGTGACTCTGTGACAGCGTGTGTGGAAGTGAAAGAGTGTGTTTGTGTACTGTTGTATGCATTTTAGCTGCTTGAGGCCTGATTGATGGACAGTATTAAAAAAAAAACCCAAAACATCTTGCTGTCAGTCAAGCCAGTAAAATTCAGAAATAAAAACGTCAGGCTCAAGGAAGCACACTGATGAGATTGTAGGGGTGTGTGGGGGTGTGCGTGTATGCGTGGCCTTGTATTTGATACAGTGTAAGGGTCATTTTTCCAACAGATAGTATTTAGTGAGGGTTGCCTGCTCCTTATTGGGTCCAACAGGTTTCTGGTGGCCCTGTTGACTATTTGCAACAAAAAGTGCTTGATGATTCTGTGATCTCGCCCCAATATCTTAATACAGTAATTTTAAGAGTTTGGTCATTGTTCAATTTCCAGAGTCAGTTATACCTAAAAACAAGAAGCTGCCTAATAACTATGCACACCTTAATATAGGGTGTTGACCTCCGTAAGCCACACCCTCTCTCATTACAGACATCTGTTATGCTTAAATCCTTTATGCATTCAGGTTTATCCAGCCTGGAATTATAAAATATGCATAAAAAAGATTACATGGCCAAAATACTGACTTCATTTATAATAGCGCACACAGTGTATATTCGCAGGGTATGGAAATAGCAGCTGCACTCAAAACATGTGCATTCTCTCCCTCTTGAAAACATATAGATGCAGCAGTCAGCAGTGCAGCACCCCTTGTTTCTTTACTGTTTAGAACAAGTGCCTCTAATGCAGTATTTCCCAACTCTGGTTCTCAAGACACACTGCCCTACATGTTTTAGCTATTTCTCTGCTTCACCACGGCCCGTCGCTGTCCTAGTCTAAGATAAGACAGTAATAAAATGCTTAAATAATTAAATCAATTAAAAATATATGATGTCACATGATTCCTACTGTAACAAGAAGAATCTGTAACATCAGACAAGGAAGACAGCTACATTGTACACAGACACAGCTTGTGACTGTCACAAATTATATGATTTTCATATTTAACTTATTTTAATGTGACAGCCCTATAAACTCCACCGTCTTCTTTTGAGAATGTTTAACTTGAATACCCAGTGTCTTGCTATTTATGTTCAGCATAAACCCAACATGGTAAAGGCTCAGTTGACCCACACAATGAAAGCAGGACAGCCAATTAAAACTAAACTAAAGTGTAGTCTATCTGCCTGGCTCACAAGAGTTCGTGGGAATTCTTGCATGTTATAACTAAAGGGCAACAGCTTTGGGCTCCAAGAGCTTTCTGGGAGAATCTCACATTCTACAATTTGTGTCACATGAGCACAGGCATGGAACACTCCAGCAGGCTTCAGAATGTACAAATTTCTCTATACAGTGCAATAAATGTCATGTTTTAAACTGTGTGGTTCAGGATCAGTAGTAATAGTGTTGTCCTATTTCTGCATAAATATTTGCTGAACTGCATAAAATAGATGGAGTCACAGAAGTGTCAAAATGTGGCCTTCTGTATGACTAATTTGTGTTCAGATACAGTGCTTATTAAAAGTATTCTTGGATATTGACTGGGAACAATCCTTTTCAAGTTCAGCCACAAATGCACTATGATATTGTGGTCTTGACTTTGACTGGGCCGCTCCAGAACATCCATCTTGTTATGTTGAGACCACTTCTGTGTAGCTTTAGCTGGATGCTTCAATTTGTTGTCTTGCTGGAAAATACATGTTCTCCAAAGCCATAGTTATCTTTCAGACACTAACAAATTTTCCTCCAGAATTTCCTGATATTTTGCTGCATTTATTTTATTCTAACTTTGCATGCCTTCCAGGGCCTGCTGCAAAGAAGCATCCTCACAACATGATTCTGCCACCACTATTTTTCACAGTGAGGATCACACTAGGAATGTTGTGTTTGTGATGATGTGTCCACCAAATATAACGTCTTGTCCGACAGCCAAAAATCTCCATTTTGGTCTCATCAGATCAAAGAACTTTCTTCTACTTGACCACAGAGTCTTTCTATGAGTCTTCTTCAACACTGACTGTGGAAAATCAGGGTAACAGTTGTTGTATGCAGTCTCTAGATTCTGAAGCTTCTGAAGATGACCTGATCTAGGCAGATTTGCTCATGGGCCGTATTTCCATTTTTTGATGGTGGACTTAACGGAACTTCAGGGATATTCTGTGCATGGGAGATTTTTTTGTTTCCATCCCGTGACCTACACTCTCAGTAATCTCTTCTCTGATTTGCTGAAGTTTTCTTTAGTGTTCATACTGCAATGATAGCCAGGAATACTTATTTAGCAGAAAATGGACCTTCCAGACATGGATGTCTTTATTGACAGTCACTTGAGACACAATCACTGCACTTAGGTGATCTGCATTCCACTCCTTTTGAGACTACTGTCACCAATTAGTTGGACCTCTGTTGAATCAGGTCATTTAAAGGGGGTGAACATTTATGCAATCATATTACTTATTTTTGTCATTTGTAAAATTCAGTTTTGACTTTTGACAATACATAGTGAAAGAATTGTCTGACAGTTTTGTAAAAGCAGCAAAAGGGCAAAATGTCCAAGTTGGTGAATACTTTTTATGCCCACTGTATTCTACTTTTTTTATAATTAAATGTAGATAGTTGACTCATAGCCCAGCTAATTAGATAACTACAGTAAATTATACTAAATAATATTATCCTAATGTTGCTGTATTAGAAGCAGTTACATTCTTAAAGTTAACCTGCCATTAGAATGTCTTAAATTTTACAGACTGATCATTCATTTCAAACCATGCAAGAAGGAGAATAAGGGCTCTGGAACAGTTTTAGTGAGCGGAGAATATGCAGCGATGGGGCCATTACTACGGCTGTTCTGTATTCTGGATGATGCATGTGCTGTGACAGATTGCTCCATGTCACAGCCCATGGGGAAGCTGTGTTGCTCCCCAGTTCCAACTGACCACAGTGAAATCTCATTGGACTCTCTGTGGGGATTATAAATAGTCTCCTGATGCTGTGCTGGAGTTTGCATTATTGAGTTTCATTAACACCAGGAACAAACAGCAAATTGTTAAGAGGACAATGTAGTATATTGCAGAACTACTTACTGAACTTGAGCCTGTATTTGCATAATAGGGATAGGAATAATAGGAACCCAAAAAAGAATAAAATATTTAACTTTCAAAATTATCATTATTTACATATAGTTATTTCAAATGCCTTGTGTTTTAATTGTCCCCTTTACTTGCACATTTCTTTATAAATTATCACTGTCCTATTTTGCTTGTTAGGCATTCTTTGTTCATTTATTTTCTTTACTTTATCAATAAAGAGCAAATACCACGTGCAGACTGTGGAGAAAAACAATTAATTTACAACGTAGCTCACCACCATTTGCATATGACTGGGTGAATAGCTGAATGTAGTGTAAAGTGCTTTGGACTCCTCTGGATTAAGTAAAGCACTATCCAAGTACGTACACAGACTATTTACCATTTCACTCGGGTCTTCTAGTTCAGGTCTACTCTGCATCCCCAGAATCAGAACCAAACATGGAGAAGTACCAGTATTTTTTATGCTCCTTTAATCTGAAAGAAACTTCCAAAAAAATGCAAAATTGCTAAAAGCTCGAAGGTCCTTTGAATTAGGGATGTCTAACGTCAGTCCTAAAGGGCTGGTGTCCTGCCTGGTTTAATTTGCTCCCTGGTTCAACACACCTGGATTAAATGACGGCTAGTTAGCAGACCTCTGCACAACACTGACATGCTGTAGAGGTAGTAACTACCACCAGTTAAATATAATAAATGTTCTCTCTTACTAACCCACGAATGAGATTGTAGACTTTTAAAGTAACAGAAGTGATATTTAAATTTCTACTTCTTATTTCAGAGGATTACCTCCAAAGCGTTATGGTTTTTCTCTGACATTTACTGATGTACTGTACTTACATTTAGGCTCGTTTTTCCATGCATTACTTTTATTTGTGCCTCATTAACATAAACAGCTCTCCAGTCACTTTCAAAGCAAGCCCAGAAGTTGGTTTTGTAACAAATATTGAAACTCACTCCTATCTCCATGGAAATTTAATTATAATCTGTCACGACTTTTACATAATGTGTTTTGAGTCAGACTGTTCAGCTCCTGAGGGCACCTTTACACACCTCGCCTTGCATTGTGAGAAACAAAGAAAGAGTCTTTACAACATCACAACTTTCAAGTTTAATCAAAAAAGATATTGTCAAAGAATTAAAAGAAGCACAGCAGTTTGACGATTTCAGATGAGAATAGATGTTTTGGACGTCACCACAGGATAGTGACTTATATTTAGCTGAAATCCTCTAAAAATATATTTTCATCAAACATTATAGGGAAAACCACAATTTCCCATGTCTGGGAATGCAAATAGAGATGTTTTTATCTTCTTTTTCTGTTCTTATTTCCTTTTCACGTCTGAGAATTCCTTCCCAAATCTGCTATCACATCATCTTGTTGCCCTCCAGCAAGAAATAACGAAGATTTTCTGGCCCAATTTTGATCAGGAAATAAGTGTAGGGATTCTTTCACATCAGTTCACAAACACACAAGGTCACACACAGACACACACTCAGAAAACACACAAAGCTTTCTGCCAAGGTATACTTCCTGGATTGTGGTTTGGTGCCATCACTACTCTTGGCACTGAGACTGGGCCAGGCAATTCCACGCTGCCCACAGGCTTTCGCAAACACAAACATAAATGCACTCACTGACTTTCCATCCAATGTTTTTTGCTCTGTACTATGTTGTAAAGCCTGTCTGTCTCCACTGAGAGGAGGAATATAAATTTACAGCATGATCATGAGAAAGATAGTAAAGAAGATTTATGTCACTATGAGGAACATGCGACTGAGGCAAAAGGGAAATGTAACAGTGACATATGGGTCTTTGACACGTCTCCTAGTTATTCTGTATGTAACAACCCCCAGAGGAAATGCAGATAAAATGAGTATGAAGGCAAAAGGTACATGCAAAAAAAGTACTGCTATATATTATCATGGTGATTTCTCTGGTGGATTCCACCAGCAAAAATGTTCAGTAAAATTTTATATGATTTGTTTACTTCTTGGGATGCAGAAGAAAATGTTAACAAAGGGAAGAATCAGGATGGTTTAATCAAACACTGATTGTTTCTGTAGTAGTGAGGGTTAGATTTTTTGCAAGTGTTTGTCGGATCACAGAAAGATGAATTCCAGCTCAGTTGGGAAATAAGGCCAGTGCGGTGGCTGTTGTGCCTCAGGCAGCAGTGCATGAAACATGTAATGACACTTTCTGTATCTTTCATATTTTATCGCAGATAATAAAACCATAACTTCTTTAAACATCTGATGTCTTAAGGTTCTTATTTCAATTGCCCAGGCTTATCAAGCTCATCGGTGCAATGCAGCAGCAAATAGACATGTTAGGTTCTATGTAAACTTGGATTACAGGAGGTACTTTTGAACAACCAAAATGGTTGA
The DNA here is from genome assembly GCF_003331165.1 of Xiphophorus hellerii. NCBI lineage: Eukaryota > Metazoa > Chordata > Actinopteri > Cyprinodontiformes > Poeciliidae > Xiphophorus > Xiphophorus hellerii. The sequence continues at coordinate 20,506,038 of NC_045689.1, read as the reverse complement.
AATAGTTGATGTATATATTTTTGTCTATATATTTCTTATTGAATATATTAACAGTCGTATTAAATATCATATCTTGGGGCACTATTTAGACATTGTAGCAGTTTAGCAATTACAGAGTTATGTACACTTGTACTTGAATTTGCAAAAAGACTTAAGACATTTATTTATTTATTTTGTTTGCTTTTAAGACTCCTTAATCCATGAGCTTTCATCTTTGGCCCTAACAAAGCAAAAACAATTGAAATACCCTTAGGCAAATAAGGTTAGGGCTAAAAATGAGGGGCAGGGATGATATGGGTTTCAGTCTGAATCATGGCAATGGCTTCAACAGGTCAGTAATGCCTTTGCTACCAGCCACCTTCTGCTGGCTCAGATGCAGTTAAACAGATTAGTCTCAACAATAAAACTAACTGCTCATCGTGTAGGTGTTCTTCACGCTGCCAAAAGAGCTCTGACTCATCAGAGCATGCTCAAATACTAAGTGGAGGTGTCCTCTGGTGTCTGCTAACCGGACGTTACAAAGCATTCCTTTGGGTGTTATGGGTTGTTTTTGTTTGTGTGGTTTGCTTCCCACAGAAGATCCATTCAGCTTCATCTAGTAGTGCAATGGTCCCCAAACCTAATTCTCAAGTATCCCTGCCCTTCATATTTTAGATGTGACTCCGTTCCAGCACACCTGATTCAACTAATTGCATGACCTCCTCTGCAGCCACCAAATGCTGTAGAAGCCTGTTCATCTCCCACTTATTAAGGTCAAGTGTTTGGAAGCAAGGAGGCATCTAAAACATCTAAAACTTGAGGATTATGTTTGGGAAGCACTGATATAGAGTGTTTGGAGATCTTTTTTTAACCATTACTAAGCAGGATTTGCAGAGCCCATAACTACCATATGGGGTGATTTCAGGGAGTTACAGTCATTTAATGAGACGACAAGAGTCAAAGATACATCAATGCAAATGCTCTTGGCTTTTTCAGCACTACATTTCCTTATAACAAGATGGAATTACTTGTCTAAGGTTTAAATTCTAAACTTCATCAATATAAATTGACCTAAAACAAACGCTGCAGTATTGATGTTACATGCATGGATAAATATTTTTGTAAATTAATTACTTGGTTGTATGGAAATGTGTTTCAAGCTTAAAACCCAACACATTTGTTTAATTTATACTGGTTGTAAATAAACACTCATTTTATTTGTCTGCTTTCTTTAATATGACGTGAACATGCAAAGCGTCTATCTGTAGATGCACTGTTTTAAATATTCTTCTTCCCTACAGTATGCATGGTGGTTCAATCATCTCACTGACATCATCTCTTGCCTTTGTCTTCTGCAGGATGATTCCATCCACCACCAATGATTTTCTTGTCCGGGACCTTGCTGCAGGACGCAGCTACGATCTCTGTGTCCTGGCTGTATTTGATGACATCATCACATCACTGACTGCAACGCGACCTCTGGGCTGCCTCTCATTCACCACAGACACTGAGTTCAGTCAGTGTCAAGCACTTCATAGCCACTTCTTGGGTGGCACTATGATCATCATCATTGGAGGAATTATAGTTGCATCTGTGCTGGTTTTCATCATTATTTTAATGATCCGATACAAGGTTTACAGTCATCAAGGCACTGGCCATGGAAAAGCAACCATTGCAGGGACAGCGCCAAGGCCACAGAGCAACGGACAAGGAGGCAGCCAGGTTCAAGTCCTTCCTCACTCTGCCTCAAAGATGACAGACAGTCAGGACGAACAGGTGCTGTTGCCATCTAGGGCTATGTCACCTAGCAACACTACGAAAGACACTGTGGCATTGGTCGAGGAGGAGAGCAGCGAACAGAGCGTCATGGCAAAGACAGACTCCTTGGCTAATGAGGAGTTGCTCTCCCCAACCAAGGCCCGCTTCTCTTCCAGGGTTTCCATTGAGATGAAAATAAGACCATCATCTGTCACCAAAGATCCTTCATCTCCCATGGAACTAGCAGGTAGTAGAACCATAGAAAGACAGAAAGATAAAACTAAATAGACATAGAAAGTACCAACCAGCAGAGCATAGAAGAAAGTGCTTAAAAGGAGTGAAAAAAAAAGAAGTTGACAGAGTAAAGGTGGGTGGGAAAATACAAAGGGACACAAATAACGTCAAACAGAGAGTGATGTGGGAAGACAAATAGACAATGTGCAATTCAGAGAGTGAAATTGAGCAAGATAATAACAGAGAAAAACGCGAGAAACTGGGTGAGTGTGTGCGAGAATGGAAATGAGAGACACCATCCTTGTGCACGTACTAAATATGAGACAGAAGGTGAGACAACCTTTTGTTTTTAGTGCTTCAGTCGGCTCTTAAGTCCTACTTAACACATTCTCTTTGAAATGCCGCGCTATGCAAGAAAAATTTACTTAACATTTATAGTTAATCTCATTACAGAAAACGATCTGTGATGAGTCTTCTCCAAGTGTTGTCGTCTCTGTTTTGCTAACTTGTCTTTTGGATTTTGTTTATTGACTCCTAAGGGAGAAAGATAATTCTATATATCCTTAAGCTGCTACGTATATGACATATCTGAATTTACTTCACTTACTCAAGTTACATGTATGTGGTAATGTGATGTTTTTCCCACAAGCATTACTTGGCAGTTTGTCAGACAATACTAATACTATAGTATTATAGTATTAGATGAAGCAGAAATTACTGAAATGAGTCTGAAGGAAATAGGGATAAAAGCAAAAGTCAGCCTTTCAGACAGTGCATTTTAGGACAGGACGTAGGTGCTTTTGGACTGTCTCTATGTGATTGTGCAAAGAAAATAGGGGCTAAAATTAACCTTCCTTGGTCACTTCTCCAAGCTAACACATATGATAGTGACAGCAGGTACACTTGTTCAGTTGTTTCCAAACACAAATGGCAAACAGCCACTCTCAGAGCAGCAACTCAACACATTTATTTACCAGAATTTGGCAAACACAACTTGCTGAAGTTCAGACCAGACATACAGAGATGATCTAAGTGCCATTAAACATGCATGGTAGTTTGAATATTAGAAAATGCTGAGCCATTCAGATTTACATGCACAATCTCTCAGAAGGGTCTCTATGTGATTGGCCCGAAAAAGTCACATTATTCAGTACGTTGCAAATGTGCTGGCCAAAAGTAATTATCAATGCCAAAGATCAGAAAATAATGCTCACCAAAACTACAGAATAACAGGCTAGACCAACATTGACAGGTCTCACAGTCTCCGATTATTGTTCATAATTTAACAACCATAATCTTACCACTGTGACTACTTTCTAGCCGGTAAGGCTACTTAAGACAGGGTAATGCACCATGTCATAAAACTGAGTTAAACTTGAACTGGTTTAATGGACATGGCAAATAATTCACTATACTCCAGAATTTCCAAAGTCCAATTCAGTAGAGAACCTTTAAGATCTTTTGGAACAGAACATTTATATTATGGACATTAAACTAAGAAATCCGCATAAACTGCAAAAAACTATTATGGACACCTTGTTCAATCTGAGCCATAAAAAAATAAGACAATTCTAAAACCAAAAGTGGTCCACAACTGGTACTATTAGGATGTAATAAAGTGTTGAGTGTGTGTATCCCTGGATTTGGCACCTGAATGTTGATTTTGCAGACCTTTAGAATGGGTTATGCTCAATACTCACACCTTAAAATATATCCTGCTGAGTTCTAATTCATGCCAGCTTCCTTGATTAAAACTTACATCTCTGTAAGACATAACCAGCTTGATTGATGAATCATAAATGAGCAGATAGGGGTTTCTTTTATTTTCCTTTATAGCAGAGCTATAACACAAAAATGGGTTTATGATAGAGACTATTATTTAATGAATCTTCCTTAACATTCATTAAGCAATGTTCAACATGAAAAATTAAAGAAAAAATGTTATGAATATCTTATGTTTGGATGTTTACAGACAAAGACCATTTAATAAATCTTTAAAAAAAATTAAGAACATAGATGCTGAGACTAAACAAATCATTCTACAATTTGGGTACACTTCTCTGTAAATTGTCAGCCCAACAAAAACTTTCATCTAGCTCCTATTAAGATGGCAGCTGGATGCTATCTTTAAGATGGCATCTCTTTTGTGATCACAGTCTTGCAAATTTAATGGGGATCCAGCTGACTCCCAAAGTCAAGTACACAATAACATTTGACTTACAAGGCAGTATTGTCACAAATGTGCCACTCCTACAGAAAGAGATCTACTGTAGGAGTAGATCTCTTTTTACTAGTACTTTCTACTACATTTCTGCAGTATGCTCTCATCATAAATTGGTCATAGAACCAAAAATCAAAATAAAGCAATCTAAAGCTAGCGGCATTTTCTTTCATGTGATGTTGCAAAAACTTACAAGTCTTAAGAAGATACCCCAGCCATGACTCCTTTTACTGCTATCAGTCTTCCATATCTACTTTAGCCATTCTCAATTGAGTAACTGGGTTGCTAGGATTTGACAATAGGTTTATAAAAATTACTAGAATCCAATTCTGCTTTTGAAGACCGGCGTCCTTCATGTCTTACGAGTCTCCCTGGACTCGGCTAGTTTCAATAGTCTAAATAGGATATTTTGAAAATTATATTGAAAAAAATTTATTTTGAGTATTCTCTTTTTTGAAAGCTTTCAGAATTAGCTTGCGTTGCTTAGCTTAGCTTTGTTCAACTTTTCTGGAAACCAGCTACCGTTGAGTATAACGTTAACTCGATGGCATTTAAAAGAAAACAGTTTGTTTTGGACATGTATTGAAAAAATGGAAACCACAGCTGCAAACCACAAAAACCTTCAGTTAAATTATACAGCACTGTTTGTCAAAGTGTGTATCTACTGATTTATAATTAAAATTCTGAGCTAAAAATATTTAACTAGAAAAATACACAAAAGATTTATATGACCTTGGACAGTGGGACCATGATAGATAATGAAAACATGCCTCTGTGGCACCTATAAATGTCCTATTACCAAAAACAAATTGAAAATGGTTCAGTTGTTGTAGATGTCAACACAATACTCAGAATAATACTGATTTAGTCTGCTAGTCACTCATAAAAACTTGATACACACAAAGTGATGTAGTTTTTATTTCTGGTAATTTCACAAATAACTAACAGTTACTGAAAAACAAAATTTTATATTACAAAAAAAAATAAGATGAATACGGGGTGACTTTTAACAGATAAATGCTGTGCTTTGACCATGTTGTGGCAAGTGTAATAATGTTGGAAGACAGATGGCAATTGTTTAGGAGTCATTGATAACCACCACAAAAAGAACAAGACACTAAAGGTCCTGGTCATTCACAGAGTTCTGTATCCAAGTTTATTACCGAAAGTTGAGTGGAAGGAAAAAATGTTGCAGAAAAAGTGCAGTTTACAGCAGGAATAGCCAGAACCTTAAGATAATTGTGAAAGAAAAAACTTTTAAGAGTCCTATAACCTGGATTCACAGTCCAGGTTATAGGCTATAACTGTTGCATTTTCTGTGTTAAGGCAATCCTGAATTAGAAACAGCATCAAACAAACAGCAAATAATGATCATAATGCATATTTCTTTTGTAGCAGACAACATTCTGAACTAATAGTTACTTATGTAATAATTTAATTGCAAGCAAAAACTGTTGGATGTAGCCTTTGTATTACGTAATCAGACCCACTTCCCTTGATTCTCACTGCTCAAGTGACCTCATATACTCTCAAAGTTCACTTGAAATGCTAACGAGTGTTATAATAATATAAAACCACATGAGCGTGTGAAATCTTTTTGGGGCATATGCTCTGCGTACTAAACCTACACCAGAGCATTTCTCCCTCAACTCTAATCCTTTCAGGAAAGCAGGGGGTTTAATGGGATGAATAAATGGAGACACCTTTTCACATGAGTGGCTTAAACAGCTGAGTTGAAATACGTTATCAGTTGTTGATATGTCATTCAATTGGCCTCTGTGAATGAGTTTATGAGAGACGATACTGAGCCTCATGGTGATAGCGGCAGGAGAACAAGAGATATGTGCGGCATGAAGAAGCTTAGCCTGAGGGTTCAGGGAAAGGTTTCACTGCTATGAACTTTGCTGATTTTGCAGTAGTTCCGCTGTATATGACTCAGTTAAATCCACTCAACATCACAGTTGGTAAGTGTTATAGAAAGGTGGAATTACAAACATGTTTGAGTCCCTCAGGTGTCAAAGAGACTACAGGGGAGAGTAACTGATTTTGAGGGTTTTTGGTGATGTGTGATATGTACAGACACCAAAAACTTAATTGGTGCACAGAGACTGAAGGCAAAAGTAAGGTTGCAAACAAGAAAAGTCAGGACAACCTAATTATAGCTGGGAATTATAAATTTTATTATAATTATAGATATGAACTTAAATATAACATCTACTGGCCCTATTGACCTTTCCATTCTTTGATTTCCCCTAACTAAAAGAATTTCAAAAGTCAGAGAGTCTCCAAAAACAGGACAGACAGCAAACCAATTACAATAGTTTTCATCTTGAGGCTTTAGTCTGGAATAAAAAGTGCTGGCCTTTTTGTGGTCTTTGTTTCCTTCCTTTGATTCCAGCATCACTGGCACTTAGAGGGCAACCTACAGCGAGGGACAATACTCCTGCGGGGGTGCACAGGCTCTTTGGGTTTCTCTGGGTGTAACTGTGTTTGTGATGTGTTACTCTGTTTGCTGCAATGCAGAGAATGGCAACATTGATCTGATCAGAGAAAGAGCTGCAGTGAATCAGGAAGCCTGAGGAAAAGAACAATTGACAGATAAATAGAGACACCCATCTGTCAAACACACAAGCACACACTCAGGCTACTTTCAAGAGTACTTTTACATTTCTATGTATGAATATGAATTGTTACATTTGTTGGTCGTATGTTATTTTTAAAAGTAATTTTCAACCTACTGCAGTTAGAAAATGAAGAAATCTGTGTTCCTTACATTTGAAAAGCTTTTTGTTTACATACAAGGAGAGTTGCAGATGCTAATGACTGCCATGATAAAACAAGTTAGTTATTTGATTGATTTTGATCAGCTTAACATTATGATCACCTGCTTGATAATGTATTGGTTTCTGCTTTGCTGCCACATATCAAGCTATAGACTTCCTTTGACTACTGACGACATGCTCGGAAATCTGCACAAGATGTCTGCAGCAAATCTTTTAATTTACAAAGTGGGGCCTTCATGGATCAACCTTGTTTGTCCAGTAAATCCCACAAATTCTGCATTGATTAAGACCTGGGGAATTTGAAAGCCTAGTCAACACTTGGCTCCTTCAGTGGTGTTTAGGAGTCTGCATCGACGCAGCCACCTGATAAAGTTATAAAATAGAGGAGCAAAGTGGAGTGAAAAATAAATTATTACCTGGTATAAAACCTCCAACATGTGATTTATAAAAAAAAGGGTTACCACTTCCAAGTATTAATATATTAACTAGAGAATTAGTTGGGTTATTAGTAGATTTAAATTAGTAGAAACTTTGGCCCTGTAGCCCCAAACCCAGCAAACTGTGACAAATTGTGTATTCTGACATTAAGACCTACACTCGTCTGTGTCGGCCCTTGTAGAATTGGCCCACATCCTTGAACATTTTGCTTGCTTAACATATCAGATCTGAGGATAAATTGCCAACTCACTGCTTTGTATATTTCAACAACTTAACTGTTTTAGCTGACCGTGGTCATGTCATACTGCCTGATAGAGTGATTAACATGTTTGATCTGGTATAAAACCTCCAACATGTGATTTATATAAAAAAGGTTACCACTTCTGAGTATTAATATATCCATATTAATATGAAAGGTATTGTAAATTATTGTTGTACTAATATTTGAATATCCAGAAAGGAAACTGAATGCTGCTGTAACTAATATTATACAGACTTTTTAAGAGTCTAGTTGTAGATGTTGATGGCAGGATCTTCTGTAGGAGTCAGTATTCCAAAATAGTCTTGAATGCTAAATGCTTTCTTTTGTTTGCATTCATTCTAAAATACTCTACCTTAACACATCAACTCAAAGACCACCTCCCTGAAGTCCCAGTCAAAGTGCAAGCACAATATGTTTGTCTCACATCAAAAGCAGAATTGTTATGGAAGAGAAAACGTTTCTTTGTCAAACAAGAAAAGATTTGACAAAGAAACTCCCTGACAGGAGGGTAAAGTATAACTCTGTAGTTAGTTGAGCTTTGAGGGCATGTGTGGGTAGAAAATCAAAACAGGTAACTACCATTATTGCTTACATTTAGAATTTGTTTTCCTACCATGTCTGCTCAAAGGTCCAAATAATAAAACCATTTTAACTTCCTTGAGCCAATGCAGACGTTGCCACAAGGTTAGATGGTATTGAAAAACAGCATAACTCAAAGATGTGAGTGAGTCTGTGAGAAGTGCAATTGTGTGTTCTTCCCCTGGCCCCTCCATGACCCTGTAGCCTGTCTGTTCTCCTTGTATTTTAATCTATCATCACTCCCCTCATTGTCATCCCATATGCCCGACCTCATTCTTCACTGCCACCTGTCTCTGTAAATTCTGCTCTTCCATTGCCAATGTCTTCTCCCCTTGCTTTCTTTCCAAAGTACTTGTCTCTGCTTTCTCTGCCTCCGCCTTTTCTGTTTTGACTTTTTGATTTTCCCAATATTCCCCCACATTTCTTTGCACTGTTCACTTGCATTCAAACCATTGTTTTTCACTGCTTCTTGTTATTTATTTCAATGTCTCTGAGCTGTTTCCTTCTCCACTTCTCTTGTATCTCTCAATTTTTGATGCCTCTAGTAGCAGATGGCAGAAGGCCTCACAGTGTCGAATGGAGAAACTTTAAGATCTGAAAGGTCTCTTGACCTCAGGAAGATATGGCGCCAACACGACCCTCAAAGAGTAATGACCTTTGCACCATAGATTTTTTTGTTTCCCCTATATTCCCATATTGCCCTCTGTTGTATCTAGTTTGCTGCTCCCACCCTGCACTGGAGGCCTCATGTGCAGCTTGCTGCCATCCAACCCTTTTCCTTTTTTGTTTTAGTCAGTTCTGATTGGATCTTCTTTTCTTCTGGCTTTTCTATCCACTTCTAAATCATTGCAAACTACAGTCACTACCTCCTTTAATTCACTGACATTGTGTGATAGATGATTAAACAGAAGACATTTCAGAATGACTGTGCTTCATTCACTTAAAAAAAAAACAAAAAAAACTGCCATAACTGGACCAGAAAAATAATTCCCCTGACAAACCACCTTACAAAACAGTTTAAGGAAAGTTTTCATAGTTCCCAGCACACATTTTTTTATTCTTGCATTGATCTTACATAGCAGATAGCGTCTTATAATTGTCATCAAAAGAAACAAATTGTTCCTATTAAAAGTAAGAGTTTGATGAGTTATAAAGAAAAAAGTAGTTTTATAAAACCTAGCATGTACATTCAGTGCAACACACTATTTGGCCTTTGAAAATGTAGACAGGACATCCTTTAAAATTGCTAACATTCAAAACACTGAACTGTCAGCTTTGTCTTTTTCAAATGTATTGCTTTAAGCAATGTTTGAGGAATTTAGCAGAGCAGGTGGAAAAGTAGTGTTGCTGTATTATCTTAGCTCTCTACCACAAGAACAACTCAGTGACCTTTTTGCTCAAATTCCATTACATAGACGTAAACAGTGGGAAATAAATTAATTCTAGTACATAAACTCTTATTCTGTCCAAAATGTTGGTCTACTGATCTAGCAGATTTTTCTTACTTTCTGTTACTGCTATTGTTTTACCCTGAACCTCCTGTTTTTCTTACCCCTGTTCAGACCCAGTGTGATTTTTCTTTATTGCATTTTAAAACAAATTCAATACTTTTACTCTGATTGTAACCTTCTGAGTTATAGCAGTCAACACCTTAAACATCTACTTACAAAGCTTGTCTCACTCCTGTTTTCTAGAACCCTGAAGTTGCTATTCTGGCAGATGTGGGAAAACAAACATCACCAGACAGAAGAAGTTGGTGAAAACTCCCAAGACAAAGAGGCCCTGAAGCCCATCTCCCTGCATCTCCTGTTTCCTGCATCTATTTCTTTCTTTCTTTGAATATCATGGTGTTATAGACCTTTACAGTCCGATTTGCTTTCAAGTGCTTTTACTAGTTATTGCATCTGGATTGGACTACCGGTCAAGACGTGGTGATGGTGGGATCATCAGAATTACTTGTAATCTAAGGGCATTTTTCGATCAGTATCAGCGGGGAAAGTGGAACGCTGAGGGGAAAAAAATGAGCTGAAAAACAACACGGGCCTATGATAATTATTAACAATAAAGTGGATAGAAAATATAAAGTAACAACCACTATCAGGAGCAGCATCAATACAGACTGAGTGGATGGTACAAAGACACAGAAAATAAATTCATCATCATGAAACAGAACATGGATTTAATGGTAACCATACACTGGCAGGCTGTACATTTCAAGTCTGATGTTTTATATAAATACATCCTAACCTGACACACATGGGACATATGCAGATGTTGACTCCGTGAAGCTCTATTTTATTAATCAATACTGAATAACACAGTTCTGTTAAATGTCGATAAACTAAGCTGTTCCACTGGCTGCTGAGCTGGAAGTGGATCTGTACCGTGACTGGGCCATGCTATCTCCTAATTAGAATCCATCCTCTGGAAATGACAAAGTAGGCAGAAAACACAAACTGATCAAGACTCCTATGGAGAGAATGGGACAAATCTGGACACACTGGAGCCTACTCTGGAAATCTATGTTGAATCAATAAGGGAAGATCTGTGCTAGACTACACAGTTCTCAGTGTGCTACTGCTCAAGTCCTGTATGCATCGTTTATCACTGGATGGGATAAAGACCTTAAGGACTGTGATCGACTTCTCTCACATCTCTTCAGAAGCCTCTAAGCAGGTGAGTAGTCAATTGTTTTTTGCAATTAACCTAACCAAAAGAGCAATCAAAGTATCCACAACGAAATAGCCAGCTCCAGTAATTAGTGTAACATATGACACATCAGCACCCACCATGGGCATTCGTCAATATTGGGTCTTGTCTGATAGTTTTGAAAATATTCAGATTCTGCAGTCTCTTCTCTTCGTAAACTAATGAGGGCAACAGTTTAACAAACCTCTTTCTAATTGCTGTCAGCTAGGAAATTAGAGAACCACCTCGGCTAAACAATCTGTTTCATTAGGATTTCCCTGCAACAATGTCACCACAGGCAATAGGAATTGCAACCCTCTCCAGTCTGCTGCTTTCTCTGGGTGTCTAAGCAGCTCCATTTCTCTGTCCGATTCCTGCTTTGATCCTGCCTACCTGAGGCAGTGATTGAACACTGGTGGAAAATTTAATATGCTGGAAGAAGATATATTTTTAAGCAAAGTACAGCCTAAAGGGGAGTTCTGTACAAAAGAGGGTCATTGATATCTATTTAGACAGATTCAACAAAGGTGGGTGTCACGTTCTGCAGAATTCAGTGTCTCTTCTTTAGGTTAGAGATACACATTCACTTTCAATTTGAAATTATTTTAATTTTAGATAATCAACAGCGTATTCAGTGCTTCTCTTCTTTCTTACTGGGTGGACACCTCTTGATATTCATTAGACATTAAATCATAAATGCATATAAGTGTCCTTTTAGAAAATGAAAAACAAGTGAAATGAGTAGTGAGGTTTAAATGGCCTACACCTCTCCATTTTTCATCGAATTAAAGAACTCCTCTCAAACAATTTACAGCTGAGAATTGCCAATTGCCATGTTGTGTCACTAGCACCCCTGTAGTTTTAATGGGTATTTACATAACAATTTCTGTATTCTCTGCTGAGCATAGAAGAGAAGATTTTTTTAACAGTCATCTTATGTATTTATGATTTTGCAATGTCCTCTTACCAGCTCATACTTTCATTCATCTAATACAATTACTGAACATACAAATGCAAAGGTACGTACAAGCAAGATGGCCTACAAATCTAGCACCAGTTCTGTCTGGAGGAATGGGCCAAAGCACAAGTAAACTACTGTGAGAAATTTGTGGAAGGACACCAAAAAAGTTTTAAACAGTTTAAAGGCAATTCTACAAAATACTAAGAAAGCGTAAATGGCTAACAGGAAGTAATTAAAAACAATCTGGAAAATTGACAAACCGTTTCAATAATTGCAGCACAATGTTGGTCTCTTTTAATGTTAGAAGTAAAATATGTTGTGTCTTCTTTTCCTGTTCGGCTCCTTCAGATCACTGGTGAACAGGGGTTTGTTATTAGTGAAGCACCTCGGTGTTCTGGTGGGGATGGTGTTGTCCACACAAAAGTTCATAAAGTCAGAACTGAAAGAAGCTTGCTATATTTTGCACACAGTCTGATGAAGATGATGAATGACTGATACAGGTCATTACTGCCTCCCTGATATTGTTCATTGCTGTAACCTCCCACTGGACATTTTACTCCTTTCAATCAGATGTGGAGTTTCATTTCATTGGGAGGTGTTTATTCCTACTGACAGAAGTCAAGCATCCATTCTCCAAAGTTGAATTTATACAAGTTCCAAAATAAAAACTAGTTTTGGCAAATTAACAGGGACTTTCTTATCTAGCTAGATTACATAAAGACTACACTCATATGCCACTGCTGCTGCAGTTTGCATTACATTTTGATGTTGCTTTTTAAGATTAGTCCACTTGTTTAAATGTGCTTATTTGCAATTATTTTGTCTTTAAGCTTCCCATCACAGAAAGGAATGAACTGATTATCAGTTAACTAATGAAGTGTATGCAGGCCCATGTTTTTTAATGTGACAGCAGCCATCTGTGACCATTGTACAGATGCAAGTGCTGCTCCTCTGCTGCCACTTTGCTGTATTTAAAGATAAAATGCTCGAGTGAGATCTCAGTCCAACCATACAAATTAATGAACTATGCTGTGACTTCAGTTTAAGAGGCATGTCCCATCTGGTCACTGATGTGGCGTAGACATGACTAGATGTGAACGGGCACATATTAGTGCATTTGTATGAAAAGTGCTTGAGATAGCTGTCAAACACACTCATGTTAGAAATGACACTTTGTATCAACTTCAGTGACAGATGGTAAAGTCATTTCAGCCAACTTTCTTACTGAGTGTTTCCAAATGATTTAGCAGTCAGAAATCAATCAATCATCAATCAAATCAGAGGATGATGGATGTAGAGTCAGAAATCAAGAATTGTGTCTGTGTGAAGAGCAGAAATTAAATATAAAATTGGCCATATATGAAAGGGAAGTGTCAAGGTTTAAAATCTGAGAAATTATCAGCAAGTAAAAGTAGCATAAAGAGCAGATAAAGGGTCTAAACCAGGGGTGTCAAACTCCAGCCCTCAAGGGCCGGTGTCCTGCAACTTTTAGGTGTGCCTCTGCTGCACCACACCTGAATAAAATAATTAGGTCATTAACAAGGCTCTGGAGAACTGATCTACACAAGGAGGAGGCAATTGAGCCATTTCATTCCAGTGTTTTGTACCTGTGATACATCTAAAAACTGCAGGACACCGGCCCTTGAGGACTGGAGTTTGACACCTGTGGTCTAAACAGTCAAATGGTGGTAGATTATTACAAAATTTCTTTTAGCACATTGACACTTGCGCAGGTATTTAATAAAAAAAAAAATTCAAAAATCTTACTTAGAAAAACCAGGTTGTTTGACTTTAACATACACATTGTTGGATTATATACTTTTTCTTTCTTACTTCATAGTAAAATGATAGACCAAACATGCTCCAACAGCTATGATTCCATGTATTCGTTTCTGTTCATTGTAGTTGTTCTGATTAGGCCATGCCTCAGGCAGTAACAGTACACCTGGCATTTAATTGAATTCTGTTTTCTAAAATTACCCTAATAGAAATATGTGCATAGGGAACAGTAACAGATAGATAATTCAAAAAGATGATTTTTGTTCAGTATGATTGCCAAGTTGTTTTTGGATATATGTGAAAATCTAAAATTCGTATTTACTGTGTTTAAAGCTACTGATTTTTTATTAATGATATGAGAACAGACATATTGCTACAAAACTATTAGAAAGTATAATAGTTAAAGGTTAAAAGGTGTATTAGACTGGTAAAAACCTTACCCATGTTCTATACTTTGCTTCGTATAGAGCAGGGGTCTCAAACTCCAGTCCTCAAGGGCCGCAGACCTGCAATTTTTAGATGTGCCACAGGTACAAAACACTGGAATGAAATGGCTTAATTACCTCCTTCTTGTGTAGATCAGTTCTCCCAGCCTTGCTAATGACCTAATTATTCTATTCAGGTGTGGTGCAGCAGAGGCACATCTAAAAGTTGCAGGACTGCAGGCCTCGAGGACTGAAGTTTGAGAACCCTGGTATAGAGGATCTGGACACTCGGATATTGAGAAATAATTTCTTCCTGGCATGGATTCTGCTGAAGTTCAAGATTTTACCCAATTTTCCCAATTCCTAATGTTTGGCTGTAGCATATTTAATATGTCAGTTTGACACTTTGAAGCTTACCGGAACTTGTGTGTAGCTTAAATAATCATATTTCATTGTGAAAAGAGAAGTGCCGAGTTGAACAAGATGGATGTCAATGTTAATTCAATATTTGGAGTAATGGCCGAAAAGGACTGAATGGCTACGTTCACTTCCTCTGCCGCCATTGGCAAAGTACAACCATAGCACCCTACAAATCTAAAACAGTGCAGAAACTCGACATCATCATTCATAACTCCTCCTTCTATTGCAGCCACAGAAATCAAACTCAATAGGAGAAATTACAGACGGAGCACTGGAGGGAGATGAGAACTGAGCAGAACTGCATAGGAAGGGAATGGGCAGGTTAGTGTTGTATATCTCACTCAGCTTGAATTACGAGAAGAAAAAAAAACCCAATAGTTTTAGCGTTTAGATAGGAAAGGTAAGGACTAAAATGGGAGGAGGTGGGATATGAAGAGAAGAAGTGTAAAGATGACAGGCAAGAGAAGATGAGGAGGAGAGGTGGAAGAAATAGGAACAGAGGGGGAAACAGAAGGAGAACAGTGAGTGGGATGCGTGGCGAATTGCTCAGTGTGTATCGAGCTCCAGCTGTATTGTGCTGTGAGGTGCCTTTGGTTCCTCTGAGAGGAAACATGGTACTATGAATAATAGATGACAATGGATGCACACATGGCATGTTTATTTTTGAAAGCGTTTATTTTGTGACCCTCTTTCCTCTCCTAAATGTCTAAAAAAGATCTTGCCAGCTCAGATAAACAGATACGCAGATAGATACAGTTTTTTATATTCCAATCTGTTGATGAGGTGGCGATGTAATGTGGGTTTAAACGATAGGAGACAGTATTCTGAGTATTAACCCTTTGAGTAATTTATAATAAGATGCAACCCCATCATAAGAATCGTTTTAGTTTTGAATTCACGTGGATTGATTATGGAATATATAATTCATGGTAAAATTGAATAATGTCTTTGTAAATTGTAAATGCAACTTTTTTCATATCTTAAAATTCTGATCAGTATTCTCTTAGCTCCGTATTTGTGAAATTTAATTTTGATTTTGTAAAGTAGCTTTAGATTTATAACCACATTAAGATATAATTGAAAGTGTTAACACAATTAAAAATCTTTTCTTACCAGTGATGAAAAGGTTAAACTGTAGCAACAACATTGAATATTCTCATTCATAGATTAAACCAGCACCAATATTTCTTCGTTTGTGGTCAGTTGTAGCGCAAGCAGTGGGGTGTCATCCTGCCTGGTTTCAGTTTACGAGTACAGTCGCATTCATCTTGACTTATTTGACTTTCTCTGATTAACAGTGTGGTGCCAGAAACTGGGACAAAAAGGCATATTTTGTTATACAGGTAAAAGCCAGTAAATTAGAATATTTTGAAAAACTTGATTTATTTCAGTAATTGCATTCAAAAGGTGTAACTTGTACATCATATTTATTCATTGCACACAGACTGATGCATTCAAATGTTTATTTCATTTAATTTTGATGATTTGAAGTGGCAACAAATGAAAATCCAAAATTCCGTGTGTCACAAAATTAGAATATTGTGTAAGAGTTAAATTTTGAAGACACCTGGTGCCACAAACTAATCAGCTGATTAACTCAAAACACCTGCAAAGGGCTTTAAATGGTCTCTCAGTCCAGTTCTGAAGCCTACACAAACATGGGGAAGACTTCAGATTTGACAGCTGTCCAAAAGGCGACCATCGACACATTGCACAAGGAGGGAAAGACACAAAAGGTTATTGCTGAAGAGGCTGGCTGTTCTCAGAGCTCTGTGGTCAGAAAAAGTGTACAAGCGATAGGGATCACCGCGCCCTAGTCAAGATTGTGAAAAAAAAACCCATTCAAAAATGTGGGGGAGATTCACAAGGAGTGGACAGCTGCTGGAGTCAGTGCTTCAAGATCCACCACCAAGAGACGCTTGAAAGACATGGGTTTCAACTGCCGCATACCTCGTGTCAAGCCACTGTTGACCAAGAAACAGCGCGAAAAGCGTCTCACCTGGGCTAAGGAAAAAAAGAGCTGGACTGCTGCTGAGTGGTCCAAAGTCATGTTTTCTGACGAAAGCAAATTTTGCATTTCCTTTGGAAATCGAGGTCCCAGAGTCTGGAGGAAGACAGGAGAGGCACAGGATCCACGTTGCCTGAAGTCTAGTGTAAAGTTTCCACCATCAGTGATGGTTTGGGGTGCCATGTCATCTGCTGGTGGCGGTCCACTCTGTTTCCTGAGATCCAGGGTCAACGCAGCCGTCTACCAGCAAGTTTTAGAGCACTTCATGCTTCCTGCTGCTGACCTGCTCTATGGAGATGGAGATTTCAGGTTCCAACAGGACTTGGCGCCTGCACACAGCGCAAAATCTACCCGTGCCTGGTTTACGGACCATGGTATTTCTGTTCTAAATTGGCCAGCCAACTCCCCTGACCTTAGCCCCATAGAAAATCTGTGGGGTATTGTGAAAAGGAAGATGCAGAATGCCAGACCCAAAAACGCAGAAGAGTTGAAGGCCACTATCAGAGCAACCTGGGCTCTCATAACACCTGAGCAGTGCCAGAAACTCATCGACTCCATGCCACGCCGCATTAATGCAGTAATTGAGGCAAAAGGAGCTCCAACCAAGTATTGAGTATTGTACATGCTCATATTTTTCATTTTCATACTTTTCAGTTGGCCAACATTTCTAAAAAATCCCTTTTTTGTATTAGCCTTAAGTAATATTCTAATTTTGTGACACACGGAATTTTGGATTTTCATTTGTTGCCACTTCAAATCATCAAAATCAAATGAAATAAACATTTGAATGCATCAGTCTGTGTGCAATGAATAAATATAATGTACAAGTTACACCTTTTGAATGCAATTACTGTAATAAATCAAGTTTTTCAAAATATTCTAATTTACTGGCTTTTACCTGTATCTGAGCTTTAAAAGGACATGGGATAGGTGTGATATTATTGTAACAAACAAAAAAAAAGACATTTTGCTAAACTGCAAACCAGTTAGTTGAAAAATGCAGCTCCAACACAGCACAACAAAGGATGTAGCTTGAGCAGTTGCTATCATACCGGAAGTTGCTGACATAATCAGTCATGTCAGCATGTGCTACCTCATTTATCCATAGAAAACTGGATAGAAGTCACAGATGCCCATCCACCATTTTAGTACCAAAACATGTTAAACAAATAAGCCTATTAGTTTAACACAAATTTAATCTCAATATAGTCGATGGCATCCTAGTCATAGCAGTTTTCTCAATCAGTACAGAGACATGGTCTACATAATGTCTTACTCTATTTGGGATCTTGCTGGATTCTGGAAAAGTTGAAAACAGAACTGGACCAGTGGCCAATGTAAGAGAAAGAGGAATCACACCTGTGACAGAAGTCCTCAACATGTCTCGGCTGTTGACCCCAATAGTAGCCCTGGTGAAGGAGGCCCAAAGTCTTGAAATACCTCTCTTTCTCCTCTCGCTTTTCACAGAGATCCCAATCTGCTACAGCAGGTACAGCTGTAGCACAGATTACCAGATACAGTAACACACACTGTTATTCAGGACCTGGCTGACGCATACCATTACCTCTCACTCTTAGACACCCTGTGTCTATGTCCAGACAGGTTGGGACCAGTTGGGGCAAGAATTGGAGTTTATGCTTAAAACATAACAATTTATTTATTGTTCAGTAGGGGGACAAGGTCGGGTTTAGATGGTTGAGTTGGCCCAGAACAGCTAAATTATCATTCATTTGAACTTGGAGCCTGAGATTATGTTGAGGAAGCCACAATTATTTTAATAACATGTAAAAACATGATCAATACCCAATCTAGTTGACATTTACTGATAAACTGAATTTGGAAGCCAGAGAAGCATGTATGTAATGAAGGGAAAGAGTCAGAACAGCATTAACCTCTGCAAAAACGAAAATGTAATTGAATGCTGAAAATTTGGACAGCTCAGCATTAGTTGAAATATGATCCCTACAACCTTTTCTCTGCTTCTGCACAAAAGCTTTAAATACCTCTCATCACTCAGACCAAATTGGAACTGCCTGATGTTTTGTGCAGCATCAACATAAAATGCAAAAAAAAAGAACAACAACAACAAAGAAGAGGAATACGTGACAGCATGCAAAAACTTGTTAGAAAAAAAATGTCTTCATAATTTGACTTATAAATCAGTGTCTCTGTAAAAGCAACATAATCAATTTTCTGCAGGGGCCTGACATAGACAGCATTGTCTTCAAGCTTTAAGTGTTTTAACTTTCAATAGTATAAAGTGCGTTTAGAATTAGAGTTCTCAAATAGGTTTATTTATCAACAATAAACTTTTTTCTGAGTAAATTACCATTGTGTTGTGTGAAAATTGGTCTGTTTCCATAGAAGAAGTACCCTGGCACCGAATAGTTCCTCCTCCTGCAAGAGTTTGCTGTGATATGAGGAAACGAACCTCCACTCAGCTCCAACTGTGGAGTATAGAATGCAGTAAAGAGTGAAATCAGACTAAAACTCCATTAATCTCTCATTGTTTGCAGGAGAAAATCAATAAGCAGAGTTTCCATCTAGAGTATAGTTGACTATTTACAGACAGATTACGTTATGACAGTTTCAAAGTGGTTAAGCTCTGAAATAAATAACAGTTTCAAAACTCATGGCTTAACGAGAAGAAGTTTGCAATAATACTCAGATAGTCAGTAATTAAATGTCACAACATGTAACATCAGACCAACGCACAAACAGCAGTGACCATATGTCTGCTCCATTCAAACCTATTCTGTGAATGCTCATGAATACTGGACAGTTAATTGTTCCATTTGCAAGCAAAAATGAGAGAACAAGAACTCCTCCTGTGTAATTTACAGCTAACAAACAATATAACCTGCAGTGGAGTACAAAATAGGAAATGCGGAAACAACATGAATAGGATATGTCACCAGTAAAAATGCTGGGTCCAATCCCACTGTAAATGTCCACCTTTAACTCGGGGTCCTCCACTTCTTTCAGGTCCATTTTCAGAGTTGCCTTGCTCTGTTTTGGACCTGGTTCCTGCAGTGTAAATGCTGAGGGGACAAACCTATCCCCAAAAATCTACCTTGGCTCTTAAAAAGGTTCCTGCAGTACAAGTCCAGTTTTAGTTCAATGGTTCTCAAAAGATCTGGCTTAGTGATAAACTGCAACAACTTTTATGACAAACTGTAATCAAAATTGATGAAAAGAAAAAAAAAGTCTATTCAAATAAATTTAGATTTAAACTGAATAAAAGACTGCAAGCATGTAATTATGCTAGGATGAAATTGTATGTTGTATAAACTTGTTGGTTAAATTAATGTGCCACAGGTCATAATTGCACATATTCATACTAATCAATGTAATGTGGATGAAAAAAAGTGTAATTATAGTTTGGGATCTTTTGGTCACTTTTTCTTTCTGAAAAACTAATTTGGAATGGTCACTAACGAGCAAGATTTACGTTTCTTAAAAATGTTTCTAAAATATTGGAGAGATATTAAACACAGATCTAATATTTTTTTATGAAAAGGTTAGACATGAAGAAAACATGGAGGAAAAAACTGAGGAACAAAAGCCCATGACGCTACATTTTCTTGAACGGTAGAATTGAAAGACAATAAAGTCCATGGAGAAAGATGTGAATCCACCATTTTTGGAAAGCTTTACAATAGGAGAAAATGTGAAAACTGGAAACGAAGAAAATATGTGGATATGAACGATTCAAAATTGATGAGAAACTCAGGAATGTATACCTTGTTTGGGATTTCTTGTTTTTGAAACATGACAGGAATAGCAAATAGAGATTAAGTTGTTTGAGATAATATAAGTAAACCTGTATTTGTGCTTTGCAAAATATAACTTTTATTCCCAATCTATTCTTTCCTCCCTCTCAACAATGCCAGCCAAGAAAACATCTGTAAGGAAATATGTTGCATTGTATTAACTGACTTTAATTTTGCGACCCCCTTTTCTTTTGTTTAAAAATTTTAAAAACTGCTTTTAGATTTGCAAAGCATCCTGTTGGGTTTTCAAACCAGCATACACAGATTAGACATTTGAACTGGTTGAGAAACATAATTTACACAACACTGCTTTTTTTTTTCTGTGGACACTTTTAGGGTTCCGTATTTTTTCAAATAAACAAAGATTAAGGAGTAACTTAAATCCAGTGTTAACATTTCAAATCTGTTGTCATCAAAACACAGGTAGTGTTGAAAATCAATTTATTCTCAGTATGGAATTTTATTGTTCCCATCATTTGTTTAGGAAACTTGTGTATTTTTAATCTTTTTAGGAAAAAAAACTTGTTCAGATATTCTCCTATGCATACGCCCTTTTTTGACCAATTACAAACTAGAAAGCATAATTCCTTGCTGAACCTGATGCTGTGCTGTCAGTTTATGGTATTTTACCCATTATCACCAAGGTTGACTACACTCAGCTTCTGTCAGCCACTCACTGTGAAGCTACTTAATAGCACTTGGTTTTCCAGAGAAGGACCAATCATTACTTGACCTTTAATCATTAAAATGTTTCCTTTGCAGCAATAATGACACCAAAAGACAAGATTTGTTCAAGGTTAACAAGGAGGATTAAGGGCTAACCAACTGACTTCTGTGAACATCCCCTATTAATCAGTGCTCACTTAACAGAATAAAAAAAAGGTTTAACAAATTGGTTTTTGAAATACATTTATGGATTCAGAGCTTTGCCAACAAAACCTTATTTTTACCAAGTAATTAAAAGTTGCATAGATTTGTAAAGTTTTTACAAATTCCACACTGAAGTACTAAAGACGAGTAAGGTGTGACTTTAACAAAAAACATAACTACTTTGACAGGTATGACAGTTTATCTGAGCAGCTTTATTTCATTTTGTCATTAAATTTAATATAAGATGAGTTTGGCTGTATGTTAGCCTTTTCACTGTTGTGAGGAGCTCTGAAGTGTTCTTTACAATTTAAAATTTATTTATTTGTATCACTGAACAAAAATATTGACACACAGGTCAATATTTTCTGAAAAGGTGTGCCTTTTCAGAAAAGAAAAAAAAAATGTACTAATTTATTTGTTCTTTTTGAGGTAGGGGAGAATCACAACTACACATATTAAAACTGACAAATAAAGTATCTGTACCATTTAGATAATTAACGTGGATAAAAATTACAAACTGATCATAAAAGATCACTGGGTTTTGATTTGTCTTCTGTGATGAAATTTAAATTCTTATGTGCATGATTAGTAATTTTACCCCAATTCTCTTTGTTTCAGATCCAGTCCTCAGATAGAAAGCCATTTGCTGAGAGCCAAGAATTACAAATGAAGGATTCGGAAGTAATCTTAAGTAGCAGGATACCAGAGCACATCAGTCATTATTGATATCATATATCACTTTATCATAGTGTCCTTCACTACATGTCACAAAATGGTTTAATGTGAAGAAAAAAATGCAGTATGACCACAAAGTACTCTACAAACTGTGTTATTAACATCATGACTGCTGTCATTTAGGTACAATTTGTCTTCATTATCACATCTGAGTACATTTATGTGCACACAACACTGGTGATAGCTACACACATCTCATTTTTATTTTTACTCACAACAATTTCACCTCTGAATATGTCTTT
This sequence comes from Xiphophorus hellerii, assembly GCF_003331165.1. Classification (NCBI taxonomy): domain Eukaryota; kingdom Metazoa; phylum Chordata; class Actinopteri; order Cyprinodontiformes; family Poeciliidae; genus Xiphophorus; species Xiphophorus hellerii. Next base: position 20,483,883 of record NC_045689.1, on the reverse strand, counting down.
TAAGTATTGCTATAAACCAATAATCAGTATTTTCCAGGCTTCTCTGTAAGAGTTTTTTTTCCTAATTTGCGATAATTTTACAAGACGAAATGAGATTATTGGCCAAATCCAATATATACTAACCTTGTGTGTGCACTTATTTGCACTAGTTTCTGTTTCACAGTGTCACCATATATTTGGCCATATTGGTGTTTACACAGTTCCCTGCTGATATAGTTACAATTGGTAGACCAGGAAATGGGTGGAGAACCATAAAAGACCCACACTAGAACATGCACACCACAACAAGGAAGGAAAAACAAAAAAAACATAAGTCCCTAGTCCTCACTTCTCCCCTCATGTGTTCCTCTCACTTTTCTGGGGGGGGGCTTTATATTTTCTATGTGTACATAAAGCAATTCAAAATCTATAGTTTTGTACATGTAATTTTTATGGTGTGTGGATATTTTCTAATAAAAGGAAACAAAATGAATCACTCCTGTGAGTGGCTGATTTTTTCCTGTTTTCCTTTAATCACTGTTTTTGTGTTTCAGTGTGTTATAGCCTAGTTTGGTACAATGGCAAGCAAAGATATAATTACAGTGTTGTAAAACACTGGGTAATTGCTAGATGCAGCAACAGTTTACAAACAGTTAACGCAGCTATCGTATGAGGGGATTTCCCAAGTTCAAGAGAGTTGTATGTTTTTCTACAGTGTTTGTGAATTAATAAATGCATAACAAATAGAAGCTTTAGTCTGCAACTGTGATTAAACTTGTTTTTATATTCCATGCTACCATCCTAAAACCAACTGAAAACATTGATTTTTAATATCGAAGTGATTGCCAAGAGTAGAGATATAAAAATATTAACTGAAGGGGTAAGTTAACTCAGACACCTTTTGCTTTAAAACTGGTTAAACGTCAAGAAAGTAAAACTATTTTTATAGGGTAGTTTTAAAACTCAGTAAATTAGTAAAAGAATAATTCAATTGACTTTTACATTGTGGTGGAGGCTGGTCGCTTATTGGCAGATAAAAACAGGGAATTTGTGAATTACTTGTTGCAATGTATTACAATTTTAAAACAAGGACCACTAATTTTAATACTCACAAATTATTTACTCCATTCTTTAGAAAATTTTAATGCCGTTCTTCTGAGAGCAAGAATGAGCACATACCTGAATAGTAAATACTACCATGTTAGCTACCCAAGGTGAATTGATGGTTTTACACCGACATCCTGGAGTCTGTAGCAGACTACATTTTTTGACAGGAACAGCTTCCTGAGAAAATTAGACTAGTTTATTACTTTTAAATTGCTCCATGCAGAACATCGCCACACAGCAGGGCTGAGAGTGGAGCTACCAGATGTCCTTCAGGTAGGTAAGATTGATCAGTCTTGTCTCTTTTCATCTGCAGGTTGTTAATGCTAGTTTTATTAGCACTGTGAGACACATACAGGTGGTAAACTGTCATCTACTGCTGTGTGTGGTGCAGCCAAATTTCAAGTGGCTCCTAGGCAAAGAGATATGATTATTACATGAATAAAAATAAATGGATTAAGTCTAGATAGATGGCTGATTTTGACAAAAAGAATGCAAATCAAACTTAACAAAAAAAAGGCAATATTTAATTTGCTTTGAAAAGCAAAGTCAAATTAAATTTTGGGGATACATAGAATAGAATTTATTCACTTCCCATGAGGGAAATTCAAATATCCACAAAGAGAGGTAAAATATCCTAATCATGTCAGACGGGATATTTTGAAAAATGAAACATGATGCATTAATTATTTTGTAGTACTATTGTAATAACAATAAAAGTGACAATAAGGACTATTTAAAATTTTTGTTGACATTGTTATTGAACTAACAGTGAGGAAAAAAAGCAAAAGTAACAATTCCTACAATGCAGTCAGTTTTGGGGGATTTTAGCATTAATTCGATGCAGAAAAATAAAACTCTGAATCATGATAAGAAATCACAATAAGCGGCAACGACAAACTATATAATAAACGTCCATCCCTACTGAGAAGGTGTTATTAAAGCAATAAATCAAGATACACTTATACATTAACACTGATGATATACATAAATCAAAAATTTAGATTCACTGTATAAAGTGTCACATGGCCTCCTTTTTTCTTTGCCGTTTTATACTCAGTGGAAGTAAACTTTTACTATAGATAGCTCCCAAATCAAAAGTTAAATGCACTCAAGACTACAATAGTTGTAAACTAACAATGAAGCCCGGTGTAATATATGACACTGTTTTGTGAGCTTTTGATGGTTCTGTCACAACATATAAATTAAACTGAGGTAAACCTTTGGGTGTATTTTAAGCAACACCTCAAACGTGCTCATTTCTTCTGTGAAATTACTAGAAAACAAAATAAAACAGCTATAATATTAGATATGCAATTGTGGTCAATCTGGATTTTGGAATTGCTGAACATTGGTCTGTATCAGTGGTTCCAGCTGATATTGGCCATTTGAGCCCCTCCGCACCAAATATATTTGGTGCTGAGGCATATTTTAAATGCCTCAGCATGATCTCAGTATTTTGCTGACCATGTTTGTTCCCTTTTAAGCAAAGTGTACGCACATTCAAACGGGTATTTTTAACAACATAATGCATCATGTTACAAAGCTCCGAACATCACAAATTGATTTCTTGAATATGACAATATATATATATTGTACTTCAATGGTCTCCACAGTCACCAAATGTTAATACAGAGCAGTTTCAGGTTGTGGTGTTACAAAGAACATAAGATAGCCGTTGTTGTTGTTGTTAATTTTTATTGCCGAGTGCTTTTACACGGACGTGCTGTCCGGTTAAACTGTAAATAAAGTAAAAACAAAACATCAACACTTAGTATTGCAGTATTCAATAAACACAAACTTAAACATAGATTTATTAGCTAGGCTTGACTAACCGGTTATAAGGCAGTTTATTCTTAGAACACTTCGTCATATAATAAACATCGGCATTCAAAAACACAGCTAGCATTCGGCTAATTAGCTCTAGCAAATTCATCAAGCCCACGCTTAGAACAGATAACAAAACTCATCTCCCCACAGCTTACAGCATTAATATAACTCACCACGTTGAGCAACACTCATGAACGCCAGTAGAATATGATTTTATTGTAGATTCAGCTTGTTAGCTTCAGCTAACTGCAGTCTCACTGCATTACTGGCCTGCCGTAAGTTTCTTCTCTTGTTTCACCTCCCCTCCCGTACCAATGCAAAGCAACTACAGAGCCCCCTAGCGGAATGGGAGGAGTGAATCCAACATGTGGTGTAAAGAAGGATTTACATTATAAATATTCAGCTAATCCACAACAACTCCATCATAAAATAATTTCATTATGGACCAAAGTCTCTAAGGAATGTTCTTAATACCTTGATTATTCTGTTCCATAAAACATTTAGGGAGTTATGAAGGTTAAAATGAGTCTAAACCAATAGAAGCAAAATAAAATGGCTGCTTAGTGTAGATTATTTATATACATGTTACACCAAAGGCTTTAATTGTCCCCTAAGGCCAAAAGAAAACAATTTTGCCCCTTGCTGAGCAGCATAACAATTGGATGGAGGTACTGATCATTTAGAAATATGTAATGAAATTAACATGAGGAGCAAGCAACTCTAGGCTTTTATTTTGCAATTACTATCAGAACAAGGAAGGCATTACTACAGCTCAGATATAACACAATAGCAAGTGCTGACCTTTTCAACCACAAGCCGTGGTGATTAATGGTTACACAAGGTATACATATACCAAAAGCGGAGGACAGAAAGACAGACACACACACACACACACACACCCACACACGCCCACACACTTAGCCCACAGTGATTGAGTACTAGGCTTACTTATCAGATAATGTCAGAGTACACTAAGGTACATTTGTATTAGGTTTTATGTAACAAGCATAATACATAATTTGCTCATCAAGGGCTTGTCTGCAGTCAAGTTTTGTAATCTGTCTGTGAGAAAAAAAATCAAGCAATGGCTTCTCCCAGTGGTCTGCTGCCATTTGCAGAAATACACCACTCCCCGTTAGATACAACCAGACCCAGAAGGAATGTCATAGCACTGTCAGTAAGGCTCTTACACATCCTTCCTCCACGTGGTTTGTATGCTGCAGCTGTGCTAATGGGAGAGAAAAACCTAACGTTACAGGAAAACTAACAATTCATCAAGTTCTTGTCAGGCTATGCAGTGTTGGTGGAGCTCTGGAGGGAGGATGGTAGAATGGAGGGGCCTGTAAAGTGTGCTTGTTCAGATGGTTTTCTCAGAAATCCATACTAAAGCTTTAAGACTACACTGCCATCTTTTTGCATAATGTTTGGAGAAAAGGTCCATGTTCAGATGAGATCTCCAAGACACCTTGAATCTACTTTTAGTTGTCATGTCAAAGCTCTATATGGTGCTGTGACTTCAGCATGTTGTCAAAACATGCATGGGGCCTTGACTCTGTCTTGGCTGAGCTTTTGACACTTAGCTTAACTTAGTATCTTCCACCTCATTTAGAAAACAATAATCCATGTCCAAAGAACCGAGTGCTCATGTAATACATGTTTCCTAAGGCCAACGTCTTATAAGATGTTGTGGTAAACCAGTCGTTCCCAGAAATTTTCCCCCTATGGATTACAATAAGCCCCCTCTCCCCCCTTTACATGTGTATTACTTTGCACCTCCGCAGGGGATAGTTTCTAAAAAGTTTCACTTTTAGACCATGTTAACACAAAGCCCTTCTTTGGTTAAGTCATAACATTTTTGTTGCAGTCCATCTGCTTGTTTACACGACACCAGTAACTAGAGTTTCTCACACTGGCACCTTTTAAAACCAGGTCTCAGGGTGTCCCTTTTCTGTTACACCGCCCCCACTAGAGGTGGTCCTAACATGTTTAGCACCCTGGGCAAACAACTCCACCGTCACAATCCCCAGCCCCAACCCACACCACACTCCACTCTTGGGGGTAAGTTGTTGACCAGGGTGAGGCGGTAGTGGGGAAGGAGGGACAGGTGCTGTGCATTACGCACTTTCTCAAGGTTCACATTCTGTGCAGTGGTGGACTGTGGGGGAGGGGTGAGGAAGTGGGTTCTCATGCCACCCACACAAGATGCTGCCCTGGAAGGTTGCCCATGTCGCCTATATCAGAAACCACTACTGGAGATGGAGATGGGTTACTGTTAACAATGAGGTGGAAGAAGGGTCAAACGCACTTGCACGTTTGATGACGTTAAAATCACAGGGTCAGCTGTAGTTGCCTGTCACAACAACAGCTGACTCAAGGGGCCTTGGCTGTGCCATCTAAACATGGAACTTAATCCCAGTTAATATCTCAAAATACAGGCAGTGTCCAAGCAGTGGTCGTGTTTAAATGTAGTCTGAGACCTGGTTTCAAAAAGAGACTCTGATCACTGGAGATGCATAAACAAGCAGCTTGATTGCAACAGGAACCGAACAGGGATGACAATAACTGAACAGAATATGAGTAAACACCAAAAATACCATTATCTAAAAGCGTGAACTGAAATAAAAAAATGATAAAACCTAAACAGAAAATCATTCATATATGCATTTTCAAAGGTAAGTTCATAATTTCTGTAATTGTAGATTGTTCATGTTCCTTGTTCTTTTTAAGAAAAACAGCTACGAATCCATTTGTCAACCCCATATTCTTCTTTTACCTTGTCTTACCCATTTCATCCTGTATTTCTCTTTGGTTATGGTGTTCAGTTCATATTTCATATCCCATATCCGCTCTTCCTCTCTCTGCACACCCATTTTCTCCAGGAGAGTTTAAAAGATCATCTCTGCACATTTATAGCCTGTTTTATTTTTTGATTTTAGTCTCATCCCCACCTGTACAACCCATTTCTTTTAGCTTTCCTGTTTTTGTCGTTATGGGACACATGACTCAGAGAGAGTAAGAATGACTGTGGTATAATGAAAGGGACGGTAAAATATATCTCTGCTAATGGAAGCAGAAAGGTGGACTGACTGCTATAAAATCACGGCTGCACCATCAAAGCCAGCAAAAGAAATGCAAGACAGATGGAGGAGAACGAACAAATCATTCTATGAGCTATAGCTCTGGAAAAATATGGCATGTGAGGCCTCACTTTCAAAGACAGATTCTAATATTACAATATGATTCATGGTTGTTTTTTTGTTTTTTTGTGGAGTTGTGTTTCCATGGTTGAATAAGCTTGCCAGCCACAGGAAAGCGTGGCAGTGTGAAGGGGATAAAACAGTCCATAACACCTTGATGAGTGATTATTCTCGTGAATTAAATAGTAACCTTTGCATTTGAACATGTTTTAAAGTTTACCTCAAGGGAGTTTGAATAAAACAGGAGGCATCAGAGTTGATAACACTGTCTTCAAATTAACATAATTATGCATTTCAAAAATAATCAGTTGTGTTGCTGAATTCATTCATTAAGACAGACTTATGTCAACATCATTTGCAAATTATTAAAAGGTCTTACAGGGAAAATGTGGTTGTATATGTGTGTGCTAAGGGAGACACAGCTAAAACAGTTACAAAGAACAAATACATATTTCCCAATGTTGTTAGCAGCTAGTAGATTGATTCAGTAGTAGTTTTCTTTTTTTAACCCCTTGGGGATTCTTTATAAAAACATCCTTGAAAGGCACAAAGAAATGATCCTTTAAACAGAATTGAAGGCTGAACCATTCTTTCCATAAATCTCCAACCTTCAAATGAGAGATTTCAAAATGTTTTTCACTGTATCCATTTGTCCTTGCTAATAGACAAATAACATAAAAGAAAGTTATTTATCATACAGTTGTGAAAGTGGTGTCAGTGTCATATTTTGAAACAATTATCTTTAAAAACATCTTCATAGCCATCAGTTCTGGACAGTAAAAACTTGTCCTTGAATATGCCGTTGTGACCAGAAGTCAATTCTTAATGGACATCAATTTCATATAATTTGGGAGCCTTTTTAAAGAAGCGTTCTCTTTTTACAGGGCCAAATGATCGTACAACTTCACTGATTTTCAAAACTACGTAGATGAACAAGTCGGGAAATATTGTGAATGCTCATAATCTGCACGGGATAAAAAATATATCTACAAGTGGGATAATTAATTCAGATTTCTCGCTCTATACAACTTTCTCCTTTAATCACCACATTGCATTGAACAATTGCCTTGCTTAATTGATGCAGTAGCTTCTGTTTTCTCATGATGACACATTTTCTCCACCATTGTAGTCTGCATACATAGCCATTTCTGAAAAGGTTTGCCTGCTCATCACAACATTTCAGTTTTTAGCCTCTGACTATTTTTTACAGTGGCATAACTTTACAATCAACCAATGTTTTCTGGGTTTCCTACTAGTTTATGAACATATATGTCATATTAATCATTATCACATTGATTCTTTTTTTACAGTAAAGTAACTAAATGTGTTGGTTAGATAATTTAGACATTTATCCTATTTTTCTAGTTAAGATCACAATTAAAGAATCTTGACATTTTTTTTTTACATAAGAATGTAATCGTATGTCTATCTATTTTGCATGTGTTTTATCTCTCGTTTCCCATAATACAATTTTATGGCATAAGAACCAGAGCCACACCATAATTTATTCAGATTATAACTAATACATTTCTCTTCTTAGGTGCTACTTCTGGTTATTAAAAAAAGTGCATATTTCCATGTTTTAATTTGAAATTTTCCTAAAAAACAGATGAACTCAGGCAGCAGCCTGTGGTTGAATAAAATGGGGCTCCTCTACAGTGTCTCCATAGTAACCGAAGATATAATGGTGAGGGCTTGACATTGTTCCATTTCTGTTTTTATACCATTTCACACCTCCTCTTTGCCCTTCTATGCCAGTGCCCCTCTGCATGACGTCTGTCACACATCACAGTGACTCCCCTGTCATAGTGGGCTGATGCTAACATGGTTCTAAAATCAGACTAATATCATTTACTGTCCAAATCAGTCGGGCTACCAGGTGTTTTTGGCTTTCGTTCCAACTCAGACTAAACAAAAAAGGCACTGGAAATAAAAAACAACTTACCAAGCAAACAACTCTCTATTGTATCAATAAACTGTACAAAGGCATGTCATTAAGAAACAACCTACTTACTAAGCATAGGGAGGGAGGTGATGAGGGCAGTAGTTTGTAATCACCAGAACTCTGTGTTTATAATAGGAGCACCTTGCAGTGTTTTCTGTGTAAGTTTCTGCAGTCTAACTATCAGATGTGTTTTAATGAGGACGGCTCACAGTGAGAGAAAACTGAAGTCCCAGTTCTCCCTTAGTTTTTATCTTAGGTTGGATACACACCGCAAAATCTCATCAAGTTTAGTTCAACTAATTAAAACACAAAGTTACTGTCCTTTCACAGCCCAAATTTTAAAGATGAAGGAACTGCTGTGGGAAAGCACGAAGGAACCTTTTTTTTTTTTTTTCAAATTTGCATGTTCAGAAGTGCCGACATTAATTGGGGCGAAGCCTTGTCGAAGCGTGTGCTGTTTGTCCACATTTGACAGAAAATACCAGGGGGCTGGCATGATCTAAATGTGTATGTGTGTGAATGAACAGCAGAAAAGCCTTGTAGATAAATGGCAAATGTCCTGCTGCAGACTTTACATGCAACATCTGATTCCATGACTCTATAGCAACACACTGTCTAAAAGACCGCACATAGTAAATCTGGCATTTAAGGGTTTGATATTAATTTAACTCTTTTATTGAGTTATTTGAGTTTCTCTTTGATTTTAAAACCACAGGTTGAGGTTTTTTTTTTATAAATTGTCAAAGCAATATCAGTTATGAACATGCAATACTAGTTGTTGTCATATCAAGATCAGCACATGTTTATTCAATAATTGTTAGCCTCCAGAGGATCAAGTTTTTGTCTGGGATAGGCCTATGCTGTTGCAATTTACTGGTTTCAGTTTTGTTGGTAAGATTTACAAGTTTTATTCTCATGACAAACTAATATCCTGCAACAACAAGGCTATAAACTTCTAAGAGATATTAAATGGCTGTCAAGTAATTTAAAATGCTTCAGATACTTGCATTAATAAAATATCTGGGAATAGAGAACACCCACACCAAGTGCCAAGTTTTTGTACATCATATATGCAAGAAAAAAAGAGCCTCTTCTTTTAAAACCTAAAGAAGAAAATCTCTTTACTAGACATGAAATAAACCACACACGTATTAGCTATGCACACCACTTCCATTCTTCTCTTAAATGGACATGGGGGATGGTTAATTTAGCAGTTTCTTCTCTGGAAACCATGGCAGTCAATGGAACTATATTTGTGACATCAAAACTTTTGAAGAAGTCCAAAAACTCAAAAAGTCCCGAAGATAAACTAAACATCTACAATTTCCTACTTGTAGGCTATAAAAATGACACTACAGCTTTTCCTCAAAACCATTTTTTGTTACATTCAGGGCTATTATGGTTGGATACTTTCCCAGTAGTCAATGGGCAAAAGATTGAAAAAAAGAAAATCTGTATGAGTCACTAGAACCCTGTGTTCTCACACGCACACAAATTAGGGCTAATTAGAAACATTAGTGACCTAACATCACTGTCTTAGGGCTATGAGTCAAAGCCAAAGTACTAGAGAGAAAATGGATACATGCAAAGAATATACCAGCTGCACATTGAAGGCCGTTGAAGATTTGAATCAAATACCCAAAGCAACCACCTATTTACATTGGTTTTAAAAGCTACTAATGGTTATTTAATAAGTACCAAATAATAATTTATTGAGATTTATTGTTCATAAATTGCTGTTGCAAAAATGATGTAGAAATATAATTGATTTTCAACACTGAAAGTGAAAGCTAGACATCGAAAGCGTTGCATCAATGACATACTTACTTGACATACAACCTTTGTAACCTAGGTTTAATTAGTGGCACCCCAATCTGGAAACATGCTGGCCCTCCCACTGCCTCCCGAGATATTTATAAAACTTTATTGCCTCATTATCCTGGAAAGTGTAAGAAAGAAAGATAGTGGAAGAAGGTGTTTCCGCCTCAGTGAATGAACTTCAGGTCAATGTATTTTATTTTTTTTCCTTCTAAAAATTTTATTCAAGATTATTTTAAAAAGTTCTAGTTTGATGATGTTTCTTTAGTTTTGATGCTGCCCTCTGAAAAAAAAGATTTAAATAAATATTCATGTAACAGTCCCAACTTTTTGAACTTAAACTGTTTAGTTTACATATCAGGATCTATTCAAATGGTTCACCTATGCTGAGTGAAACAAAGAAACAATAACAAGAAATCAAAATTATGCCAGATGTGGACCGCAATGGTTTAGACAGGAACTTTGTCTTTTTTTGTTGTTTGTTTTGTTTTTTTATAGCAGGTCAGAAAATGCGGAAAAGGATAAGGGCTGTTTGTTTTTGCTGGAAAAGAACTGGAAATGCTGCCAAATAGAATGGCTCTGTATACTTTTGATTAAGGTAGATTGTTTTTTGCTCAGATTAACTTTTTCGATATCCAGTAAATCACAATATTTTAGAGAATTATTAACATGTCAAAGCTAAAATTCCTAAAAGTCTATGAAAAAAGCAGAGTAGTGAAAGTTTTCATAAGTCATTAGTGTCTTGTTGGAGGACAGCTATATCAAAATGCTTCACTCTAGCATAATCTGACCATCCTATCAAAACTGATATTGGAGTCAGTGATGAGCCCTGATGGAGATGTTACTTCCTCAAGCTGAAAAGTAATCACAGTGCACTGAACATGTGTGGATGTGTATGTAGCACAAAGCTGTTATCTCTTATTTGGCATCTGGGCTCAGTCTGATCTTTCTGTCAGAAGATCAGTGTGAATATCTGCAGGCTTCAGTCTGCATAACAATCTCAAATCATCACACAACTTTTATCCCTTGCAGGGCCTTTGAAATTTCTTAGAACTCTGAAAGAAAAGTCTCCAGACTTTCAAATAAAAAAGATGTTTAACTTTTAAATGATCAGTTTGGAAATCATGCATGAGGTTTCTTTTCCCCGTCAGACTCGGTTCATTTCTTTCCTGTTCCTTAGTAATGTACTTCCAAACTAAGTGGTAAAACAGGCTGCATTTTGACGGTGAAGGTTTATACAAACAAGAACTTAATGTTGGTTTTGAATAAACTGTCTTTTTAGTCACCACATATAGAAAAAATTGTGCTATGTGTTTGTAATTTGTAATTAACTTTTATTTAGCAAGAATTCAAAACAAATGTCATCTTAAGGCACTTTACAAAACAAAAATAACCTATTTAAATTTTATATACATAGTTGATTCGGTTCAGATCTACAGTTCTTTATCCATTATTCCAGTTTGTAAAAAAAAAAAAATGCCATCAACATGAACCCAACCAATTGCATTAAAACACTGATATTGCATCAATCCCTGCTGCTGAAAAAGCATGTGGACACTTAAGTGCATTCAGTCCGTAACGTTGTTGCTCATGTAGAGTGGTTGCATCCAAGAGATCGACTTTGGGATTTACTAGAGAGAGGAGACAATGAGAAAGGAGTTTTAAAATTAACTTATGTGTCTTATGTCACAAGTAAGCTTCTGAAACAATGGCCAAATTTCTAATAAAAGCATTCTTTCCCAATTAGAACTTCTTCGATATAAACAATGTCCACATAGTTTCCCAGGCTAAGAAAGGGGTATACCTTGTCCAAATGGGAACATTAACTGAGAGAGCATTCATACTAGCCCTGTAAGTTGCTTAAATCAAACTCTAGTTTGTTTGCCTAGAAAGTCCAGATTGTTTGTTTCCTAAGATGTCACAAATTATGTTTTCACACCTGATAGTATGGTAGACTTTTTATATAATACAACGCAGACAGAGCCAGACATATGATGAACTCTTGTTAGAACTTCGGTTGTTTCAAAGAGCAACATCGTCTTTTCTGAATGTGTGAAACTCAAAGTAAATAAAATAGAAAAAAGAAATGTCAGCAGAGAAGAGATAAGATTAGGAAGACAGGCAGATGAGGATGGCAAAAAGGATGGTAATCTGATATTGCACCTGTCTTTGCTGCCATATGTGTGAATATACATATTAATAGACTTCAAGAAATACGCTGTTGTAACATGTGGCTATGATTATGCTATCATTATGTTGTACTGATATCCTGACAATCAACCACTGCAACAACCATCTCCCATGTTGTTATCAGCCAATATCCTAGCCAGCCCCTCACTTTAAAGATTAGGAATAAAAAAGCAGATAAGCCTTAATTTTTCTATTACATAGGTCTGAAAAGTAAACTGGTTCACTTATTTTGAGCAGTTTTAGGGCCTCTAGTTACTTTAAATCCAAATATTGCTGCTGGCCACACTTCCTAACTCAACATTTACACTTGCACTTTGTACACATCAAAATGACTGCAAACAGACCCACTGTTACACAATGGTACATCTCTGATTCTAACATTTTCTCTCTAACAAGTCATACCCAGAAGCAGAAGAAGTGGAGCCTCCTGCACAACCATCAAGAACACAGCAAGTGGTTTCTGGATGTTGAATCAACAACAAATGTCTTGTCTTTACAGCAGCCATTTTACAGAGGATACAACAATAAAACCAGCTGACCAAACGTGCCGCTTGCCTTGGTAGGTTAGGGGTTGGGTTCTGCTGGGGTTGTTAATTAACGGGGCACTGCCCAATTGTGACTTAATAATCATGAGGTTTTGGAAACAGTCAGTTTTCCAGACACCAACAAACATGAACTTATTGCCAGAAAATATCTGGATGTCTTTTTTAAGTGTTTAAACTGTTTTTAGAAATTCTAGAGACCCGAATGGAAGTACAAAAACTAAATATTGCATAATAAGTTTCCTTTAAGGATACATCCCATAAAAGTCTTGAATGAGGAACTGAATTAGGAAGTGGACCAAACATCTTATTCCCTATTGCTTCATTTCCCCCTCACTTGACTTAACTGTTTTTAGTTTGATTTTAATAATAAATGGATTGTATTATAAATTGCCAAATTAGAATGTGCTTAGCACAATTGAACTGTATGAAACTGGTTTCATATTTCACTGTTCTAAATCCCACAAGATTGTACAAAAACAAAATGTTCATTCTCCATTTATGTATTTTTAGCAAGCGTTGCTGCAATTACTTATTCTCTCTACATAGAAGACAGTTTTCCATGTTTAACATATCACCTTCTTGAAGGAGGCCATCAGTTAAACTACTGCTGCCAATAACCTCTTATTCTCTCTTCATAGATAATACATTCTTCTCTTTGTTTCCTGACGTTTTACTGGTGAAAGATGTTGAAGAGCTACAGCAGCAGCTACATATAGGCTCTTTTTTATTCCATAAATAGCTACTGGCTACTGGCTCTGTGCATACACATTTCACTCTAAATGACACTAATTAAGTGACTGCTAACATTAATTGAAAGTAAGATAATCCTTACTATAGAAAGTACTTATCAACTAGCCAACAAGTCAATACAATTAGATGGACTTATTTGGCATTGTAAACTAAATGTGACTGCCTTTTGTCATGATTAAACCAGATTGGAATGTAATCACATTTCTAACTTGTCTAAAGGATTGGAATGATTAGGTACAATTTGGTTATACATTTCTGAAAATGAATTGGACCTAACTGTCTTGTAAAATGCCTTGTGATTAAATTTTTCATCCATTCCATACTATGTACAATTGAACCCATCTAGCTGCTTAACAGCATGTATATTTTATTTTGAGATTAGGAAGCTTCTGATTTTTTTAAATAAACAAATTACAATATGTTCAAATAAATTTGGATTAGTTTCTTCATGCTGCTCCTGTGACGTGGTCTGAAAAAGCTCTTATATGCTGCAGTCTAACATCATTGTCTGGCTCTGCTAAGACTTAAAACACAAGCTCAAAGAAAGAACAGATGATCAATTATCTATTTGATTTCCCTTTTAATAGTGATCTAACCTGATATTTTATCCTTTTATCTATTGTCTTATCTTATTATTTCACACGATGCACTGCCTTAGATGAAGAGGTATCAATTACTGCCAAGTTTCATTCGCTGAATATAATTTAACAGACTAGTTTGATTTATCTGATCAATACATAATAAAATGGAAAATATATCCTGAAGTAAAAAAGAAAAAAAAAAACTCAGCTACTCAAGCTTTTTAAACCGCTGAATCTACAGAACACCAGATGCATGTGACTTATTGTCATAATTGCAGGGAAAAAAAGAAGAAACATTTATTCAATTCAATTCAATGTTCACTTATATAGCACATTAACAACAACCACAATTTTTTATATTGGGTGAGTTTCTCCATTAAATATAGAAGACTGGAAGAAAGTGCAGTCACAAATAAGTGTGCTCCATTTCTGCTGGAGTTTCTCTCCCTCTGTACTTGGACAATGCCTCCCACTGTTACTGCTAAAGAACTGAGACTGAAGTCTGTCTCACCCTTCAAAACCTTTCTTCTTCTTGCTCCTGCATAACGTCACTAGCTTCAGTATTAGTCCTGACACTTAGCAAGGCACCAGTTGTTCCCCAACTCCTAACTACCCACACATCACCTTCAGGGTTGATGATGTTCTGATAGCTCAAAATTTCCCCAGATGAGACAGACACCTATTACTGAGTTCTTCTCCTCAGGAATTGCTGTATGAAAAGAAAACTTCCTATCAGGTATTGTGTGCATTGTGGCAGACACTGGATACCAGTGTTACCCAGGGAGTGGACCTACACTGTCAAACCTAATTAGTTCTCCTTAAGAAATATATCCACACTTGTTACCTCAAAATTGTTTTAGTGATCATTAAGTTAAGTTATTGAGTAACATTCACTTGTGCAATTTTAGTGTTAACATAATAAATCAAAGTATTTTCAACTTAAAACAACTTGTATAAAAAGATTAGTGAAATTGTTTCTGGCTCCTGCTTTTAATTTGTTTCTTTACTCAGACTTTAACATGCAGAACACTAATACTTACTCACTGTTTCCCTTCGAAATAATTTATTGATACTCAAACATTTAAAAACATACAGAAATGTTCTTTGTCTCAATCCTCACACAATAATACTACTGCAATAAAAGGTCAACTTAAGGTATTTTTTTTTTAGAATGAGTGTCAGTGATCTGGACACAAATTACTTTTAATTACCACAGTGATGATTGTGGGGTTCACAATGGTATGTGCATAGGATAACAGAAAGCTATCTTCTCCGTTACATTGCTTAAGCACAGTAGTTCACTTTTATAGGAAGGTCAACACTCAAGTCAGTGTGTCAACAAATCATTTTGATAGGGTAAAATGCTGACAAACCTGTTTTGGACTTAGAAATATGTAAAAATATGGATTGAGACAGACTAGGGAACAATAGAGAGCAACTGCTCTGCCTTTGAAGGCTGCTGGTTGCCCATAGCGCCAATGCAATCACCCCATGACCTTAAGAACTTAAAAACAGATGTATCGTTTTTAAATTAGAGTAGCTAATCTCTAATTTTCTGCCTCATCTGAGCAGCTATGTGGTACCATGACACATTGAGTCTGAGCTTTCACATGTTATTACATCAATTAACTCACAGAATATCACAAAGGCATGAATAACAAAGCTTTTTAATTTCAGATGGAGTCTGATTTTTGTTGCCAAGCTGCCATTTTGAAGGTTGTTAAAATTAGTATTTAAACTGAGGCAAATGGTTATTTCTCCACGCTTAGGATTTTATGAATTTATCAGAGTTCCTTGTAGAAAATCTACTAATAAAGAGCTTCTCGTGTTAGATGTCTCAATCAAGTAATTTTGGGGAGGATAAGTTTTTAGTGAGGTTCTTCTAAAAACCTCACTACGCTGTGATTCTACACTCACATTTAATTAAATGTGTATAGTAAATTTCAGGTATAGAATGAGACACCTAAAACTGACAATATATTATCTTTAAACATAAATTCATTTAAAATAATTTGTCAGATGGCAATTTGACCTCTTTTGAGTCAAATGTTTTGTTTTCAAATAATTAAAAAGAAAGCATCTTATACCACTTTGTGACACGTACCAGCACCCACTTCCTCATTTGATTGTTTAAGTCAGTCAGTGACTGCCACCGACTGACGAAGTAATTTGTTTTTGAAAGGTTCTGATTAAAAAAAATGGCATCGTCTGTCTCATCTGAATTTAAAGCAATAAATGAAAGCTACATAACAGATAAAGATACATAAACCAAACTTTATATGTTGCAGCATTTAGTGAATGAACTGTTAAAATCTAAATTCTCCATTGCAACATTTAGTATCACCTTCCTTTTCCACTGAGGGAAGGCGGATAAATTTACCAGTAAGGAAGCTTTTATGCCAGTACTACCTGATTAAAATGCAGCAGACTTGGACCAAAATGAACAACACAGACACATAAACCGAAGGAAGAAATTTTGATTGGCAGGCAGCTTGTTACCACTCCAATTAGAGTGTTTACAGCCTTTGCTGTGTGCATGTGTGTGACACTGCATCTGTATATAAAAAGTGTAGCGTCTGTTTCCTATTGCGTGCAAGGCTTTACAATGCCTACAGCACTTTTGGTAGCCTCTCATATAAATGGCGCTTATTGTAATTACAATTTGGGTTTGCAACCAAACTGACAGATCGATAAACAGATAGGCTAGGTATAATTTTTTTTTTTTTCCACCCCGCAAGGGGTCTTGTTTTGTGGGCTCTAGTGTCCCTTTTTCAAAGTAGGCTGACAGGAAAGGGGGGAAGACATGCGGTAAACGTCGTCGGGTCCAGGAGTCAAACCCGCGACAGCCGCGTCGAGGCTACGTTTGCCTGAACGTGGGTCGCGCTAACCCCTCCGCCACCACGGCACGCCCAATAAGTCTAATTTTTATAGGACATTTAAAGATTAGTTCAGATTTTGTAAAATTAGTCACGTGATCATAGCAGATTCTTCTTTTTACACCACAGCAAGAATACATGTGCAGAGCAAAAACTGTCCTCATATTATAGTTAAAATAAATACTTGTGCATGTCAAAATGCATTTAAATGTGACTGAAATAAAAAAAAACAAAAAAAACAATTTAATTATCATTTCAGAGTCCCGTCCTTGACACATCATGACATAATTTTATGTCAGTCTTACCTGTCAGTGAATTAAGCTAACACTGCAGAGTCTGACTGGTTGGTCTGAAACTGACTTACACTCCAGTTTAACAAATCACAAGTTGTCAGTCATACTTGTTATGAATTACATTTTGTTTAGCTTAGCAAATGTTTTGGTACTTCAAATTTATGAGGTTGGGAAAATTGTTTGCTTGTCTTCCATTTGATGGAAAGAGAAACGACAAAAAAGAAAACTTTTAGACCTTTTGTCAAGCTAATGTATAATTACTTTTAGAGGGCTGAGAAATGTCTTTCTATGAGTATTTTGTATGTTTTGGTGTGCTAAAGTTATATTCAAATTCTCTCAAATGGGTGCATGTGTGTTTATTACATGTGTTTTAGCTTAGAGAGTTAATTTCACGTTGCGCCCTGTACCTTGGGGCACTCCTCGTCTTTGAAGTATGAGAGCTGTGAGGTGGCGATAGAAAAGCATTTAATAACCATCACCCTCTTCATTTGTGTGTATGTAAGTTTGAAAAAAAGAGAATGATCCGCTGCAATGTGCACCGACTAGTCACCACATAATGACTGTTTTCGGTCTTCATGTGCATGAAACAGGCAAACAAGGTTAACTAAAAAACTTTTTAGCTTTTGAAGTACAGACAAATGCAAATAAATGTGCATTTTTTAAAACTGTTAAACAAATTTCTGCCATTAGATTATACACCTAAGTGTATAAATAGATGAGTGTGACTAGTGTAAAGTGCTTTGAGTGGTAAGCATGACTAGGAAAACATAATATAAATCAAGGACAGCTATTAAAATCATTTAATTTAAGCAGATAAAATCTAGATTGTTCAAAAAGATTTTGTTATATGATTTGAGACAACTTTTTCTGCATATTTTCTTAAATCATCAAAAGACATGATTTGATATTGTAGGTTTTATGTCAGTTTCATGTAATTTTACAAGATAATTTCATCTGCATTTTTAATGGTGAACATGCTTCATCCAAATGAAAGCACATCCTACCAGTATTTAGTAACATGTAGTTATTTTATAGTAACTTCAAGTAAGTGTCTCGTATGATATACCCGTGTCTCACATCATTGTAGAGGAACTGTGTCTCATTCTCCTTTGCAAAGGTGCTCTAGTTTTCTTAGACTTGCAAGCATTTCTTTAATACAGGTCTCTTAGGTTCTACTCACAATATCTGAGTCACAGAGGAGTTTCAATGGATGTTGTTACTCCCCAAGGTCTAGGGCTTCAGGGGCGGTAACTTAAAAATGTGTCCAGAGAAAAAGTGGAATGTAAAACGATTTATTACAAAAAAAAAAATGGTTTCACAAAACCAAAACACAATGCAACTTAACCCAATTAAAACAAAAGAAAAGGACTAACAAATTCAAGAATTGTTGAGAGAAAATTAAATTACAAAATGTTCAAACAAGTCAGTCTAAAGTAAACTCAAAACAACCCAAAAGAAAGGAAACAAGGGAGCACCAAACCTCCCAAACACGAGCTTCTAGCTTGCGTCAAAACAATCTAAAGCAGATTCAAACCACTTAACAGAGCAAGCAAGAACAAATAGTTCACATTGCCCAAAGGCAATGCAAGGCTTTCCAGGTCACCTTTAAGGACCTGCAGCTTAAAATGCTCCACAATTTGCAGCAATTCACACTTGCAGCAGCTATCTATAGGTTCAAGAGAGGGGTCGGTTAAAACGTGCTCTAGGCTAAATGAAACCGACTTGGTTCCTGGATACATGCAACCCAAAATGTTCCTCTTTTAACTCTGGACACAGGGATCCCCTTAATGAGATCCCGGACGAGTCCCCACTTATGTTACTCCCCAAGGTCTAGGGGTTCAGAGGCGGCAACATAAAAATGTGTCCTGAGAAAAAGTGGAATGTAAAATGATTTATTACAAAAAAAAAATGGTTTCACAAAACCAAAACACAATACAACTTAACCCAAATAAAACAAAAGAAAAGGACTAACAAATTCAAGAATTGTTAAGAGAAAATTAAATTACAAAATGTTCAAACAAGTCAGTCTAAAGTAAACTCAAAACAACCCAAAAGAAAGGGAAAAAAGGGAGCACCAAACCTCCCAAACACAAACTTCTAGCTTGTACAAAGTCAATCTAAAGCAGATTCAAACTACTTAACAGAACAAATAGTTCACATTGCCCAAAGCAGTTGTAAACACTAACGGTGAGGGAACAGCTTTACAAAAACCTCTTCCTGCTAGCTGCCCCCACTAGAGGAATGATTTCAGGTACATTTTATAGGGAGCAGGTGAGGCTCATCAACGTCTGATTGGCATTGCAATTCTCTGCTGGTCCAATGGGTTCGCTGCTCTCCTGCAGCCTCCAGGCAGCCAATCAGGAAGGTGTGCCCTCACAGCTGAACCTGCATAACAAAAAAAGGAGCCTGAACAGCCTCAAGAGGCCAGGGGCCGTAACAGATGTTTGTAACCCTTTTATTCTATACTTTCTAAACTAATTTATTGCAGTTATTCTAATGTCATCGCACATTCTTGTGCTTCATTCCCATTTTCAGCAAAACTCAAGCTTGGGTCCATCATACTGATCAATGTACATTTTTTAATTAACCAGATAAAACCTCTGATTTCACAGGTATGTATGAATTGAAAAACAAAGAACAAATACAAAATCTTAAGTTTATCTTTGAGTTTATTGATTTAAATTTATGTATTTTGGACTCCTATGGATGCACTTTTTATTGACAGCAACCTTACCTTATAACTAAACAATTGGTTTAGTTATGAGGTAACTAAATATTTAGTGTTTTGCTAAATATTTAGCATGTAGCCTAATACTTAAATATGAACTTAATACTTAATATTTGAAAATATGACTTCTAAAAATAAACCCCATCATTTTCCATCAATTCAAAGGTTTTGCTGTGAATTTTCAAGGAATACCAGGCCTGGTGGTTTATTCTAAAATTCATTAATTGATTGCATATTCTTGCACCCTTTTGATAGCGCCATTTCTTCAAACACTAGTTTGTTTTTTTTAAAATATTATTTCTATTTACCCTTCCAATTAGTGTTTTTTTAAATAGAGCACTTTAGGTCAGAAGCTCTAATGAATGTATCTCCCTCTCCATTTTCTTGGCTTCCCTTCTTTTTGTGCTTCAGTCTCTTGTTCTCCATGTCCCTGATGCCATTTCCAGCTTTTTTGTATTTTGTCTTTCATCTTTTTCTGTTAGCCTCGTCTCTCATCTTCTACAAGATCTCTCTCTCTCTTTCCTTCCGTTAGCTGAAGGTTCTCTGCCTCTCATCTCCTGCTGAGCCCTTCTTCAGAAGTATTATTACACACTGAAAGACACCCTTCATCAAACAATCTAAACAACACACATCCTTTTCTTGCTGCATGTGCATAGATAATAATCATAAATCTATTATGTCGATGACATACACAATCAACATGTATGATACAGCTATGTCTGAATTGCAGTTCTGAGACACACAAACAGAATTATGTGTACTATTGTTTTTTAAATTTTAATTAAAATTCCCCTAATTTTCATACTCCTAACTACTCCATTGACTCACAGAGATGGAATCCCATTCTGCTAGGAGAGCATTCACACCAGCCCTTCTTAGTCTACGTTTGCCTAGAAAGTCTGGTTAGTCTGGGAAGGTGTCAATGTGCAATCAAACTTAAGGTCTCGATTTGGTCGACCATGGACTATAGTCAGCCCCAAAACCATGAAGTGGACTATAGTGCAGAGCACTCTGGTTAAATATGACCAAAACAAACATTGCTGGATGGAGAAATGGTCCATGGTCCTTTGCCAAAAACAAATAAAAAACTCTACAACCGCTAAGTCACTCTTAAATTACATGCTTTTTTTGTGAAGAATGAAGTTGCTTTCAATGTCTTCTCCAGAGGTTTTTTTGTGTTGTTTCCTTCAGTGGTGTTTGGTACACTGCCACCACAGGTGAGGGGGTAAACAGGTTGCTCAATGGTTTATTTGTTTGAGACAGTGCGGTGTGGAAGTGAATTCCACCTGCTGAAAATATAACAGATGTTGCAATGTCCTTAGTCCACCAGACTATCATTTTTGGAAACTTCCCGAATCTTCAGACTTTGCCTCCTCTTTTGAGAACTGATAGACCAGATTTAGGAGATCCACAAAGTGCTCCTAATGGTTTTTCACAACCTTCTTTCAGGCAGAAAGTATCCAGTTAATGTGGAAGCAGAACTTTTTGACAAGCTCCACTCTGTTCGGCCTCAGGATTTTCTTTTCCCTGTTTTTGTCTTTCTCACTGTTACACTATAGCATGTTTAGTTCTATTATTGGTTTAAGCTCAAGAAAAAATGCAGTTCTGCAGATAAAACTTAATCATAATCCACAATCAGTATTGTTTTCAGTTTTGCTTCACAAGGTTCACTGCAGACTCTCACTGAAAGCAGAGCGAATGCCAGATTTGGTCTGAAAGCGACATAACGAGTAAAGAAACTTATGATGCACTTTCACTCATTTCAATTCTGATTTTTTTTTTGTCAAAGCCAAAGCCACGGTCAAGCCAATTTGGTGCAATAGGATGTCCAAGCCAACATCTAACCACCCGGATTTCCACAGCGCATAGTTCCGAACAGGTTCAGGACCCATCCTATCAGATGATAAGCAATATGCTCTGTGATTATAGTGAGCATTTTTCTTTATCTGTACATTTTTCATTTTTAATACAGAGCATGAGTAAGGGTGCCAGTCAAAAATGCCTATGCCAGCAGCCAGCTCTTGGCATAGGCCATATAATCATCATGTGGGCAGGACACTAAGCTCCATATTCATTCTGACATACAGCCAGGAAGTTCTGGGGGATTGAACAACCAGCCAACTGTTTGATTCACCAATTTACACACCAACTACTACCAGCTGTTGTGGATGTTTTTTCTCATTTAGTTTCTTTATCCCTTTATACCCTATCCTCTTGGTATCTATTACTCTATAACTCCCCCACACTGTCAACACGGCGTGCGTGTGTGCGTGCGTGCGTGCGCTGGTGTGTGTGCGTGTGTTGTTCCTGATGAGGTTAAGGACATGATTAATGGGTTCATCTAACGGTGTTTATACAGCACTCATCTCCACTTAATACGCTCAGGAGCACGCAACACACAGATGCCACCCCTCCTGCACCTTGTTGCCCTGGGTAACGGTATGCAAATGATATGTAGATGACAGGGAGTCAATTAGGAGACCATAGAGCTATGACTCCATGGAACTCTATTAGTGGAGCACTGATCAGCACTCAGACTGACTGAATCCAGTTTACACAAGCTCTTGGTCTTCTTGCTTCTGTGTGCCCACTTGTTTTTCTTTTTTTTTTTCTACTCTACAGTATGTGCCTATTTGCACAGATTTCTTTCTGCTTTTACATACCCTAGATAGCTACTGTGTCTGTTATTACAATAATAGATGCAGAATATAACCCTATCTATAATACCGTATTAAAAATATAGCCATAATCTATAAGATGAAGCTTTCAAAGGCAAAAATATCTATTTAAAACTTCTATTATATTTAACTCCTCCATGACTTAATTGGGATTACACCTAATAAAATTAAACAATGTTATTGTACACTGATAGTATTATTACAAGAGGAATGAGTTTTCTTACTGCAAAAGCATGTGGGTTTGCCATTTTAAATGAACTTTTAGGTGTAAACGTGTTCGTGGAAAGAGGAATCTTAAATGTGCATGTTCCATGTTATTGCCATGCAAATTTTGACCAAACTTTTAAAGTACAAAAAAGAAAAGAAAAATGCAAATCAGGCATTTCTGTCTGGTGTATCTACCAGTTGGAGCCTAGCCTGGTTGGAGTAAATCAACCAGGCTAAGCAAAAAGTGATTTTGTCAGATGATGATGCTATGCATGGCTGTAATAAACAAGCCATGTAGATGTTTTCTTAAAAAATCCTCTTGTCAATTTCAGTTATTTATCTTTGAGCAAGGAGATTCTAGCTCTTGTCTAAATAAATGTATTTGCCTATATTAGAATCTGATTAAAATGTTGATGTACTTCAGTTTTCAAACTTGTGTATAAATGAATAAGAAACAGAGTAATAAATGTAAAGTCTTCCTTTCTGTTTATTGTCTTTTCGTTCATAAAAACTGCAATTCTGTTTCTCAGAAGATTACAAAATAAAGTAATTTTTAGAGGCAGTTATGTATTTTACAGGAACATGGTGCTATTTCGTAGCAAATAAAAACATGTGTTGCCTTCAGTTGTTCTAAAAATGCTGTACATCTCAAATATAACATAAAAGTAATTTCACTTTGCAATTTAAAGCTTTGAAATTGGGCGTCAGTCTCTTTAAGAAGCTTCCTTCAGGAAGTCATCAACATTTCTCCATTAATCACTTCACATCATTCTTAGGAGTGTTGCACTGAGTAGTAGTTCAAATGATAAGCTCAGTAGATGTGCAGTTACACTGGTTGTTTGCTAATTGTTGCTGCCACTAGTCTTGAGGAGCTGAGTTGGGAAGTCACAGGGGATGTGGAAGCACAGCGGGAAACTGCAGCTCCAAGGAGGAGTTTAGGCGCTTTGTAAGATCAAGAGTTTAGGAAACCCCGAATGGCTTGAGAAATCCAGGTATTTCTCAAGCATGCATGAAAGAATCAAGCAACACTTCAAGTATGTTTTTGATGAGGGAATAACATTATAACATGATATAAAGCTAATAATGCAGAAATGTAATGTTATGACTTACACAGTAATTAAAAACACTGGCAATCTGCATCAAGGTTACTACCACAAAACGTTTGAAGAAGATGGCTGTATCAAAGCTTATTGGAAAATTGGATAGAGGGAGTAGAGTGGAAAAAATACATAAGTAATAGGGATAATCTCTGTCCTGAAAGCTAAACCCACACAAGACTTTGGGAGAGAGTCACAACGCTGCAGCCAGAGTGCTATAAGAACCACCAGACATACAGAAACTCTATTCAGGGTGGGAATGTTGAGATGTCCCCTCTAACGAAAAACATCATCACAAGCATATTGTCTGGGAAAAAGTGAAAATTGACTTGATTGTTGCTCAATTGTCCAAAGTCAGGTTTCAGATGAAAGTTTTTTTTATTATTATTATTTTACTTGGAAATCAAGATCGAAACACAAAAGGGATACAAGTTACTTGAAGTCCAGGGTGAAGTTTCCACCGCCAGTGAGAATTTGGGGATCTATGTCCAGCTTACAGCTGCTGATAACAGCTTCATGAAGTTTATGATTTTATTTTATTTTATTTTTAGCAGGACTTTGCACCTGTCCAAACTGTTAAAAGTACTAATTAGTGCTATAATTAAACTGATGATTTACATGACTGGCCTCCAAATTCCAATAATGGAAAATATGGAGAAGTTATAGATTCTCCATACAGAATACATGGAGGATTTTCATGAGAAAAATGAGACAATGCAGACAAATTGAAAGTCACAGGAGTTCTTTAGAAACTCAGCAGGGTAATCTTCCTCCATGAAATTTAATTCTGTGTTTTTCCTTCAACAAATCATCATCATTAACAGAACCACACACTTTAAATAACACTCTGTGATATATAATGTGTGTATGCTTCACTTTTTTAAAATGAAATACCGGAAAGAAAGTTGCATTATTAGATGTTAAGTTAAAAGTTAATTATTAGTTGTTCCAGTCCGCAATCTTCTTTCTCAGCCATTTAAAGAACTAAAAGTTTGAAAAAAAATAATACAATTAGGAGGATATGTTAGAATCAATGAGTCAGGTCCATCTAATGATGTATTTTAGCTGCTGGCATAGTGTTGTCTTAACTTTCTGCATCTGTTTTGACCTTCTTTAAAACTAGGACAAATGTCTGCTTGTCAGCTATTTTTAAGGCCTTTTAATCCTAGATGTGCAACTTCTTTTTTCCTCTTGGACCTGGCTATATTTTTACCCACACTGCAACAGCTGTCTACAATCCATTTTATAAGGCAAAAGGTGCACAAATGTACAATTTCAAGACACTGCTGTGTCTCACTCCTTTGAAACATCTAACCTTTTCTCTAAAAACATCTTGTCTTAAATCATGCATGACTGTACCTTCAGTCACAGTGTGCAGAAATGTGCAGAAGAACTGGCGTTTACCTGTGTCAACTCCATTTTTTTTTCTACTTTTTGTTTTTTTCTTACTTCTTTCTCTGTCTGTATGCCAGAGCAAAATTAACTCTCCTCACACTCTTTTCTTCTGCCTGGATGTTCCACCTGGCGAGCTTTCCTTTCTTCATTCTTTTTTGAGAATTCACACTGGCCCTGGTGGCGCTGACTCCCGGCCGGTGGTTTGAGTTCCAGACAAATGAAATTAGATGAGTAATCTGTTTGACTCAAAACACACACAGTCACATAGAAACCACCTTGGACGACACACAGTTTGTGGAAACAACTCCAACTCTCTATGTTCTCTGATTTTGTTCAAGGCAAAAAAAAAACAATCAAACAAAAAAAAGACAAAAGAAGAAAGTTAATTTAATTCTGTGAAATGACAGTTGTTGCTAAACTACAAATATACATGATGTCAGTTTTTTTTCTCACACTGCAGATTATTGGTTTAAAACAGGCATATCTACCCCATTCCAACAATGGTACCTGGTTAAAACCAACATAACAGGGGGGGTTAAAAAAAGAGAGAAAAACATATTGTTTCAAGTCACCTTCTCTGGCACGCTTCCAGTAAGAAGAGCTGAAGCTGGTAGAAATTTAGAAAGAAATGGTTCAATGGCTTTCAAGCTATTCAGAGAGGTTTCTCAAATTTAATGTTGCTATTTTTAAAGAAATTAAATATTCAGAGTAGTGCTTCACTAGAATAAAATGAGTTTTACACAGAGTTTCCTGTCCAAGTATTCAAAATAATTGGATCAGTGAGGTAAGACACTGGGACATTTAAAATGCAACCAATACGAACAACAAAACTAAAGAACATACACTCTATTATTAACCCCTTCTGATTAGTGTGATTTTGTCACCTGGGCCACCAACATACATAGGAAGAAAAGAAATGACATGACAGAAACCTATTTATAAATTTCTCTGGAGGATTCTTTCTACAAATATTCTTCATGCAGAGACAATGAGGTAAACAAGTGCTCTATGTAAGAGGAAAATAAAAATAGACTCGGCCAAGTTACCTCAACTGTAGATAGGTAGACTGGTAGTGATTGCAGGCCCCGCCGGTCTTTAGCAGATAGGTATGAGTTGGTTGATGAGTTATAAGTGCCGTGATAGTTCAGTGGGAGAAAGCCATGCCCAAAAGGAGAAGCAGCAGGAAACTCAGCAAATGAAAGACAGAGTTGAAGAACACACCATAGTCTTCCAGCTCCATACATTATCCATGCAGAATGTGATATTAGCAGTAGCAGCTGTTAGTACAAGTATGACAGCGTTAATCTTGACATCACTTTTGAGAAGCACACAAAATCTTCAGTCATTTTTTTACCCAGGAGACATTTTAAAGAGACATTTTTCTCCAGTTCTCTCAGACCCTTTTCCTCCTTGGAGGATTAGTCCCAGTGTTAATGTACTAAACACACCTTAGAAAGTGTAGTTAGATAACAACCAGCAATTGAATTTTATACGCTCCGTACATAGGGGATTCCTCCATTGCCCGTTCTCCTAAATGACTGCCTTGTAGCAGAACTTTCAGATCGATACTTCTCTTTCCTATTTTTCATTTAACATAATTTTGCCTCAGAGAAGGAGATGGGATGAGAATGACAGGAACAGATTTACTTTAACTGCTCAGTATAATTCATTGACAAAATACAACAGCATGAATCCCTAAATTGACATTTACACAACTGAAGCTTGGCAAAATTGGAGTCTTGGTATTTTAGAGTGTTTGTTTTGAGCTGTTCATAGACCACATTTGCAAATCCTTATTTTCTAAAATCACTTTAGTGCTGCTTCAAGTGGATTATTGCTTTTTAAGGTTCCAAATTGTAATGCACATAAAAGACTTGTACACACTGCCTTTTGATCTTTTCATCTGGGAAAATAATAAGACTATTTTTTTTTATGTAATAACCAACCACTTTTTTTTAAGCATATCTGTGTGAAACGTTTTGCAAACACAATGACACATGCAATAAGACAGCATGTTTTAACGTTTTAATTGTATTTCAAAGGCTAAACCACAAGAGTAATTTTTAGAATCACCATGCCTCTGGTTTAATGTAGTCCCAGTAGGAAAACTCAGGTTTAACTCTGAGTGAAATGTGATTGGACAGAACTTTGAAATCCAAGGCCTCTCACTTTGAGAGTTCCAGTTTTTCCCCAAATATTTGGAGCAATAGTACAAATTACTGTCAGTTTTCCAGTTTGTTGCCGTTTTACTTTGCTCTCCCTCCCATCTATCATTTTCTCCACCTGAATCCCTTTTCTTGTTTTCTTAACAATAATTTCTTCTTTCTTCTTTTTCCTTTATCTTTAAATCTCTTCTTTATTATTTTTAGTCCTTGTTTTTGTCTCGATTTAGAGCAAGTTAAAGCATGTTTTATGCAGTAATTGAGATGTGACTTATGTTCTCGGTGGGGTTCACTCAGATATAATCCAATTCACTGCTTCTACTGCCTTTACTAAAGCAAACCCATGGCAAGAGGATAAAAGAGCAAATCAGTTCCAGATATATTCAGATCCGTGTGAATATCCAACAACAGAGAGCAGCTGAAAACGAAGTAGAAGTAAATAATAAATGAAGACATCTTCCAGCCTCCCCACAGAGAGAGAAATGCTGGGATGGATTTCAGGGGGAATGAGAAGAATGATGTGTTGCATCCATCAATCTTGCTTTTGAAGATGAGAGAAGACAGAAAAGAAAAACATTAGTGTGTCTGGTCCGAATAACTTAGGACAGAAAAAAAAATAACACTGGACTAAATAGGGGACGTAATTACAACAGAGTTTTAGGGTCATTGAAGGTCACGGAAAAAAAAAAGTGGCCACAGAGGTGTAGATTTATGGAAAAAAATTCCAGAAATATCTAGGGTTACGATTTTAACATTACAATTTTAACATTTTTAACCTCAGAGGATGTCTAGTATTTTTTGTTGCAATTCCCATATTTTTTTTTCATACAAATTTCAGACTTTACAATGTTAGAGAATATCTTTGTTTTAATCTAAATGTACGCATTTGCTCAGGGAAATTTTTTTTTTTTTCCCTAGCAAATTTACAACCTTGGAGAAGATCCAAGTTTCATCTTGCAAATTTCTAAAATCAAAAAACTTGACAGAAATATACTCCTCCACATTTTTAAAAATCTATGTTGGTCCTAACATTTCACTATGTGGACATCTTAAATAGTGGTTTACAGTTTTTAAAGTCTCTCTCAGAAGTGAAAACTGATTCAGAGTTAATTACCATGGAGATTGAATACTGGCTGCTGGACAATGCTGACCAAGGGGTTACGCTGATTTCTTTGGCAAGTACTGCTTGGGTATCCAAAGTTGTTACAATCCCTGATCCCCCCCAAGAGCCATTTAATCTCACATAAGTAAAGAAAGGCACTGCTTCATTTGTATCCTGTGGAGAGGAAATACATTACTTAAGCTTAATATATATTTCCAAAAAATACTTGTTGCTTGTTACTGCTAATGTTGAACACTACTTTTATCACCCTCCACTTTTAAACTACACATCTGGCTTCTTTAGATAGTATTTGAAAACACACTCTGCACGTTAAGGAATATATTCAACACTATTTTGTATTCTTGTGAAAACCAAATGCACTTAGGCAATGAGAGATAGAAAGACAAGTTCTTTATAGTATTTTGAAATATGTTTTGTAATTTGCATGGTGCATGTACAAAATCCTCTTAAGGCTACCTATCGTCATACAAAGATAAGCATACGTGGAGGCTAGAAGTATTTAAGATTATTTTTGTCAAATAAATTTGTTTGTATGTGGATGTACATCACAGCAACACAGAAAAAAAATACACAACAATGTTTAATCCTTGTATATTTAAGAAGAATGCATTGCCATTCTTACTGAAGGCTTAATGGGTTGTGATAAATCTAGATAAATGTACTTGGAACCGGCTTTTGGTTTTAGGATTTGAGCATTACAGCCCACAATCAGTGTCAGCCTTTTTTCCTCTCATCCAAAGATTCAGGTTAAGGCCTCACGATGAATATAATAGACAAATTGGAACCTTAGTCGTGCTGAAGCATCACAGATATGGGGCCTTTTTATTGGTAGCTTTGAAAGTCATTTATAGTGAGCCCACCTGAAAGACGGAGGCAGGCACCCCGAGGTGGCATGTTTTCCAGAAGGTTTTAACAGCTGCTAGCAAGACATCACAAATGCACTGCAGTAACTAACACATTTCTGTTATTCTATGCTGGTGTCTTAATGTTTGAGAAGTATACTCATAAAGTAAGAGTTCTCCAGCAGTTCAATGTTATCAGCAGCTTTCTCCTTTCATATTTCAGAGTAACAACTAATAAATAATTATGAATTTTAAACACTGTCATTGTAAAGCCAAGCACTGGTAGTAAATGTTCTCTCCTATGGTTCAAATCCTGGGATACTTTCTCTCATTTTTTCAAAATCAAAATTTTGCCTAGTAAAGAAATAAACTTAATGCCAATAAATGTGCAAGGAACAACTATCTTTTAGAGTCTGTATTTGCTTCCTTTTATTTAACCACATTATTGACACCTTCTCTTTTACTTGATTTCTTAAATGTTAAAGAGAAATCGAAACCTTGTTAGCAACATCCGCTTTGCAGCATGAATTGGATTTCTTAACCACCACTAAATTCAGCTGAAGTCGTATAAAGTGGGAAAAAAATCGAATACATAAAACATTGATGGGTAACCTTTTAATGAAATATTCTGCCTCTGTCTTTTCCCGAATTCCCTTGTTGCTTTTAACAGCTCTAACAGGCTACTCCTGTGAGTTTGTAAGAAAGGAAGAAGTCGTCAGAGGTGAGGAATGCTAACATATAGAGTTGAGATTGTTCATAATTAAACACATAACAAAAGGCTGTTACAATGATTGAGACAAGATAAAACAAAATATGAACACTCAAGTCTAAATCAGACTTGAAACTGCCTAAATATTTGGCCCAGAAGGGTTAGAGGAGAAGGGAATGGGGGAAGGGAATCCTGTACAAGACAAAAAATAAAAAAAAAGGACTGAGCATGAAGGTACTAAAACAAGTCATTTCAAAAACCTCCTGATTGCTAAGTCATAATTAGCGGGCACTGCCCCATTACTAAGCAACCCCTATTGATTCAAGTCCCTCATACAGCAACCAAAGCAGAGCTACTGCACAGTTTACTCAGCTGGTTTTGGTGCTGTATACTCTGAACAATGGCTGCTGGAAAAGATAAGTAAAACCCTGTTCCCCACTTCTTCTGGGACTGACATAGAATCAGTCCCATACAATGTATGATTGTGCAATTGTACATTTGTTTGCAGCCATTTTCACGTCTATAAAGTGTGACCGTAAACCTTGAGCTGAGGGTTGGGACCAGTAGCAGCTTATTTGGATGTGAAGTGACAAACGGCCCTAAAACAGCTAATTCTGAAAAAACCTCTCCTAAGGCAAGGGAGATGTAAACATCACATTTACTCTAGGTCGCCAACAGTAATGGAATGGCCTTATCTAAGCACTTCTCAAAGTTTCGCAGCTCCAGCTGACCTCCTTTCTGGTGGCACTCTGTCTCCGGGTGCCGGCACGTCAGGTGTGGTAACGTTCCTGCGTTCCTCAAATCTTCCATCCTCCACATCATAGTTCCTAGATGGTCTTTAATGCAGTTCATTAGTTTGTGGTGATACAGGAGGAATTTCTCAAATGGGTTAACTCTCAGTCTTTCTTTTGCTAGGTAATACATTTGTTTTGCTAAGCAAAAGGTTCACTTGCAGCTGACTTGAGATTCACATTTTCATTTGAACCATTGTTTCCAGGTTTAGTCTGTACTAGAGTTTGCATTCACACTCGCCAAAAGGGAGTAAATTAACTTTGCCTTTTTTAATGTGGGCCAATGTGCTCTTTTGTGAAAATAACACCATTTTCCTCTGGTTGGCTGATTATTATTTTTTTTTTTTTATAGAAATTGTCATACTACCACAGGTAAACAACAGAAAATTAAAGACACATGTCTGGATATCTGAGAAAGTATGAAATGCTTTTAAAGTATGATGCATAGAATTTTTTCTACTGTCAACCAAGAAGCTGCACGGCTGTGAAGATGGGCAGTAGCTTAAAGATAATTGTATAAGAACACCAGAGGAGATATGACTAATAATGTGATAGGAGTGCAAAGACATGACTAATGCACCTCTTGACAAGCAACAAGCCACTGGTTTAGATTTACAACATTTGGACTATTGTCTAGGAATCATTCTAATTCTCATCAAAGCAACTGATGAGAATAACCCATCAGTTGCTTTGGATTGTTAGTACTGTCAATTCATGTGGTAACACTTTCTAGCATTCCGAATCTCATGCTTGAATTGCTAAAATACATGCAGATATCTTTGTACTGTCAGCAGCTCCATGCTGTTATTAACAGTGAAACATGAGGTGAGAAAACATCCTCAGAAGAGAGGATTCTTTAGTTGAAGAATAAAAATTTTATCTTTTCAAAGATGTGCAACTCTCAAAGAGGAGCCGGCTTTTTCGGCTCCCAAGCCATTCTTAATTTATCATCATCTGTAGCCTCATATTTTTGCTTAACTCTTTTAGCAAATATGAAAGTTTTGTTTTGCGCTTAGGATTTTTTTGAGAAGCCTCATGCTAATTGTATGTATGTGTTGTGTTACCAAAACAGGAATTCTTACTTTGGTGTAATATTTAAATCTACCTTTTAATTATTTAGCACAAAAATAAACAAGCATCAGCTCTTAGAAATTATACTTTTGCATGACTCATCACTACAGGGCACCAGAGATTTGCATTGGTAGGATTTAGTGTCCCATAAATAACCTCTTAAACTACTGACATGCAGTCTAACTACAACCAGGTTACTGAGTTTTTGCATTAGCACTTACTGCTCAGTCCCATCCCACTCAGTCAAAATCAACCCGTATCTGTCCAGTTCCGGGTTTGGTTGCAGGGGTGAGTTCTTATTTCTGATGTCTCCAATGAATGAAGGGGGAATTTGATTCAATCAATCCGTGAGAAAAATGAAAGCCCAATGTGATGGAGACCACGGGTTCCATCCCATGTTGATTATTGATATTATGTTGTTTCAGTTCAAATGTGTTTGTATTAGTTCTTTGTTTAGTTATATTGTGACATTTGGTGAACATTCTTTGTGGGTGGGGAGACTGGCCATCTTTCCTGTTCGGAGAATGTGGGGGAGGAAATGTCAGTTTGTTTTGATTTAGATTAGTTCAATTTGAGTTAATTGAGTATTTGCCTTTCTGGGTGTGTCTCAGCAAGGTGGATCAGAGAGGGAGACGAATGCTCCTGGAGCATACCAACTTCCATTAAGAGGGGGAATACTCTGAGGATTTATATTTAGTTATATTTACTTTTGATTGACTTTAGATTAGTTTAATTTTAATAATTTGCATGCATGTAAATATTTGTTGGATCATTTATTGTTAGGTTTGTGTAAGTAGTGTTTGTTTGTCTTTTCTTTTTGGATCACCCCTTTACCTGGTGTAAGTGTTGGAACTTACCTCAGGTATAAATGTCAGCTTCTTTGTTTCACTAAAATAGAAGGGTGCTGGTGTAATGAAGATTTGGAGCTCCCAAATAAATCCACCTCAAAGACATTTGTTGCCTCACTTCCTTCATTAAACGCAGAGCGTCCGCCGGTCAAAGTGACACCCAAAGCCACCTTCAATCATTTTTTTTACTCTTTCCACATAACCAAAATATTTTGCTGTTGTAACAGCAACAGTAACAAAAGTATATAAAGCAAAACAGCTTGGAAGCTCAGACATAACATAAGGAAAGACTAAAGAACAATGTGACTAGACTGTAAGAGGGTGGTTGCTGCTGAGACCCTAGGCCATTGTAAGCAGGGTTGTCTGTGTGTTAAATGTTGGTGAATAAACATCCAGTGGGTCTGCACCGTTTCTCTGCCTCAAAACTCCTACTTATTCCAGCCGCTAAGGGCCATTCTAACATCTGGAAAGGAAGAAAAGCAGAAAAAGTATTACAGAGCAATGGAGGGATTGAACTATTTGGAAGACCCAGATTGGTATTGTGCTATTTGTGATATTTTTAGTTATTTATGTGGGCACTTTGTAAGTGTTAAGTAGAAAAATTCAGTCTCTGTGTTTTATGTTTTAAGACTTATTCAAAATTTCCCATGAAACATGACCTAAACTTTTTAAGTGACAACCTAAAAAGTGACCAAATTTGGATGGATATTATCCTGCAGTTTAGCTTGAAAAGGATTATTACTATGGTGATTTGATCATTCACCATGTCGCGTCTATCTAGAGATACTGATTGGTTCCTGTGTATTCACACTGTTCTTTGATGTTCCCAACAAAACCTGACAGTACAAGGTTTGTTTCATGTGTGTTCAATGTGTCACATTTTTGGGGATACCCATAGATAAACAATTGATTTTATTAATCAAGACTGTATACGGCATCAAAGCAGACAGTCTTGCTATAATAACAATAAACTGTATTTTTATGACATTCAACCATTTCGATTGTTGAAAAATAATTCAACAACCACTGAACCAATGAACTGGTAGATGGATATGTGTGTGCTTTTGTGTGAGGGGGTGTGTGTACGTGTAGACGTAATTGTGTTTGTGTTGAGTGGGTCTATGTGAGCAAATGCGTCAAGTGGAGATGCAAAGTTGTTAAAGTGGTGAGAATGGTAGAAAGCCTGCAACACTCAGCAACAAGAGTAGTAAAAGGCAGGTGGACACGGCTCTGGAAAGCCACAACAGCCCAAAGCAGACAGACACAAGGCACCACCCCAGAGCAGACACAAACCCCAAACAGAAGTAGGCTCACATTGAAGCACAGGAGCAGCAGCCCCCAGGCCAAAGAGGCACAGGGTGAGACGAAGGACACCAAATCCCCCACCCAGCCATGTCATTACCTCCCAACGTGTAGGCCAAGACAGGAAGAGCACAAACCCCTGGCTGGACTCCCCTGCACTAAGCACCAGAGATCCCCCCAGAGCTTCCAGCCTCCTTTCCTGTCAGTCCTTCCCAACATCAGTCCACCTAAACCTGGAGGAGAACACACACAACTTCAGTTTCTAATAAAACACCGAAACTGCTTTTGTTGTTTTTATGTTAAATCTTCGCCAGTCTGATCTAACAACTATGACAATTGACATTTATAAGCCACATTCTGTGGGAAAAAGAAATTTTGAAATCACAGCAGATTTCTAGATGATGTTTTGACTAATCATACAGTAAGATTTACAGCTGCTATGCTTAATGAGCGAGTAATTGTTTTTACAGAGCAATATACAAATCGTGTAATGCTTTATGACCACCTGAAGTGCCTCATCGTCAAAAGGTCAGAGGCATGTTATTTCCTGGTAGCCATTACTTGTTTATTATGCATAAAATGCATCTTCAAAACCACAACAGTTGTATTACATTGTCCATGTGACCACTATATACATTTTCATTTCATTAATATATAAAAACTTGTTCCTTACATGGCTACACTTTGTATGCTGTAAAATCGTATATCGTACTCTTGTCAATACTAGATGAGTTCAGTTCATTTAAAATAAACTACAAGACAGTATGTTTTAAAGCCCAACATTTTTAACAATACCGGAAATCACAAGACAAACCTGGTTACAGCAAATTGTTGTGGGTTTAACTGGAACATAAAATAATGTTTCTTCTCTATAAGATTATCTGAGTATTAATTGAGAAGAAGACCAGACCATTAAGACAGTACAGTGCAGATCGGAGAGTTTTTCAGTCGAACTGATATTCTTCCTGTTCTTGATGTGAAAGCTGCACACAACTTTATGCTTAAGTGCTCTAACATAATCATAAAATATTGATACCATGTCAGCATTGGATTAAATTACCATGGAATTATTTTCTATTGACTGAATATTCTGCATAAACAAACACAATTTTTAAGAGAAGTGCTTCTTCCAACACTTGGAGTGTAGCACAGAGCTTTCTGCATCCTGACATATGCCTTTAACTCGGCTGTTAAAAATATTTATGGAATATTTTTTATCCATGTAATTAAACTTGAATGTTGTTTTTGAAAGGGAAAAAATCATTTGCATTTACTCAGTTTTAAAAAGGTCACATGTGTCCAAACCAGCTGTGATCCAGTTACACTTGAAGCTTATTAGCACAGCATCAGAACATAACTATGTGGTGTATTTCCTTCTGTCCTCTAAATTGTTTTCTACTTTTCTAGCATATCATTGTTTATGTCTATTATTCTGCACATAGCGTTTACTCCCTTTAATGTTTAAATTTAGATAAAGTTACATTGTATAGAATATTTTGGGTTTGAAATTCCTTAATGTTTCTGCATGGTCTTTCTTGAATAGCAAAACTTAACCTCCAGAATGGTGAGAGATGACGCAGAACTCCATAATCTGGAGTAGGTATTGGAACTGGTCAGGGCAACACACTGCAGCAGCACTACTGTGTCTGTGAACCTGTGTGAGAGTGTTAACAACTATTATATAGGCAAATGTCAAATTTCTTACAGAATATGGAAATGCCTGTCCGATTGTCCTGACCGATACATTGCTAAGAAGGCAGGATTTACACCTGAATTGGAAATAGATGGCTTTGGGGATACAGTGCATCTTGACAGAGACCCCTTGGTGACAGGGAAATCACTGGGTGGAAGGCTCTGTCTCTGTGCCAATAAATGTTGGTGCAGTATAACAGTGGTTAGGGAAACAAAGTGTACTCCTGACATTGAGCTACTTTCTGTCTTTTGCACTTGTTTTTTTTATCATAGGTTCCCACAGATATTTGTTGCTCTTGACTAAAGTCACACCAGAGCACATGCAACTTGGGACATTGTGAAAGCAGTGCATAGGTTGCATATCATTGTGCCAGATGCTTCTAACTTTGCATTGGGTATATTTTCAGTACATCACTTGTCTGACCAGGAATGCAATAATGTCTTACTTGAAGTTTGATGGAGGACCTTGTACTTATTGAACTCATCATAGGAAGAAAATGTTGCAGCTAAAGTCCTCTGTTTGTATACTATTGAAGAATGTATCCAACATTGGTTCATATTTATTTCATTATTATTTCATTTATTTTTTTGTTGACCTCCCCTGCTTATTTGTCCACACAGTGGCCAATCAACCTTTGCACTTCCATGCTTGTACTTATTATTTTAAGGCTGTCATGAGCCACACCTATTTGTAAATTGCACTTATCTTTTTCAGTTGATCCCCTTTGGTATTTAAGTTTGTTCACTTGTCGGGTCATCTGTTGTCCTTGGTTTGTCTTCCTTGGTTCATGTGTTTACTTGAAGGTAACTAATAATGAATATGAACTCTTCTCAGAGCTGCCTGCCAGTGTCCTTTTACCACTTTGGTCCTTCACACCCACAATCCATGACAAAGGTTAAAGCTCGTAAAGACAACCCTAAGATGTAGTATTATCTAAATTAATTTAGACAATCACACAACATATATTGAGCATCGCCTTTGATCTTTACTTTCCCCTTTAGGGTTGGGAGCCACTTCTGTAACACTAGCCATGTGAAGAATAGTCAAATTCATCTAAACTTACAGTATATTTTACAATGGATGAAGTCAGTAAAAGCATATTGTTTTATGATATAATATTGTTCAGTTCTTATAATTTAAAAATGCAAAAAAGAATGACGTGTTGTCATGATTGTTATGTTACTTATCAATTATTCATTTCCCATGCTTGGATTATGACGTGTCCGCCATACCTTTTTAATGTGCTCAATCACAAGTTATACAGTTATAAAATCGTCATCAATGTTCTAAAAACTTAACTCTTAATCTCAGAATTACCTTATAATTTCTGTACTGGTACTACATTGTCAGCTTTACGTATGTTCCAGTGGAACATGTTTTGTAAATAGTCTGTTAGTTCTCATTGTCCCCTTGCTCTTTTAAATTTCTGTCTTTACTGATCTTAAAACAAATACAGTACAACATTACAGAACAATATTCCTCTATGGGATTCATAAAAAAACCTAACAATGTAATTGTTCCTTTTATATAATGGTATCACATACCCATGCCACACTTACAAATTTTTATCAGTAGCATTTGGAGGCCTGCACAGTTCTGTGGTTTTTATCTTTTAGTTTGTAATTACTCCACGGCAGAGGTAAGCCTGGGCTGATGTGCCGCCGGCTTTAGAACGGAGTGGGATTTTAATTCAAGGGCAAACAGACAATTAATGCCAAGTGCAACAGAGAGAGCTTCTCAACATATTAAGCCGTAATGCGTACAGACCTTTATAATAAAACTTAATTTATTCTGAGAAATTTAATAGGTAGTTATTTCAATTAGTTTTGCAACCCTGCCGTAAGCGATCATCAGTCTGCCATAAGTATTATCTGCCCTGCTGATAATACCCTAAGTCAAAAGAGAAAAAAAATAAAATAATGGTATAATCACCACTAGGTCCATTGGTAAAAAAGAAAAAAATCTCTTGTCCAAAGGCTTGTAGTGATTAAACCAACAGGTTTTCTATTTTTTTTAGTTAGACTTGGAGAACCTTCTGACATATGAGTCTGAAGAGGAAAACATAAACATATACACTGAACAAATAATTGGATGAGCAAAATTATCTATCACAGCTTACCAGCTTTTGCATTTAAATCCCCATGCACAGTAAATTCAGAATTTTAAAGGATTACCTTTTTTTATGGGCTGTGCATAGACTGTCACTATTTCAACTTTGTCTTGTGCAAAGCTTTTCTCGCCAGTCACTAATTTTCAGATTTAGTCCCTATTTTTGGCTTTGGATTATAAAAAAATGTTAGAACAAAATAAACTTCTAAAATATAAAATTGAGAAATGTTATGAAAAAAAATATTCATTCATTCATCCATCCATTCATTCACTTAGTAAACTTTGTTATACACTTAGCACTATGACAGCTGGACCATTGTTTGCTGTAACTTTGTAGCATTTTCCCTCCATTGTAACATAACATAACAAATCAGTCAAGGAGAAATCTTTTTATCCAGAACATGAAAATGTGATTCTCTATAAAGTCAAGGATACTGGTGCAGTGACAGCTGACATACAGTTACAACAAAGACATACAGTATATTTGACAGTTGTAAGCTGTATAAGCAGAAGGGTGCATCATAAACAACACAGGCCTTGTTTTACTGTGGTGCAGAGAGGTGATTTAATTTAGTGAATAATAAATGACTAAGAAAGAGTAATGAAACTGTTTTACAAGCAAGATAAGTGATAAAATCTCAGAGTAGTTAAGAACAACACAAACAAAAACCCGAGTAATGGGATATTATCATTGAGGACTCGTAAATGATGGGGGCTATTTCCTTACAAACGGCTGAATGACTTTGGTTTTGGTATGGAAATAAATAAGATTGAGCAGCTAACTACAGGGATTTGCAAATGTATTAACTGCCCATCAGCAATTACACACAAGCTTTAATATATGGATGTGGTCACATTCAACAAATTAGAATATAATTGAACTCTTGAAGTTGTTTTATTCCATAGTCATTTCACACAAACTGGTGTTTTCAAGTCTTTGTGTAAATTATGATTATTTTCTGCATAAAGCTAATAAAAATACAACAGTTAATAATAGAATAGTACACCATAACAAAGCAATGTTACAGAAATGTGTACTTAACAAGAGGTATGTTTACTACCTGCTTTAAGTATATTTTATTTTCAAATATAACTTTTCAGCTGACAAATAAGCCTTGGAACTAATAATATATTCCAATTTATTGAATATGACTGCATGTACAGTACAGACCAAATGTTTGGACACACAGTTGTGTCCAAACTTTTGATCTGTACTGTATGAAGATACATAAAACATATATTTACACCCCCCCCCCCCCCCCCCCCCCCCCCCCCACAAAACCATGGATTTTTCTAATCCATATATGTTGTGGGGACTGACTGCTCCTTATTGGATCCAAAGCCCAGACCCCATAAGAAGAAGTGCTGTTTATGGGTTATGGGCTGGGGTTAGGCACATACTGATAATAGTTAGGTTTAGGGTCAGGTAGGGTTAGACTATAGAAATGACTGTAAAAAAGGATGGAAGACAATGCAAAGTCCTTGTGAAGATAGAAAGACGTGTGCCTGTGCCTCACTGCCTACCCCTGTCCTTAAACACATATAGGTATTTTCATCAGTCAACGTTAGCTAAAACCACTAGCTGTAAAGAAAAGATCACTACGAAACGTTGTGACACTGAGGGAAGGGGTAACACTAGTGAGCAACAAAACATATCAAATAAAGTATAGCACCATGTATTTCATGGTGCTAATAAAAGAGACCAAAATTATCAAACTAAACTCAAAACCCTGCAAATGGTGACATTATTCCTATAATTGCTTTTTCAATGTTTCCCCTGGCATTTGTTCAATTTTTCTTTGGTGATGAGCTCCAAGTCTTTGAGGTTGATATACTTCTTTTTCATCACCATCACACCACATTTAAGTTGAAGATATTTGTTTCAAAAATGTTTTTTAATTGAATTTATATACTAAAAATACAAACTAACGTGTGTAAAATCCGACTAGACATGCAAAAAATAACAAACCTCCTGATTCATGACTTCATAGAGATAGCTTGTAAAGGCAACTGTTTTATCTATTTGTGGTTGTGACTCATTTCTTATGGTAGAATAGCAGATGTAATTTTTGTTTTGGAAATGGCCCAAAAACCTCAACAAAATAATAAAACTTCAAAATGGAATTGTAATTGTTGTTTTGTGTCTGATATGGAGAACATTTT
Organism: Xiphophorus hellerii; assembly: GCF_003331165.1. NCBI lineage: Eukaryota > Metazoa > Chordata > Actinopteri > Cyprinodontiformes > Poeciliidae > Xiphophorus > Xiphophorus hellerii. The sequence continues at coordinate 20,443,857 of NC_045689.1, read as the reverse complement.
GAGTTTCAAAAACCTTGATTTTTGAAAATAAAAAAAAACATTAATAATGTGTATTCTGTAAAGAATCAGTGTGAGATCATGACATGCTTAATCACCTAAGCACAAAACAATCACCAAAATAAATAGCAAATGTCAGAAAATGTTGGTAAACCATTATATAACATTAACTCCTCTGTGGGAAGGTGTTTTGTTTTTTTCTTCTGCCTGACTGCTGTGGGAGTGTGTTTACAGTCTGTGAACAAATGGTTTGGTAATATTTCCAATCACAAGGAAAAGGTCAGATCACTGGCAAATGTGGAGACGGAAAGCTGTATGACAGCAAAAATAAATAAATAAAATATGGATGCGAAGACAGTGATGGAGGTAAGGAGCAGAGAGTGACAGGCTGAGTGACGGATAGATGAAGGAAGACGTATGAAAGTCTGAAGGACGAGAGGGTGGTGCGCAGGGAAGATGGAGAGAGAGACAGAGGAATATTAGATGGAGGGTGGAAAAATAGAGCAAAGGAAGAAGGAGTGAGAGGGGGGGGGGGGGGGGGGGGGGGGCAACAGTGGGAAGAATGGAGGAGGAAGAGCATGGCATGTGTTGTTTTATTCTTATCCAGAGGCCAGAGAGAGGAGGCAGATACCTGCTGATTATTCTCTTGTATTATCTAACACTAAAGGCTGACATGTCAGTGTGTTTGTTTTGTGGATACACAGAATGTTAGATAAGAAATTCTGGGGGGAAAAACACGCATTCATGTTGCTTATTTGATTTTGCTCTGTTTATGTTCTACTAACGTTTTGAATAATTTCTTCAAATGCTGTTATCTCATATCTTTAAAGCCTTTGTGTGTTTTTTTAAACTGAGATACACTAACAAGATCAAACTAAAAACCAAATTAAACAGAAAAGCAAAAGAATGCAAGGAATCTGAAGGGTTACGTTATTATGTTTCTAGTAGCACACAAACCTCCATCCATCTACAATGTTGAGAGAAAGTAACATACAATGTGGAGGAAAACAATGCACCTGCACATGAAAAGATTTAACACATATCACTACTATTGCCTCTATGGAGTTCTGTGCATTCATGTGGCTGCTGCCATAATCTTCCCTCGAGCTAGATGTTGTGGGACGCAGCCCTAACATGAACATCCAGTTAGAGCTTTGTGCATGTGCTTCTTTTGCTTTTATTGAAATATTTATGCCGTCCTGCAGTGCAGTGCTATACATTACTTTAGCATGCGTCTAAAACGAGTGTGTTTTCCAGGTTTTCTTTTGTGCTTATGCTTACACAGGGGGATGGGGAAGATGCTCCACATCACAAATGTGGAGACATACGCGTGCTGCTAAGTGAGTGAAGCTGGAAAAAGTGTGCCCTTCCTGCTCTGTGAGAATAAATGTTTAATGAAGCTGACTTTGACTCTTGACACTGATAAAATGTTTGATTGAAATGGAAGAGACCTGTGTCCAAAGTGTGTGCATTAAAAGAAATTCACATGGCAAATGTGTATATGTATAACTTTCTGTTTTGTGTGATAAAGATTTCTGAATTTAGCTTGTTGGGATAGTTTAAGGATACAATAAAAGGTAAGCTTACTGTAGTCTATAATTTAACAGTTTATTTCAGGGATATAACAACCATCCTGATTATTATTTTCATATTTGTCACACAACCAGTAGCTAAGGGGTGCCACATGGCTTAGTGGGAGAGAAGGTGCACCATTTACAGAGGCCATAGTCCTCAATGCAGGTGCCCCCAGTTTGATTCCAGGCCCCAGGACATTCGCTGCATGTCCTCCTGTTCTCTTTGCCCTTTTTCCTGTCTAGCTACTGTTGAATAAAGGTCACTAGTGACACAAATACCTTAAAAAAAGAACCAGCAGCTCTACTTTAAGCTCCCCTTGGATGACAGACCTGAGACTAACATTGGATGGATGAATGGAAATTGTTTTATATTTGGTGCAATGATGTCAAATACTTTTTTTAATGTGAATGTGCTTGTTTTCCACATCATACCCACTGTGTGTCAAATGCTACTACAAAATATGGGGAGTATAATCAGTAACAATATTAAAAAATCGCAGTGTAATTTACCAAACCAGCAAATGAAACAATACCAGTGAAGCAAGGAAAATGTTCCCCTGATGTGGATAATTAAATCACAACATAATGTGTAAGTAGAAACCCACATTAGTTAGTAGCAACAAACTAACCAAACACTAAAGAGGCAGTGAAGTCTACTGTGGTGGTTTAAGGTGTTAGCAATAACAGAAATGTATTTTTTCCAGTATTCGCAACATCAGATTTTATGTTGTTAGTTATTAGGTTAGTTTGTTTCCAAGGGACTTGTTAGCTTAAACAGATAAATGAGGAGAATTTGTTTTTCTTAATATATTGTCTTGTGTTAACACTGATGATGTTTAATGAAAGGCAGTTCATAGACTTTACATCAATTTGGCATAGCATGTAAGGAAGTTGCTAAAACATATAACAGTTTTGTGTTCAATTACTTCAAAATGAAAGGTTCTGTTGCAATGAAGAAGACCTCTAGGTGTCAGAACTGTGTCCTACGAATGAATCTACTACGGCATCATCTTGCCATCAGTGCAGAGCTTAACTCATCATTGGCAATAAGTGACTGCATCTGCAAAGAAAGTGGGGTAAAGACCTTGGACACCTGCTTTTCCAACTGTCCAGAAACAATTTGCCAATCATCCAAGTAATATCCTTGCCTCCACGTGGCAAGGAAGGTTTAGAAATGTTATAACATTTTGGTAATTTCTCAAAACTATGAAAAGGGTTGGCTCAGAAGAGCTATGGCTCTTCCTCTATGGCCAGATCATGTTTGTAAATGAGAAACAGTTCTGAAAATGTTCACCTGGGTCTGAATGAATTGAGATTAAATATATACATATATTAAAAAGAACAAACAGAAACGAGTCGGCTGATGTGGTGATCTGTTACTGCTTTAGGCGCAGATCCTAACCGGCTCTGGCCATCTGGCAAGGGAATGTCTTGGGATCTCCCACAGCTGCAGAGTGTTGTCGGAGAGTAAACCTGGGCTTCCTTCTGGACTTATTAACCAAGCTACCCAGAATGCAATGAGCAGTTGTGTGATCAATTCTGTGGTTGGGTAAGAAAAGGCCAACAACCTGGAATTAGCTGCATTCTTTCATAACACAAAAATTGGTCACAATCAAGATTGTGAACTCAAAATTAACATCTAGCATGCAGACACTATATAACCCAATTTTAAGTATTTACTAATGAAAGCTAATGAAAATTATTTGCTGCAGCACCACAAAAAACTTTAGTGTTATCTGTTAAAAGCATTAGTCTTGACAGTATGCTCTCATCTTTGAGGATATGTGCGCACACCAGGATCAGATCAGGATTCCTCCCCCTCTGTTTTTTTTTTGGGATTCAGGCGATTGGATACCCAAAAGCAAGCCAACATTTACTTTTTGAAAAGCATTGACTTATGAGTCATATTTATTTATTTAAAACTCAGCACAGTGTATGAAAATTTCAAACAGTTTCTGGAGTGAACTTCATAATAGCTACAATATAAACACATAGTGTCTGCACAAGACTTTTCCATTTGTAAAATAAATGTAGAAATGCCAGTGGATTAAAGATCTGCTCTGACAATTTGAGAAGTTACTGTAAAACATGGGCCCACAGCACTTATTTTTGTAAACACAAATTCTATATCTTATTGTGATAACTTAGTTTGGTTGAAAACAGGCAAAAAAAACTATAGTTTGTGGTCACGAGCACAAATATGAAGCAAATAACAGAGCAATGTTCTTAGCATAAGGCAGCATTTAGTTGTGCCTGTCGTGTCTAGATATACTTGACATATTCAAGTACTTTTTGATCTGATACCAGGAAGAAGAGTTTGCCAGCATCTTGTCAGAGATGTTCTGCAAGAAAAAAATAATAATAATTTGACACATTATCTGAAGTGTGTTGTTGCAGTACTCCGTATCATCTTTGTTAGATTGTAAGTTTGGTTTATTATCCCTAATGTAAAAACCAAAAGAATAAATCAACCATACACTGCAGCAAAGTGGACAAGTTTCCATTTTTATTGTAGGGTAAGTTTCTTGCACAAGCTAAAGCAAGCAGCCCAAAATGAAGCAGCAGCAGGCAGATGACAGGTTGGATCGATTAACTTTTTATGGTAGCACCTCATGACATTTAAACAGAACTCCAGTTCATACAGTTTTAATGACCTATCCAGAAAGCAAGACATATCCTGCTGTGCAACAGATTTTCAACTAGTGTAACAATATTCGTATAAACACAAAGGAGAAAGGCAATATGACAGTTGTGTTTCTTGAAACTCATGTCAGGTTTAAACATAATATGTAATTACTGCCATTTCAGGTCTAATTAAAACAGCCAACTTTGAAATCATTATCAATTAAAAACTTCAGTTTAAAAAAAAACTCACACTAGCCTACAGTTTAATATAATCCAAATTCAAAATGATGAATTAAACTCTATATTGCAAAAAAGGGAATAAGATATGGCCTTTTAACTTGAAGCAATGTAAAAACACTGTTTCTGTCTAATTGTGATAAATGTATTTAGCTTGATTTCTGTATCAAACTAATTCAAAGCAAAAATCTATTTGTTGTAAGAAATATTTAAATGCTTTTCAAGGTGTGTTGAGAAAGACATTTTCCTGCATTTTTTCTGCAGGGTAGATTTTGGAGCTATTAGTACTCGCCTTCATTTTCACTACATTTGGATGTTTTAAAAAAAAACTTACCTAAAACTGAAAGCCCTGGTAAAGATTTAAGATTTATTTATTTATATTGGCTCAGGCAGCCTTTATTTGAGAATAATCACACAGGCAACAAAAGTTGTTGTGGGCAACAAAAGATGGGAAAGACGTGCCAAACGTCATCAGGTGGCCTATGGCCTTTGTATATGGGTTGTGCTTTACCCCCACAAACCTAGCATCTCAATCTCAATATTTTTTCTCAATTTAAATAATTAAATGAAGATGAAAAGAAATCAAACTTGTTTATGACAAGAGATTTTATTTAAGGGAGAATGAATTCTCACAAGAACAATCAATCAGTCTGTCTTTGTTTAAAGAGCCTTTTCAAACACAATGAGAGCGACGCAAGACACTTAAGATAAAAGTGAGAGGAAATGAAAAATAAACAAAAAACTCAAGAATGAGAACAGGAAATACCACTGCATTAATTTAGGTGAAGAAGATATATAAAAGCACATGTTTAAAGCTAAGACTTCAAATTATGTACAAAAAAACAATTGTTTGTTTTGGACAAAAAACCAAAACAAATAATTTGAAACAAATTTCATGTTAATGTTGCAGATTTATTTAGGCAAAAACACACCCAGATCGTGATCTGCAGCTCTCGCTGGAGCGGTTCGCAGCCGAGTGTGACGCGGCCGGGATGAGGATCAGTGCCTCCAAATCCGAGGCCATGGTCTTGAGCCGGAAAAGGGTAGAGTGCCTTCTCCGGGTCAGGGGGGGTGTCCTGCCCCAAGTGGAGGAGTTTAAGTATCTCGGGATCTTGTTCACGAATGGGGGAAGAAGGGAGCGGGAGATCGACAGGCGGATTGGCGCAGCGTCTGCTGTCAAGCGGGCGCTGTACCGGTCCGTCGTGGTGAAGAGAGAGCTGAGCCAAAAAGCGAAGCTCTCGATTTACCGGTCGATCTACGTTCCCACCCTCATCTATGGTCATGAGCTTTGGGTCATGACCGAAAGAACGAGATCGCGGATACAAGCGGCCGAAATGGGTTTTCTCCGTAGGGTGGCTGGGCTCTCCCTTAGAGATAGGGTGAGAAGCTCAGTCATCCGGGAGGGACTCAGAGTAGAGCCGCTGCTCCTTCACATCGAGAGGAGCCAGTTGAGGTGGCTCGGGCATCTGGTCAGGATGCCTCCTAGACGCCTCCCTGGTGAGGTGTTCCGGGCACGTCCCACCGGGAGGAGGCCCCGGGGAAGACCCAGGACACGCTGGAGGGACTATGTCTCTCGGCTGGCCTGGGAACGCCTCGGGATTCCCCCGGAGGAGCTAGAAGAAGTGGCTGGGGAGAGGGAAGTCTGGGCCTCCCTTCTGAAGCTGCTACCCCCGCGACCCGACCTCGGATAAGCGGAAGAAGATGGATGGATGGATGGATGGATGGAAAACACACCCACACTATTACAGGTGTGTTTATTGTCTATGCACTTTAAACTGTCCAAACGTATGTAGCTGTTAAAACTTATGTATTTCTTACATTGGACAGGCTCCATATCCTGTAAAATGGCCTTCCTGTTCCTGCCAGAATATCTTGTAATAGCATGCTGTTTGTTTGTCGATCTGTGAGATCATAGCGGTTAAAACCCACCACCCATGCATTGAAGCTGTGCTGTTGGCAATGCAGCCATTTCTGAGAATCTTCTCATTTCTAAAAAGGTTTTTTTGAGGAGGCTGTGAAGAGGGTTAAGGGTGAGCTGCAAGGGATGAGATAATGGGATAGACATGCCTGTTCTGTTTGATAACCCTTTTGAGCTCTCTCCTTTTTTTCTCTTTTTGTGATTAACAAATTTATTCTGCTTGGTGTGCGCATGTTTGTTGCGCAAGAGTGAGGAAAAGAAAAGGATTGATAAGGTTTGCCCTAGATTTCTTTTTGTTTGATCACTTTAAAATGTATTAAATATACACAGTTAAATGCAAGCACAATTCAATTCAATTTTATTTTTGGCAGCATTCAGTAAATTGTTTAGGAAAACCAGTGACACATTTTTATTATCTTATTTAATCTCATCTTTTAAATAATGCAGCCTAATAATAGTTGATATACAGCACAAAACGTGAGGTATGTGTGACTGCTTAGTAGCAATGTGCATTTCAACAAAAATATGTACTGAAAATATTAGTGATGTAACAGTACATATATTCATACCAGCTTTTCTTGGTATGGAAACACATTTAACAAACGAATCGAATGTTTTACACTTAGTCATGCTGAAAGAGTTTAGATGGATATGATCAGTGGAAGTGATTTCTTACACAACTTTAAAAATGTTGCACATAAACTGACAGCAAAACAAAATAGCATACAGAGCTTGAGAACTGCTTACTGTAATTCGCTGCCATTTGTTTCTGAATCAACCACAGTGGCATCAGAGAATGTGAGGCGGATCAAATAAAAGCTCTATGTCGGCATAAACTCATTTATCAGCCTCAGGAATTCCTGTAAGCGACCATTAATCCTAAAACATAAAAACTTGCTTTGCATCGCTGTGTACTCTACAATCTCACAATTTGGTATCTCCTAGTTGGAGCAAGTGTATGTACAATACAACCTAAGCATCAAAAAAACAATAAAAAAAAATAGAAATAAGAATATGAACAACAATGTACACTTAATTTAACAGCCATTTTATATAAATTTTTAATGCATTCTAACTATGTTTACACAAATCAATAATGTTTTCCCTTGAAAGCTGTTTTGCTCCTGGTAGCAACTTATTTTTTTCCCTCTAGTGGCAAATATTACTCCAGTTGGCAGAACACTGCTTAGTTAATTTAGCTCTGTGATTATTTTTAAAACTTTCTGTCTTTTTTGTTTTGAAAGAGAAAGTCCCACACCAACTAGACCAGGCAAAGTTATTCCTGCGGTTCATGTAGAGCTGCGCTACCAGAGCTAACGCGGTTCATTTTAAACTGTTACCTTGATATAGAGTTCTCCAAAGAAAAATAATTACCCACACTGGGTTGATGTAAATATCCATACAGGTCAGTCTGTGTCCAGTTCGAGTGAAAGGAGGCGCGCGGTATCCGCGCTGAGGTAAACTTAATAAAGCAGCGCGCAGAGGCGCCAGCTGTGTGACTGGTCCACTCTCTGGTTTTAAATGCATAAACTATAAACCTTTTAGAAATAAATCTGCTCCGTGAGTGAAACGCACAGAACAGAGTCGCTTGCAATCCGGCTTAAAGATTTATCTAAATAAATAAATAAATAAATTTTTGTTTCCAAAATTATTCATTTTTCTAAAAATAAAAACAAGCGACGCTTAGCCTGGCGGGGGGCCTAGCAAAACATGGCGGGCCACCAGGCTTACAATACACTGGGGGAAACCCTGGTTTCTCTGGGTTATATTTGTCATAAACTAGGTCATTGGTGCACCGATTGGGGTACCGGATTGATATTGAACCCAAGCCCCCTCCATTTTAGTTGTCTCGCATAGAGTGGTTAAAGGTGCTACAACAGCAAAGGCTTGAACTTTGAAATAATAATGACGCTACACAGCGTTAATGTGAATCCTAATCAGCAGAGGGTGTGTCTTTAATGGAAACTAGGATTAGAGCGCTAGTATGTTTCTTGCACCCCAAATGTTCATTACACTGAACAGATGTCTTATCAGACGTGTGACTCCAGCCACAATAAAACATATCAAACTGCAACATTGTATTATTTTTACAATTTATCTGTGTACACTGCATGTGTGGGGGCCTAAAATTGTTGTTAGCTATTAGTCATCTAGGTGTTAACATCATGCCTGCACATAGCGAGAACTCATTTGCAAGCATACATTTGAATATATGTTCTGATTTTGGTACCACAGAGTGTAAAAGGTTTTATTAAACAGTGTGACAAGTGTTTCTATAAGGAAAGATACAAAAAGTAATACAACAGAACCCAACAACCCTGTCAACAGCTTCCAGTTTAAGAGCTTCTGGTATCCCTAACTAAATGCCCAAATGTTTTTATAAGGTAAAACAAAGACTATAAATACCCTTTACATATGACATCCGTTACTTAGACAACTTTACATAGCCACTACATAGCAGATGGTCACTACCTAGATAAGAGGTCCTCAAATCCAGGCCTCAAGGCCTGGTGTTCAGCCAATTTTAGATTTGTCCCTGCTCCAACACAGCTGAATCTAATGGCTGAATTACCTCCTCACTATGCAGTTAAATTCTCCAGAGTCCTGCTATAGACCTCATTATTTGACTCAGGTGTGTTGAAGCAGAGAGACATCTAAAAGTAACGACACTGGACCTGGAGGCCAGGAGTTGAAGACCCCTGACCTAGACTGACACAGATTTATGCGGGAGAAACATTTCATTCATACATCCTTTAATCCAGCAGTGCAAAAAAACCCCACACACTTAGAATGCTTTATGCCTACGCAAAACTTTCTAACCTTCATTTTATTCATAGATGGAATTTCAAATCGTTGCCCTAATTTTCCTCCCCTCCCGCCCCCATCTTCTCTTTGTAGACTGTCTTCTGTGTAACTTTCCTTGAATTTGCCTAGGAAAAAAGAGATTGCGCTTTTTCAGCAGACAAGAACAGAGCTTAGTGTTCTGTGCTTCAGTAGGTCAGCATTGAAATAATAACATTGTTCCAAATATTATTTAAAATAACTAAGAATGAAAGTTCAAGACAAATTAAGATAGCCCCAAATTAGAGTGCAATTAAATCCTTGTTACATAACTGATAAAGTATATAAAATGCACTTTCTATTTTTAAGATGTATTCATATGTTTAACCAAGTATGTTGTGTTCACTACTGTGTTTTTAAATTCAGTCATACTATATTTAATATACTTTTTCTACGCCTGTTTTCAACCATGTTTTGAATGAGACTAAAGTGTTGTGCTGTGTATGTGCACCCCTTCATACCTGAAAGTGTCCACAATTTTCTGTATTTAGAGCATAGTAAAACCCAGAATGTGAGGTGTAAGGCAGCAACTGAGTTTAACTCAGGATGTTGAGCTACTCAGCATTTATGTTGTCAATGCAGTTCAATGTAAAAGGATTGAATTGAAGAAAAAAACAACAACAACTTCAAAACACAGTTTTTCCCTCCAGATGAGGCCGTGTTATAACGCCTGTGCTAACTGAGCATAAAAAGGGGGGTTTGGGATGTGGGTGGGCTGGCTTCCTCTGAATTTGAAATGGAATTTGCAAAACAACAATAGAGCTAAGGTGGCATTTCTAAATGTAGAGCACTCCTTTTAGCTCGAACAAGAAACACAAAAGGAACCAGATGCAATGGTGTAAGGAGTGAAAAGGCTTTTTTTTCACTATCAGCAATGCTACATCTTTTTTATTGACTGTCCCTGTCCTTGGTGATCAGTTAAAACCGTGCTTGACAAAAAAGTAGCTGAAATAAATACAAAATCGTTTACTGCACTCAATCAATGTAAAAGCAACATTTCCAGGAAAAAGAAGTATAGGCTGTTGGCTTGCTCACTCCTTTTATTCTACATCTGGCACAAAGAGATGCCTCTGTCTAATATCTGCCTTAAAATCAAAAGTTTTTTTAATATAATCAGGGGGAGTTTTATAAGAGCTAGGAGAGCAGAAGGTGGAGTTTCACACATTAAACAGTGATTATCCAAATTCCCCTCTGAGGAACAAACATTATAATTGGCACATGAACAAACATATGTGGCAGCGATGGTTAAAAACTTGAGTCCTCCGTTGCAGATTTTGTTTGAAGGCATCAAATTAAGGCACTGCAGATTAAACATGACAACGCTAATAAGAATAGCAATTAGGAAATAATGGGCTACCATTAATAGGAGCTTCCCTTTAACATCCTGAACCTTAAGCAGCTGGGAATGAAAATCTTTTATATATATATATATATATATATATATATATATATATATATATATATATATATATATATATATATATATATATATATATATATATATATACCTATTTAACCCTCCCATGGTCTTAAGAGACAGGGACATTTAGACCCCAAGTGTTTATTACTCTGTGTGTCGTCCAGCGGGGTCATACTGACCCCATGTGCAATTTTACAATTTTTTTTTTTGTGTGTGTGGTGTCGGCTCTTGTCTGGGGCATATAGATGAAGTTCCTTCAAATTACAGGAGAAAAAAAAAACAACACTTGGGAGGGGAGTAGCACCAGTCACATCTCTTAAAGCCCGAGCAGCGCGGGTCACAAAATCAGCAATTGCTGAGAATGTGAATCATGAATTCTGAAGAGTTGTTTTGTCCTGTAGAGCCGGGATTTCCAAAATATATATGGCTCGAAGACTGCAGCTAAGGGGAAAAGCATCGTGGAAAAGGCAGTGTTTAGTTAGGCCAAGCGTTTTGCACAACTGAATGGCTGTCATGAGAGATTAAAAGAGTTCTCAAACATGCATGAAAGAATCAAAGCAACACTCCAGTTAAGTTTTTTATTAGGGAATAACGTTATAGCATAATATAAATCTCAAAAAAGTCAATTTTACACATTACTCTCCCCTCCCCGTTATAAAATTAAATATTAATTAAAAAAATATTTTTTTTTGTTTGTTTGCTGGGTTTATCTTTTTCTTATTAAAATTTGTTTTAAGGAGCAAAAACATTTCAAGTAAAAACATGAAATCTGTAAGAGGGCAAATACTTAGCACTGTACATAAAAAGCTACCTAAACATGTGCTTTACCTTGAGAGAATGACAGATTTGACTCAATTACACTATGTAAATGTTGCAGTTGGACAATTGGATCTATTACTTGAGAGACACAGGTTTCATTTGCAATATTTATGATATAAACACAAATATTGCAAACATGTACTATATATATCAGTGACGTGTGGTGAGGCTCATAGCTGGTGAGGCACTGACTTACGATTTATAAATATAGATACCATGGATGTTGCTTACGTACGGAAATTTCGCACATTCATACAACGGTGGAGGGCAAACATACTATTCTTTTACATGTCATCCGCGTTAACTCAGTGAAACTTGGAAATGTAGGTATTAATTTCGTGCTATGATCCACAGCAAAGGGAAAAACCGAAACCACTTTCTCGCTCTGTAGGCTATCGTCCAAGCTACACGCAGACTCGTTGCCATAGCAACTGACAACAATGCCACTTCACGTTTTATTATTTAACACCAAAAGAACATTCAAGAATTTTGAACACAGAACAGAACATTTAGTCTGTTGCAGTAGTATGTTTTGGGCTTAATGATTTATTAATAAACAATTGCTGTGGTAGATTAGCTACTGCTTCTACTTTACTGAATTCTTTTGACATACAAACTGTAGCCCCCAGAACGCACATTTCATTAAAAAACTAAACAAAAACATGTTATTGCCGTCTTACCTTTACTTATAAATGAAATCCATGCACCGCCAATTCTGCACAAAAATATCCGTTCATCTAAAGCGAAGTCTGTCCTCGGCATGTCTTTTCTTGTATACTACTCCGTTTGAGAATCACCAAACTGTCTTGAAGCAAACCTTTCAGCACCGCTGTTGGTCTTCCTTTAGTTATTATCTCCTGCTTCAAGTGAAAATCCACTTTAGAAAACTGTCCAAGTGTAGAAAATGTAGTCTTCCATATTGACGTCGGAAGAGAGGACAAAACAAATATATCGCTGTACTTTACTTATTTACTGTATGGCTAGCTTGCTGTCACTCTGCAGTTATGGAGTCACAAAACCGATGTCTGGAATCATGAGCGCCCCCTGCCATGAGGCAAGAGAACTGCCTGCCTCACCTCGAATCTGTTCTCTGCCGTTTCTGATCGCTCCTCAGCACACGAAACACATTACACACACAGTTGGTGACATATAACACATTACCTTATATATAAGCTAAATTATGGAAAATCAGTTCATATGTTAAATGTTTTTTTAACCATTTTATTGGCGACGTACAGACAGGAGGAACATGGACCTTACCAAGCTCCGCCCACAACCGACCCACGTGACCGCAAGTGTCACAAACAAAGCCTAGCAGCGCCTTGTTTCTATGTAAACATGACTGGATTAGTGCATCATTTCTACCGGATTTTCACAATATATCAGCTACTACAATGGACAGAGGAACTAAGAAGTTCATGTCATCATCTGGGAGGAGGTTACTGGTTTCTCAGTCACAAGCTGGTTGCAAACCTGAGGCCAGCAGGTGTCAGTCAGTTATGGTAGAACCTCAATATGAGAAGCTACAGACTGATAGGAGGAACCAAAGAGCTCTGTAAAGGTAAAGGCAAATCTTCTGAAGCTGGGATATAATTAATTTAATTTCACATAATTATCGCGGTAGAAGCCATTTGTTTGTTAAAATTTTATGAAATATATTTGTTCTATTTGTTGTTTGTTGTGAATGACGTAAACTCACAAACGAACGAGGTAATTAGTCCAACGTTTAGAAACTACAGCGGCTGTAATGCGCCACAGCAAAGGTAAACAAAGGTAAAATAACCCGAACAGGTGATCAACTCAAAACCACTCCTACCTTTTTACTCTCTTTGTAGCTTAAGCACACCTGTTACCGTGGCAACCGCCTGCTCCCTGCAAGACGAGCAAAGATTACGTTAAAAACATAACATTCAGTCCGTTACGATGTCAAGTTTCCAGGCTTGATATTTATTTCTCGATTATTAATCAGAGCTTCCCTGATCACAGCGATGGTTGATTGACTAGCTGTACTTGGTGCTAGAGTGGCTAACACGAGTAACAGTTTAGTCCAAAGCCTTTTCTGCTAAAATAAAATCTTTAGTGTATGTCAGATACAGCACACATTGCATATTGATCTGTTTAGCTAACGTAAGACTGTGTAGCAGACAGGCTTCAAGGTGTAGAAGTTGTATCAGTTCTGCCATTATGCTGTACTTAGCTAACGGGAAGCTAAGTGTGTTTGTGAGACGGCCACGCACGTGACCATGTAGAATGGGCATCAGCCAATGAAAAGCGGCCCCTCTGGTAAGGTCCATACTCGCATAGAATGGCAGCCAATGCAGTTAGCGAGAGGTTGCGCAATCCCAGGTGACGCTCAGCTTCCTGCTGCCTCACCGGCTGTGCTTCCAAGCATTTAAATGGGAAAATGCAAAACAGCGATTTTGAGGAAAAAAATAAGCTAAATTGGTTAAGCTAAATGAAAAATAAATACTTTATAGTACAAACCACAGGGTGAATACTGTATAGCAATATAAATTATTTTATCATTAAATATTATGTTTCCATGATGACAGGTGAGACTCTGCCTTACTTGCCTCCCCTGACCGCATGTCATTGACTGATATATATATATGTGTGTGTGTGTATTTATGTATATAAATAATGTTGAATCATAGCCAGGGCAATTACAAGTTAGTCTCTGCCTGATTTATATTTCCATGTATTTGAGCTGTGACGAAATGATTGTATTTGAAGCTGTTTCATGGAGACGAAGACAATGTTTATTTTCTGTTTTCAAGCATCTTGTCTATTTGTAGCTTACAGGGTTGCATCCAATGTCTTTAAAACAGTCTTCACATTTTATACTTTATTGATAATATAGACAAAATCACCATGATTGTAATCCATATCACCACAACCTGTTATTATACAGCCCCAGCATCTTTGTTATGTAATGGCTTAGTATAGATCAATACAGCCTACCAATGATGATGCAAGCTCATTAGTTGTTCACCAGCTTTTCATGCTTTTATATAAAGCCTAAAAAAACTTTCTCTTTGCAGAGTATGTTCTCAGACCAACACCTTTCACTGTCTATCCTCTCTCCACTTATCTCACTCAGTCTGTTTTGTAAGCTCCTTACCCTATTTTTTATAACACCGTTGGACCCCATCTTCAGCCATATCCTCATCTCACTCCTCTTGCTCAAATACATCCCATTCTATTATCTATTGAGGTGACCTTTACGAGAGCAGAGCTGAAAGGATCTCTGCTTTGATCTCTGCAAGATATTTTATCTCAGCATTCATTTTGCAAGTAGAGAGATGACACAGCTTTTCAGAGACACAGGTGTCAAACTACTAGGCACCCACAGTTGCACTGTCCACCACAGAAGGTTACTGGCAATTCTTAGAATGTGATTCACATTAGTTTAAAGGTAATTTGTTTCTGTAGAATATTGTGGTCGTTATTATTATTATTATTTTTTTAAAGCAATGCTTCATAGATATTCTGTCTTAAAGAGTGGAATATGTTTTGGTCACTGTTGAGTCTCAAAGAAAAAGTGCAATTGATTGATTTTACTTTTAAACTGCCCACAACCAGGTTCAAAAGACTAAATGAATTTATATATCTGCAGGTCAGATCCAGTCAATTGAAACTCCTGGAACTTTTTATGGCACAGGGTGATTAATGGTCTTGTACCTAACCCCAGTAAAATGGTTTTTCAAAATGTTGGATGTGGAACATTTTTTTTCTATATTTACTTATAAAAGGTATGGTCACACAGAATTTTTGTCTGTCACTTTTATCAAAGTTTATCTTGTGTCATGCTAAAAGTGACTGTTGCTGAGGAAACATCATGCCTGGAATTGAGTTGTCATAAAGACAATCTGTCTGATCCTGCTTTTCTCTAAAAAGCTCTATGACACGCTTTAAAGTGTATGCTATTCATAGGATGGTAAAATAATTTTTCACTTTAACCAGCAGGGTGCTATATTAAAAAAAGTGCTTCTGCTGTTAATTAGGTAGTTATTTTGTATGAACTAGTTAGCTTTTTCACTCATAGCTTGGCAAACTGTTTGTTTTCCCAGTCCTACAAATGAAAAAATTGCACATTTAACAGATAATACTTACATAAATATGTACATAAAATTTAAAAAACCATGATGTGTGCATGTGATAGTTTTGTGAAGGCAGCAGGTATGGAAGCTTTGCAGTATTTTGATACCATGTCATTATTACATTATTGCTTTGAGGCATTTTGAAATCTGATTATTTGATTGTATATAACTAAAGACAGTCCAATAACACCAAGGTTGCTCCAGCCATGAAAGAGCTACCTGAGAAAAACCTGACCCAAAGAACTTGTAGCCTTGAAAATGATTAGCCTCAGAATGACAGGGGTTCTTATTATGCAGTATTTTAATTTCAGTGAAGACAGATTAAAAATGCTTTCTCCCTTACTTTTGTTAAACAAACAGTACGTAGTCATAGACATGCTGAACACATATTTCATCTGTGATTTGTGGCAATCACAGATGAAATGTGGCAAATTTCCAAAATAACAAAGCACAGACAGATAGAAAATGCATGACAATGTAGGAGGCCTTTGGCTGCACATGCAAAATGCATAAATTACACAACACCCATCTAATGCATGTGGAACTGTTGTATTAATTATTTTATCATCACTTTTATACCACAGCAATACCTCAGTTCACCCCAGACACTGGAGAATACAGATGATCTCACATCTTATTCCTACGTACAGGAAATGCAGGAATAAACTTCCATTTTTGTCTCTTTGGATGATTGTACATGTGGGGTCTGTGTAGATATTCCTTTTAATTGGCTGTTAAGATCATGGCTCTCTTTAGTATAAGCCAATGCAAGACGCACCCATCATCCTGACCCTGAAATCTGCGACTCAGCAGAGGAGCTTCATTAGGACTTTATTACGAGGAGTAATCTCTTCCTACATCTGGGCATGTTGTGTTTGCGTGCCAAGGGGTTCATTAACATTGAACTATTTCTGCTCGGGATATGAGACCATCTTTATGAGCTTGTTTGGATAGAATACATGTAAGGAATTCATGAACATGTATGCTTTATCAGCAGTTTGTGCTGCTGTTGCCTAAAAAGAATAATCTAATTATAGTAAACACACAAATTGAGCAAGATGGTACAATAAGTGAGCACTAGAAGTAAAATAGCATCATAACAATATATTTCCATGACTTTATTGGGGTGTTAATTTTACTCTTAGATCACTGAGCTGGCTACGATTTACCACGTGTGATGTTCATAATCCGTGTGATGTTCATAAACTGTGAGTTTGATTTTCATGCCGCTGCTTTCTTTCTTACCTAGATCTGAATACCCTAAGAGGTTCATTTTGTTATAAGGAAAGTAAAGACCCAGCTGTGTGGAACCAAAACTGCTGCTTGTTTCATTATTTTCTCTCCACAGTAGTTACTTAGTCAAACAGAGACATGGAAAACTTGAAGCTGCAGATTTTCACTCTTTTCTGCTAGTGGTTTTTTTTTTGTGTGTGGCAGTGACTCCACAGGTGTGATGAATTTTAAGGTTTTATGGCAGTGCAAATCATTAGCAGAATCTATTTCTTTTTGGATGCTGACCGACTGCTGTGAAATTCACTGTGGATAGTTAAACTGTTGGAGTCTAGTGCGTATCGACTACGATGGTCAGAATCATTAAGGTGTCTTATAAAGAATCTACAGACTCTCCCAGGATTCAGTGGGTATGTAAGGGCAGTCCAAATCAAGGCTAACAAAATAGAAAGGACATAGAGACCATGTAAAATCCAAGAGTTTTAAACTTGCACTGATTGTAAGTAAAAACTCTGCCCTGTAGTGTCAGTAAGCAAGGAAGTTATTGGTTGTCCTTGTTGCTAAATTTGCTAAATTAAGTTGTCACTTAATTAGTATAGTTAACCATATGCATGTCCTTCTAACAGATGCTATAAGAGATTGGAGTAGCTATTATATGCCAAAATATTTAGTAAATATTGTCCTAATTATATTAAATACCCTGCATTTGTACAGCGCTTTATCAAGTCCAAGGACTCCATAGCACTTTATGGAGTTCACTCGTTCACCCATTCATTTGCACATTAACACACTGATGGTGGTAAGCTACATTGTAGGCATGTTTGTCGTGGGGCAGATTGACAAAAGTGGCACCACCAGTTAAAAGTGTCTTGTCCAAGGACACAATAACAGATGAACACGGCAGGGGTTTGAATCAGCAACCCACTGGTTATAATCTAATGACCCTGGCTGTGTATTTTTTAGTTTTAAAAAAGACTAAGAACAGAGAAGAAAATAAGCAAAGAAAAAAAAAAAATTAAAAAACAGAATTGATGACACTATCTTTTCATTAATTTGTCTACCAATGTCATTACAATGTTGCACACTATTAAAGAAATCAACGTAGTGAATCAAAATTAACACAAACTCTTGTATAGAAGAAAAACTAAAGATAGCTGAGTTTTCCGTAAAAGACTCTTCAGTATATTGAGCTGTTATTTTTGCTGTTTGTATCATCTCCAGTGTATTACACCCAATGTGACAATTTTTTTTTTGTTGATAATCTAATTTCCTGTTTTCAGCTTGCTGCATGGATAACTCTCTCAAATGAATTTTACCACATTCTTATGTCCACAGATACACATAGGCATCACTAAATTGACTCAAACTGGAGCCCCTGCTCATCCCACCATGTGTAGGAGTATGGATACTTGCATTTCTGACTTATCTAAACTCACTTTAAGAGTAATGACAGTAACACCAAAATATCAAAGGATGACAGAGGACCAAAATGAAATGTAAACACTAAACGGATTGTCCTCCACATCGCTATACATGGAGATACAATTTAAAGAAGATGGCTGTATGTAGTATGGTCAGTCATTTTGTGAAAGCTTGGGTTGTGTGAAAATACTCTCACTCCCACTGTGCATTGTTAGGACAGGACTGATCTTCACATAGTCCACTGATTGTCAACATGCTCCAAATTACAAGACTAGCAGTTGACTCCTATATCTACCTTTGTCATTTTATAACCACTTGGCAGTTGGTATTTTTTCCTCAAGTGTGTGGTAAAAATAGCTAAAAATTAGTAAACGGACAAATTCGCCTACTCCTCCTCCCCTTCTTCTCTATACATATTCCCATTTGATCTTTAGTCACTACTGCTCCATCTACTTAATACAGTTCTGACTTTTAATCATGTTCCCTGTGTGTTTTTGATATATATTGTTTCATAATTTTCAGTTCACGTTTTTAGAATTTGTTTCTGTAAGTCTCTTTTTGCATTAAAAATCTTTATGCTCCACCTCTATCTTCCTTTTACCTGAATTTTGGTTCTCCATAAACACCACCTCTTCTGTAAGAGTTTCAAATTTTCAGATTAGCCAACATGTATTTTTTCTGTAAGCAGTATCAATAGATTGTGCCTAAAAACATGAGTGGCATTTAGAATTTTTTAGAATAACTTGATCGAAGATAAAGAAAAGGTATTTAGCAAAATTAAAATTTAAGTTAAACATTTAAACTGTTTTTTTAATTATGGTTTTTTTTTGCGTTTCAACAGCACCATGAGGTGGCCACAGCAGACACACGGCACAATAACATTTCCTTCTAGCCTATTGTTTAGATCTGCCTAAACTTATTACAATTTATTTGCTGTTCCACAAACATTTTACTTAGCCTAGACTCATTCAGGACAACCAGAGTTTTAAAATTGTATGTGCGAGGCAGTCCACTACTTTGCATAGAAACTGGCTCTCAGATTGAACCTTGGAATTACTGAGTGAGAAGGTTGACATTTAAAACAAAGCTTTTTGTTAAGACTGGGTTTGGGGAAAACAGTTCTATTGTTGAAAGATATTTAAATTCAGATCAGAACAAACTAGCTTGAAAATGGCTCTAGCTCCAGCTGAACATTCAGGACAAAAATTCTTTGTGCTTCTCAAAAGCACAAAGAATCAAGTTTCATAAAAATGTTCCACATGATATAAGCATTTCCTTGCAGAGGTAGTGAGTATTTATTTTGAAAGTATCCATTTTGAAGGCATAGCTTTCAATTTGTACTGGATTTCTGTATGTGTGTATGTGGAGGTATGCTTGTGCCCCTTTTTAGAAGATTATGTAAATTTATTGATCTCAGAGCAGATGGAGTCCATTTTGTTATGTTTTGGTGAAAGACTGATTGCAGCCATGCTTGAGTTCTCCCTCCTGATCCCTTACCTGAGACTTTCATTCTCACGTGGAGCTTTGCAAGGGGGTGTGCTGTGTTCCTCTGGGTCCGTTCTCGCCTTCCATCTGAACCAAACTTAAAGTGAAAACATGTTCAAGAGCCAGGCAAAAAGGTTCCAAACATAAACAGTGTGAACACGCTTTTTCTTCTGTGTGTGTGTTGCGTTACCAATGCACTGGATGCCTACACACACCCACAGCTTCCTAAGATTACATCACCTTCTTGTATACTAAAACATGCACACAGACACACAATAGCTCAATAACAAGCCTTGTTGTTCTTACATTTCACTTTAAACTAGACTGTCATTTTAAATATTTTTCACAAACATAAAAATCTCAAATTGTATTGATATGATGCCTTACATCCTTAAAATATAGTCAGATCTTTAGTTGCACCACAATAATTAGTGGGGTATAATGTATAAACACTAGTAAACATGAATTGATATGGACTTGAAATTAGCATCTTGAAACATGTTTGAATCTTCTGTACCTATGTTTTCTTATTTTATGACAATAGGGGACATTTATATATGTTTTATCAACTATTTAGACAGTGAAAACAGGCAAGAAGAGAGAGTAATGACTTATAGTAATGCATCTGGTCAGGATTTAAACTGTGTACTAAACTTATTTAGCCAGGCAGCATGTGGATGTAATTCATCTTCTTTGAGAACAAGGAAGAGAAAACTGCTTCATTGATGTGGTCAGGCACACCATCTTTTCTTGAGGAATCAATAATTCTTTTAGGTTATTTTTGCAGAAGGTCAGAAAAACCAGCTCAAGGCTTGTTTTGGTCACAATACAGTCAACAGTCAACAAACAGTAGACTGAATATGTACTTTGGATTCAAGGCAGCTTCAAAGATGCAGTCCCCTTTCTCTGCCAGCGAGAAAAAGGATTCACCCAAGTGTCTCCGCTCCTCTATCCCCACCATGCAGTCTTTTGTTGGAAAGATGAAGATCTTCTGCCTCTAAGTTTTGTTAAACTGTGACATTGATCTTGATGTGATCTTGCTGTGAAGCTCCTCCTCCTGGAGGCTGTACCCAAAAGATTTATGTAGTCCACTCAGGAACTCAGTTTGATATATAACAGTCTCTTTGTTCTCTGTATGCAGTTCAGTCCTTCATAGCTGGGGCCCAAGAACAGGCTGGGTCACACATTTGATATGCATATTGCACACCATGCCCCATACATTGTCCTTCTTTGAAGAATGGTGGAATATCCTCCCAAATGTGGCCAATTGAAGGTGACACTTTCATGAGTGAGTCTGGAGGCTCATGCAGCAATTCTACTGCAAAGCCTCAATGAAGTATATGAAACTCCCCCAACCCCAGGTTTAAGCAACTCCATCAGTTGTGTGCCCTTAGCTCCACTAATCACTTTACCATGGAAGTCACAGGCAATTGATCCCTTTCGAAGCCTTTAGTGATGAAGACTGCTCTTCCCACACTGGGCCTGGCCAGGTCCTTCCCTTCTGCTTTCTGTGATTACCAGACCTTTTCAGTTCTGCTCTGCGATGCCCTAGATGGTGGATTCCAATTTTTCAGCAATTCCTCTGGGGAGATGTAGTTCCTTGGGCACTTGGTGTCCACAGGGAAGTTAAGGGAAAAGCCAACATTTGACAGAGGTGGCTTTGTCTTTTGCTAGGATTGACTTTCTCATGGTGGACAAAAGATGCTGCTCCCCAACCCAGACATCCACTTGTCGTAGAAGTGCCTGTATGGGCAAAAGCCCGCCTCCTCCCTTGGTGTTGGTCCTTTTTAGAAGGAGTCTTTCCATCTAGTGTGAAAGACTCCTGGAAACCTTTGGAAGAAGGTCTGCCCCCTTTTCCTTGCAGCCTTCCCACTGTCTCTATGGCCTATTGTTGCCATTAGGTGAGCTTGCCAAAGCTCAGAGGGTACAGGCTATGGCCACTGTTATGACGATCAGCTTAGACTTATTGCTGGGTTGGCTTAGATCTGTTGGCATGCTAGCCCTTGTTCAAAAGGCTCTGTATCACAGATTTGAGAGCTTGGATAAATACATTGTGGTTCACAGCTTTTTCCAGGCCTAGGTTTGATTGATCTTTAATGCACTAAAATTTGTCGACACTGTTAGTATGCTGTAACAATATGATATGAGACAGATAATCTGTGAAAAAAAAAACAACTAGCATTTCTGTTTTCTCCCAGTGCTTGCAGTGCCAACTAGAAACAATCAGACCCAGGAGGAGGGTCTTGAATGAATTAATGAATATACTTTATTCTTGTGTATCCTCTGTTTATCCCCATCAGCCCTCACCCTTTTCTCTCTGCTTCACTAGAGCTTCCTGATAGCAGAGTTTTCCAGGAATGCTCAAGTTAGATAGAATGACCACTGATGATAGCTGATAAATGTTTAGCAGCATATTCATAAGCTTGATTGACAACGCTAAGACTTTCTTCGTGGCTCTTATTGGAGCAGTGCATTTCTTCAAATGGTAATAGTAGCACTGGAAGGTTGTGAAGGAGCTCAATCTTTTCACAGATTATCTGTCTCATGACATGATGACAGATTTAACAAATATGCAAAAAATATACTGCAGCTTTAAGTCCCCAGTCAGGAGTAGCCTGGCCATTGCCTTCCTATGCTATTCCGCTTGATTCAAATCTGGTTTCATCACGGCACAGTCAATTTCCAGTAAGCTTTGTGACGTCAAGAATGGTGTATTATGGGCAAAAGTTAGCAATCGGGCAACATTTTAAACTTCAACAAAGTCTACACATCCAGGAAGCAATTGCCTTTCAATAGATGAGAGCCCAGATTCTCTATACAAAACAAGGGCAGGTTTTTACCAGGTTAAGTCAGACATAGCCTGACAGAGTCAAAGTTCAGCCAAAGTGAGAATAAATCTCCAGTACCCTGACTATTTTTAGACATGCAGTGTGACTGCAGATGATTTAATTTAGGAATAGAAATGCATTTTTTACAGTTAATGACTAGGGCTGGAGTTTGGATTAGGACACCAAAAATGAGGTGGAATCCCTGCAGTGTTTTTAGAGGCCCTATTTTAAAGGTATAAAAAGAGAGTCTATCCTTAAATAGCAACTTTAGGGATGTTTTCATTTTGCCTACAGTTTGTATAATCCAATTTGCAAGATCGTTCCTTGTTTTCAAGGATGTGTGTGTAGCTGTGTAAATCTGATGTGTGTTGACTAAACAATGTCTGACTGGTGACCCACTCCTCTCCTAAACCTGCTAAATTGAATAGACTGTGCCTGCAGGTGTCCTGTTGGCTTAAACACATGCATGTTATCAAATGCACACACACACACACACACACACACACACACACACACACCTGTGCAAAGATTATGAAAATAGCTCATCTGCTTGAATGCACAAGGACAAATGCTGCATGTTAACATGGGTGCCAACATACAAGTGCATAAAGACACCAAAAACAATCCACCTGTGGGAAAATAATGGGATACGGATGGTTGGGCAAGGTCAAGCGGTGTACGGAGGTTGGATGTCCGTACACCAATGCATCAAAATTTGCAGAAACTCAGATGTATACTGGCATATGGAGTTAGCTCCAGGGATTGGAAACTAAACAGAGACATAACTGGACAACAAAAAACGACAGGAGAGATGAGACATTTCAGGGCAGGTTGTTATTTTTTGTGGGGGATCAAAGGAAATAGTGAGCAGATTGAACCGAGATGGTAAATGACCTGTACTTGTACAACACTTTATCTAGTCTCCTTGGACCTTCACAATACATTCCATCGTTCACCTTTCACTTATACCTGAGGAGTTTTTAAATTAGCATAAAAGAATTCTTTATCTTTCTATATTTTGAACAAATAAGATATAAATGTCACAGGAGACAACAATGAAAGAAAACCTAGATGATAACGAAAAGGGATTTTGGAAAATGTATTCATGACATGCTTTCAGAAAGTCTCCTGACCCACATGCAGAATCACAAGGGGATGCAGTCTAAAAAAATAACTGAAGAGTTTATTTTTACATAATGTAAAGAGCAATAAGACAACTGGACTGGAGACGGGGTCTAGAAATGGAGGAGAATATGTTAGACGAGGAACTGAGTTTGAGCTCATCCTGCGGTAGAATGAATGTGAATGTGACTTATAGCTTGGTGGCAGCATCCCAGTGTGGAGGAGTAATCTGGATCTATGAAGGTGAGTGTCTTGTGAGCTAATGAGGATTGTGTCTTCTGTCTTGAACAGGTAAAGTGGGACAGCAGGCAGGCAGGAGATGATGGGGTCTTGTCTGGAGGACAACCCAGAGGTTGAAGCTCCAAGGTGACTCGAAAGGAAATCAGGCTGGAGAACCGGTGTGGTATGGGAACCACCTGTATTATTAGATCTGACACCAAACAAAAGCAAAGAGGTGAGACAAGAGAACAAGGAAGACAAATCTGGATACTACTTCAGATTTGTGTGACTTGATTCTGCCAGGCATGGCAATCATCAGGTACTAACTGGTTGTGCAGACGCTCCTTAAGAAGCTTAAGAAGCCACAGCAACAAAAGGTTAAATTGCTGCCAGGAGTGGTTGCTGCCTCTAGTGGATCACACCATCCTGAAGAGTCTGTCTTCAGGGACTGCTCACAGCACACATGACACTCACACGATTCCAAACAGTTTAAGTGTTTGGAGTTTTTAAAATCCAAATTATTTGGCACTGAACCAACCTACTTAGGGAGATACATGAAGCTGAAACAAAACATTAGCAACATACATGTATCAAATATCACTAAGTTCACTTTATTAAAAGAGAACCTAGTATCTCAGTCCAAAATTACACCATCCATCATTAGCATCTTCAAAGTAATTTCTCTTTAAGTACAGTTTTGGGGAAGGAGTGCAAATGGAACTTTTTCTGAGTTCAAACCACCAACTAATCAATCAAATAACAGACTATTTCATTTTGAATTAAAATCAGAATAATGTGACTGATGTTTTAGTACAATCAAAAAACTGCATCATTTTACTACAGTGTGTGAGTGAACTATCTGAGTACAGAACATCCTGTGTAAAGCACAAGATGTAGCTAAACCCACAAATTGTGTGTAATGGCAACTCCATTAGACTTATTACCTGTACTTTGATGGGCTTGTTGAGTCGGTTTCTGTTAAGCAAAATTTTATGCAAGAGTCCCAAGGTTTTGACAATCTGCAATCCCTTTATTCTATACAACTAATAAGGGTTCCCAGTTTGCATAATTACTTCAACAAATTTTGTGAGATTTATTTATTCTCTTAGATTTGGAGCATAGTCAACAAGTTCTTATAGATTAGTCTATTTATGATGTTCTTTGAGGTTGCCTCTTGCTTAGCGTGGTTCATAATACAATTGCATCAAATAAGTATTCTTCTTTTTGAGAGAAATTTATTTATGCCTTAATTTCTGCTAGTTCATAAAATAAAAAAAAAACATGTCTGGATGTCATTTATAGTCTTCTAAATTCCTCCTCTTTGGTGTCTTAAACAACCCATTAATATGAGGTTGACTTACAGAGATAATGGATCCAGAAAGTAAACTCAGTCATTCATCTTGATAGTATCTTGAATTTCTATTAGGGAATCCAGAGGCATTCCCAGGCCTGAGGGGATTTCCACAGTGGCTTTTAAGAGTGTGAAACTTTTCACAGTTTGTCATGGAACAACCTCAAACCTCAATGTATTTTTAGGATGTAATGGAATTTTATGTGTTAGATCCACACCGTTTTAACTGGTTTCTCTATCCCTGCTGAAAAGTGTCTCCACCAGATGAAGCCCCGGCCATGTGTCATAACAATAGCATGGTCTGGGTAATGTGCAATGTTCGGTTTCTGTCGGATGTAACACTGTATGGAAACTATACTTAATATTTGTTTAGTTTTGGACTTTTAACATTTCTTTCACAAATGTATTTTTCTTGTGCCTTTTCCACTGAGGTTAGAGTGCAGAATAAATAACTACCCTGGCAACATATATATTTTGCTGAAAAGTGTATCCTAGTTGACAATCCCAAGTGCATTTTATTTTATATTTTAGTCATTGTGATTTATTAATTTTTTTGTCCGTCTTCATTCTACTGGGTAAAAGGCACTTTGTTTCTCCTCCTGCTCACTGTCATTGTTTCTCCGTAACTGAATAACATTTACTAAAAAACTCCTATTAGGAGTGAAGGTGCTCCATAGGCTGCTTGTTTGCCTGGATACAATGTTTAGAGCTACACCCAAATGTGCTGATATGACAAGAAAACCAACTTAACTTTTTCATAACTATTAATAAACTTTCTTTGGTCTATAAAGGAAAAACAGTAGCAACATTTTCTATTGTCTCCATCCCTGGTGGTGTAGTCTTGGATTATGTAATTCATCTTGATAGTATCTTGAATTTCTATTGAATTTCTACTCTTTTAGAGAGGAACACATGACCATTTACGACATTTACATGCTTCGGTCTCTAACCAAGACAAAACATTTTCTTCGTTACAGGGTTATCTTCAGATTAGTGACGTAATCTCGTAACTTAAAGGGCGTTTAAAAGCTCAGTCAAAAACGTCTTTAATCTCTGCATGAATCACTTCAAACACAGCAGGGTTCCTGTAGTTAGTGCTCATTACCAATGAGAAAAATATCCGTGCATTTTAAACATGGTGTGAGGCACACACTGCAATTTCACAAGATGTACTAGTGTCAGCCTCAGTTTGGTTGTGCTTTAATTGTATTACTTCAATCTGTTTTCTGGTTTTTGGTACAAATTTTTCTAATTCTGATTTTGACTTTTTCGTTAGCCTCTCCAACCAACCAAAAAATAAAAATAGCATCTTTAGCCCTGCATGAGCAACAAAAAACTTTTATGAATTTGCATACGAAAAAAAATCCAGCCCAGAACTTAACAGATGTACTTCTGTAAAAAAAAACAACAAAGAACAAAAACAATTCAAAATAGAGTTTGCAGTTAAAAAAGTTATTTTTCATCAGTGCTGTCAACATTAACTTGTTATAGCATGCAATTAATCTGAACATTTAACGGCGATTACTAAAAATACTACTATTTAAGTGACAAGTGACAGCAATAAGAGTTGAACATTTTCAACTTTCTTGCGTTGCGTCGCTAGCCTGCATGAGTGCATTTGTACTAGCTCATAATTTCAAATGCACGAACTATGCTGGTCGCTAGGCTGGATGCATATTTATATTTCAAACTTACAGCGCCAGAGCGTGATTAATCAGATTAAATGTTTTAATTGATTGACAGCCCTACTTTTAATACACATTCAAAACTGATGTGGAAAAAATAAAAATCCTTTTCTTTTTCCCTTGTATTTGAATATGAAGCCTAGCTGTTACATCAGATCCTTTGATATCTTAGTCTGAGCAGCAGATTTTGCTTTGTTTTATAACTTTGCTCAGTGGAGTCAGGTCAGTTTAGCATGTTGGTCCAACCCACCATAATCACACAACGCAGTCAAACAAATTGTAATTTAGAGCTAACAAATAGTTATTTCTGACAGTATAACATTATTTTATTGCTAAATTATGTTCAGAAAAATTGTGCAAATTTAAAAAAAAGTCTATTTGCTTGTCTGTCAGATTGCATCATTGTTTACATTAACACAGATAGTTATCAGAACACTGGAGTTAAAACGTGACGGTAAGGAAAAAAAGGTCAATTTTTATGCAGAGCAGCAGTTCACTTGAATGTTTCACTTTATGTGCTATGAACATAAATGAGATTGTTAGTGACAGATTGCTAAAACATTTTTACTGAGGTCATGGAAGAATTGCATGAGCATAAAACATATTCACCGGAACCAGTTGGACACTTGACTTTCAGATAGGCTGTCCTGCAGTCCCTCATATGTAGAAAATTTTGTCTGTATCTTTCCACAATAAGATTATGCTATTGCAGAATGTGTGTAATGTTTTAAAGATATTTATGGTCTTTATTTCTTTAAGTGTTTGTGTTTTGATGACCTGTGCCTCTCATATGTACTGTCCTACAATTGTAAAGCATCTAGATAAAAATAATAATAGCAATAAGCTGCCTTGTTCATAAAACACAGAAACTAAAAGTGCAACTTTAGGTTGAACAGATACAACAGCACAACAAAGGAAGCTTGTACACATAAATAAGAGTAAATTACTTTTTATACACCTTCGAGTTGCATGACCCATGAGGTTTAAGAAAAGTTAATCTTTCTCCTGCAGAGGACATAAAGTACAAAATAGTTTTTTTTTCTTAGCTCAGATGATTAAATTCAAGTAAATTTAGTTTATTGCCTTTAACTAAGAGATTCTTAAGCTTCACTTTGCTATTTATCTTCTCTGAGCTCGCTTAGCCTTTTCTTGAGGCACTCTGTTGCTGCTGCTGGGCAATATGTTAAATCCTGTATGTGGTCTTAAATCCTTGCATTGGTCCCCAAGGCAAACAGCAGCGGTGTTTCTAATGCCCACATTAACGTCATTGAAAATTTGATGTAACTTAGCAAAGCCAAGAAACAGAAACAGCTCTCCCATTCCATTCAAAGTATCAATGTTTCATGCATATGTTTATATAATGTCATCAGAGTTAAATATATGTTATTTACATTTCATCCTAATTACCTCCATTAGAGCATGAGCAAAAATTCAGATGAGTTCATATTAAAAACAAATACTGTTTAGTGATTGTTTGACAAAAGTCTCATTAGAGGTGTTACTGTTGTGATAAAAAATAAAGTGATGTTAAACTATTACTACTTTGCAGTCTTTGACTGTGAATGCACTGCAATCATAGCCCGAAAACACAAATATTGCTCTTGAAATACATATCCATTTGAAATGGGTTTCTTCAAGAAACCATTTCCATAAACAAGTGTGATTTGTATCGCTAAACTGCACCTGTATTTAATCATAATGTTGACTTTATTGATTTTTATTGACTCTCTCATGGGACAAACGGTGGAGAAAATAGAAAATAAAATGATTACACAATTACACACAGTTTTAGGAGTTTTCAAACATCATTCATTTCAATTTATCAACGTCACAATAAATCTAAATTCTTATCATGACAGAAATCTGTGACAGTAATGAAAAAGATTACAGTAAACACCAATAGATCATGTTACACTTGACTTCCTAATTTTACTATATATCAACTTGTTATTTTATTTTCATAAGACCAGAAACTTGACCAAAAATATTTTAAAACAGAATTCCATCAGGAAGATTCTGATGACAAAATAAAATAAAAAAAAATCCTTATTTTTTTGTCCTGAGTTTACTTTGAATAATAAAAATAGATGCAGGTCTGCACACTGCATACAGTATGTTTATCTAACTTTACCTTTATTATTTATTTTTAATTTTTAATATCTGGCATTTACGACTAAATTAAGTAAATTGATGTCCAATAACTTGGCTCATGCTCTGATGAAGGCCAGTGAGCTGAAAACATTTGGATGACATTCTTGGATAAATTGGCGAATGGGAGATTAATTAACCTGACGCTAAAGTTTTATGTGTGCTACATAGAAGTTGCATTATTTTTCTGGGTTTTTGAAATTGTTTGGAGAGTACATACTTTATACTTTATAACTTAACAAATTGTAACTGAGGTTCTCCTTTTAACAGCTAAATTGGTATTTACTGTAATGTTCTTAAGACAGCATGAAAAAATTACAATACAATAAGTTTGAAAACCATAAATCCTATCAGAAGTGACCCCAATAGTCTGTCGAATAAACTTAGAATCTGACATTTTTAGGGTTTTCAGCTGTAACACGTTTATTTATTTATTTATTTTTTTACTAAAAATCAGGTATTGACGTAATTTGCCCTAAATCTGCATTCTTTTTTTTTTTTTTTTTTTTTTTTTTTTTACATATTCCATACCCTACGTCTTGTCCCCCAGTGCCCCAACATTTCAAAACAATAGTGGTTTTTAGCTGCACATTGGGCTGAATTTTGCTGACAATGATCCAGAGATATAGACTCCTCTTGGGATAAAGTCAAAAATCACATCTAAGTTAACAGAAATTACCTTGGAAAAAGAACAAATTAAATTTATGCTAGCTCACATTCATAAAATAGTGCCATGTAAGAAATGTATTCGACTTGCGTCTCCACACTTCTTGGTAATTAAAGCAGTCATTGATTGAGGCATCTATGTGCCTAATTAAGAAACTGCTTTTTCACAGTTGATCTTCACATCAAGTGATAAGCCATAAAGCAGTATATGGTGGCTGTCCAACCCAAATAATTAAGAATTAATTAATACCATTTATGTTTTTCTCTGTATTATACGGTCTACTGCTTGCATGCAAGTACATTTCTTCAAATTGCCCTCCAAAGTAAGATGTTGCTTTCATAATTTAGCTTACTGATGCATTTAATTTAGTCAGAATGAATCTGGTGCACATATTTTCAGACAGGAAACGATATGCATTTTCTTTGGTACAGAATCTTACACAGAAGCAGCACAAGCAACGCAAACTGCTGGAGGAAGAGCTGTGGGAAGCAAGTTTCTGACTCATGTTTCATTCTGCTCTCAATATAAGTGGTTAAGGTCTTCCCTTCTTTATAAATGTAAGATTAAAGATCTGTTTTGAGAACTGCACATGTATCTAAGTACGTCCTCTTCGCCTTGAATGTCAGGAGCTGAATGTTTTAAAAGTGTAAGAATTGCATCATTATTGATTTGCTGCTACTCAATGAATGTGCAAATTTAAAGGTGTGGAGTTTAATCCTCGTCGTGCTGCGCAGTCATCCCTAAAGACGCAATGTTTGCAATAGCAACATATTATTAATTCTCATCTTTTCCCTCATTTCTCTACCTTCTGCATACAGGTTTAGTACTTATTTTCAACTTTCAGACTTGCTGTGTCTTCCTAAGTGTGTTTTTAAAAGTTGTGTTGAATCTGTGTATTTTGTCAAAGAACCTAAAACTCAGAAACCTCTTATCTCAGAATTTCATTCTGGATTAAAAATGCTCACTGAACAAGTGTGATGGACTTCAACACACTAAGAGCATCTGAGAAAATTAAATAAGGAAAGAGAAAATGGTCCCTGAAATTAAGTTTATTTCTTGGAATATTTCTTGACAAAACAGTATGCACTCAGTATTTGGTTGAGCCTAGTTTTGACAAATTACTGGATCAATGCAGTGTGGCATGGAGTCCAACAGTCTGTGGGCTGTTAAGAGAGGCTGGTTTGCTTCAACAACAGCCTTCAGCTAGCCTGCATTGTTGACTCTTGTGTCTCTCGTTTTTCTTTTGACTTGTGCTTTTCCAAAGAACTGTACTTGGCCACCTCTGCTTGATTGTTGGAGTCAGACAAGCTTCCTGGTCAATCAGGCACAGTGTTTTGGTAATTAAAACAGTATTGGTAAATTCAAATTTGTGTATCTCCAATCATCCTATATATTCTGGGACATTGATTTGCAAGTCAGTTGCAAAAATTTCTTCCATTCAGAAAAGTGAAATATGATGACTAAGCAACAGCCAGTTTTGCTCTTTAGCAATATAAAATGCTGATGTTGCAGTTTGTTTCTAAGGACTGGCTTAATACAAGGAATGCTATACTTATAGCCTATGGCCTGGCTACATCTCAGTGTGATGTTTTCAACCACTAACTTTAGCTGCAACCCATGTCATATAAACCTTTCACAAACTCTTGTATTAGCTGCTGTTCACAATGCTCTCAAGACTGTTTTTCTTTGTGAATTAAATCGCTGAGGCAAATAATGTTCACATAAATAAAATTTTTGACACGCAGCTGTATTTCGCACAACTAAAGTGCAAATTGATTCTTTACAACCCAATGCGTGTAAATAAAAATAACAAATTTGTAAGACCTCAACACTAGAAAAACAATGAAAATGTCTGCATGTACAAGTCAATACAGCAACACAACAGAACCGTATAATATAGTCTGAAATATGCATTTGAGTGACTTGAAGGGTTTCATTTTGGCAAGCATAAAATGTTGGAAAATTGCACGTTGAATGTGTGGCGATGCTTTTTTAAGCAACAATAAAATCAAACACATTGTTAGGGGAAACAACAGAGTGCTAATTATGTTTACCTGGGCTGCTATTTTCTGTGTCTGTGTGCAGAGGTTTAGGTGAGACATTGTGGATGGATTTATGGACTTTTAATTTCTTTGTTTAATTATGTGAAGGAAGTATTTTATTTAAGTCAGTAGAGAATGAAAACAATTTGTGCCTTTCGAACACAACTTGCATCTAGGATCATCTATGCATCTATCATAAGCTCATGATGCTCACAATTTATGCTCACAATTTGGTAGTAGTACAATTTAACACATGCTATGGCCTGGCTGACAGAACAAATGCACAAACAGGCAAGCTGGGAGCTGTGAACTATGCTTGTACATCAAGTTCTGTAAACCATCAAGTTCTGTGATTAAAGAAACAAGGTCTTTTCATGAAATAGTGGGTGATTTAACATGTGTACTGACATGTGAACAATGGAAAATATAGTAGCATTATTTGCAATCATTCCAATGTTAAATTGACTTTTTTATTATTTAGACTTATTCCACAACCATAATGAAAGTATGGTTAAATATGGCAGTTCTACAGAGCCTTTTTGAGTAAATTTATTAATATGGAAAATGGATTCAGAATCTAGAAATCCAACCGATGTAACACATAACAAGAGGGAAATTATCTTGCTTATTGTGAAATACATGAAAATGCACAAGAGGTCCATGTCCCTGAAATATGTTTTAAAATAATCAAGCTAAATGTAGTTGGATAAAGACCCACAAATTAGAGAACATTAAAAATAATGTGTAAAAATACT
Organism: Xiphophorus hellerii; assembly: GCF_003331165.1. NCBI lineage: Eukaryota > Metazoa > Chordata > Actinopteri > Cyprinodontiformes > Poeciliidae > Xiphophorus > Xiphophorus hellerii. The sequence goes on along the minus strand of NC_045689.1, from coordinate 20,411,372 downwards.
TCCAGTGAGGTAATGTCTTGTTGCTTTTTTTCAATCATATCTTTATATATACAGTATATATATATATATATATATATATATATATATATATATATATATATATATATATATATATAAAGATATAGTACGCCATGGAGTCAACAAATGGCCCTGCTGTTTTCACTTTGCTACAATCCAGCCAATGACCTATACATAGCTGTGCAATTTTGAGGACAAAAAGGTCACATTTTCGTAGCGATACAGATTGCCTTCCGTAATGCTGTCATTACAAAAACCTAGCTACCATCTTCTTTTTCCTCTTTTGATAAAACAACAATTTGGTCGAAGTGTTTATTACATGTGACTTGTAAGTGAAGAGGCCCCTTATGCACAGCAGCCTTTTACCCAACAAGTGTTTTAATACTATTAGTAAGAGATCATAATGAAGAAGCTCAATACCAAAGTGTTTTATTCTTGGCTGTAAAATAAGAAATATTGCCAAAAGTCATTCAGTTGGTAAATTCAGTAACGTGAACTATATTAAAAATAATTAAAAACATTAAAAAAAAGTTTTTTTAAGCACTGTCCTTATGTTCGACCAGTCAAAAGTTTGGACACATCTACTCACTTAAATCAGTGGGAATCTGTTTAAAGTTCTGACTGGTAGTGTACATAAACTGAATTTGACATGAGTGGTAATCACATTTTCAAGTAGGGCTAGAATGATTTTGAAAGCTTTTTTCCCTTGACACATAAAATCAATAAATGAAAACATTTGACTTTTTGTATTTATTCTGGTGATATTTCTCAGACATTAAAACTCAATTGCTATCCTGAAACATTTAAGAGTACCAAAAAATGAAAACAGAAGAATCTTCTAATGAGGCAAATTGTTCTTTAACAGTACTCACAGCAACATTCAAGAGAATAGGCTACTTCACAGTTAATTAAATAAATGTAATCATAAAAAAGCTCCCGCATCTCAACCTTATCTTCATACTGCACAATTTATTACAGATAAGTTCCTTATTACTCCTCTCATATAATGACAACAGGGATGCTCCATTAAAACCTTGTCTGATGAAGTCGCTGAACAGTTAATTAGATGTTTCTGATGTGGGATTTATCACATTGGACACTGAGATTACTGTTCCCTCAAGTGATAAATTTGATGTAACCAGCAACAGGTTTTTACCTTATTACGTCATCCACTTTCTGTCAGTTTTTACACATCTACTTCTCTTGCTTTCATTAGTAAAGTACTTTATTGATCCCAGAGGGAAATTAAATCTCGTCCCTTCCTTCCTTTCTTGGTCATGCTATCATAATCTGAACAGCATGGCACACACATGAGAGCAGCACTCCCCTTGTCCAGCTGCGCAATTACAATACACACCTCTGCCCATGATTTCAGGGAAGGGTTATTTAATCTTTGTGAATGGTTCACCTGTAACAGAAATCAGCCATAAAAACTCTATTTCAGCTACTAGTTTGCAGCTACTGACATTAGATGTAAATGTCAGGATTTTGTCAATTCAGGAGTCCTGTGGTGCCTGCCACAGGCACACCAGGATCCATATATGGATCACTGATTAGTTTGTGAAGTTTAGTAGTGTATCAATGTATCATTTTTCGAAAGTTGACTGCTTCATCCCATTGAGTTTTCTGCATCCCAAACTCTGTTTCCTGCCAATGTGGTGGTGTAAACAATCTTGTTCCCATGACATCCGGCTCTCTACAGGGGACAGTATTTTACAATATCAATGCTAAATGACTGAATGACACATTATTAAGACAACAGAAAATACCTTGGTAAAAAGAAAAAAAAAAAAAAGTTTTACTGACAGATTTCAATCCATGTAAAAAAATATTATTTACATAAATAAACATAAATAAAACATAAATTCGAACTATAGACAATTTCAACAGATGTTTTTAAATATAATGATGTCAATTTAGCAAGCCTGCTGTTGGTGGACAGACTGCCTCATTAGTATTGCCCTCTCTGGCGATAATTTTCATCTCCAGAGGAATAAAACACACAGCTTCTTAAAATTATCGTGGTTTTTGCTTTAATCTTTCAAGATTTCAGACTTTATTTTGACTGTCATACTAAAGACACAATGAAAAGACAGGAAGAAGATTCAAAAAGAGAATCCACTCTTTTTGCATTGCCAACTTTGAAGGGTTATCAGCTCTCATTTATGTTCTTAGCTTGAGAAAAAGAATGCTTGTTCAAGCTACTCTTTAATTAGCATGAGAAAAATAATGAGTATGTATTTGAGTACATAGTGAGAATTATTTTTATTCTCACTATGTACTCATTACTGTTAGTGATGCAGTAAAAATTGATTGCAAGAATTGCAATTGCCAGTTCTTAAAAATAATATTCTTGGTAATTCTTTGAGATTTTGTTTTATTTAAGAAAAAGCCGGGCAATTATACTAACCCAGTAGTAGTTATTTAAGTTACAGAATCGTATGCACAAATCTATTTTATGCTGAATATAAACTTATGGAATTTGATACAATATGGAACATCACAGGTATTTTTAATATTTTCTTTATTTGTTAGCACTGTGTTTTCTTGTCAGTCACATAATTTGAACAAAATCTATAGACCGTTTGTTTCTGAAACAGCAAGATCTTTGTCTCTTGCCTCACTGTGGACTTTTTTTTGTGAGTTTTACTCTGATATTTTTATGCACCTCTTTGTTGTCTGGAAAGTGGTTGGCCACTGCCAACACATTTCCCTCACAGAGTCTTTTGGGTTTTCTCTGGCACATCTCTTTCTCAGTGTCACACATCAAAATGTGCCTTCCTCTTCTTCATTGTCTCTTATCTTTTCACCCCTCTCTCACACAATATTCTCTCTCCATCTTACAGCTTGGTATTTGTTCAGTGATTGTGCACCTTTGGCTGTTGTTGTGGCAAAGTGTTCCCAACATTCTCCCCTTCAGGCCAACGGCTATCCGTTCTACGTGATGCTTACTCATAATGTCCTTTTTTCTGGCTTCTATTTTTTGTCATTCTCTCACTTGTTCCCGTGTTGACGTCTTTTGTCCTATCATGTTTTCAACCAAGCTTTTTCTAAAACGTGTCATACACCAAAATCCTTCTCATCTCAAGTTACCCTTATTTTCTTTGTTCTACTTAAAACATAAATTAAAGCATCATAGCTCAAAGAAAACTTTCAGAGTCGCCAAAGAAGGTGTGCTTGTGCTGTTTTTTTTGTTGTTGTTTTTTTTCAATCGTTTATATTCATTTTAAGTAAAGCCTTGAAATAGCACCAAAGGTATAATAAACACAGAGAAAGGGATGACATTATCAACCCCTTAAAAACTTAGACAGACTGAGACCTCTGGCCCTTTGTGTTACACTTGCTCCTCCTCTTAATAAGAAATTTAAGACTTTAGAGGCACATGGGACAAAAAGAACATTATCAGACCAAACATGAACATTCACCTGATTATGAAGGTTTTTTTTGTCTTTCAGAGGGACAATTAAAAACCTTTTAGCTGTTTCTCTGCATTTGTAGGGTAAAGTAACTTCATTAACAACACCTTGTGTTATTAGTCTTACAGCTTCCAACCTGCTCATCCATGTCAAACTATAGAGGATGTTTTGGCAGTAAGAAAAGGTCACTTTATAAGAAAAAATAACAAATGTCTAAAATACAGATACACATTGTCACAGATGTCATTTTAATAATCTAGGATCTGTTTAGTCTGAACCATATAACTGGCACATGGTGACATTTACTCAGACGTTGGTTCACACGATTTGTGAATTCAGAATAGAAAGATTATATGTCTCTGTGTGAAATCAAAGCCAAAACCTTTAGAAATAAAACATGTTGAGCTTTTATTCTAATCCAGTTTGTTGGTTTTATCTGTTTCTGCTAAGTCTTCCTCTCATATTTGTATGTTCTGCCAGCTCAGTCAATAGTAAATCAATAAGTCCTTTCTGGTTTCTGCACAGTATTTTAGTTGTAGTCTGACTTAATCTGATGGAGGTCAACAGCTCGTTAACTTGACATGAACCCTGTAAAATAACAAGAAAATGTAATCTTAGCTTAAAGCATTTACTTGCGTATGTATCATGCTTTTTGCACTGTTGTAACAAATATGTATTTTTTGCCACTATGCTGCATTTAACTTTGACCTTTAGGACACTGTACATGACCCCAAAGGTTACAAGTATATGTGGTAAAGTGGTTAGATTCATTAGCTTACTGTTGGAGAAAATTTCTCAGTGAAGAATCGATGTGAAAATTTTCCATTATCCATAGCATTTTTTTTATATAATTGTGCACACTAGTTGAAAAAAATCCTGCCATATCACTAAAATCATTCTAAGAGGTTCAAGCTATAAAGATGCTCCTTTATTGTTGTTAAACAGCTAGGCCTGTAATATATGGTACATAGTATTTGGTAGAATGTTCAATACAAAAACATATGCAAGCAATTTCATAAAGTAACGTTCAGTTGTGTTCAGTGATTGGTGATTATACGTGCCAATGACTTTCATGGAAATAAAATTTTTAGCACGATTGACTGTGACTAGTCATAAAAATCAAACACACTATATGTAAGGTAACTTTAACATAGTTACTGAGTGAAGCAGATGCAACGTTAGGTATTTTCTGAATTAGGTGACATTAAATAGAGCACGAGCTTGTTTCAAAATAAGATTTTACAACATGTCAAAACATACCTTCAGTTCTTTCTGGCAGATGAGATGAGACTGAAAGCAAATAATTGGAAGTTGCACTGAGAAATACTAATTGCATTCATTACTAATCTCAACTGCAGGAAATGTGACTTTATGCCACCTCTGCTTACAACATAAACAATTATTAAACATACCCCTGCAGACATGATAGAAAAATATATTTTGAATTCATCTCTTGTATCTTCTTGGATTGAAGCGCTTGACAAGAATCTAAATTAGACAAAGTTGGTTTTGGTCGTCAAAGTTAAACAAAAACCTGTAAATTAGTCACAACATTCTGATTGGCTAATTTCTGTTCAGATGAAATTGTAACTGTTCTTTTCTAAAGCAGTATATACAAAAATGCAAAAATTATAAGAATTTTCAGGCACAAAACAGTGTTTTTTTAAACAGTTGAATGGGCAAAAACACAATCGCTCAACATCTGGCATGTGGTTGACGGGTCAGTTGAAGGATGTTGCATCCTTTGGGTCAAATTTATGCTAGATTTACTCTTTTCATTAAAGGATGTGACTTTCAGATGCTTTTCATCGGTTATACTATGTCAAAGGCTTGGCATTAGCAGATGGAAAATTTTGTTTTATTTTGTTTTATCCTCTTAAACTCTAAGACATGGATCAAATTAGAAAGATTTTTTTTTTAGCTTTTTGAGGTAGTTCAAGATCTTTTTTTTAACGTCTTACAACAAAATAGCATAAATGTCACAAATATTTTATTGAAACTTTGCTAGTTCTAAAATAATAGGGCGGTTTGACTGCATTGGGCTTTAGTCATTTAATAACTGGTTAGTATACACAGAATAGGCCTTCAACAACCCTTTACAGCAATCATTAATAAAGAACTGCTCATTTAAATTCCTCGTTAAGCAAGTTTTTACAAAGCAGCCAAAACGGACTACATGCAAATGCAATGCATAATGTAATGACTGTGGGTGTAAATATTCTCAAAGGATTAATTAATACCTTGGTATTGTTTGAGTCTGAAATATAGCTTACCTTAAGCTTTGTTTTTCTTTCATAAAATCCCTATTTTAAAATGATATATGCTAAAGACTCTCCATGACTTTAAAGCTAGATTATGTCCACCCAAGAGCAAATTTTAAATGAAAAGATAAAGTTTTAATTTAAAGATTTAAATAAGATGAAAAGATGGTTGGACCGCCGGAGATAGGCGCCAGCATCCCTCGCAGCATCACTAGGGATTCGTGTAAGATAATTAGTTGGGATAAATTTTCACTTCTCTCCAGATTAAATTGTTTTTAAGTTTATTTTGGTTTTCCATCATAACAAGTTATTGTGCGCTGATATTATTTGAGATTTCTTATATTGGTCTTCCAAACCAAACATATTTAGATTTTTGACTCCTTTTCTTAGAATGCATCTTTATTCTGCATAGAAGAAGTAGAGGTTTCTCTCCAAGCAAATTGGAATTACAGGTGAAAACCCTCAGATGTCGGGTCACAAAGTACAGAACCTTTATATTATTGATGCAGACAGTGAATAATTGAAAGGTGGGGGAGTGCAGGTTGAGGCAACTAGATTTGCTTAGTGGAGTGAAAATGTAGACAAGGAAAAAGAAGATGTGAGGCATGACTTGATCTAGACTAACTAATGCATGAGTTTCTTCTAGAGAGCTAAACAAAATGGTTGATTAAAAAAATAACTTTCTCTATTCTATATATTGACGTTGTTGGTAATCATTTATGAGTAAACACCTAACAATGTGAAAAGTGAAGCAAGTGGAAAGTATATTTATTCCCTAATCATTCCCTAATGCCTTTTGTTTGAGAAAATGAAGCTGACAGAAAGTGGGATATAATAAACTGAAATAAGTTAACTGGAGTTCAGAAGGTAAAATAAAAAGTGAAGAGAGGAAATGAAGATAAGTATGTTTAAATATATTTTTTAATCTTTATAGTTAAACTTTAGTATCGGATTGCACTTGTTCTGTCTTCAGAGGTGCATTAAATCTTTCTGACCAGGATTCAACAAGGTGCTGAGTACATTCCCCAGAAATGTGGTCCATGTTGACATGATAGCCTCACACTGTTCCACATACAGGATACAAATCTTTGGTTCCACGTCATCCCAATGGTCCTTATTTTGATGCAGATCTGGTGAGTGAAGACCATTGGAGAATAACGAGCTCATTGTCCTGTTCAAGGCAGTGAGTCATCCTGACGGTGACATTATCCTGCAGTGTTTCAGGCCTTAGCAGGCCTGTAACACTGCCTGCCTATTATAGCAGAAATATTTCAAAGTCTATTCTCTGAATTACTGGGAGCCAGTGTAAGAACTTCAAAACTGGGATGATTTGCTTTATGTTCCTGGTTTTGGTGAAACTGCAAGCAGCAGCATTCTAGATCAACTGCTGCTGTCTGATTAATTATTTTTTTAGGCAGACCTGTGAAGACACTGTTGCACTAATCAAAGTGACCAAAGATGAACTCATGGAGTTTCTCTAGATCCTGCTGGGACATTAATCTTTTAATCGTAGAAATGTTCTTCGGGAATAGAAGACCGATAATAACTTCAGTTTTGTTTCTGTTCAGCTGGAGAAAGTTAAGACATATTGATTTGTTCTAAGCATCTGTTTTGTGCTTGGATAGGTCACCTGGTGACATCATAATGTAGAGCTGTGTATCATCTGCAAAAATGCTCAACAATAATATCACTTATTATATTCTGGACTAGCAGGAGCAGATTGGAGCAGTTGGAGACATTGATACAGTGACTTTCTAAAGCAGGACGTTTGAGTGACTTTTTGCCTTCTATTTTCCATTTTCAAACATTTTTCCCACTTCCTGTTGTCACCAACACCTCTACTAACACCTCTGCCTTTTCCTTGGGGGGGAACATTGTGGCAGAGGCACAAAAGTTATCACATGAATATGTCACAAACTTACAAATACAGACATGCAAACTCACAAAGCCATTTGTAGACTACATTGGAACATGTTGTGTACCCATTATTATTTTTTTAGTTCAGATTTAGCTTTCTGCATGTCCTTTGGATTTCTGATCTCACATTCTCTCAGATTATCTCTTTTTTCCATGTTCTAGCATTTTTTCTCCTAAAACGAGCCTCCTTTCATTTCATATGCAGCTTTTCTCTGTTTGCCTATACCTAAACATGGCTTTTGTCCGGCTGCCATCCATTTTAAAGCTTTAAAAAAGCAATTTTTTCCTTCTTTCTTTGTTTCTTATAGCGTCAACCACCCACTGAGGATTTTGGTTCAAACATAAATACCTCCAGTGAAGCACAATGTTTTAGAAGGATGAACAATGTAAAAAATATGTAGGTGCAATCATTATTTAGGCTGGTTTTGCTATAAATGCATTAGCAAGCAATTCATTTTAACTTCGCAGCAAATTTGGGTGAACCTTTTCTTTGTTTAAAGAAGAAAAATGTGATCACTCTTGAGATAAGATGCTTTGAGAAGTAACCATAATTTCCCCTGTGTGTTCTAAGATATAATTGTAAAATGTGAAACTGACCTGGTTCTTCTGGCTTAAAATGATCACAGCATTATTTATTTGATTATAGGGATTTTCCCTTTCACGCTATTTTCCTACTCACCAGTTTCTCTTTTGTCTTTTGAAATTAGATGTTTCCCTTAAATCCTACAAAAAGTCCTGAGTCTTGAGGTAACTCCTGGTGGGTGCCAACCTTGCAGAGTTGTAGGATTTGTGATGAAAGTGGTGGAGGGATGCGTTGTCTAGTGTTTTGGGTCAGAATGTCAGCTTCTCGTGGGCCTCTACAAGGCATGGGTTCAGAATGGGTCACCAAATCACTTGCTGCAGCAGGACCTGCAAGGGTGTAGTTGGCAGATGGTGTTTGGTTGAGGTTGTGCTCTGGAGGTTTGTGGGGGATTTTGGGTGGCAGGCGGTGAATTAGCTGACAGGTGGTGACGGGATACTTTGCTTGGCTGCAGTCAGTTGGGCAGGGCTGTTGTTTGAGTTGTCAATATGCCACAAGCTTGAGGGACACAAAGGGAAGGCCCTTATCTGCCCATGGTCCATGCAGTGTCTTAGTCTCACATATGCCCTGCACTTTGGGGAACTGCCAGAAACTTCTGTAAAACCCATCACACACACACACCCACCCACACCCGCCTACACACTATAAATTTAATTCATTATTTTGTTGTATACATCAAACATTTTTTTGGTATACGGCATTAAAATTTCCCGATTTGGGTTAGGGTCACTAAATTATTGCATTTTTATTAATGCCAGCATGTGTTGCATGGTGGAGCAGCTGATGGCAGTGCTGCTTCCTGCAAAATGTCCTGGGTTAGAATCATGACAGTTATTATAATAAATATTAGATCATTTGGTATGAAAGGGTACTGTCTCTGCCAACTAAATCCAAATTGAAGGGCAGAATTGACAAACTCGGAAAAATAATTACACCAGTCTACATTTTTAGCCTGATACATCCACCTTCCATTGCTACACCCATTATAAAAACATTTTTGGGTCTGATTTCTTGATATTTTCTTCATCTGTTTGTTTTAGCCATAAGAATAAAACAAAATAAAATGAGTGGTTGGAAGCCGGAGTTGGTTGAAAAGCTGCTGTCGGTGATGAAAGGAGAGATGAGGCATTAAACACCTTCATAGTTTAATTTTATCTTCACTTTTTTTAAAGCCTTAATTTAAAAGCACTTATTAGAGTGAATTAAATAAATTCTGTCCCTGGAAGAAAGTTGTTGGGCTGCATGTATTTGCATAAGCACTCAAAGATTTATATAAAAGAACAAGAAAATTCTTTTCAAATAGTTATTTAAAATTATGCGACTCACAAGTGTGTGAGCATGCTTGTGTGCATCCTGTCCCATGTTCCATCATTATGAAAGGCCATCTATCAAATAAACACACACGGAACAATAACTTATATGTGTGAACATTGTTAACAGCAAGGAAGAAGATAAATAAATGAACACATGCCAGCATATGCTTATTGTAAGGAGAAAATGATCACTAATCCAACTCTTTGTCACCTAATTTTGTACTTTTGTTTCCTGCAGGGACTTGTATATTTGTATACCACAGGGTGGGATTAGGAGGATTACAAAACAATAAGATATGTAGAACCTGATCTTAGTCATAACCAATAAAATAAGATATGAAAGACATCATCACAAAACAAGCTTAGCGTAAGACATAGCACAAAGTGATTTAGACCCATTTTGCTGCTGGTAGCTGATGTTTAGCGTGGGCAGAGCAGACTGACCATGAGTGATCACAGGGTATTTTTGTGGACATGTTACTCCAGATTCCCATATTCCATGTGATGTGTGTTGTGAAGCTCTGCAAAATAAATGTTATTCATAAATCTATATGATTATGGCATCAATATCTATTGAGCAAAGTGCCCCAAACATGTGATCCACATAATAGATTTCATAGCAGAGTTGACTTTATTCTTCTTTCTCATGCTCTGGTTATTTTATGACATGGCAATGTCTCACTTTATGCAGCTTTATAGAGCTCTATATACAGTTTTATACAGGAAAAAACATTTTCATTCTTACTGGGTAACATTAATTCAAACTACAATTTTTCCTATAGTTTTATTGGCTAAATACCAAAACAATGAGGTAGATTTTTTTTCTTCTTCAAATTCAGAAAATTATGGATTCCAAGATTACCATGTCTGTAAACAATTTAACTAGGAAAGGCCAGTTTACAATGTTCACAGATTTATGAGCTTCTGATACTCATGGTGTGTCAATATATTGACAACAGATGTGTTCAAATTCAAATATGCTTTATTGATCCCAAAGGAAAATTAAATAATGTTTATGACAATATAAACTGAGTGAAAACCTTTGTGTTCAATTTGACACATTTGTGGTGCTAATCAGCACAACTGTTGTATGAAAAATAGTCAACATAATACTTGAGATGGGAATTGATAATAATTTATCAATACCAATTCCATGATCAATCTCACTTATCAATTCAATTCCTTATAGATTCTCTTATAAATTCTGATTGAATTTGGAAATAATCTCTTTAATTCAAAATGTGCGCCATGTTGATTTCGATTCAAACAAAATTAAAACTGGCTTAAAAAATAAGACTCAAATGAGATTTTAACATGAGATGCAACTTTCTGCACAGCAACTTTTTTGTGCAGGGGCTTTTAATGTAATAAACAATGTTGGAAAATATATTTTTTTTCTTTATATGACTGTAAATGTTGCGTACAAATCGTTTCCATCCTGTGTGCTCAACTGTTTGAGGACATTGTAGGCATGTCCTGCTTTTATTGTGATTTAAAGTTCTGAACATGTTGCAACTGGCCCTACTGTTGTCTTTTTTGTGTGAAATATAACCATATTTTGGAGTGCTTCTGCAGCAACGTCATCTTAGATATTTTCTAAAGCAAAATGCAGACCATGTGCAATATGTCATCACGCTCAAAATTCCTTTTCAAAAACAATCATTATAAGGAGTATTTGGTGCAGTACAGTGAGTTGACAGCTAGATCCTAACAAGTTTGCTGCAATTTAATGTTGGTGTGTGAAGTGTGAGAGCAGCATGTTTGAGGCAAAGAATTTCCAAAAGCTCAGCCTTTAGACAATTAAGACATTAAGGTGTTGAGTCACAGCTTCTTTGAAAAATACATTTGTCCATCACTTTGCCTCAGCACTGAGTGGAAAATACATTGAGATGGATTTATAAATGAAAACTTTAAGTAATCATGATTCAACAAAAAATCTCAAAACACCTACATTTAAGCACCCTCAAAATCTTCTCACCACTCTGGCAAAATTGTGAATAAAGCCTGACTATAAAACTCATCTTTCAATACAGCAACAGTTTTCTTTACAAAAAAAAAGAAAAAAAAAAAGAAAAAACCCTTAGCTTGACTGCATTTGTTAATTAGTTTTTGTGGTAATACATAATTATTTTTAACAAACACACATTAAGAATTAGCAAAGCTACCAAGAAGATAGCTTTTTTTCATTAGATTATTGAACTAATAAGTTAAAACTCTCAACATTTTTTATCACTTCCAGTCAGAAGAAACATGTTGGATTAAATTTAATGATTACTTTAAACCTAAATCTACCAGGGATATGAATGATTTTCAGCTTACCCGTCTATCCAGGCTGACATTTTAGTATCCTGAGGGAAACAAGAAAATATGAATACAAATCAGAGGCTGGAAATGTTGGCATTGTACAAAATGTTCACAAACACTGAGAGAACCATACAAATCCTATAATCTGTGTATATAATGTCAGCTACTGTGGTCCACTATAGAAACTCAGAATATTCCACAAGGGAGATCAAGCTTGTGCTGGAAAATATTTTTTATATGTTCTAACAGTGGGGCTCTGTGAACATGGGAAAACATCAATTCCTTGGCTGTTTTTCAAAGAACAATTGAGCCTTGATCTACTATTTTAACTGCTTTTGTCAAAAATACGGATGAAATCATTCTGATTCATTTGATATGGCAGACCTCTCTGAGGCATAGTGAACTATTTGATTTACTTAAAACAATGTGGAATTCCATAAAGGAAAAAAAAACAAAAAACACCGTAGTTCAGATTAGTGTGTTTGAATAACCATTGTGATAACTGCAAAACATGATCAAATCAACCCATGTGGTTGTGTTTATAATCAGAAATAAAACACCGGGAGAAAAAGAAACCACAAGATGATGACATAATTTCCTACTATAAGTAATAATTGTGTGCAGTTCATCTTAAAATTGGCTATTTTTTTAGGACAGCTTTCGGGGCTTAATTAAAATCTGCTCTTTATATTTTATTATAAATGTCATTTCTAGTATTTATTGTTTATGATATTCTGTCAGATCAATAATTATCACCTGGCAAGATAAACTTTTCAATCCTGCTGCAGCTGCATATAATCAACTCCTTTATGTTTGTTTTAAGGAGCTGAGAGACAACCGTTTGGTGTTTGATGATCAACCATACCTGGTAGAAATCAAGCTAAAGCCTCCTGGGCTTCATGCCTTCCTGGTTCCACAGCCTTATATATGTACTCTCTGTCCCTCCTACATTGGTTTATTGGTGGTCCTCGACCCACTTACTCCTCTTTTCAATCCTCATCTTGCTCCAATCCTACATCATCTATGGTTGTCCCCTGCAGCTCCACCATCCTCAGTGCTCATCACCCAGCCCGCTCTCCAGCCACTCTGTTCAGGTTTAAAGAAAGTCACTCATTCAACCATCCGTCCAATCACAGTCAGTTACCTCCATGAATCCACCTCTCCCTCCATGCTGGGTCAGAAAATTTGCTGAAACCATAACGGTTGTCTCCCCAGCTCAGTCACAGAGAAATATTATTTTCACTCTGGAATTACAAATTAATCATGAATCAAATGAGCTATGAAAGTTGAGACGGGTTTTCAAGCCTTACTAACAAATAAGCAGGATTTGACACATTAGATAGACAGCAATAGCATAATGAAGGCAGGGTCATTCTTCTCTCTCATTTCTCAAATACAGTTTGTGGTTCTGACTGGTTTGATACACATAAAATGTAATTTTAATAATTGACAATCAAAGCAGGAAGGGGTTTTTCGTCTTAGGAGTCGCTGAAAGTTAACACACGCATTCAATTTAGAGGAAATTAGAATGTTTTTGTAAAAGTAAGTAATTAATTTTAAAATGAAATAGCTTTTTGTCAGCTAAGTTTTCATTCTAGAGTATTTTTACATTGCTATTTTGTGACCAAGGTGAACACATTTGGGTAAATATTCAAAGCTAATGGGTCACCTTGCAGTGCCCAGGTTGTGGGACTGCAATGCAAACTCAAATTATCACACCTTCAAAATGATCACTTCACAATTTACTAGTGAGTAAAGATGTAGATATTAAAAAAAGGTAAAATTTAGCAAACACTGATCACCTTGGATTAAATGCTGAGCTGTAAAGGTAAATAGATGTAAAACATAGTGTCACTGACACACCGTGTGTCGGTGACTACATATACAAACATGCGGACCATATGCTTGGTGGTTCTCTTCCCACAATTCTCACATCAGAAATCATTCAAGTCGAGCCTCGTCTTGCATTTCCCTCAAACACGCCGACATCATTTGATGGACAGCCAAGTTGTCAGATGACTATCAGCAAGGTCAATTGTCCCATCAGCCTTTTTTCTGTGGAGATAAATGATCAGCAGGGTTTAATATTGCTTGCTGGCATGCTGGAGGTAAAGCGAAGCTGAAGTGTGGCACTGCCTCACCGCAGGTCTGATGAGCACTGGCAGCGGTTTTGAGGCCAGTTGGCTAAGGGACATCTCAGTGCCTTTGAAGAGACACATCCCCTCCTTTTCAAAAAATGGATGTGATGAGTGATTTCACCTCCAGGTGTTGGATAATGTGCCTCTGGAAAAGAAAATGTTTTGTAGGAGCTAAGAAGAATGGCAAATCATTTGTAGCATTTACAGAATCATGGAACACAGATTTTGTACATCTTGAAACAATTCATCCCAAAACTTTTACAACTCTATCAATTTCCTTTTAATCAGCTCATTTATGCTTAAGCTCTTCCTTTGTGCCATGTGTTTCATGTGAAATGGTATTTATTGTAAAATCACTGAAAAATCATAACAAAACCTGAAAGTAAATAAAATATCTGCTGCTAAAGTTTGGCAGTTTGAAGAACTAAGGTTATTTTTCTTCAAATGGAGGTGTTGAGATGCTTTGGAGTGGGAATTGTTTTTAGAAGTTATTGAGAAGTTTGTGTCTAACCAAGAGCTGAAACTCTGATTTTGTATAAATAAATATTTATTTTCCAAAGCCTAAAGGTAATGCAACACCCCAAGACTTTTGTCATCTTCGAACAATCCCAATCTCCAAATCGTCACAGTAGTTAAAGCAAACAGCGCTGTATGAACTTTTAAACCATTGCTGTGCTTAGACATCAATGCTATTTATTTTGAAAGGTAGCTATTTACGCTGAAGACAATGTTAGTCATCAAAAATACCTTTACTATGTGAAACACCTACAAAAATAATGCATCAGTTGTATCAGTTGTTGAAAAGGTAGAAAATCTGAAATTCCTGGGCTGTTCTAATGTTCCATTGCATGTTAGAAGTATAGAGGAGAGATCATTTTCTTGCACAAATCATATAAAGGATGCAATTAATTAAACAGAACAGTAATCTCAAGCAAATCTCAAAGTCCACAGAGGCTTGTTTTCAGACAAATTCCTAAAAGATGCCATAGTGACCATCTTAGTTCCCTGACTTGAGCTTTATTAACTGTGTTTGCTGTGATTTAAAAATTGAGCCCCGAGGATATTAAAAGCTGGAGGCCTTTGCCTGTGAGGGGTGGGCTAATATCCTTTTAGTAATGCTGGCAAAAGTTGATGTTTGGCCATGAATTATGTTTAAGCAGACAACTATAATAACTACTGTAGTTGAATAAAGGAGTTGAATAATTACATAACTGCTGTGACATTTTTTGTTTAATTTGGAGGACTAAATATGTGTGTAGAAAGTGTTACAGTTTGATTTGTTTATTACGAGCCTGTAGTTTCAGTATTTTGCCAGTAAACATTATTTACAACAGGAATTGAATGATTTCAGGTCCAAATATATGCAGTACAGTAGTAGCTGTTGTTACACCAACATCTTACACATGTTTTATGTTGGTGTAACAGTAAAGAAATGAAAAGTATAGCCTGCCGCAATTTGTTTTTCTCTTCCCCAAGCCCTTTTCAACATTTCAGTAGCACTTGTGTCAGATTTATTTAAGTGGCTCTTATGTGCAGTAATAAACTGTATGTCTCAAATATGACTTAGGTATCAGGGAGTGTCCTAAAACTCTGACAGTGTGGTTTATCATGACATGGGGTATAAGTTTATCCCCTACTTCAAAAACTATTTTGCATTTTACAGATGAAGTTGCTATGAAAGTTAACTAATTGAGGCAGAGTTTCATTCACTCATAACCTAATAACAAACATTCACTTCAGAAAATAGAATAATTCCAGTATTATGACATGTTCAAACAAGACCAGATGTCACCCAAAAGGTGCTTCCCATCTTCAGCACATCTTCCAGATTGCAAGTGACAAACATCTAAAACTGAAACTCTTGTTGTGATGTCCAGTATTAGAAAATGTATTCTATTTTATTTGTGTTTATTTGACATTTATTAACATCAATTTTCATTGTCAGGAGAACACTGTTGCAACATTTTATAAAATCATAAACTCTACATACAAGACAACAGTACAAGCATATATTAAGGTACTTTGTCAAAAAGTTTAAGACAATAATTACAAAGCTATAGTTAGGGACTTGAGCAGTAGCCTACTGTCATTTTGTCCGTATTTTTGACCTGCATCTTAATTTCCCCCAATGGAATCAAGTCCGGTAGTTTAAGTTCCATCTGAAGATGATTGCAGATTAATGGTTATTTAAACCGTCGTGAGTTGCAGAGAAGTATTTGAATTCTGCATGTAACAACATTTCATATTATGCCGAAACATGACATAGAATCTGAGAGAAACTGTAGGTGTTTTTTAGTGAGCGTGGACAAAACTGCTTCAACTTCATTAAAATCATAGCAAGACTGGCAGTAAGAATAGCTCCCCAATTTTTAATAAAGTGTTAAAAACAGAAAAGAGATCTTGGTATATTTTTCAGTAACTTAGGATTAGTAAATGAAGTTAAAGAAAATAAACAAGGTCAGAAGGACATACTGTTTTGCTCTTTGCAACATCTTTGCATTTTATGTGCACTTTGCAAAATCTTAAAATAGTTTTTTTAGTACTACTTATGTTAACTGTTTAGGCAAAAGGCATGTTGGAAAACCTCTGCTCGACTTAACCCTGTGGCGCTGCATGATGTGTCAGACTCTGTCAAAGCCCTGACAGGTGTTGCAGTGTCAGCTTCTGGTTGTTATTTTATTTTTATTTCTTACTCCTGAGCATCCCAGATATGGTAAAACAAAGGCTAAACTTTTTGGAGGACGCCTAAAACTTCCCTGCATACCAATGCCTTATTTTTCCAATTTTGAGATTGTATCTTTGATATATGAGCAGTGTTTTAAAGAATGACTGTAATTTCCTAAAAATCCTTCCTGTAAGAGGAAAAAAAAGATAAAGGCAATGTAGAAAGATTACCAACGGGAGGGAAGCAAAAAAGGGGAATGGCAAACATGAAAAACTAAAAATGAATCAGATCAGAGGGGGACTGAAGATAATTTCTTTCTTTGCTGACAGCGTAACACCCAGATTTTGATTTAAAAAAGAAACACTTTCAAATCAGATATGTTCCCTATCTCTGCCCTTGCCATGAACATCCCCTTATGTCTCTGCATTCATTTATCTCCCAATCTGCTAGGTTTTTTTTAACATCCCACACAGATTGTTTCTTATCCACCCCTCTCTGTGTCTCTGATCTTATTTGATTCTCCCTTCACTTTGCTTTTTACTTTTTTTCCCCTCCTTGTCTTCTTGTCAGTGTCCATCTCATCTATGTTGCCTTTTATCTTCAGTTTTCTGCTCTCCTTTATGTCACCATTGCTATTTTTGACTACTGTTTAAAAGTTTGGTTGCTTCAAATCTCACTTTTCTAATTTGCTACCTTGTCCCTGTTTCTTTTGCCGTCTTTCCTAGTGGTTGGTTTCCACACTTCATCTTACTCTTTGAAATATATTACTGCCCTCTAGTGTTGAAAAAATGAACATCAT